>NC_088887.1:65865735-66475962 GCF_037157495.1 Lathamus discolor | reverse complement strand
CCTGTTTGGAGTACTAGAGAGATGGAATAGAGCTGTATACAGTAAATATGCTGTGTACTGTAGCTGTTTGTTTATTGTCACATGGTAATTAATTTGCAATTATATTTCAAAACATACCGGAAGAGAAGTGCACTATAATTCCTACCACCCAGAAAGAGGCTCAGCAGTGACACTTGTTAGACTCTGAGCTGGCTGATTCTCTCTTTTCTCATCACTGATTGCTTTTTTCTTTTGTCTCAGCACAAAACAGAAGCTTACAAAAGAGGTGGATACTAATGGGTCTACCCTACTCTAGAACCGTATGTCTTAAAAGCAAAAGCACACACATATATGTGAAAGAGGTGGTGTGAAGATCTATATGATTTTTCTCTGATGCCCCTTGCCACACCACATCATTCAAACTGTTAAACCTCAGAAGGAAAGTTTGTGAGCCCCATTCTTCTTCTCCCACCTGTGAAATCATTGTCTTTTCATCCAAACAACTCCTTTGCTTCTGTTTAGACCATTTAGAAGTATCTGCTAAGGTATTTCTTTTTATCATTCATCATTCTATCTGACTCTGGTGATATCTCCCATGAAGACCAAGCTACTGCCCTCAGTCTTTAAAATCCTCATAAATTCAATGCTGGTTTTAAATGATTTTTGTTTTCCATTACGTCAGTTTGCAATAAGCTCTCTACGAACTATTCCTTTCAGCAACCTCTCCGTACTTTATTCCAGTATGTCTCATAAAGCTGGAAGTCTGGCTTTTCAAAAGTAGACCCTGAAACTGGGTTTCTGACAGCACACTTCAAACGACCAGACGAGCCAGAAGCTTCTGTTTGCCTTCAGTGCCATATTGATATTGCAAGAAAACAGATATTGTTGTATTAGATATTGCAGCAAGTTTTTTTCAATGCAATATTATAACCTGATGTTTAGTTGCTCTGATACAGTTTTTAGAAATAGCAAATTTATTATTTCTTCCTTGCATTTTCCTAACAGTGATATGTTCTTGGGTCCCTGCTTGATACCAGTACATCCAGAATTCCAGGATCTGTCTTTATTTCTTTCCTCCCATATTTTTTTGCTGAAGTATGTGACCCCATGAGTCTGTTCCTGTTGCAACTGTCCCATAGTTGCACATAATAAGTGTTTTCACTGTGTGAACTGAATTTTACATTGTAGCTGAGAATATGGATCTTAAACTGGTAAGACTGGCCTGGTTTTGTACAAATTTATGATTAACTGCAAATATGTGTAGTATATAAACAAAAATCCTTTGACAGAAAATAAGAAATAAATCAATATGCCTCAAAGAGAGTGCTAACTTGGTTTGCAATTATGTCAAGTAAGGAAGAAAAAGAAAAATACCGGCTCCCTCTGAAAGTCTTCCCAAATACAACATTTCTTTGACATTTTCACATGTACTGAAAAGTTACTCCCGAGGAATTCATTTCCATTGCTCTCACTTGGTGTCCAACAGTGACTGATATAAATATTTTATTAGGCAAACCTGCAGGTTTCTAAAGATTATATGTCTTATCAAGTTGACCCTTATAATTATGTTGTCTTCTGTAACTGTGGGATCTCTTTTAATTTTGCAGTCTTTTTGTAAATATTGAACCATAAAAAAATACACAATCACAAGCAAAACCTGACTGTGTGTAAGAAAAGGTGTAAACAGATCTCATCTTCCTCTGGAAGATTCTGTTTCTGCTTGCTGCTGCAGCCACAAAGCTTCCATTCTAAGTTAGTAACTGGTCACAGTGCAGTGTGTCCTTAACTTGTTAAAAAACTGTTCTCCCAGATGGCTTTTATTTGTTTCTCCTTTAAAGTAAGCACTGTGATCACTGCGGCTTCTTTTTTTTTTTCTCCCTCTTCTTTCCTGGAAAATGGTATTTAGTGGTGGAATGTTTGTTTCTCAGTTTTATGCACAGTGACCTCAATGAGTGTTGCAGTTCTGTCAAACTGAGATGGAAGCTATATGTACAGAAGAAAATGTTAATGAGCTCTTATTTGCTACAGAAATCTTCTACACAGGTAGAAGAAATAAAAGCAATTAGCTTTTATTTACATAATTCTTCAGCCTTCTGTTTCAATTACGAAACCATTGCCTCTGTTACTCGCTGCCTCTGCTTTCTGCAATTATTTACTTACAGAAGACTTTGACTGTTCTTTTCTAGGGAGCATCAGAAACCATGAAGACTTCCTACAAAAGAAGAGGCTAGGAGACATTGTGCAGACATATACATGCCTTTGTACTATCAGTTTAATGCTCCAGTGTGTCTCAGTTCATAAAGAAGGAGATGAGCTAAAATATTGGCCTAGCTGCTTAATGCAGATGGGGGGGTTTGGCACACATTCATCACATTTAAACTTAGTACCCAGGTGCCATACCTTATTTAAGGTAATGCTCCTTCTTAAGCAGTGGAGATAAATGTACAGTTCCAGTAAGTGGTACAGGTCTTAAATGAACTGAATCATCCTCTTGAAGCATCCTTTTTCTTTCCATAGACTACAGGAACAAGTACAATCCTAATTAAGACACCTTGATTCAATGTCTACATTTAGTTGGGAGAGACCTTTACCCATCTATGAGTGGGTGTTGTGTTGTGGCTGCCATGTTGTGGTGGGCCTTGTGCCAGGCGTTGCAGCAGAATATTTCCAGACTGTGGCCCTTTCTGCTCCTGCAGGCTGTCTCCTGTTTGCTCAGAATTCTCTGGCAAGATAGAATCTACCATTCCAGGAATAGCCACCAGGATAGAGGCATCTATTTCTAAGAAATCTATTCTTTTTTTTAATACAAATCCAAGGGGAAGTCTAATTACATGACAGAGAAGATAGGAAGATAGTCCCAGGGCTAAAAATTAGCAATATAAGCTACAAAATTACTTCAAATTCCCCTTTTTATTAAAGACTTATTTAAGAATATTGAGAGGGTGTTTTGTAAAAATTGTTATTGATAAAACAACAATGGATAAAAAATGAAGAATTCTTGGATGGAAGGTAATGAAATAGGGGCTCAAAAGAAGGGGATGCTGCTGCTATATCTCTAGATCTCTCTAGAGGAGAACTGAGATGCCTTTTGGATGCTTGGTTGACCTGCAAATAGTAGAGACATGTGACAGCAGGAATGGCTGTAGTTTCTCAGCAAACCTGAAAAGACTTGCACAAATGTGTGATGGTCATGCACTGACAGAGAATCCCACTGGCCTATGTGAACTCAACAAGTGAACAGCCTTCATAAGGACTTGGGCTTCTCACATTTTCTCATGTGTACTACTTTTACAGTGTAATAAAAGCAGTGGCCTGCTTCGTTTCCTCTGTTGGCAGCTTAGCGTCTTCACTGTCTGATATAACTACTGAGTTGATCTCTTCATTACGCTCTAGTATTTGGGTACTCAAAAATCCTCTGCATTTGGGAACTGTTGTTATCCTTTGGTCCCTTCTAATGCTTCTAGATATTCTGTAATCCACAAAAGGAACTAAAAGGGTAGATGAACAAGAAGTGCTTTTATGCTGCTGCTTGGTTGGTTTTTTTTCCAAATCAAAATATCTGCAATACTGTGAGTTCTATGTGACCACAAAATTGTTCTTGTAGTATGAAACAGGGTGTGTGCGTTTTATGCCTTGGTATATGAGGGGGTTTAAGGGAGCTAAAATGATGTTGGGGTAAAACAGACTAATAGGAGCCAAATCTAGTGCAGTTTTATTAGTGGATTAGGGTATTTCTAGGGCAAATTATCCATAGAGAGGGTCTTTTTATAAGAGGAAGTAGTGATAGATAAGGTGGAATGGCTGAAAGAGGGTAGATTTAGGTTAGGTATTTATGAAGAAGTCCTTTACTATGAGGGTGGTGAGGCACTGGAACAGGTTGCTCAGGGAAGTTGTGGCTGCCCCATCCCTGGAAGTGTTCAAAGCCAGGCTGAACAGGACTTTGAGCAACCTGGTCTAGTGGAAGGTGTCTCTGCCCTTGGCAAGAGGTTGGAACTGAATGGTCTTTAAGATCCCTTCTAACCCTAATCATTCAGTGATTCTGTGATTCTATGAATATATGGTTTATTTATATTGGAGAAAATGCACTGAAATACATTTTAAAAAAATGGCTAAGTTGAAAGCTAACAATATGAGCAGTGACGAAAATGAGGATTCTGGTTTTGAGCTGCCTCCTTGATCTTCTTTTATTTAATAGTGAGTGTTCCTAAGGATCAGTGTACTAGCTGGAATTCTTATTTATTTCCACCCAGCAGCTTTTCTATTTTGCCGTGGCACAATTGCATATGATTCCTTCTCACAGCCCCTTTACAATTAAATGCTTTTGCTGGAGACCAGGGCTTCCAAATGTCAGTGTAGGTAGGTAAGAAGCACTGCCAGGAGAGCCAAAGGCAGCTTAAGGAGCCAAGAGATCCCCCTGCAACTCTCCAGTGTGCCCAAGAGTCAGGAGATACTGATACTATTGCCAGTAATGGTACCGCTGTACTTTAATATTCAGACAAAATCTGTTCACTTCAATACAGATTATATGAGCTACTATAATTTAATTTCTGAGCTTTGATTGCTAGCAGCAAGCTGTGAGGTGATTAAACAGTATTTTTTATATTTAATATTCCAAGGATTATAGATTATACACTTGAAACAGATTAAAAAACAACAAATACTGAAGTGGTGTGTTTCAATAAAAATCTCTAAAAGTTCTTGAAAAGAGAGAGTCACCTGCCTGCATACAATGCAGTGGGAGTTGTGGAAGCAGTGAGTGTGCATTATATGCCTTATGGACAAGAGGAACTCCTGGGAAATGGAGGAAGGCAGAAACAAGTGATAAAGATGCAGACAGTGGTTGCTACTTTATGGGTTCAATTTTTTTCTCTCCCTGAAATGCTAAAACTGCAGCAGCATCAGTGGAAGAGCTGCTTTGAGGCTCCTTTTGAAAGACTGTAACTCTTTTCATAAGCTTCCTCACTGCATAGCCCATTGCACAGGCTAGAAGGACTTGGCTAATAAGCATTTTAACTTGTGTTGATGGAAAGTGATTTAGCAGCATGAGTGTGGTAAATCTTGACAGGACAAAATGAAATCTGTAGTGTTTTTTCCAAGTGTTGTAAAGCTTTCTCACTTTCTAGAAGACCCCATGAAGTTGTGCATAAGAACTGACAAGCTGTTTCTGTGATTACAGCAGGCTTTGTAGTTACTAAAGGAAGCAGAAAAGTGTACTTTTTTTACTTGGATAGTAGTTTATTGTAATATCCTGTAACACACAATGGAGAAAAAACCTGCCAAAATTTAGAAACTTATACAGCAAACTAAATTCATACTGTAAAAAAAAAAAAAAATAAATAAAAATAACTAAGCAAATGCTATTTTTTCACTGTTCTCATTTGGTGTACTGAAGAAGATAGGGATCATGTAGGATGTATCCTAACGCTGCCCATGTTGTAGTGAAAGGAAGCCCACTTTAAATAAACACTGAACCCAAATTCAGTCAACACTATATCTCCCAATTGCAATTTATTTTTCTTTAAATATGCAGAATGAGACTCAGGGCTTTTCACTTTTCAAGAGATGAACAACAGGAGCACTGTGACACATTTATATAGTGCTTAATTTCAGAAGTAACAAAATTAGACAAATGAATATATCGAGCCCAAAATTTAGATCAGGGTTCAGCTTCTAGGCTTAATGTGGTATATTAGCCTTTTAAATGATGTTCCTTTTTTTGATGTAGTCTCTAGCACTGTTAC
The DNA here is from genome assembly GCF_037157495.1 of Lathamus discolor. Lineage (NCBI taxonomy): Eukaryota > Metazoa > Chordata > Aves > Psittaciformes > Psittacidae > Lathamus > Lathamus discolor. The sequence continues at coordinate 66,470,242 of NC_088887.1, read as the reverse complement.
ACTCCTTTCCCATTGATGTTCTTCATCATGTATCTGTTACAAGTTCTCACTTAGTTGTAGGGAATGGTGATGCTAATTAGACTGATCGATTGATAATAATTGATGAAAATAAAACATATCCATGGCAACTTTTTTCTGTGTGTCTGGGAAAAGGTAGACTGGTAACTTTCCTTCTTTTCCTCATGGGAAAACTCCCAAAAGGTAAATGGTAGCTGCAGTGTGGTGCAGACAGGAAGAAATGGGAAAACTACAGCCCCATGGTATCAGCCCTCCACTGAAGTGTGGTAAGGAGTGCTAAAATTTGTGTATGCTGCAGCATATGTGAAGAGTTTTCGTATCTTCTCCCGCAACTCCTGAAGATGGCTTTTCTTTTCCAGATTTTTTTGCGTGTACAGAAACATTTCACTTTGTATTTGCCAAACCTGAACTTCATGAGACTGAAAAAGCTTGAAAGTGAATTTTCTACTTCAACACAGTATTCCCCTCAGGCTGATTTTTTTTTTTTTTGTTCACGTTTTCCTCTTGAATCAGACAAGTTGAAAACAGATTTTATAGGGTTTCTTGCTGTTCAGCCAGTGAACTAAATACTGAGTGATTACTATGTCATGATTCTTTTTCTATGCTGATATTTTCTAACTGTACATGAATGGCTTTTCACTAACTCTACTATATCTTTACAAGGAGTCTAGAACAGCTTAGTTCCAATGCACGCCTGTTTTATTCACAAAGCTCTCAGGAAAGTCCATAAGCAGATAATTAACTCCAAACCGAGGATTCAGAACTGTTGCTTTTAGGAACCTAAGTTCCTTTAGATTCTAGAAAGAGCCAAGAGTCTTCAAAGGGCACACTGCTTGAAGTGAAACTGAGTGTCTCAAGGAAGAAAATATTCCATATGCTGATAGGTGAATAAAAGCTTACATGTGTTGCTGACACAAGGGTGCATAACTTAGTATTCTGCAACATCAGACAGAGCTTCATGGTCAGGAAGTCAGATATACAGCATACTTTGCCAGAGGTATTTTGTTCTTGCAATATATCGCAGTAATGAAATCTAGATACACACAGTAAAATATTTTCTTTTTGCAGTCTTTTATGAGTTGAAAAAATACTGAGTTTATAAAAGCTCATTTGGTGCACAACAAAAGCTGTCTATTACGCCAAGAAATTTCTGTTTCTTCATCAGCTGTCCTTTCATAAGAGTTTCTCCTATTGGCTAATGTTTGCAAAGTGCTTTGAAGATGAAAGCATAAAGTGCCTGGTGTTATTACTACTATTATAGAGCATACTGTAGGTATGCAGAATGAAAGTATTCATGGAAAATAGTTATTTCACATACTTACACTGAAATAACTTGGTCCATGTTTATCCCTGGTGTAAATTCAATGAGGCCAGTAGCAACCTATCAGGGTTGAGCCTGGTCTTTTTTGTTTCTATCTCTAACATGATTTATGTTAAATCAAGTTAAGGTCACCCTAGGACCTATTTCTGTCAAAATAAGTCTGCCTGCAAAACCACTGAAACACCCTGAGAGCCAGTCTTCAATGTCACCCATATCCCCCCAAGTGCTTTCATGATTCAAAAGCTTACCATTAAAGAAAAACTCCTTTATTCTCAATTTGTTGCATTAGAGAAAATGCTTGAAAGCTGTCATCTCCCATGGTTGGGTGCATCAACTTTTGAACTGGCTACACAGGATTTGGAGAAGGCAGAGGTTCTGAATGACTTATTCGCCTCGGTCTTCACTGGCAAAGGCTCTGACTGCACCACCCAGGTCTTAGAAGGTAGACGCAGGGACTGTGAGAATGAAGACCTTGGGCCCACTGTAGGAGAGGATCTGGCTCAAGACCATCTTAAAAATCTGAACATGCACAAGTCTGTGGGACCTGTGGGAATCCATCACGGGTCCTGAAGGAACTGGCAAATGAAGTTGCTAAGCCACTGGCCATCGTATTTGAAAAATCGTGGCAGTCAGGTGAAGTTCCCGATGACTGGAAAAAGGGAAATATAACCCCCATTTTCAAGAAGGGGAAAATGGAAGACCCAGGGATTTACAGACCAGTCAGTCTCACCTCTGTGCCCGGTAAAATCTTGGAGCACATTCTCCTAGACAGTGTGCTAAGGCACATGAATAACAACAAGGTGGTTGGAGACAGCCAGCATGGCTTCACTAAGGGGAAATCCTGCCTGACCAATTTGGTGGCCTTCTATGATGGGGCTACAGAACTGATGGACAAGGGTAAAGCAGTTGATGTCATCTACCTGGATTTGTGCAAAGCGTTTGACACTGTCCCACACCACATCCTTGTCTCTAAATTGGAGAGATATCAATTTGATGGATGGACCACTCGGTGGATAAAGAACTGGCTGGATGGCCGCACACAAAGAGTTGTGGTCAATGGCTTGATGTCTGGCTGGAGACCGGTAACGAGTGATGTCCCTCAGGGATCGGTGTTGGGACCGGTCTTGTTTAACATCTTCATCGCTGACATGGACAGTGGGCTTGAGTGCGCCCTCAACAAGTTTGCCGATGACACCAAGCTGTGTGGTCCGTTTGATATGCTGGAGGGAAGGGATGCCATCCGGAGGGTCCTTGACACGCTTGTAAGGTGGGCTGATGCCAACCTCATGAAGTTCAACCATGACAAGTGCAAGGTCCTACACCTGGGTCGGTTGGGCAGAGAAGAGATTCAGAGCGGCCCTGCAGAGAAGGAGTTGGGGGTGTTGGTCGATGAGAAAATGAACATGGGCCAGCAATGTGTGTTCACAGCCCAGAAAGCCAACCGTATCCTGGGCTGCATCAAAAGGAGCATCACCAGCAAGTCCAAGGAGGTGATCCTGCCCCTCTACTCTGCTCTTGTGAGACCTCACCTGGAGTATTGTGTGCAGTTCTGGTGTCCTCAACATAAAAAGGACATGGAACTGCTGGAACAAGTCCAGAGGAGGGCCACGAGGATGATCAGGGGACTGGAGCACCTCCCGTATGAAGACAGGCTGAGGAAGTTGGGGCTGTTCAGCCTGGAGAAGAGAAGGCTGCGTGGGGACCTCATAGCAGCCTTCCAGTACCTGAAGGGCGCCTATAGGGATGCTGGGGAGGGACTCTTCGTCAGGGACTGTAGTGACAGGACAAGGGGTAACGGGTTAAAACTTACACAGGGGAAGTTTAGATTGGATATAAGGAGGAAATTCTTTCCTGTTAGGGTGGTGAGGCACTGGAATCGGTTGCCCAGGGGGGTTGTGAGTGCTCCATCCCTGGCAGTGTTCAAGGCCAGGTTGGATGAAGCCTCGAGTGGGATGGTTTAGTGTGAGGTGTCCCTGCCCATGGCAGGGGTTTGGAACTAGATGATCTTGAGGTCCTTTCCAACCCTAACTATTTTATGATTCTATGGTAAGACACTACAACATTGACTTTCAAAGAGCATGAGTCATTTTTAAAAGTGGGCCTTTGACTTGTTAAGTTATTCAACTGCTCTGGAAGATTGTATCCTTTCTAGTAATATGAAATAGCTGTGCACCCTTCGATATCATAATGGAAGCTTTATATATCACTATCAGGTAGTTTACTTGAAGGGTGAATAAAATGGTAGCATTCAGGAGATAAACACACCCACTGACTGCCAGACTTAACAGTGTTGAACTTACACTCTGAGACAATGCCAGAGATCATGAAAAATAAATGACATACGCTTAAAACATTTGAAAGTGCCTATACTCAAAGAAGAATTAGAATCTTAGACACGAATGACCTGGAGGCATCCTGGCGTTTCCAGAGTGTTTGCTAAAGCAGTGAATTGTATGCAGAACATTTGGAAAGGTAAAGGGAGGGATACAATCTAATTACGAAAAGAATGGGCCCATTTAAAAAAATAGTTTTACAGTTACTGAATTAATGGTAATTAAATCACAGGGTTGCTTCCTTAGGTTTTAAGGATTGGCAATGGAGTTCTTGTAATCCTCTCCTGATCTTCTCAGGGCATCAGGACTGTGGTTTATTGACATGTAATTAGATCAGGATGTCACTACATCAATGTCAGTGTAAACATCTCTAAGTGAGTAGCTGATCCTTACAAGATCAGCAACCTAATCTCCTCTGGGATGCCAACAGGCTTTGTTAACACTTAGGCTTAGGATTGTATCTGTTCTTTTAATGCCAGGCCCCCAACAACTGTGGGAGCTTTGACATCTCAAGTCAACCAGCATCTGAAGTTAAACTAGTTGTATTGATGTTCTGGCAATTGCAATACCTTGTCTGCTAATAGATTTTATTGATTACAAAACAAACAAATAATGAAATCTTGCTGGCAGCACTTTTTGCTGGGTGGGGGAGGGAGGCAGGGTTGGACGTTCTAGTTCACGTTTTTAAGCTGACTGTGAGTCTCCTATGGCATAAGTAACTGAAATTACCAGCTTTTAAAGACACTTGTATAGTATCTGATTTCTTACAGGCCTTGTTCATGGCTTTTAAAATCTGCAATTGCTGTTGAAAGAAATCTTATGAAATAACATGTTAAAAGATTAATCATAAATCATTTTTTAAATTGCCAGTAATACAATCAAAGGAAATTGTTTCACGTGGTGGAGGTTTGAAATAAAGGTTCCCATTCTAAAAACATATTTAATGGAGAAAAATATCCATAAATTTATTTTATTTTGAGAGAACAGAAAATGTACCTTAATTGCGATCACTTCAGCTCATCCGATTCATCCACAAACTGAAAATCTAGTTCTATAGTAAAAAGATTGTCAGCCTTTCTCAAACTGAGGACCTCATAACACTTTTCAGTGGACCCCTGTACAGTTAATGTCTATGGCAGTAGTCTGGCTTTTCTTAGCTTTCAGACGCACCTCAGAAATACAGTGTAGTCCGCTGGGCTTCATGAGCACAGTTTGAAAAGCAAAGGTTGCTTTTCTTATTTGAACAAAATTTCCATTGACTCTAATGGAAATTAAGATATCAAGTTTTTAACATAGGTTTTTCTAAAATAGTACAATGTATCTGTGAAGCAAAGCAATAAAGGTGTTGATATTAACCCTGTGTATATTGATTGTGAACAAAACCCCTGTTAGTTACCATGAATATATTGTCAGGTGTATGGGACTTTTTGCTGGGGGGAGGGAGGTGATGTGTCATGACAAACACTATAATTGTATGAAATTCACCACCCTAAATACGTGTAGGTGTTTAAACACAGTTACGTAAAATAAGGAAGAGCGTAAGCATCTAAAGAACAGTAATTACAAAAATCAGTGTGCTGAGCTGATACCCAGTTCAGGTAGCCAATAGAAAATATGATTTAGTTTTAGATGCTTACTAGGAAGATTAACAAATGGGTACTTCCAAAGCTTTAGGAATATTTATGACCTATAAAAACCCAGAAACAAACCAGCAGTATTTGAAACCTAAACAAATTTTAGCATTTGCCTTGATTTATTTGTAGCATTTGAGCACCTGGTAGTTTGTGAGCAATGAATATGAGTGGTCTCTGTCATGTCAAGTGCACACCTTTAAAAAAGGGAGGTAAAAAGAAATGAGAAGAAAAAAGCCCCTCAAACCTCACAAGCTTTTGTGTGGGGATGTATGCCCCTGTGGGGAACTGCAGCTACCAGTCTACTGCTATTATGCCTGCAGGGTTGAATCTGGACAGCTGCTCTTTGTGTCCTTTGTGTTCAAGGGCTTGGACTCATGGTTTTTCATGGATTTGTTTACTCTGACCTGCATACATATCAGGAAAACTTAGAGAAAAGAGGTTACCTAGAATAAATCCAAAGGATCTGCGTGGTAGAATGCTCATTGATGAATCCGGTCAAAATTACTTGAGAATTTCGTGCATAAAACTGTTTTAAAACCTTTTTCACTGGGGAGTAAAATGTTCAATATATTAAAAAAAAAAAAAAATCCTACTCTTGAAACTAGACATCTGGATTAAAATTGATGTAACTTTTTTTAAAGCTAACCAAGCTGTTAAGTGTTTAAAAGCTGCTATCACTGGAAATCGGGAAAAAAAATCCAAACCTGAATACAAAGTTAGAAGTAACTGGCTTTTCCTGCCTCTGGTCTCAGTCAGATTGAATCTTTCTCACAGACAGGAATGTAAGGAAGTTGTGAATGACCTTGTTGGAAGGTGACATGTTGATACTCAATAGCAAGGACATACTATAATGTAGAAAGCTGGGTTCTTCTCTAACATTCTAAAAGAGGAATTTCAGGGTAATTTATTCCTGCTTGATCTCTGTACCTGAATACCACTAAAAACAGATCAATAGACATTTCAGACATGCAAAGAACATGTCTATTAAGCATGACTTTCAAATTTCATCCAAGTTTAGAAATCTTTTTTTGGCATAAGACAAACACACTCTTTAACCTCTATCAAAGTGCATGTTTTAAAATCCATTTCTTTTTGCAGGTAAAACTTAAGTTTAATGGGGCCTTTCAGAGAGAGAGCTTATTGTATTGGAGGTTAGGCAGAGGTTCGGGTCATTTGGTGCAACAAAGCGAAGGTTTTCATGGTTTCTACAGCTGCTAATCCTCTAAACATTACTTCAGGGAAGTTCATTAAAAAATATCCACTTTTTCTGCTTTAGAAATGAACACAATACTGCAGACATATCAGTCCATTTTCTATTTGTCTAAGTAAACCAGCTTATGTGAATAAGGGAAACTGAACAAGACGTCTTCCAAAAACACTCCACCAGTCTAAGCAGGAAAGGCCAAATTGTTTGAAAATGACTAATGATTAGTTTATAGTTCCTTTAATACACAGGTTCCATAACAATGGAATTAATCTTTAGAGGAAAAACATTAGAAGGTAGTTTACTCCCAAGGGAGATGTGCTGGGGTTTTGTACTAATAGTTATGATGAGCACTCATCAGGACAGACAGCAAAACCCCAGGATATCTCATTGTTTAATCAGTTCGGGTAATATCAAGTTGATTAATCAGCTGCGCTTCCTTCTGACAGAAGCTGTTCATGTTTGCAGCAATAGTAGCGCTTCTCACTCTGCACATCACGGATCTCAATAAACTCTTGGGAACTCCAGTCTCTTAGACTAGGCAGAAGGAGCAATGTTTCATTAAGCTTTTCCTATCTTTTGCTTTTTGAGGTTTTGGGTATTTTTTTTTCTTGCTTTGTTTTGTTTTGCTTTGTTTTGGGATATGTTTCTTTTGAATGGAAAAATGCTTTCAAGTGAAATCGTAGCAGCATATTGCCTGTGTTGTGACTAATGCTTGGTGGATTGGGTGATTTAGTGATCTCTGGAAAGCCAAACCTTCCCCTTGACTTTAACTGTAGAAGTGAAGTCTGTCTTAATTTCTCTAACAACAATTTTTTTTAACACTGCTATAGGTGTGAGGGAAAACTAAGAAGGACGTGCCAGCCTTCTGCATTTCCCAGCCATAGCGCACCCCATGCCTGCTGAACCAACATTTAGGTGCATGCCAAAACAGGGGTTTGCGCTTCTTTCCCTCATGGGTGGTAATCAGAACAGATTCCCAGCTCCCATATCCATAGTTTTCTCCTTGCTGTCAGCACTCTGAAGCACATGTTTGCACATGTAGAAGTGGTGCAATGTACTTAGATTTATATGCTCTTGGATCGCAAAGTATTTGAGAACAGGCATAAATGAATGAAAAGTAGGTGCGTAGGCTGCCATGTGGATAAGTCACTGCGTGTGTGAAAACCTCTTCCTAATCTACACCTCAAGGGCTAAATCCAGTGCAAAGGAAAGGTGTTCTTAATAGAAAAATAAATGTTTTAAACATTCAAATGGCTGTGCTTCAGTCATAAGAAAAGTGGTATACATGACTATCATCTGAAGTCTACAGTGTCATGAATGCAGAAGTTAGAGATGGAGACGGAACCTGGCAGGCTGTGACAAATTCCTATATGGTGCAACCATCTATAAGCCAAATTCCTGAGCTTAATACAATGCAATGAGCCTGAAACTGTGAAGCAGAGCATTCCATTTTTAAGTTGTAGCGAGCTAAATTCAATAAAATACAAGAAACATGGTGGTTACATATAGCTGGAATGTTGCAGTGGATCAAAACAATACTTTTTAAAAGTGGAAACTATTTAAAACTATTTTATATAAATCAGTTTTGATTTATACCGTTTGTTCTGAGAGCATGAAAATGCTCATTTATCCATTTTGCAAACAGGCAGGAAAATGATTAAATGACAATAACGATCAGTGAGATTCTATACAGCCATTTACTATTACCACCCAATAATGCACTCTAATGTCTAAAGTGTCCTTTCGTGACAGCTTTGAAGCAGATCACTGGCGCTTGCTAGCATTAAAGTGCTTCCTTTTTAAAATAATTTATTGTACATTTTACATGGCTATACTAGGCCATCATGCTTTCTTTTTTGTTGTGTAGCATGTGAAGGGTTTAAGGAGGGAGCAAATGAGCAATGTAAGTACTGCCAAACTTTAGGCATTTGGCTTTGGAGTTCTTTGAAAGGGTGAATTTGAGAAATATGGAAACTATAAATGGAACTTTGTGTCATCTAGGAAAATGAAGCTAATATTACTGGATATCATCTTCTCATTCTACATGTCTCTATATGTATCTTCTTTTGTCTAATTGCACAATAATGATAAAGTGATAATGTTTGCAACTTGCAATTCTTATGAAATTGTGACTAAAAGAACAAATGCATGTGCATTAGTATGTGCTATTATCCCATTAGAGATGGGAAGAGAAACAAACCTTTGAATTTCAAAGACCTTCGACATCAATGCATTAAATTGGAATCAGTCATTTAATGGACAGAGATGGGAGAAGAAAAGATATCTCTTTTTATGTGTTCTTTTCTTTTTCTTTGTTTAAAAATTACTGAAATAGAATACTGTGAGAAAGGTCAAGTCACCAGAAAGCATCTAAGAACATCTCTGGGCAAAAACTGAAAACATCAGTTGCTGCAGAGGTGGAATATCCAGTCTTCGGGTTCTGTCTCCTTAAAATTCTGAGGTAATTAAACAGTTCAGAGAGCTACCTCAAATCCAGAGAGACATGAAGACCATTTAATCCTTCTGAGTAAGAAAAGTTAATTTATTGTCTTGTTGTGCTTATTCCAGCTGATCAAGAAATACTGAAGCCATACTAGGCAGAACTTAAGGGCAGATGCGGGAGTTTCACTGCTCCCTGGGTTACCTTGGGCCAGTTTTCTCATTGGATGAGAAGCACCTGAGGCTTACATACAACCAATCTGATTCATGCTTTTCTAGTCAAAAAAGCATTGGACACCAGCCTACCATTTTGCAGTTGTACCTGACACAGAATATTTAAACTGGATACTTTACTTCATGCACATCTCTAATATAAGCTTGCATTTCATTTGCTAGTGAGCGACAAGTATTTGGCCCTGTAGCTGTATGCACATTGTATGAACTGGTGGGGAATGACTGTGTATTATTCCTAAAAATCCACTTTTAGCATAACTGTTTATTTGCACCCAGAATGAGGAGAGACCCTTCACATAAAGCTTGCCCATGGAGTCATACTATGTGTAAAGTAAGATGAATGCAACAAAATAGTGATGATGCAGAGAGTTGTTATTTATTTATGTTGCATAAGCAATATGCACATCCCCTACAAGAGGAAAATTCATAAAAAGAAAATGCTACTGATTGAGCTGTACAAATCTTGAATGGCTGATTCATAACAAGTTCTCCCTGTGCTTTAGAGACATTTGCTATAAACATTTTTACTTCCCCTTTATGTGTGAAGAGGTATCCTGATAACCCCAGAGGCATGGCACAAAAGCCATGCAGGTCAACAGATCCTTTTGCTCTGGCTTCAGTAGGTTTTCAGTTGGGCCACACTGTGAGAGATGGGGTGCTTCTAGTTTTTAAGGGGTCAACATTTTTTCAGAAATGCATTTCCATTAAAAACTTCATTTTTGGAGAGTCATTATTAGTATGGTTTAGCTCAGATGGAGCTCTGACTTGCTATCTGTGGTCTTAATATAGATGCAATTTTAAAGTTTATTTTTAGGTGGGTTTCTGGGAATTGAGCAGACATACAGCAGTACAAAAGGGAAGCAGATAATGTAGCATTTGAAAGCCAGAAAATGGGTTCAATAGTCACTTTGTCTTAATATTTAATAGTAAGCTCCATATTCTATATAACCCTTTTAGGACATTGAACTTGGATATGGTTGATTCTGGTGTTTTCAATATTTTAAACTGCAGCTTTCCATCTGGGCTGAACTCAGATTTTTTGAGACTTATTTATCAAAATTTACTTGTCTATAGGCACATAAAATCATAGAATAATTTAGGTTGGAAAAGACCTTTAAGATCATCAAGACCAACTGTTCACACTGCCAAGTCCACCACTAAACCATGACCCTAAGCACCACATTTGCACATCTGTTAAATACCTCCAGGAATGGTGACTCCATCACTTCCCTGGGCTTTGCACTCCCTCATCCCAGCAGAGGCCACAGATACTTAATGAGAAAGGGCTTACTTTCTCACCCAAAGAGTAGACAGAAAAAGGATAATGTGTCATTTGTCCTCATTGCTTCCCTCAGACCCCTAGCAGACAGGCAGAAATGAAGGGTGATGAGAGAAAGGGCATGCATCTTCTCTGCACTGAAGGCAGCATTCTGCATGTCTTCTGCCCAGGCCTAGAGATGATACTGTTTATTTCAGTTGTCCCTTTTGCCTGGTAACCAGGCTTGCTTTTAAAGCATTTGCTTTATTTCATTAATTGTGCATGTAATTAATATATGTGCATTGATTTGAGGAATGGATTTAATGATGGGGAAGCAGAGTTCTGCTTTCCTTTTAGGAAGAGGAAGGTTTGATGGGCTGGATATGACAGGCTGGAGAAGTGTGCATTTACCACAGGGGGTTATTGATTTTCCTGGGGTGCTCCTGCCTGATGATGGTGTCTTTAAAAGATGACAATGCTTTGGGTCTAGGATGGGACATAAACCAGGAAAAAAACCTCATTCAAGGCATTTTCAGAGAAGCAGAAACACAAGGTATGTAATTTTCTCATATGGTGCTTGTACCAATTACCAGAGGAAAGCCAATTCACCTTAAACTTCTTATGCATGTGTGAGTTTCTGACAGAAAGGGATGATGGCATGTTACCCTAGGTTGCATTGCAAGAGGAATCCTTACAGCATAGGACAGGGAGTGAGTCAGTAACCAGGGAAGAAGACCCATAGTATCTGTATATGTATGAACTCATGTAGATGTATGTAAATGTAAGTGCATATGTAAATACAGATGTGTACGAAAAGAGATGAGTGTACTTGTAAGTGCATACATATATGTGTGTGTGTGTACTTCTTGGATCATTTAAGAAAGGAACAGAAATTGCATGATATGGTTTACGTGTTCAGCGATGTAGCTCAACTGAGTAAACGTCCAAAGAAGTGCTAGTGAAAGTATCCTACAACCACCACTAATCATAAAATGCAAATGAATAAGGAATCTAATTTATATGAATTCATGCTGGATAAATAGTATACTGGCATTTTTCATCACAAACTTAGCAAAAGGTTTGTGAAGTTACAAATTTGCAATGAGGTCTGTTTACAAGTTATACCAAATCGTAGGCAAACAAAAAAGAACCAGCTCTGGAGCAGATCCTAAAATGAATGTTTATGTGTCAAAAAAGCATAATCAGGACAGTTTAGCCAAAAAAACCCAGAGAAATGTACTTAAAGATGAGAAAATATGAAAGACACCACTTAATTTTACTAAAGTAATTGTGAACCATTGGCCCTTGACACATCACCATCCCAAATTCTTAAATTTGCCTCAACTATAAGATTATTTTTGAATCAATAATTTTTTCTCAGATTTTCAGAATTTGTGCTGATAAATTGCCTACATTTTCCATCCAGTATGACAATAATTGCAAAGAAAATTTCAAGCCTGAATGCAGATTTCATATCTGATATTATAAATTATACAATATTTTTGACAATAATTGTGATACTTCATGTCTACACTAACTTTGGAACTCTCCATATTAGTGACATTATTTAGAATATTCAACCTGAAAGTGTACATTTATTTCAAACAAATATGCCACCACCATATTATGCGTGGCGTTCTACTTTGCCACTGCAACTAACCTCTGGAAGTGACATCTTTAATGGAAAAACCTTTCTCCATGATGTACAAGACTGCATCAGTTTGTGCTAGCTATATGCAAGGGAGATGAAGCAATATTTTTTCTTTTTTGAATAATTTTACTACTTTCTGGATCCTGAACTTTCAGAAACAGAGTTCTTTATTGTCCCTGTCTGGTAGACAGGAATGAAGCTAATGAAGGAGGTAACATTCCTTCAGGCTAGATTCCGTAAAACTGCAGAAAAAAGACTACCTCTTTGCATTCTGGGGATACAAATCATAAAAAAGCTTATTTTATGTATGGAAATGTTACACTTGCCTCTCTAGCTGTTTTCAGGTATCATGCCAGGAATCGACATTAAGTCTGTCATGACTATGACTGTGCATTTCAGTGCTTCCCAAGAAATTTCTTTTCCTTTTATGTCTTCTGCATTTTCAGTATTAGTTTTCACTAGTGTTCCTGTATGACTTCTTCCCCTTAGTTACAGGTGCGTACCGGACTTCTCTGCTGGATAGATTTTGCTTTCTCGCTGGATGGTGGATTCAGACAAATATTCAGTGACTCTCCAAGTTGCCTTATTTTACACCCAAGTTGAATTTAATATTACTCAGCAGTTGGTGTCATTAGAAGTGATCTGCTGAGCTAGTGCTCTCACTCTGCCCCAGGAAGAAAACAAAAAACTAAACCAAACCAAACCAAAAAATACCCACAAAAAAACAAACACCAAACCAAAAAAAAAAAAAAACCCCACAAAAAATCCCCCCACGAAAAACCACAAACAAAACCAAAACAAACCACCACCACCAACAAGAAAACAAATCTAACAACAACAACAACAAAAAAAAAAAAAACCACAGGAAAAAAACCCTCCTTTATTTCATCCATAACAAGCCATACTTGGTCTTCTTGAAAAAGAAACTACAGTTTCAAATAGCTGGAAATTGAAATGCCATTTCAGTAAAGGCTGGTCTAAGCAGACAACTTCATTTTGTAGGCCTGTCACTCAGATTGCTTCCATCAAGAACAAATTCACCCTAATGAAATGCCCACTAACACTCAGTATTTTAACTACAAACTTAATACAGTGAGTTTTCTCCTTTAGTCCCTGAGGCAAGGGTTCCACAGCATGCCATGTTGTTCTGGAAAAGCACAGTCGCCCATGTCTAGGTTCCTCCCACTGAACTTTGGGCTGAGAAGCTAATGCTAGGATAGTGCTTGTCCCAGGCTTCACAACTACCCATGGAGAGAAGAGTTCACCTTCAGAAGACAACTCAGATTACTGCCTGGCTGAAGGCTTTCTTCTCCACTGATTACAGAGGGGGATGAGTTTGTCAAGCTCCCAACTCAGGTCATCAACTAGGTATCCTACAGGGATTTTGCTATTGGTGTAACCCAGCATATGCTTTCTGGTGCTCCCCATATTGCTTTGAAGTCATATTGTAGAAAAGCAGCCCAAATGTCTTTCCACCTCTCCTTAATTCTTTAGCAGAGCACAGCTTAAATCAAAAATTTGTCTTCCGGGCTTTTCAATGAGAGTGTGCACATGGAGTTGTATGGAAACCCCAGAAAGTAAAACACATTGAACTTGGCAAACTGCCAGTGATATAATATCAGGGAAAAAATTACAGAGTGCTATATTGAACCAGTGCTCACATCTTTAAGTAAAAATATAGTGTAGTTATGCCGTCTGAAGTCCATTTTATTCTAAGCCTGTGAAGACTGACAACTATATTCCTTCCATTCTTTACTGAAATAACCCCTGATCCCAAAATGACCTATCCTGAATTCAAAGGTTTCTATGCAAGCTTCATAAACAGCAAGGTAAAGCAGTAGGTTTTACCCTCCTGTTCAACAGTATCTAATTGAATTCCACGAAAAAAAATGGTTTGTGGGTTTGCCTTAAGCAAAGAAAAAAAGTGAAATAAATAAGAGAGGGGGTGAAGGGTGAGGCGAAGAGGGGAAAGGTTTATGCAATACAAGGATTTAAATGTTATTCCTGGTGGGAACTAAGGGCATAATTGAAAAGGCATACTATGAACAGGTTTTCACAGCAAAAAAGTCAACAATATACATGGACTACAGTATTTCACTATACAGCAATGACAGGTACCACATAACTACATAAACTCATAACAGAGCTTCTAAGTTACAAGAATGACTGTGAAATTCCAAGGATTCTGAACCCCAGAGTAGCTATTTTTATTTTACTGTATAAATGCCCATCCTCTGTAAACAGTCTGGATTTAGCCATGATAGAATTTTTTTTTGTTTTACATCAAATTTCTACCATTTTTATTCCGAAAATGCTTAATTTTAAGAAGCCTCAGTCTCTGTAAAATAATAATAAAATCCCATGGGTAAAATGCTATTTTTCTAATTCTTATTCTATTTCTTAGAAGTCACTTACAGTGCATTTTCAGTCCTTGTTTGTGAGACTAAAATGTGTATAAATCATGACTACATCCTAAAAAAAAAAAAAAAAAAGCAAGCTCATTTAAAAAGGGTATTCTTTACCCTATACACTGAACACAGAATCGGGCCCTTATTGTAACATTACCCTTCTAGGGCTACAGAGTATAAATACAGCAAGCATACCAGAGCTCATTTTACAGGGTGAGAAATGCAGTGGATTTCTCATCTGAAACAGAAGCAGGTGAAATGTTTATTTTACTATCTTTCTTTTTTCTCTTGAACAGATAAAGGAAAAAGCTCACATCAGGTATAACATCCTTTACTGAAAAATATAAAATATATTGTTGCATCCATAAAATAAAATCTTCGAAGAAATTGTCTGAATCTCTGCTTGTAGCAACTCATAAATAGCTGAATGGAATGTTGGTAATAAGCCTGACCAGACTGGCTGAAATTCTGCTGGCTCACTTCAGTCTGATCTCTAGTCCTCTCTCTTTTCCTTAAAGTGTATTTAACATTTGAATGAACAGCTCCCTCACAACTCTCTACTAACTCTTTCTCCATTGTTCTCAAGGTCACAACTAATAATAATTACTTCTGAAGATGAAGTTTTCCTGTGATGAGTTAAACCTAAAAACAAAACCCAAAGAGTAGTACAATCCCCTCAGGGCAGCATTATTCAGTTTTAAATTGCTCCCACTAGAAGACTTAGAATTTTACACATATCTAGAATTGCTTTTATAATAAAAAATAAATGTTCTATAAGTGACAGTATCATGGGAATATCAACAGCACTGACTTAAGTCTAGTCAATTCTGTGAGAGAAGCCAGCATTCCTTGAACTCCTCTTTCTTCCATTTGATTTTCACACAGCTTCCTGAGTCACCACCAGTTCTCAGCTTGGCTGTATTTTTCAACATCCGCTGTTTGGTAGATTCTATATTAATTGCATTTAGCTTCTTTAAATGTTTGTTCATCTGGTCTATGAGTTCACCTCTCCTGATGTGCCACTGCCCATACCAAGCACATTCATTGCATTTAATCTGGAGTATTCTCAAAGTGTGTACTCTCTCAGACATATATGCTTTCAAAGGAGATTCCCATTTTTCCTGTTGACATTTATGACCCGTTCTATTTTTCTGTCAATATTCTATGCATCTATGAGGGGTTCCTTTGCTAATTACAAATTAAGTATTGCTATAAAGATGACATTCTTTCCTAGGAGAGATATTGTTGCCCAAAGGACATGGAGTACAGCTATTCCACATATTATTATTTTCTCTCTCTGAAACAAAATGAAGAAAGCATACTGTAGAACAAAGTAAATGGGTGTGATACATCGTAGGTGAGAAAAATGGGTTGTAAACAGCTAAAAAGCACTTTCTTTTGCCTTGAAGAGCCTGTATTATATTTATCTATATAGTATGTGTACTATCAAAACTGCAGCTTTTGATGCAACTATGGCATGTCTATTGGTACCCATTCTCCTACATTAAACTGCAGACAAAACCTGCAGAGGCTAAAATCGATACCACAGCAATCTTGTCCGAATCCCTTCTGCTGCTGTTTTTAAACAAAGATGAATGTAAAAATGAGAGCAAAGCCTTAAATAGCAAAATGGCATAAAAACAAGCAGGAAAGGAATAAATCAGGTGCATTTGTTTATTCCTAAAGACCTTCTTCTTTAGTCAGGCAAGCATGAACAACAATATTCGTTGATCTCTGGGTAAAAACTTAACATTTTTTAAATATCCTAAGTATCCTAGACACATGGGGGAAAAACATTCTTAAGGCTAGTGCATGGAGGGAAGTTGTGTAAAGCATTCTCCAGGACAAAGCAGGTGGCACAGCATTTTTCTGTGATTTTAAAGACTGTAGCCATTGTAATAGTGCAGTTGGCTTTGAGTTATTTACACAGGCTTCATCAGATTTAAAACTAGAAAATCAAATATATATTTTGTGTTTGCTACAGCTAAAGTTACAATTCTCACTGCTTTATCTGTGTCCAGGAGTGCTGACTGTGCAGGTTTGTACATTGCAGAGGCACCCTTGCTCAGAAACACGCGGGGCACTTTGCTTGTTCCTTTTCTTTAATTTCTTTACTTTGAGTTGTTGAGAGGGTTAGAGCAGATTTTTGGTTCACATAAAAGTGTACAGTGTTAACTAGGTGACATATGGGTGGATGAAACATTACTGATTGTCCACTGCAGCCAGGGAGGCCGAGTTTCCATAGAGATAAGAAGGAAAAGTGCTCCATGCAACCTAATTGGTATGCATCTCCAGATCAGGTTCATTGTGCTTTTGCTAATGACAGGGTTGTCTCAGTAATAAGGATGGTGCACTGGAGAAATTTGCTGCCTTGGTATATTTTTCCCTGGCAGAAAACTACTTAGAGACTGTAGTCAGTAAGAAGAGTGACTGGCAGGCTGAAGGGGCTGCTTAGCAGCATATGGGGGAAGGCTGGCGCTCTGTGCCACATGCATATGGCTGCCATTAAACTCCAGCTTTGCGCTTTGTGTATTTCTGGTCCCATGCCAGTAAGCCCACCTGCTGCAAGAATACTTGTAAAGCACAACTCAAAAGTGATTGAAAAGCTACTAGAATAAACTGTAATAACACAGTGCTTCACAGATGGGACATAATTGCAAGCTAAAGTGTACAGCCTCTGCAGTAATGAAAACACGAGCCATTAAATTAAAATCATAAGGGAAAAAACTATAAAAGTCTGTTGATTTTTTTTTAGTTTTATTGCAAAACTTCAATTTTCTTGCCCTCATTAATCAAATACCATAAAACTACAGTGCTACTTTGTTTGAGTGAAGATTCAGGCAATTAAAATGATGAATGTAGATTAAAATGATGTAACTTTTGTTATTTTCATACTTGGATAACTTCAGCTTTGGGCAGCATTAGGAATGGAAAGCTGATATGAATCTATCAATTTGTAGATTAAGGTACAGTTGGGACTTTGCACTTAGAATTCACTTGCAAAAAAGTTGGTTTGCAGCAGAAAAGTGCCTGTATAGATTTTGCTTTATTAATATGTTATTTTTGCCCTTTAAATAATACAATTTTTTTATTTTTAATTTTTTTCAGTAAATTAAAAAAAACACAGACTTTGAAACTGTGTAAACACACAAAACTACTTGAGCAATATCAAAGCAGTTTTAATTAGTGGTAGTGTGGTAATAATAAAATCGCTAATCTGACATGTAATTAGTTGTACGGTGTGTATGAGTGTTATGTGAAGCTGAATGGGCTCAGCAGGGCCCTAATACATTCTGGCCTCTCAAGGCGTTCTCTAGTGGAGAGAGGCCTGACAGAGCCATCTTTGTTCTGTTCCCTTTCTGTGGGTGGGCGATGCAAGGAGAAAGAAACATTTGTTTCACAGTAGTCACTGAAGTAAACAGGCTCTAAAAGCCTTTTTCATTTTTAATTATGCATTTCTCCAGCAACCGTCATAGCAAAGGCCATAGGACAGGTTTTAAGCATGCCGAATAATGCCTGAGCAGTTAAAAATATATATAAGTGTCTATTTAAGGGAATATTTATTAATCTAACAATTTAGTTCATCTTTACAAGAGGGTCTTTCCTCCCTTTAAAAGGATGAGTACTTTCCTAAATGTGTCGTTTATATACAATTTATGAGGGAGTTGCAGTTGACCTAGCAAAGATTTTTGCAAACACTAGAGGTGCTAATGAGCTACCCATAAATGAGCCCATCTCTTTTCTCTTCTGGAACTGGCCTCAAAAAAAAACCAACACAAAACCCCCCACAAACCAACTCTGAAAAGATAGTATCCATTTATTATCTGCCTGAGAACCCACCACAATATCAGATGACTGGCATTTACTAATATACTACTATTCAAAAGAAATTGGCTTACCAAAAGTAAGGTATATCGGTAGAGTCCACATTGTAGATTACTACCAGGCTTCCTAAAATGGTAGTAAGGAATATCTGTACCCCAGGGAATCTGGACAATAGTTCAGGTAAACACAATATGGACCACTAAAAGAAAATGGTCAGCTTTATTTGCGTTTGCAGAGTTATTTTTTTCCTCAGTCAGGCAAGGCAATGAGGCATCTTTTCTCTGAATGAGATCGGTTTGTTCTTGAGTAAACAGAACAGAGCATGTTTTGCTCACACTTGGTAAATTTAAAGCTTGCTTGGGTGATTAGAGTCCAATTATTGCCAAGCTGCAATATCCAGGTGCAGGCAAATAAACACTGAAGGCAAAGTGCTTATAATCAGTTGCTGGTTATTATTACTACAAGTCAGGCTCTAATGCTGGTGTTTATTACACAATACTGGTATCTTCTCTGAATCAGATAATTTAATCATTACTCTCCCACTGGTGCTCCAATGCTTTTATTTTATCAATATTTTAGTAATAAGTATTCTTATTAAGCTTTTATTATGGTTATAATCTACCTAGGTCCTTTCTGTTCACTTAGGACTGTTCCTTTCATTTGGTGTCTATACATCATGCCAGAGAGCTATACTAGGTAGTGAGAAATTATTTGGAAAACTTTTCAAACTACACCATCTCCAAAATATTTATTTTTTTACTGGAAGGATCACATGAGATCATCAGGGACATTTGAATGGGGAATTTTCTATACTGATAGTGTTTTTATCTTCTTAAATGAAGCCCCTCACCAGTAAAATTGAGTAATGTCTAACCCTGTATTGTTACTTCCACAAACTACATCCATTCTTCAAGCATTGGCCCCAGTGCTGCAAGTTGGGAAGCAATAGGTGTGTTTACAGATAAAATACCTAAATTTAAAAAAATGGAATTATGATCCCTCCTTTTTATTCTTGTCCTCATTCATGCTAAGTTTTACTTGTATATAGAAGGGAGCAGCACTGGCAGCCTCTGGGTTGCAAAAATGCTGGGATTTGTGCTTTTTCAATTTCAGATTAAAGTCAGGTAAAGTGAAATGACACTTTGGTGTATCAATGGTGCATCAATAGTGCTGGCCTCATGTAGCTGTTACCTTGGAGCTGACAAAAAGTTAAAATCTGAATGATTGGGTTGTCCGCTGAAGATGTGAAATGATTCATTATATTTTTCACTTGACAAATGTAACCTGCTCATTTTATAGGTTTCACTTGTTGAGTACTGAACACTCATGTGTTTTGAAGTCAGTGAAACACAGGTGGGCTCAACATTTTTCAGACCTTTTCAAACACAGTTACTTTAGCACTGCAGAAAGCCAGGTCCCAAATCTTTGCTACAGAATCCTCTGGACAGTGAAAGGCATTCAGCAGTAGGTGTTTCATACACATTTTTGTTGTGATCAAGCCAATCCTGTACATGTTGTTTGGTATGACTAAGGCTATCAGAATTTGGCATATGCAAGGTCTCCTACCTGAAAAAAAAAAAAAACGAACACATGGTTGGTGCAAATAACCGCTTCTTTACAATGATATAGCGTAAAAATATGCAAGAACCAGCAAGTTCTACTATAAATAATGTGATATAATGACAATAAGACATTGCTCAGGTTTTGGTGAAAGAACCTGCAGGATAATGATTAGACTTCATAAGATGTTGTGGATGCTGTTCTACTCTTAAGGCAATAGGAACTGAGAAGATCCAATACCACTTCATAGGGTAGCAATCAGCAGTTGCTAGACCAAGCCCATAATGCTTAATTTCTAAGAACTCACTTAGGCAAGAGAGATGTTCAAGACACATACCCTTGGCTGTTAGCCCTGTATTCCCATACGGACAAACAGCTTGCAGTGGAGAAGGCAATGGGATGACTCCCCACTAAAAAATTACTGTTTCCAGTCAGCAAGGAAATGCCACATTTCCGCTCTTCATCTATTTTTGCATGAGCTGACAGAGCTGGACAGAAATAATTTTTCCATCCTGTGAAAATTTTAAGAAATAAAAAATAAGTTCTGTTCCATTCTCAACTTTTAAAAATTGAGATTTCAGTTTTGAAAGCCCTTCCATAGATATAGTTTTGAATTTAATGAATTAAAAAAGTCAGCTGCAAAAATTTCATATGGTTTGACCTTCACCTTTTGGACTTGTTATCTTTTAACACGTATATATTATACATGATAGAATTGTGTTTACATAGTACTGTACATATGCTACATATAAAATTGCATACAGTACTAGATATTTTGCATGATGAAATTTCATGTGTTGTCATTTTCTCCTTGGAAAATGACAAAATTTTTGCCTGACAATTTCAAAATATTTTTCAAGCTTTCATTGAATCGGGAATTTATTTTTTGACAAAGACAGTTTTGACTTTGCTGGAGAATTCCCAGCTACCTCAAGCAAGGTTTAGATACAAAGGATGCAGAAAGGACTCACTGGTACAGGGGTGTATATTCTCAGCATCATAATGTGGGAAAATAAAGAGAATAATAAATTAAATTGACCCTAGTCTCAACCGCAAGATTTTAGCAGAGTTATGCATACCATCAAGGGATGTAACCCAAATTTTAACAAATTTGAGAGTTTTTTAACGGATTAGAGTTTTATCACTGAAATCCATAAGCTCATGACTTGCTTACTACTCCTGCCGTCCTTGCCACAGACACTGATAAAATAATCCAATTGTAAGATATGTGATTTAAAAGAGCTTGGACCTAAGAGCTTTAAAGATGGAACTACAATGAATGTATTTTAAAATTAAGAAATAAGACAGATAAAATTCACAATGGGATTTAGGTAATATAAGACTTGCTCGATGATCATACGTAATATGGTAAGAAAATAGAAGGAAACCTTTACGTCTTGTGAGTCCACTGGACACACAGATTTAAATACATCTCTCACCCAGGATGTAGGTCAGTGCAGAGTGACACATACAGTATCACACTCTCTCTCTGTATGGACACTCATATCTTTGTGTCTTACTTGGAAGTTTGAAGTAACTAGTCCCCTAAGAAAAGGTAGGCAGTGGGGTGCTAAAGGCTGAGGATGGGTTGTGCTTTGTGCAGGAGCATGGTTCATGTATTACATGGTCCAGAGTACAGTAGCATATCTTCTTAATGCTTGTTTAAATATTTGTTAATTCTTCAACTAATTTAGCACATTTGCATCTATTAGTTCCAACCTGCCCAGCCCTTGTGTACTGCTGGATCATGGAGTTCAAGCTGACTCTGGAGGACTGAACTGATTCAATGTCAGCACCCATTACTGTCCAATTTTATCTCTGCATGTGCCTCCATGGGTCTCAGTAGCAGGCTTTCAAAAATAAACTTTTAGGGCCTGAGTCTGAAAGATAAAGAGCTGGTATGAATGTTCATTTCCATAAGTAAAAGCAGAGGAAGGAGTTTGTTATGATTTCACAGAAAACAAATTTTGTCGAATTTCTGTGAATTACAGAAATACACTTTGAAGCATTCAAATTATGTCTTTTAACATATTTGCAAGTTTTCGTTAATTTGGAGATTTTTTGTGGTTGGAGATAGTTATATTTTCTATTTGTGCTTTTTCTGTTTGTGCTTTGCAAAAACAGTGCTCATGAGAAAAATAAATAAGGAAGTAAAAATATGCTTTTTGCTTTTGACAAATGTGGGAGCTGTAAATTACTAGTGGAAAATGAATATTTCCATCTTTGTGTGAACTTGGTGAAAAGCCAACATCTTCTACACAGCTGCAGAGGTGCAGGGCCAAAATAATTCTTGGTGTAATTCAATGGACTTCTATGTAACAACATCAGTAAGAGTTTAGCCCCCATGAAATGAAAACTATATATAAAATGCTCACACTGGTAAGTGGTTGGTTAGGTATGATATGAATAAAAGTTGACCTAACACATATCTCATTGGAGATGGAAGAATACAAAAGCAATAAGCTTGTTTTACTTACAGCTCTTTAATAAAAAGGTAGTCCTTTCTTACTGGTGATCTTTTGTCCTTTCCATGTATAGTTAAGTCTCCATTCCCCTATTTTCTTACATAGGTAGCAAAACTAATATGACATATTACTGCAGAGTTTGTCTGAAGACTTATATTGTTTCAGACTATAAAAGGCCTACCAATTCATTCCCTGGTCTATTGCATCTCATCTTAGTTCACCTGCCAGCCAGTGGGTGTTTGTAATCCTTGAGCCCAGAAGTGCCACAGGTGAGCAGGGATGCCCCTGGGGTTACACAGAAGAGGCTGCTGTCATGCCCCACCCAAAACATACAGACTTGTTTCTCTTCCGAGGAAACATGTGGGAAAGGAGACTAGCACATGCCTATGCTGGGTCTCACCCTGTTATAGGGATCTTTACAATCTTGCTAAGCAGTTTGATTTGACCAGTCTTGTCCAACATCTTTGTTGCTAACATGGACAATGGGATTGAGTGCACCCTCAGCAAGTTTGCCGATGACACCAAGCTGTGTGGTTTGGTTGACACACTGGAGGGAAGGGATGCCATCCAGAGGGACCTTGACACACTTGTGAGGTGGGCTGATGCCAACCTCATGAAGGTCAACCATGCCAAGTGCAAGGTCCTACACCTGGGTTGGAGCAATCTTAGGCACAGCTACAGGTTGGGCAGAGAAGTGATTCAGAGCGGCCCTGCAGAGAAGGACTTGGGGGTGCTGGTCGATGAGAAAATGAACATGAGCCAGATTGAGTGTGCGCTCGCAGTCCAGAAAGCCAACCGTATCCCGGGCTGCATCAAAAGGAGCATCACCAGCAGGTCAAAGGAGGTGATCCTGCCCCTCTACTCTGCTCTTGTGAGACCTCACTTGGAGTATTGCGTACAGTTCTGGTGCCCTCAACATTAAAAGAACATGGAACTGTTGGAACAAGTCCAGAGGAGGGCCACAAGGATGATCAGGGGGCTGGAGCACCTCCTGTATGAAGATAGGATGAGAAAGTTGGGGCTCTTCAGCCTGGAGACCTCATAGCAGCCTTCCAGTATCTGAAGGGGGCCTACAAAGATGCTGGAGAGGGACTCTTCACTAGGGGCTGTAGTGATAGGACAAGGGGTAATGGGTTAAAACTTACACAGAGGAAGTTTAGATTGGATATAAGGAAGAAGTTATTTACTGTAAGGGTGGTGAGGCGCTGGAATGGGCTGCCCAAGGAAGCTCTGAATGCTCCATCCCTGGCGGTGTTTAAGGCCAGGTAGGACAGCGCCTTGGGTGAGATGGTTTAATGTGAGATGTCCCTTCCCATGGCAGGGGGGTTGGAACTTGCTGATCTTAAGAACCTTTCCAACCCTAATCATTCTATGATTCTATGATTTACCTTTAATTCTGTTCTAATTTAAGACTGCATGGTTCTTTACTGCCTTTAGAGTGTAGAAGTGATAAGTAAAGTGGTGAAAACCCATCATTTTGGGTTTCCAGGATGACTTAAGGACAAAGGCATGTGTTCTATGGTGCATAAGTAACACATGATGGAATTGAGGCAACTGGGTTCTTTAGCCTGGAACAAAGAAGGCTGAAGGGGAAGTCTTTTGCTCTCTACAGCTACCTGAAAGGAGGTTGTAGTGAGGTAGGTGTTGGTCTATTTTCCAAAGTAGCAGGCAATAGGACAAGAAGAAGTGGTCTCCACCTCTGCCAGGGCAAGTTAAGATCAGATATTACGAAAAATGTCCTCACCAGAGGGTTATCAAGCATTGGAATAGGATAGGCTGCCAAAGAAGTGGTTGAGTCACCATCCCTGAACACATTAAAAAGACATGTAGATGCGTTGCTTAGGTGCAGGGTTTAGTGATGGACTTGGCAGTGTTACGTTTATAGCTAGAGTCAATGGTCTTCAAGGTTTTTTCCAACCTAAATGATTCTATGATTCCATCAGCATGCATTTATCCTTTAGCAGACTTTTTAGGGCAATCTGCAGCTGTTTATGGGAATCAATCACAGACAGATCCTACTGAGATGCTGCAATTGGCTCTGAACAAGAGGTACATCTATTAGTCTACTAGGCATGTAGGAATTCATAAGGCACAGTGTTCCCAATAATGTGTTGAGGTGGGGCTGGTAGTAAGTGTTTCATTTATACAAGACCCACTTTTTATTGTGTTCAGATTTAACTAGACATATTATATATCACTTCTAAAAAAATGGTATATAATGGTGTACATCTTTCTTATCTAGATGCTACCTCAACAGGTTTCAGCAAGAATCAAAGTGCTTGTTTTATCTCAGCCAGTCTATTTGGAATAAGTTAGTTTTACTCTATCTTTTGGAATTTATAAGGCATCAGAAGGGCAACTGCCAAGAGCAACCAACTCTCTCACAGTTCTCAGGGTTGCTCGCTGGTCTTTTTTGTTTTCTTCCATAAAATATGGGATAACTGAAATCAAGACTTCTACTTTGCATATATCCTTCCAAAAATACCGAATCTATTGAACTTCAGACTTTGTTCTCTATGAGAGTTCCAGTGTTTCTAATTAGAGCTGAGTTTATTACTCTAATAGCTTTTATTCATATTAGAATACCAGTAAGACAGAGCAAATTAGTTTTACAGTTTTTCTTTTTCAACATACTTGGAGACTGTGGATCCACTTTAGGCAGCACTATGGATTTAATTAAATTCCAGCATTAACTCACAAAGGCTTTTTAGACCTTTACTTTGTCCCTTGGAAGTGAGTTTACATGTGGAAAATTCATTTCACAAGTAATAATTTTTAGAGCATACCAAAAGGTATTAATAATTATGGTTATTTTATATTGGACCTTAGTGACATGGCACAGATGGCTTTGATGTTTAATCAGTAGCTGTGCTTCACAGCTTATTTTCATTAGTGATTAACCTTGACTTGTAACAGAAGAACGTAAGACAGTGTGAGATACAGTTTCCTTTGCTGTAGCTGTATTTGCTATGAAATTTGGCCTCATTTTCAAAGATATGTACATCCACAGCTGATCACTTCTTATGAATGATCAAACAAGGACTATATTCTATACTGGCTCATAAATAAAAATGTGGCATTTGTGTATCCAAATTAGATGCTTCTGAAGTGTCAACCAGTACTTATTTAAAACATTTAATTGGAATGCATTTTTATTTTAGAATTTTAAAGTCTTGTCAGTTTTATTAAAAATAGAGAGCATACAGATTAAAAATTTTTTGAAAGAACACTAGGCATGCTAAACTGTGCATGTTAACAAGGACTGGGCATATCGAGTGTGGATTGATGTCCTCACAGAAAATCCTTTTGTGGTGCTTTCCAGCTTCTCAAAAAAAAAAAAAAAAAGAAAAAAGACAAAATTGAAAAAGTAAGACATCTGAGGTACTGTGCTTCATCCTAATTACAATAGACATCTGTCAATAGACATCTTTCTCTGCAGCTCTGGGGTTACCTGTGACAGAAAGAGACAGGACAAAAGTACTTAAAGAATGAAAAGCAGAAGTCAGAGAAAGTAGTGAGAAAGATACATTTTTCAGACTATTAAATGTCATGGAACAAAACACAAATATGTTCAATAAGTAACATTTGTCTCACAGTGAAAAAAGTTTGTTTAACTCAGCATTCAAAGCTGAAACTGCATTTCTTGTGTTTTGAGGACTGTTATTTCTCAATATCATTGTCCTATTCAAGATAGATTCCTAGATCGTGAGGTAGAACTGTCTGATTTCAGTATCAGAATATGTAATACCTTTTCTTCTAAAAATTTAGAGTGTACTGCTCTCTCTTATCCCCTAGTAGCAGAATAATGCCTTGAAAGTAATTGCTACCTGTGACCAGAGCAGTCTCCACATCCAAAAGTAAAAATAGACCTAGAGTAGGCCATATGGCAACCATAATTTTCAAAAGCCATTACAGTAACTCTAGCTATTGAACTTTTAAGCTGCCACCTAGTCTGATGTCACTCTTCTCAGTATTGTTGTTGAGGAGCAGCATAAACATAATTCATTGTCATTTGCCATCTGTCAGTAACACTAATCAAATTTAAATCCAAAACATGGTACAGAAGCCTCATATCCATTCTTACTCTTTACTGATAAGGGCAACCACAACTTTTCACTTTCTTTGGCAACTGAATAAAAGCAACTCAAACCCCAAGTGGCAGAAAAGGTTGAACAAAAGTATCTTGTCATCCTTATTTTCATAAAAGCTCTGTGAGTTGCTTTGTTCACACTTTTATTTACACCCACTAATTAACTGAAAACTAATTCTTTCAGAATGTCCAATGTCTACATAGAGATAGCAAAGATATTGCAAAAGCACAGGTCAAGACAAAAGCAGTAGGCATCTGTCTCTCCATGACCCTCTTCTGAGTTCTATTTTGTATCTTACTAAGGCGTCTTGCAGTTCTTCTCTGCATAGGCAAAACTGGTACTGAGATGAAAAACAGAAAGTTACAGATAAATTCAGGATAGCTGTCGCAAGCACTTGCTTACTTTAGTATTTCCTCCACAGGTCAGAGTATCTTTTTTCAGGTTCCTAAACGGGTTCCCCATTTAGTGGGTTCTTTTGGACTTCTAGAGGCTGCTCAATGTCCTAGCACCTTGACCAACAAAACACTTTTGACCTTTCATTTCATCAGAAGTTTCGCTTTCTGTGACTGAACTCATGTTTGCCCTTACTGACTTACGTAGCTCTGACTCTACAAGGCTCGATCGTTTTGGTTCAGTATATGTGGAAAGAAACAGAATGCCTTGGAAAGAGCTTCAACTAATCAAGGAAGCAGCAGACTGCCTACTTGACAATGCAGGTCAATTGTGAACACATCTTAGTGTTTCTTCACTTTTTCGCCCCGTTGAATTCTGATCTCTGGTTAAAGGTCTTTTTCTGAATTTTATGGTGCTCCATAAGATTGATTCTACCTCTTTCAGCAATTATATTTTCTTCCACAGACATGACTTTCATGACAGACCTGGTCCACTAGAATCAAAAGAGCTTCAACAGGAACAGAAAGTAGCAAAAATGAGAGCTGGAGCTAGATAATATGAGTATTTATCATGAGATAGATCTAAAGCATAGGCTTGAACATCTTGAGAGTAAAATCCAAAACACTAATTTTCCTGATTGGCTTTCATTCGATTTGCCATCAACACATGTAGTCAGTGTCAATTTTTTTATGTTTTTTTTTTTTACCTTTATCTTCTGTATATACTTGCTCATTTGTGTGTGAGATCATAATTTCCCAACATATGACTGGAAGAGCTTCAAGCAGAAAACTGAGAAGACTTGTAAATGTTCTAGCTTCAGAAGGAGTTTAGATTAGATGTGAGCAAATACTTCAATCTGTGCTCATACACTGTCTCTCTATACTCCATAATTACCTAGACAATCTATCATTTATTTGAAGAACTAACACAGGTGAGGCAGCCTTGAAAGAAGAGTCTCTTTACTTGATTTGATTATGAAGCCAAACACGCAATCTGGGCACAGTAACAGGATTTTACAATATAGACATGTAAATGTTTGGGCTAAATAAGATTAGATTTCAAGCCCTAGATGCTTCAAAACTTCAAATGTTAAAGACAAGTCGCCACATCTTGCAGTGTCTTTGGTTTCCTAATATCCTAAAGACTGTCATAAATACGTAATCTTTCCTGGTAAAGGTGATGCTTTTCCACCCACAAGCCCTCCAGCAATGGCATGCAGTGATTCTGCCATTTCATTTCAGATCTATTTTCCATTGTAAAGAGAGCTGTTTTGGGGGTTGGGTTTTTTTTTTTCCAGGCTACAATCTTGCATCTAAAGACACAAGCGTAAGTTAAAACAAGTGAAGCACACATATGGCCTAACCATATGGATGACAGTACCAATTAGTAGAGATTTTGTATTTATTTTTTAATATTTCAAGCACAGGGTGAGACCTGCCTTTTTCCAGCAAGTGGCAAATTTGAATGTGAAATGTCATTAGTGCTGTTTTTCACTAATACAATTTCTTTTCTGAATAACAAAAAACACATCAGTGTTATTTTTAATAAAAAAACCCACCCTTTAATTTACATACATTTAGGGTGAAGTAAATGAAAATGCATTATGTTACCACTGTGCTATTGAATAATGAACCTATAGGGTTCTAAATGGGAAGGAAAGTTGTTTTTCAAGCCCTGTACCCACTGTTCCCTTTACAAAGGCGCCATTGTGATCAGGATACATGAACTGGGTTTCTAACAGTAAAGATCCACCTTCTGGCAGAGAGACTGGGAAATAAAGCACCCCAGTAAGCCGCCACTTCAGCAGCAGAAGCTGAACTAACGAAGGAAGGACAGGTGGAACTGGTCCCTTGGCCTTTCAGTGACATTTACAGCCTCTGTGCAAGGACATGCTCTTTTCTTTCTGTTTCTATTTTCTCCAGTTAATCAGGTGACTTGAAAAGAAGCTAGATAAGGGTATTGTTTGCACTGACAACATCCTGATGATACTGTCAGAGGAGATCACAGGAAAATGTTCCTTTTTTGAACCAATAGAGTCATTAGGGAGAGTACTCATCACTTGAGTGCATCTAGGTTAATTACCACAGAAAATCTGGAACTGGCAG
Organism: Lathamus discolor; assembly: GCF_037157495.1. Classification (NCBI taxonomy): domain Eukaryota; kingdom Metazoa; phylum Chordata; class Aves; order Psittaciformes; family Psittacidae; genus Lathamus; species Lathamus discolor. The sequence goes on along the minus strand of NC_088887.1, from coordinate 66,441,300 downwards.
CTATAATTTTTCTGAAGAAAGTACTGCTATTTTTACTCCTGATGCTACAGAATGTCTCTTAAAGTACCTCGCAGGACCCCATTTTATAGTTCAATGGTAAAATAATTTTAGAAATCTAGCTTTCTGGCTGAAATTATTGGGACACTGTCCATGGAAATGTAATGAAAGTACAAAGTGTGAGTTACGTACTGTATGAATGAAATTCATCTCTGTTTGCCAGGACTGATTACTCTCATTCCCATAAATGAGCAAGCATATTTCTCTATTGCAGTGTCACTTTGGAAAAGAGAGAAGTGTCAGGTTGAGATGAATGACTTATCCCTGCACAGATGTAGCAAACTTGTCACATGCCTGATTCTGTTTGCTATGGTACATTATGCCATAGAGTAGCCAAAAACCCTCCAGCATGAGACAAACACAGAATGCTGTTTTTGGATCAGCATCAAAGCACACACAGTGGATGCCTTTTTAGGAAAACAGAGACGTGGTATAGTTTTAACCCACCCAGTATTCAGTGAGTGCTTACAAATCCTAACAGTGCTCCTGATTTTTAAAAAGCCTCAAACAATAAAATGAAGTTGCTTGAGTGCACTGAATACTTATTCAACTAATAATTCTTAGAGTACTTCTACAGTGGTGCCTGTTCTCTAAGGAGCTGCAAAAAAGAAGACTGAGTGAATTTTTCAGCTGAATTATCTTTTCTCCCAAAATTATTTGAGGCCAGGAATGCCTTGTGGTGTTTGCCTATCCCTGACGTGATAGGCATGCTATCATGTTTATTGGGTGTATCATGTCTAACAGGTACTATCAAGTCAGTGGTGTCTGTGGAATCTGGAAAGTTACTCACGGCTTGTAGCATAAGCAGGATTTAAATGGAAAAGAGTTATCACGAGTTAAGAGTGTGGACAGAATTAAACTGTTAATCCCATGGATCTTATGTACTATTCTCCCCTTCTAATTCACCTTTTTGCCATGGTAAAACTGTAAAAATATTCACTGTAAAATATTCTGAAGAACTGTTTTGATAGTGTGATAGTTACTTGGGAAATTGGTTACAGACTTCCTGTTCAATGTTCGTCTTTTCTTATAGAAATGTGGATTTGACCACACTGTCTTCCGTAAGCAGCTCCCACATATAAATTTTGAATGCTTTGCCCCATTCCACTTGAGTCTGACTGAGGAGCTGAAGTCTCCAACAGCTGAAATTCTATCAAGTTTCTTGAAAAACAACAGCCACATTAAGGAAATGTATGGTATGAAGACAACTAAACCATATTATCAGGCATCACAGAGTCCTCATCAGATGGACGAAGATGAATGTAGGCTTTACACTCCCCCTACCCCAGTCAAGAAGGAACTTAATTTTTTAGAAAATTTTGGTTTAGACCCATTTCCAAATCCACGAGACAATGAGATGCCAATAACTGCTTTAGCAGTGAAAAAATATTTCTGGTTTCCAAAGCAAACATTTTAGTAATTGCACCTCATTTATTTGTATTTTCTAATTTGCTTTGCATACTACAGGGAATCCTGCAATTACCCATAGAATGTACTGTCTGTACCTTTCTGATTGAACTGCCACCTTCCCTACACTTTTTTAGAGCTGCCATTCAATGCAGCTCTGATTCAGACACAAGGGAATAGCCTTGACACAATGCACTGAAGGCAATATTTGCAGAGAAAAGGGATAATCACTGAACAGCAGCCTAGCTCCAAGCTTCTATGTCCCATGACCTGTTTTCTATCTAGCCTTGGCATAAGAACTTAGTATAAGTCCCTAGGACTCTGCTGTCTCCTTTCATGACCCCTTACCCTCAGGCACAGTTTGGAAGTACTTCTGACAGGTTAATATACCTCACATGATGAGAGCAGTGAAATATCACAGTCTGTTTCCCCTGAGGTTTCAGAGAAAGCCAGAGCAATGTCTTTATCTGATGATATTTGCCAAGATCATCACCCGTAACTGCACACATTTGATGAAAACTGTACCCAGTAAAACAGACAAAGTATGAAACTTGATGCCTCTTTTTTTTAATTTTTCACTCTATTAGGGATTATTACTCATTCCTCAAGACATTTCTTTTATCTCGGGCTCTGTTAGGTTTCCTAACACCCCAGTTTCACATCACTTTAGGAAAAAATCTCTAATACAAATCTACCCTTAGATTGAACTGCCCTTAAAAAATTGGTTTCTTTTGTGATGTCCAGCTGCAGGATCTTTCTTCAATTAGATGGCTGTATGCAAGAAAAAAAATTGTCAAAGCACTCATATGAAAACAGTATTCCAAAGTCACAACTTGACATCTACAATCTGCCTTTTTTTAGAATTATGCTAATAGGACTGTGTTTTATTTATGCAGTGCTATAGATTTGCATGATGCTTTATAAAGAAAATATCTGACAATTTGCTGTTTGTTAGTGTGGTATCCTACACCAGGCACAGTACAGCACTGCACAAGGGACTGAGGATGAGAAGAGGAACACTTTAACAGGAAAAAAAATAATATAAACCCCCAAACCTTTACCTAATTATTTTCATTCAGCTTGTTGAAAATGTCTGGTATGAGGCTCAGCCACATCTCTATATAGTGCATTTCCTTTGTGTTGTCTTGATTTTCAGGAGGACAAGGAGACTCCTCACTACTTCTGCTCTCTGTGGGACTAATGAAGTGTGCATGCACTTCTGTATACTCCTCACTACAGAATGTCCAACCTGGGGGAGGGAAATTGTACATGTGCCTTTGGTTGCCAAAGGCCATCTGCAAGTGATCACTGCAGATGCTTTTGCTTGATGACCTATGGCTTTCAGAAAATTTCAGCTGATGTGTAGCAACAACAGTCACATCATGGAAAGGAAGCAACAAAATTGAAGGTTCATGATGTTATTGTGCTTATATCATAATTACCTACAAGTCAACTGAACATACCTTTTGTGTCAGCTCTTTGCTGGTGCTCTGCTTTGGTGCAATATGTGTACACTAGAGATGTGTTTCCCTAGGTCAAGACTGTAGCTAAGCTAAAGGAGTACATGAATGCAAACTGCAGGTTGTTGCTTAGCGTGCATTGTTCATGCTGTGAAACTGTATATTCAAATCTTACCTACTTTGGCCTTCCACACTTTGTCAAAAGATAAAAAAGACAAATCTAGTAAGTGGGATTTGCTGGGAAATCTGTCAGCATAGGAGAGAAGCTGAGGGGAGAAGAAGAAAGGAAGCATAATTGTTGTCTTGATTTTTTTCCTTAAAAAAAAAAAAAAGTAAAAAGAGGCCATATAGAAAAAACAAGCAAGCAAAAATCAGACAGAAACAAACCCTAGAAAATTTCTGGCTAAACTTCAGAAATTCACAGTGGAAATTCTCCTGAATGCTGCAGCTGGTCTTCTTGGACAGGCAACATAACTCCCGAGATGCACAGCAGCCTCCTCAGTCAAGGAATCACTGTTGTGCATCACAGGAAGCCCTTGGGCACAGGGCATCAAGGACTAGCACATCAGCAGTCCACCGTAGTGGGACCAGTCTTCAGAGGTGGTGCATGTTACCTGCCATAATTTCCATAAAACACCACACAAGTATATTTTAATGTAAAATATAGGAAAATTATGTTATACGAATATAACTACAAATGTAAATTAAATATATTGTGTGCATTTTCATGTGGATATTTAGACAAATTTAGTCCAGGCTAAATGTGCCTTTTTATGAAAAGTTTACATTGGTGTAAACCTGATCACACTTAAAAGACTTACTGGCCAACACTTCATTCCTTTTGCTTCCAAATTCACCTCTGCCACATACAAGCTTGTTTTCACAATGCAGTATTCTTTCTGTGTATCCTTCAGCCTCTCATAAATCAGCCTTGCAAAGAGAAGTGAGACAGGTCAAAAAGCTTATCATATCTAGTACCATGAATCTTCCTCTGAACAAGGAGTCAAACAAGCCTATGGGCCATTTTTGTAACTTCCAACAGCTTTCATGGGATTGCCGTACACAATGCAATTTGCTTATTTTACTGACTTTTAGATATTTCAGTAAAAGTAATAATTAAATTTGCTTGTCTTTGCAGTACAGATCTTCCTTTTTTCATAATTATCAGAATGATAGGAGTAATTAATGCATTTTAACTTTTTAATTACTTCTTATAAACTTCTTTTTAAGGACATGAAAAATGCAGTAAATTTGAGGCAATCAATCCCCTATTACACTCCCTCCCCCTGATCTTAATATGGTAATGATTAGACAACGTGCTTCTGGACATCTGCAAAGTCTTCTGAGAATGATAAAATATATCTCTGATACAATGTGATATTGCTCTCAACTACTTAATTTGAATTTATTTACTTTTTTGGTTTTGTTTGTTTATAATATTTGGAAGAGCTAAAAATAAAATCTTAAAAATATGTAATTAAGTCTACGTATGTGTTTTATTTTAAGATGGTTTTATACTATGACCTATTTGTGGCCTTACTGATACTTGGCACATGACAGCCAGGTCCTACAACACTCTCTGTAATACATTTTTCAACTGAAGGTACTGGAAGCTTTTGCCACCAGAGCCTGGTCAGAGCTCTTATAATTGGGTAACTGAAAGAGGCGTACGGATCCTACATACCAGCAGGTTATCTAGGAGAGATGGTAGAAAAACATAATAATTATACGTATCGGTTACTGAGTAATGTTTTTGAGAGTCATTGGTAGAAACAATATGAACAGGATATTCCTAATTATCCCTTCAGTTTGGTAGCATATTTAAAGCACTGGCAGAAATCTGTGCTTCCCTCTCCTTTACTCCATCAGCTTCAGTTGACATTTTCTTTATTAGTACTACTGTAATTCAGTGTATTTGGCCCACAGTATTTTTATGTCTTCCGAGGTGACTAGGGATATTTTCTGTGTAATAGTAAGTTGGGATGTATTTGGTGTAAGTTTCTTCCAAAATTTTGTAACAAATTGAATTGTTACACGTTTTACAGTTCATGAGACAATTAGCATTTTCATTCTGTAATGAAAGCATGGGCACTTCAAAGCAAAGGCAACACCTGCTATGCCTGCTTCATTTCTTGATTGTGTTGGAAAATAGGAACTCGTCTCTAACAAAGGCGGAGTTCATGCTTTCTCTGATATACATCTTTAGGGTACTTCAAATAAAACTCTTTCCCAAAGTAAGATCTGAGAAGACTATTTCTAAAATATTGTCGGAAACACATGAAACATTGACTGGAGGGCAATTCCTTTTGACTTCTATGACGGTGGCTGTATGCTGTCTCTTATTCTCTTATTATTTGTCTTTGAGCTGTCAGAACTTATTGATTTTCCAGTTGCTAAAGAGACCTTGAAACATCTTTTCTTGAGCTTTCCTATTTTGAAGTTCTCAGAAACAGCAAGGTGAAAAAGAAAATGTAAGAGTAGAGATTATTTTCTTAAAACCTTTTCAACAGGTGGAGCTGTATGCTGCAAAATAGAGTTCTGAAATTAAATCTGTGTGATGAGATGTTTGTTGAATTGTCTTCAAAGTTACAGAGAATACTATACCTGTACCAAACAGATATTTTTTCCGAGTTTTAGTAAGAATCTCTCCTCAGTTGCCCTAGATTGGGATAAGACAAGTAAGTCTCAAAAAGGGTTGTTATGGTTTTCCATGTGCTTTGTCAGTGGGCAGAAGTCCAGTAAGCTTTGCTTTACTCTTCCTTAGAAACTTAAGAAGTGATAAATGGATCTGGGAGGTCTTGGATGTCGCACAGCTGCTGCTCAGCATTGTATTACTGGTAAAGTGTAATGCTACATCAGATATTTATTAATCAGCACTCCTTATAACATTTCTTCTTGTTATTAGTGAAAGAAGTTTGGGTGACAGAAAACTCACAAAAGACAGTTTAATGAAAGACAGCAACAGAAATAGAATGTATTATAAAACACTCTCTTCTCTCCCTGCCACTCTCTCCATCATTGCCAGCTTTGACCAGTTCCCCTTTGAGGGAGAAAAGCAGGATCTCTGACTGCTCATCTGCAGGCACCAATTCTCTTTTTCCCCTCCCAAGAAAAGAGGACTATTTGCCAAAGTTTTCTGATTCCTTTAGAGCACACTGAAAGTACAGCCCTGTAAAATTAGTGAGCTGTATTAATATCACTCATTAATTCATACCTACTATTACTGGTACATCAGAAGGTGTATGATTTGCTCATGTTAGAGGACAGAGTATGCCTAAGCTAGCACAGTCCTCAGTTTCTATCCCACTTTTACAGAAATAAAGGTATTATTTCAGGAACAGGAGGAATCATATCATATGCACCTATTGTGACATATAAATGTACCTAGAAAGGAAAGCGGAGTAGATTATATTCACAGCTGACATGTTATTTATTTATTGCCCTTCCTCTGATGGTGTTGTACTAGTTTCGTGTTACATCTGTTTACAAAAATACACATAAGCAATATCAAGCAGTAAAATGGTGGCCATTAGAGGATTGTTTTTCCACAACAGTAGGATTTTTTATCATGAGTCAGTTGCTATTTTTTAGCCTTTTAGAAGTTTTTCTTCACCTCAGCAGTGACTTTTTCCCCCTTCATAGTGCAGACTGTGCCAGATTTACTTGTCTTTCCTCAGGCTAATGGAATTGTGAGATTTCTTGTAAATATATCCTACCCAGTGTGACGAAGGCACAAAACCATGTCTTATTGTTTAATCCTCTTAATTACCTACCTTTACTGAATAATATATTTACTTAATCTTCAGAACTGTATTACTTGAACATGCTGGGTTTGGAAGGTTTTACTCACACTGGGCAAGGAAGAATGATTTAGGTATTTCAGTTATATTAAGATGACCAATGTTCCTCCTTTCTTAACAATTTTGGATTTATAGACTAGCACTGTTTGTGGGGTTTACTTTCCTTTTGGGTTTTATCTTATAATTCTAAACAATATTGTCTATGAGAAGGTCCTGCATAAGACTTGTGTAAGCATGCAGAAATCAGAAGTCCAGTTGTAAATTGCCCAAGACCTCAAGCAGACAGTGACAATGACCAGATAGCTGGACAGAGTTATGCAGCTAGAGTAATAAGAGTTCTTGTCTACATGAAGGTGGTTTTTTGCACTAGAGAGGAACAGTTGCCAGATACTTTTTTTGAGCTAAGAAAATTATTGTTACAGGCTGCATTAACTTGTAACAACTGCCAAAAGTTAGCATTTAGTGACCAGCCTTCCCTTAAGAAGACCATAAAACAAGATCAAAACATATGTCCCTGTCCAACAGACCATTTGAATATTTGAACATAGTGCTTTATGAAATATTGTTTGAACAGGTGTGAAGAGGAGGGAGAGATAGAAGTAGAATACATGGCATAAACCAGGAAGAGAAATCATAGACATAGGCTAGATGGACATAGAGAAACATCAAGAGAAGCTTTTTGTCTCGGAAGTCATCCAAATGGTACTGAGTCTGGGAGAGAGAAAGCTGCCTTCAAATCCTCCAACTCTCCTGACTTGGTGAGAGCAGATTTAGATTGGTATGTGCACCAAATAAAAGACTGCATCAAAGAAATGCTTGAATCAGTCTCACACATTCAGTTTCTGAAACTACAATAATAAGTTGTTGCACTTGTAAGACAGCTGCCCTCAGCTTCCCTGTAATGACACATCATGACAGTGTTGTCCAACACTAGATGGGAGTACCTGTGCTGTCCAGCAATTAAATAAGTCAGTCCTCTGGTTCACAGATGTCTTCCTACTCAGCTGGGACATCTGCTAATGTGATTTCTCATCAGGAATACATGTTTAAGGTGGTTACCACTGACTAAAATAACTGTATGTCTTCGCTAGCAGGTCACTACTGAAGTTTGGGTCACTTTTTGTCTTTGAACAAAGTAATAAACTTCAGGACATTATTTTAAGTTAACAAGAATGACTAAGGATTCAAAGTTATAGTTAAAAAAAAATCATCTCAACAGTAGAGGAACAATGATATTCTTTTTCTGACTTCTTTTTCTTTGTCAGGCTTTTGCCCAATTTTTCCTTCAAAAATAAATGTACTTAGAGGTGTACTTCTCTTTTGACCAACAATTTCATATAGTTACCAGGAGCAAAACTGTAGAATTTACTCATTTTTCCTGAGTAATTTATAAATAAATTACGTTCACTATCATGATGTCTGGTTTTTGCTTTCTGTGATTCCAAGTTTTTTAAATGAAATGGTCACCTAAAAGAAGTTTAAAAAATCACAATGAAATTATAGGCTGGGTCACACAATTTGAGTGTATACATTAATCCCAATTTTTAAAGAGATCATTTTTAGCCAGCTTCTCTTGGCATCTATCAGTATAAATAGAAAAGATCCAGTGAACTGTGCAACCTGAAATTGCCTTTTGCAAACTGAAGCTATACTGGCATAAAAATGAGCTAGTACTAACTTTTGCAGAACTGTCAGTTATATGAATGAAACCATAAAATCACTTGTGAATCTGAGCCAAAAACGTGAAATGCTTTAGAAATGTTGCAGCAAATAATTTTGAAATTTCTGAATTTTTTTACAATTTTTTTTGGGGTGGACTGAAACTGTCAACTCAATGCAAGTTGCAACTACACTTGACTTGTCAGAAGCTGTTTGTTCAGAGTTAGTTATTTTTAGCCATGAAAGTGATTCTATGTTTCAAAAATGGCCAACCTTAATGTTTTCCATTACTCTTAATAAGAAAGTCAGAATTATTTATTTGGAATTTGATCCATTTCCAGATAAGAATTTGGATTTTCATACAAGAAGTTGCACTGGGAATGAAATGAAAGCTACATGAAAGATGAGCTCTCTTTCAATTTTCATTGAATAATCAGTCTATTTTTCCAGAATTAAGAACTTTGCTTATTACTAGATTCTATTGTGGATAGTCATGACTTACACTGATAGGGTTTTTTAATTATCATTTCAGAGTGAAATGAGCATTCATTATAGTAAAAAATAGAAGAAAAAATCACTAAGCAACATCATCATCTTTTTATTTTTTTACTGATTAGCTTAAAAGGTACATGCATCATAATAAGAAAAAGTAGCATGGGGAACACATTTGAGTTCAAACACACATAGTATTAATCTCACATAATGAGCATTGCTTCAATTGGCAGGAAAAGCTACACTAAATAGATGGTAAGCTACAATTGGCTTCCTAAAAAATCATGGCCCTTGACTTTAATACATCCTCTGCATCAGTTTCTTACATTTAAGAATGCTTATTATTAGGTCTTCTTGCTGTGCTCTCCTCAGTTCCATGCTACTAATTGGTTGTGAGTGAGTCTGGCATTCTCTAATATATCTTCCTCTGCTGCCGCTAAGTCTGCTGGAATTGCCACCACCCACTGCCCTCCCAGTGCTGTAACAACTGCACTTATTACACCATATAATATCTCTTTTGTAGTATTTTCCAGTAATCTCTCTCAATCCAAAAGATATTATTGATAATATTTTGGCACAGGTATTCACATTCTTTGCCTGATATTTTAATGGTAAAATTAAAATTAGCTAAATCATTTTTTTCCTCCCTGATTATAATTTTTAAATTTTGTTGATGATAGAATATAATGAGGGTTTGCTGCATTCACTAATGTTCACATATCTGAACACAAATATTCTATCCATTCTGCATGCATACAGGGACATGTGTGTTTGCGTAGAGTGCATAGAATCTTTCTTGTAGGTGATGCACGGATTTTTAAATGCATATTCATGTGGCCAGATGCAGATACATATATGTTTACCTACCTGTTTTGCAAGCTGCCATGTTCCTAGAGAGGTTTATTACCCTGGGCACAGTGCCATGCTTGTGTAGTTGTACAAGTCAGGAGATAGTGGTTGTTCATATCCAGCCAGCTGAGAGCAAGACAAGGCAAATTTGTAGATGCAGACGTACTCCAGCATTTTCTCAAAAACACTGTTTGTGGGATCCTTCCTTTCCTTTTGATTGTATCAGGCACCAGGCTGACAAGATTTTTGTCATTACTGAAGTCAGTTGTAAGATTTGACAGTCAACACAGGGAAAAAAAAATGAAAAAGAAATTGTTAATTTTTGGTCTGAAAATAGGATAAATTTCTTCCTACACCTTTAACTTGAGTATGGTTTTCTTGCTGGCAAATTTCAGGGAGAATCATTGTTTTCTCCTCTCAGCTGTTGTGTCTCCTTGCCATTTTTCCCTTCAACCATCACTTGCAGGACCCATTCTCTCAGATGACTGCAAGAGATCAAATTAATGCATTTGGGAGCAATGGCTTCCAACTAATATCTGCTTTGTTTCAGCTGTTTTGGGGATCAGTTGTGATCAAAACCAGTAAATTTGTAAGACAATGAACATTGCCATCACCACGGAAATTGGGAAGGGAAGCCTTGTGCAATCCGTTAAGTACCACAGAACATGGACATTTCTTCTCCACCATGGTGTCAGTGAAGTTAGGGGACTGAGCTTTCTGTAAGAATTGTAAAAGTGTCATTTAAAAATGTATGTTTCATAGGAATATGAGGAAGAAAATGGTCAGTTTGGGTAGTCTGAATAAAATTTTATTTAGCATCTGAATAGAAGGTGCTTAGAGTTAATATTGCTGTATTGACTTGCATACAGTGATGTTCTGTGTCACTTCCAAGTAATTTTTAGAACTGACCAGAACTTCTTGTTGCTTTTTTTTTTTTTCCCATGGGAAATGTTTCTTCTTGCTAAGGTTTCCTTTCACAGAAAAATAGAAAAATACTAAAATTTCCTTCTGAAAATGTTTTTCTTTTTTTTTTATACATTTAAGGCATTTCTTGAAATACTTTGCTTAGATAAGAATGAAGCACTGAATCCTTAATAGAATGAAACATTTCTATGGCTTTCTATCAAAGCATATTAAAAAATATGTTCTGATGAGACACTTCCGTGCTTTCTGGCAGTGTTGACTTTACTGTATTCACTTCTGGTTCCTCAGGTTTATATGTATCCCCACCTCACAGAATTTTAAATGAAGTACCTGCTGGTGTCTGTTGAAAGCTGATGTTCCCCTAGGGCTAGTGACAGGAAAACAAATTCTATTCTAAGCTGTATCATCGGCTATTTAAGTGATGGGAAAAATACGTTGTACATGCATTTATAAAACACATTCCTTTTGCAATATAACTTCTTTTTTCAGTATGTAAGTTTCCTCACAGCTTTTCAATAGAATTTTCTTTTAACATTGGTTAACACAGGTAGTCTTTCGTGGCAGAGAATGTGCAAAGTAAGACACCAAGAACAATTAAGGCATTTTTAGTTTCTCAGTGAAGGATAGTTTTTAATGCTACATTTTTGTGTGCTAAGTACTCAGTATAGGTAGAGTCTATTGTGTTCTCTTAAGATAGTTTTATTTCTGATATGTTGACATTTTCACTGTGGAACATGTTCCTGAATTTCCTTCACTTAGCTCACAAGGTTACAAGAACCTTTCAGCCACCAGACGGAGTGTCTGAAAGAAAAGTTTTTTCAATCATCTTCTGTTAATCTTTCAACAATTTACAGAAAATAGCAGGAATTACTCTTGGCACCTTCACATCTTACAGGACATGGATACAAACATGTACTTAGCATGAAGTACACTAATAATGGTTTGCAAATCAGTAAAACTATTCATATGCTTAGTCAGTGCCAGAGCCCTTCATTGGACCAAAGATTAAGAAATGGCCACTGTACAGCAGAGCAACATTCAAGCCCTTCCTTTCCATTGGGTCATTTGCAATTGTTCGTATACAACCTTTAAAACTTTTACTTCTCTAGACAGCATTTGATATCCTTATTTAGAATCCAGAAGATGAATTTTTTGATCAGATTCGTACCCTGTTAAGAGTGAAAGGAACACGAAGTTCTCTTTCTTTTCTGAAATCATCTCTGGTGTAGTCTTTGGAACTGCTGTGGCATATATGCGATAAATTACAGAAATTAGAAGTGCTATCCTTCCTTGGTAGCTACCTCATACTATAGCTGGCAGTGACCAACCTCTGACCAAGGAGTAGCTTGTAACAACCCAGAGCTCTGAGCTTCTGGGCTGGCTCTTTCCTGTTCCTGTGCACCAAGAGCCCATCTCCCACTGTCTTGCTCCTGCAGACTAACTGACAGGAATATTTCCTTCTTTCTATCCATAGAAGAAGTAGAGGCCTTCTCAGATTCAAAAAGAGTCTGAATCATCAGCATTCAAGGTATTAATTCATACATTGATGGGTTGATTGCCTCAAATGCCTTCTTCTCCCTGCATTGTGGGTATGTGGGGACTGAAAATTATGTTGTTCAGGCCACTCACAGTTACGCACTGAATTCAACTGGCCAAGTTAGAAGCTTGATCATCCTGGTGCCATTGCATAGTCCCTGCAGAAAGACTGACACTGACCCATGTCAGTTTGCCATCACCACAGGTATCACTTTATGCATAACTCTATGGTTATGTTGTTACATAACAACAGCAGTTACATGAATATTGCTACTGTTAATGAAAGCTAAAAAAAAAATCTCACAAAACTGTCTATCATTTTTTAGGTTTTATCTGCCCTAGGAGTAATTTGGAAGAGGTATCACTGCTTTATACCCACAGTCATGGAGTGAAAACACAAGTAAACAACTTTGGACTGATTCACTTGTAGACTTATCTGTTAAAAGTTTTTTGTTGGGTTTTTTTTCTGTATATATTTGTAAATATTCAAAATCAGCCACCTTTCAGGGTCTTGGGTTTGCTATAATTAATGTCCATTTATATTGCCTCTCCATCATGCTTAACATCTAGCTCTTAAAAGGAGGAGATATCATGGAAAGCAGTCAGAATGGGGATTTTTTTCAGTGAATGGAACAGTCTTTTAAAGCTGAAGTCTATGTGATCTCATGCCTGTGAATTTGCATGCAGAGCTACACAAGCTTTGTGGTGGAAGCAGCAGAAGAAGCCAGCATTGCGGAAGAGTAGAAGCCAGAGAGGGAGAGGGCTAGCTGCAGGAGGAGGGGTACACAAAAAATGAGAATCGAAAACAGCTTCCAAAAGGGAGTGATGTGGGAAAGAGGAGGGCAGCAGCAACAGTGGAAGGGTGAAGGTGAAGAGGGGAGAACAGCTGCTTTTCCCTCTTGTATCGTGACTGAGTTTTTCTCTGAAATGCCCGTGGTTTTTTGAGCATATTGATTCTGTGACCCTCTTCAGCTGTTTGAACTCTCTATTGGAAAGAATCAAATTCAATCCAAATCTGTTTCTGGGATCCATATTATGTTGCATTCCCTTGAGGTCTGAAGGAAGCAGAAAAGACAAATGGTGTGATAATCACAGACCACATAAGAAAAAAAACCCAAATAGGGGTGAAACAGCCTGGCAGAGAGGTCTGATTTTCAGGTACTGCCAATGTGATGGTCAAATTTCTTCAAATGCAATTTAAGATGTTTTTCTGAACTCTGAAGTGGTGATGATAAAAACGCACTTCTTTGGGATATGGAATTGATTGTTTTGTTTCAATTGGTGTTTTCAGCAGACTTTTCATATCACAAAAAAAAATCTCTTTCTTAAAAAACCCTTACTAAGGTCGAGTCTAAAACTGAAAAAAAAAGGTGTTGAAAACACAAGGACAGCGTTAATAATTTTTTTAAAACTGCAAACACATACAGTGCAATTGAAAAATTGTAGCTCTTCTCAGGCGAGGTATTTTTCCCATGCATTTTGTTGAAGATTTGTTTTGGCACCTGAAGATGCCAAAACACCTGAAGATGAACTCACAACAACTTACTTTTTTTGCTTTTGTTTGCCTGTGACACAGGTGGTGTAATTTGTATAAGGTGAAGAGCTTTCTTCCCCTGAAGTCTGATTCCTTAGATCCCACAGCTGTATTCTAGTATCAATCTGTGCAAAACAGCTACTTGGGAATGCCACCAGAGATTGGGTACCTCAGAACTGCTCTGAACTGTAACTGATCCAGAGAGGAGGAGTGAACTCCTATGGAACTAAAATACATTAGTGCAGCAAAGCTATTTAAATGTGAGCACAGTGTAAATAGCATAATGTTTCTTGGAGAGATGGGCAGTTGAAAAAAACTATACTAACTTGGAAAGGGAAATGAATGTTGGTTTAATTGGCTATTTAATGATTATCTGTTTTCTTCTTCTTCTTTCTCTTCTTCTTTTTTTTTAATCCAAACAGAAAGGTTAATCTAACTATACATTTAAGGCTTTTAAAGGCTCCATTACAAGACTTATTATGCTAAAAGAAACATACCTGGCATGCTGCAGTTTCTAAATGTATCAGCGATGCATGTAATGATTCACTTAAACCATCATGGTCAGAATTCTTTTACATTATTTCTATGTAAATTGGATGCTTCACGATTACTATAATATGTGTGAAATTCCACTTATTATTTCTTTTAACATGGAAACTTTTATCACTTAACTTCAACTCACTGGACAGAATATTTGAACCATTTGCAGTCATTAGAGCATTTTTGTTTGGTCAAAACCCTTGTGGGATTATACTTTGGAAAAATAGCATGAATTACATTCAATGCAACTGAATGGCAATTTTAAATATATAAGGGGCATCAGGAGTGCTCGTCACTATACTTAGAATTCAACATTATATTTTATCTGTTATGGACTTGTTTTTACATTTATGTCTCCCTCTTCAGAAGACCTATTTCAGTATGTAGCATAAAAAAAGCCATAATCCATATAGAAAAGGCTACCTTGTGAAGTACATCTACTTTTTCATGTTCTGGAGGACCAATTTAAAATACTACCTTGGGTCAAAAGTTTTATGTTTCACCTTACTAGTCAGAAGACGTTTTTCTATATCCTAGGAACCACTGAGTGAACTGGTGCAGCAGGAAGTCTCCTCTAGTAAAACTGAAGGTGATGTTCCTTACTAGTTTTGAGACTTGGCACAGAATATCTCAAAACTTCATGAAATCCCCATAAGTCCCAATCCAACCAGGATGAATAGGCAGAAGAGAAAAGAAAGACTTCAAGGCAGCCAATAGTCTCATAATCCAGGCAATTAGTTGAACTGTAGGAAATTCTGTTTTGAATGTCTGCTTTGCCATTCTCCCACAGGCAAACTAACCTACCCTGCTGGCCGTTAGGTCTTCTGCGTGGGTCTTTCTGGCTACAGCTATTCATTGGAATAGGGAGTTGAAGTTCAAATGGCTTGAGATTGCTGTAACAGCCTGCCTCAGGGAGTATTATTTATGGAATTTAGAAGAGCTCTAGGAAGAGTTTTGGCACTAGGGAGAGGTAGCAATCTAGAATAGTGGAAAGGTTTTGTGGGAGCTAGTGCAAATGCATGTCTTCCATGGTCTTAAGTAGTAAGACCCTGACTTTTGCCTGTTCTGGGGACCTTTACTTAATGTTCTTTCTTCCATCATCTTCCAGCCTAAGTACCTGTCATTTTAGAAGACCTGATATTTTCTGTCTCTGCTTCTTTTGGCTTTAAGCTTTCTTAATCTGTTTCTATTTTAACCACATTTGATAAGATTTTTGCAGAAAAGAGTTAACTTTTAGTAGATTTTAAGAAGACAATGAGATTGGGTTGGGTTTGGTAGTTTGGTTTTTGGTTTTTTTCTCTATCATGTCAAGATGCCATTATTTTAAGACAAACTGATGAAACAGATTATGATCTCACTGCTCTAGCTTTTCCTTCAGTAAGCTCTGCTTCTTATCCCCCAGTGAAGGTTTCTTGTTCTCATTTGAATGAAAAAGCCTACAGTTAAAAATATACATCCTGATTCCAGAGGAAGTGCTTCAACCCTTCCACCACTAGTGTTCCGTCACTCATTTCAACCGATGAGTCTACTTGAGCTCACAGAGCTCTGTGCCTTTAATTTCAGCATCAAAACACAGAAAGCACTTTAAAAACATTACTTTTTACAGGAAAGGTGAGGAATCATATCCTGGGTCCTGGTGTGCTGTTATTTCCTTAGATTTGATGTTCAAGTTGCTGTGGCTTTAAGCAAAAAATCTTTTCCTCAGTTTCCTTTAAAGCAAAGTCATTATACAAGGGGATGAAAGACTTCCTTCCTTTTGATATGACAGGTATCTGGCAATAACTTTCATTCTATTATTTAGGCAATTCTTTGCTTGTTTACAACACAGATATAGACGTTGAAAAATAAGCTTAACATAATTAACAGTTATTTTCTTTATTTCAAATAATAGCATTGATTTTTATTTTCATTTTTATTTGAAATACAGTTTTTGTCTAATTTTATTAAGTAGTTTGGAGGATATATATTGAATTTTCTTTTTTTTTTTTTGCATATTTTGTATATGTCAATTTAACTTGGTATCTGTGACATGTAAACAAATATGTATAGTTACATATGTTGCAAATACCGCATATTTTGATGGCAATTTTTTAAAATATGTATTTAAAGTTTATGTTGCTAAGAAAATTCAGAATAGATGAGGTCAAGTAATTTTTTAAGAATGCACTCTACCACTCCTACACTTTAGTTGCTGTGCATGTTTATGGCATGATTTTAGATATGCACATGCACATTTTAGAGGAACTATTCTTCTAAGTAGTTGCTTTCTCTATTCATTATGTTTTTAACTCACTCATTAAAATGCAGAATGAGTGCTCAATTAAATTTTTCTTTCGAAACTAAGGTACCTGGGAAATACAATGTGGTATATCTCTCCGCAAGGAAATCATCAGCTATTTAAATAGATATAGTTAAAAATGGTAAAGTCTTAAGTTTCATCATAACTCATTTTGATATTAATGAGTCTGCTCACAGACATTGGTTTGGAGGACAGAGACTGAACACTGCAGTTACAGAGAATAAGGCCCTGCAAGTCAGGCAATTCACTGAGGACAGAGTGATTAGCCACAAGGAGCACTTACAATGTGCACTGGTAATTTAGGTAATTGTATTGTCGAGTTTGTAGACCCATAAACTATAGAGATATTTTAAAAAATATATATTGGCAATTTGAACATATCCTGAAACAGACACCAGGAAGAATCAGCTATCGAGTGATTCAGATGAGATAAAGCATTACTGATGTGTAGTATTTGGCAAAACATATAGAAAGCAGCATGCAACAAAACTATAGAATATACATTTATCATTAAGAACTTCTTCACCAGGGTGTTAGGTATTTAAACACCCCAAAAGACACAGATCCCCTGCAGAAAAATAAAAGAAAAACAAAAGGAAAGAAAAACCTTTAGAAGGAGGTGGTTTTATTGGAATACGTTAGATTGATTTATGTTACCATTTTTAAATGTATGATACAGTCACACCTAACCCAGAAAAAAAAAAAAATCCTTATATTTATTTCTTTTTTTTTGCTCTGCATATTTTCAAAGACCTCCTATAGTTAACATTATAATATAGTTAGTTGCTACAAATAATCTGCACTGATTATAGGAAAACTGTCAGTGTCTGTTCAAGGTCTGAAAAGGCTGCAGCAAATAGCTTTTCTCTTTGCCATGGAGACTGGGGTCTGTTTTTACGGTTACTCTGGTAACCAAAGCCTTTCTGGTGCTAGTCCTTTTCAGTTACCTTAGCTATTAAACCCTCTGGTTGAGACAAAAGGAAGGCAGTATGCAGACACTTCTCTATAAAGCAAATCTCAGGGTTAAAATTGAGCAAAACTTCCAATAAAAGAAATAAAAGCAGCTTCTAATCAGCTGGTTGTATTGTAGCTGTGAGGCGTTTGTGTGCTTGCCTACATGTGGGAAGCTCAGGCTTGGTACGTTTGAATTTTAATCTGATTATTACAGGACTAGAAAATGGATTAGGCATCTTCAGTGCTGTTTCAAGGAACACAGTCTCTGAAACCTGTGACCCTCACAGTACAAAAGGCATCAGTTTTTGAAGTTATCATCCAGGGGGATTTATCTTAAGGTGAAGATTCTGACATTGCTTAGGGTGATGGATATTAAAATAATTGTAAGTAGAGATTACAGAATGGTGCCCCGAAGTCATGGGTTTGTTATGTGGCATTAAAGAACCTTCATGGGGACTGG
This sequence comes from Lathamus discolor, assembly GCF_037157495.1. NCBI lineage: Eukaryota > Metazoa > Chordata > Aves > Psittaciformes > Psittacidae > Lathamus > Lathamus discolor. The sequence continues at coordinate 66,423,329 of NC_088887.1, read as the reverse complement.
GATGTCTTATAAAACAAAGTCAAAAAAATGGATCCTGACCTGAAAGCTCATTATCAGTTATCAGTTGCATGAAGTTGATTATAGAAGATTGGCAATAGCTAAGACAGAAAGATAGAAGGCTGAGCTGTAAAATGTTTAACACCTGAGATGGTAGTAAGTGTCACTTTCACTTGGAATCAGTAAGTGTAGGCAGGCTCCTGAATTAACTTGTTTTTCAAAATAGTAATGTTTTCACCTTAGATAAGGGCTTATTATGGCAAGCTTTTACCATCCCTACATATTTTGGTTTGAGCTTTCTACTCTGAATAAAGAGGGTTTTTCTCTGGAAGAAACATCAGACTAAACAGACCACAAATAATATGCTCCACAACTGTACAATCTATTCGTGCTTTAACACGGTCAAACTAAGTGACTCTAAACACTGCAATACCCATGGTCATAAACCACTTTTGAGCTGCAAAGTTTTCAATTATTTTTCATTTGAACTATTAAATGTGTCGCACGGAAATTCCCCAATGCTGTTTTCACCCACATAGATTACTGTTTAAAAAAATAGTAACTTTGTCCTATCGCAAGAGAGTTCAAATTAAAACACCACAGAACAGAACAACTAAATTAAGATTGACGGGTATTTGTTAACAGAGAGGAAATTACATGTGGTATTTAAAAAACAAAAGTATCTGTTCATCCATGAATTAAGTGCAGGAGCAGAATACTGGACTGATCTCAGGTTAATCAGATTTGTGCATTTCATTAGGGAATGTTCATTTAAATGTATAGGCATAGTATTAAAGTGGTAAACATAAGGTTTCCTTCAGCCACTCTTTGACATGAACATCACTGCTACAAAAGGCAAGTACCAATTCCTGATACCAGGTGTGCAACTGGTGACCAGGTGTTCCCATGCTAAGCAATAAAATATATTAAGTACCTTTTTTCTTCCATTTTCGGAAGAAGACAGGTGTTATGAGGAGAAGGGGAGAAACCTATGTCTCTGAAATAGCTGGAATCAGAAGGAAGTTGACTTCTTCTGGATTTGCTGTAGTGACTGATCAAAGGAACTTATGGATGTTTGTGCTGAAAATGGTTCCTGCTGTTTAACCTGGTTCTGCACAGTGCTCCCAGAGTTAGTGGGTGCATGCAAAACTTTTGGCCAAATCTGTCCCCAGCCTTTCTGCCGCCTCAGATATATTCCTGTTTTCAAAGAACTGGAAATTACTCATGACAAAACATTTATCTTGCATATTCATATATGGGGAATTAAAAAATGGGTAAAATGGAGGACAGTGGGTTTCTGACAAACAGCCATATGCAATCACTGAACTAAACACAGCAAGCTCTTGGCACAGGAAGATTTTATCACCATGTTTGGATAGCCTTTCTTAATAGTTCATTGTACTGACACTCCATATCCCAGTGAATGCTCTAACTGCAACCTCTCTCTCACAGCCGCATTCAGCAAAGCCCATCAGAGTGGCATTGGGTGGGGTATTTGAGATTCGTGCCTCTTGTCAGGTCCCTCATAGGGTGGGGACACTCTTGTGAACCAGAAAATCAGCCTTCTCTTCACCTGGGGTGGTAGGTAAAATGGGGGTCAAGCTCTGACCTGCTAGCTTTCATTTCCCATTCCTATGCCCAGGAATTATGTCCCTGTAGCTCCCCTGCAAATCAATTACCCAAGGTCAACGCTGTGGGAAGCCCCATCTTTTGTGGGAATCCTGTCTGGTCTCAGATGGGGATTTGCTTGCAGAGTACTGCATAAAGTACATCTGCCAATTGCCTCATGCTCCTCCTTTGCAGGGCCAGACACAGAGACCTACAAACTATTGCTTTTGCCCTTTCTGTAGAGGGGGACAAGGATCCTTACTGCAAATAGTGCAGATGGTGATTGGCAATCTGCGGTCCTTCACAGCATTTTGCCTGCAGGAAAAAAGTCATTGTTCACATTTTACAGGAGGGAAAGCTTCGATTGAGGCTGAGTGACAGTTAAGACTAGAATTTAAACATGAGTGCTAGGATCCTAACCCCGCATTGAAGTGAAAACTTCATGGCAAAGGGCTGAGACAAAACCCCCAGCTACGCTTAAGACACATTCATCTGAGGTAAAAGCATTTCTGAAGAAGAGCAAAGCAGTTCAGATTCAACTGCAAGCCTGCTCATGTGTCCCAGTTCGCACACCACATAGTTCAGAAGATATGCAGAAACCGAAACCTCAAGATAAGGTCATCTAATGCACAGGTAAATTATACACAGGTAAATGAGGAGGATTTATTGTTTTTTCTCAGAGGTGCTGACACAGAGAATGGCTGGAATGGCAAATTCATTTCCTGTGAAGGAGCAAAAGCCTCACAAGCACATTTAATCAGTATGTATGTACCTGGAATGCTCATCCCAGGATAAGCTCTATCTTACATATCTTCTTTTAAATTTACTCTTGTGAAGTGAAAGCCAGAGGTCTGTGTTTTCCAACCTTTCACACTGGCTCAGGACTGTGCAGAAGTGCCCTCAAGGATGATCTGTGGCAAAGCTTCTAAGAGCCTTCTAGTCCTGCTCCTCTTTTGTAGGATTAAAAGCCATGGAGCACAAGTACTTGACCTTCTGCGACTTCTGGGAGTGCAGGGATTTGTGGGGAGTGATGGTGAGGAAGCTTTGGGCTGTACAATTTTAATCTTTTAAAATGAATGTGTGGTGTCTGAGAGGTGCAGAGATGAAAACAGAAAAAAAATAAAAATACTATTGCTTGCATAAAAGGATATCAACAATGACAGTACAGTGACAAGCTGCTCTATGCTTTCCATTTTATATGTCTTCCACAACTAAGTAGGTATACTGTCCTCATACTGTTGGCTCACACTTTTAAGGTCATCTCTTGGCTGTAGCAAAAATCTCTTGAGTTACAGCATGATGAGCAATGCAAATAATAGTTCCAGTTTCAAGGAAGACACATCCATGTAAAATTGCATTTCACCATGAGCTATGTGTAATATTCACCTTGTATAAGTGCAGACAAGTTTTATAAAACATCTTTGCAACAGTCTCATAAATGAAGTGGCATGCTGCAGTATGATTTAGCAATTATAAAATCAGAGCCTTGAAGATATTTGCCTGAGATGTCTTTCACTGGTTTGAATGTCATGAAGCATAACTCCTGAACCTGCTGCCCACGTGGGACTTGACAAGTCATTTGACTTCTGCAATCTACAGCTACCTCCTCTGTGTAACGAGAAAAAAATATTTAGGCCCCCAGATTTGCCAAATGCAATGTGAAGAAGAAATCAGAAGTGGAATTTTAGCAAGTAGAGCTTTTTTTTTTAGTAGGTTTATTCAAGTCAAAAGGAGCCAAGGAGCCTTACACATACAGGTAGTGCTCAGAGCCATTGCAAGTTACTAAGCAGCACTTAGCAGCAAAACTGTGATTAGAAGACCCATTGCTCTGGCTGTCAATCTAGCAAACTTGCTTCGGTTGCCTAAACCTAGACAGCTAGGACCATTTGAGAAATATCAGTTTGTCTGAGACATCCTTAGGGTGCCAGCAGGTGTAATACAGGAGATAGTAAAGATCAATACTGCTCTGGACCGAAGTCTGAGAGCCCGCCTGGAGACCCTTACCCATCTCGAACATGGTAATTGTTTCTTTAGGCAAGTAAGGCACCTAAGTTGGCCAATGTAGGCAACCAAATCACATCTGCAGGTGATCAGTAGGAACAATCCTTCTGCAGAAATATGATCTCATGTAGCTCACAGCTTTTTTCTCTAGGTACTGATCACAATTGCATTAAAAGAATATCCAGACTTGTTTATCCAAACATCCTGAAAACATTCTTCCATCTTTTTACTTTAGGCAAAAAATTGTATAAAGTTATCCTGGTTTCAGGGAAACTGCATAAATAAGCACCTTACACCTTCTCTCCCTCAAAACTAAAATAAACCAAAACCAGCCTCAGACAAAATTTCTTTTAAACATTTGATGCCTCATAATAAATTACATAAAGCCTTGCTGAGGCATTAGACAGCCAACAAATGTGTCACTGACATGAATCAGTACATTAAAGCGGTTAAAAAAGGTTTCAGTATAGTGTGGACTAAAGTGTCATTTAGTTTCTATACTTCCTGGAAAAGAAATGCTTGAATTTTTATTTGTCATTTTAAAGGATTATTTTCTATGCCATTAACCATTCAGATAGTCACACAGTTGCTAAAGTTACTTGTCAATTTGTTCATGTTATCCTGAGAGTTTTTAATTCACCACCTCCTAGCACTAGCCCATGGCCCCAGCCTGGCAGACAACTTCATCACAGCCATCATAATTCTTTTTTCTTCCTCATAACCCCAGAATGCTAGAGCTATATGTCTGTATGAGGTTCTCAAGCTTTCATCAAAACAATGCTTTATCTGCCTTTTATTTGCATAGAATATGTAAAAGAATGATATTTAAACATGACAGAGACTTACAAACAATACACATTAATTAAAACTGATGGAATACTTATTACTACTTTTTCAAAGCCTTCTCAAGGTTTTATGGGGAGTCGTGTGTATCAGCCTTCAGTCTGACCTTGCCTGTTATTGAGAATTGATTCCCTGTTGTACATATTTTAGGGCTTTATCCAAGCCTTAGGCAACCCCGGTGAGAAACTTTCTACAAAGTCTAAGTTTTCATTGTGAAACAGAAGACCATGGTTGTTTGTGGGGTTTCACTTAGCTGAAGACAAGTCTGTTCTCTGTTTGCCAGTGCAGGTGGCAGGAGCAGCTCCAATTCAGGGACATGGAGAATGATGAGTCTTGGCCTGAAAACTAGCAGGCATAGAGCAGTACATCCCTCACACCATATCCAACACCTTTCTCCTCAAAACCATCATCTTGCCAGCTGACGTAGCGTGACTGAGTAAATGAGCAAAAGCCAGAGCTACAGAGAAAACTGAGTGCTTCTGATGTGCAAAAGAGCATGACCCATGAGTGTGTGCATCAAGGCAAGGTGATCTGAGTGCTAAAATACATTTCAAAGATATTACACATCTGTTTCAGATCCTTCTTCTCCTACCATTGAAATTTTCTTCACAGGTTTGCACTGAAAGCAGGACTAGCTTCACATACCTACTTTGAGACCTGTGAACACAGGCTGATAAATGTACGATAGGGGACAACATTAATTTTCTCATAAATTTCTGTTTACTCTGTGCTTTTCTTGAAGGAGTAGCTATTTAGTAGTTACGTATATTGGTAATTTTTTTCCAATATACTGTTACACTACCTTCAAGATTATCATTTTCCATTTATAAATCAATGTTTGTAGGACACTTGAAAACATACACTCTTTGGCCAAGAAAATGTGATGCCTTTTTTGGAGCCATACATAAATTTCTACTTTGGCTATTGTAAATCTTTATTCAACAAGTTATTCAAATTGAGCACATATTCTCAATTTTTCACACAAGTTCCAAATGTTTTAGACTTAAAATCCATGTAAAGAATTGATAGAGCTTTGATTTGGTAAGCTACCTATACCTGTGCCTTATTTTGCCACAAGGATAGTTACATGCGCCCTTACAGAACTCAAGCTTAAGTTCTCTAGGCCTCAGAGCAAAGTTATTTGACTGTAACTTTTAAAGCACAAATAGTTCAAATTGTGTGCAAGGCAGGAGTTAGTACTGCTAACATTACTCCTGCCAAACACCAGCTCTTCCCACAAGATATATTGGCAAAACTGCTCTTGATCTACAGAAACAACACAGTACAAGTAAGGGTAGCAGTCTATATTTTTGTGGATCAATGGCTTATCAACTGAGTTGTGATTTTGAGCTTTGAGATTTGGTTGATCGTTACTTCTAGCTGCAATCAGCTCAGCCTTCCAAAAGATGAGAGGATATAATGGTTTTCATCCATGTTTATTTTTTTAATGTTTTCAGTGACTGACTGTTTTGACAAAGAGGGTTTATTTTATTATCCTATATTCTCAGGTAATTTTTAATACTAACATAAATATAACATATAATCTGTGGGCTTGTTTTGTATTAGTAAAAGCACTAAATACTCCTGTGGAAGCACTTGTGTTAGGACTCTTAAGACACAGGCAACTTAAGAGATCTATTACTTCAGAGTCATATTCTATAACATGGTGTTACCTGAAGTAATATGACTATTCAGAAATACAAAAATAGTTTATACAGCTTTTACTTGTTAGCTTTTAAACATCATTCTGTATTTGCATGTTTTAAAATTTATAATCTACACTAGGAAATATATTGCAGTGAAGAAAAAAGATTGAGAGTTGAAAATTTAATGAAGTTAACCTGTATACTTCAGTGGAAGTGATATGATGGAAATGATAAAAATAAGTAAGTCATTTTATTCCAAGAATGATAATAAATGTATTTTATTTATAATCTATAATCTATTACTTCAGTGTAATGGGTTTAAAACTTAGAAGGTCTCTGAATTAATAGTTCTGTAAATCTTTTTTTTTTTTTAAATAAATTTAACTCTTCAAATCTTATTTGATTGGAATTTTTTTTAGAATTTGATTGTTTTCTCTTCATAGGCCATTCCTATAAGTTGCTTATTACTTTAAGAAAAAATATAGGGCCCCTTTTAGGTCAAAGTTAACAGAAAACACTAATAGTTTTTTATTCCGAATTAGTGGAACAGACACATACATTTCACAACATGAAATAAAGGAGCTCCATAAGCATATAACTGGAAGCATGTATCTGCTCTTCACTGACCTTTGTTAGAAGGATTGCACAGGATGCCTCACTCTTCTAATGCACAATTTCAACAGGTACATAAATACCACTGTCTTACCATGTTTCATCTCACTGTTCTTCCTTTTGCCAAATTTAATTCATCAGTGGTTATTTCTCAGAGCTCTCATTTTTTTTCACTAACATTTATCACTTCTGAAAAAAATCCCTGGAAACAGGAAGCCTGGTATTTTCTAAAATAATAAATTAATAAATAAATAAAGTTAAAAAAAATTTAAAAAATGCAATTCCCTTCAGAGTAGGAAGGCTTTTACTTTACAAAATGCCTACTGCCTCCTCTTAGGAAGTAAATTCTGTCAGTCCCCATCAGTACTGTAAAACCAGTCCTAGTGGAGGTGGATCTCCTATGTATTATCCACATCTTTGGCTTGAGCTCCCTTCTTCAGGATGGACCTTCTGCACTGAGCTTCAAGTCCGAAGCCTGAAATGCCAGGGGCAGTTTTTGGGGCTGTTTACCCAGTGCTAGATAGCCTCAAGTTATTTTGTGAATTTGTTTCGCAGAGGTGTAAAATACTTCAGCTTCATCCTCTGAACCATTGTACCTCAACAGATCTGCCACTTTGTATAATGGAAGACAAAACCATGACAAAAAAAAACTAGCCGTTGAAGAAATGTTTCATCTATACATATTTGTTTTCATTTAAGTGACCTGTATGATACTGCATGTTGTCCTTTGCAAGAGGACAAAGAGCTCCATAAACATCTGTGCCATTTATGGCTCTATAGGGTTATATCTGTTGTGTGTATACATGCACACACACTCTCACTTACACAGAAGAGAGGAAGTAATTTTATTTTACACAAATCAGCTACTTAAAGTAAATTGAGATATATAGAATTTACCAATGAAATGAGTGATTTGATGTGAATAAAAGAGGTGGTGTGTTGTAAATCAGTACTGACAGCCAAATGGGAAAAATTGACAGAGCACTGTAATCACTCCCAACATCCACTGAAGTTATTGATCCAAAACCTCTATAATCCCCTTCACATAACACAAGCAATTTCATATAATACCTGTAATAACAGTGCATTCAAACTCAAGTAGCCATCAGAAGCTTTGTATCTAATGGTGAAGCAGGCCTCTGCTGAGTAAGTGTAACAACTAGAGCACAAAAACACCGATGACTCTCGCCTTTCATAGGTAACGGTCTGTGATAAGAGCTAGTTCAGAAGATAAACAGCTCCTAACACCAAGGAAAATGAGCTATTAATTGCCTGCTTGCTAAATAGGTTGTAAAGGCCCTAAAGCCCTGGGTGCAAAAAAGGGAGAAGGTAAACGGGATTTAGGGACTGATAACGCCCCGGGTGCTATCCACACAGCAGCTATCTGATGTTAATTACAAGAGGGGAAGGAGGGCTGAGAGGTATTTAGCTGCCGGGTCATTACATCTTTCCCAGGTGTTTTTCCCATGAAATGTTCCACCAGTTTTACAAGCTCCTTCTCTGGCTGATGGATTATTCCACCGCCTTATCAAAGCTTTGCCAGCTCCTCATTAATATATAGAGCGAGCGGCGCAGTTCTATATATCATTGTCTTCTTCTCGGGGAGGGCTAATCAGTCAGGCATTATCAGCCCGTCAGCAGAAGGCAGGCAATCAGGCTTGACAGCGGAGAATCATGGGAGAGCAGGGAAGGTTAAATGAGGCTGACAGTTGTGATAATGATGATTATACTATAAATTAAGATATGATGATAAAGGAGAATAAAAGACACAATCTGAAGCAATATTTGGTTTAACATGTCTCTCTTTTTCGGTACTGTTAAATGGCCATAACATTTATCACGCGGAACAAGAATGGACATTTAACTACCATGATAAAATAGGACAGCATCAGATTGAAAACCCAACAAGTTGTGATTATTGTGTCAGGCACTTTTCCACTGGTTGAAAAAACTGGAGATAGAGCATATGTTATAATCATTCATGCATTATTCTGCAGAATGAAAAGAAAATAGATCTATTTTAGAAATGTCTTCCAGACTTCTAGATAAAAAAAAAAAAAATATCCAAAAGGAAAAAATTAATATAGTCTCCTGCTTCCAAGATCATTTTTACCAATGAAACTATAGAAAGCTAAGTGATAGTTCCTCCCTGCCACCTCCTCATAATGAATGCATGTATTTATTAGGAACTGATTTAGAGGATTTGTAATCGCATCACTGTTAGTCTCTTATTAGGCAAAGCACTGTAAATGAAATTACAGAACATCAACTTTTGATTTTAAATATTTTTTTTGACAATTGGTAAAAATAAGTAGGTTTACACAGGTGAAATCAAATAATAAGTGGCATGGTTTCACTGTGGAAACATATGCAGTACTGTGGACTTCATGTGACTGTTTGCTTAGATGGACAGATGATACATGTATTGTTTTCTTTTGATGTTTATGTTTAGGGTACTTAGCGATCCTAAACAAATACTGTTAGGCTTCAATAATGAGAATGATAATGATAACACAGTTTATTTAGTGTCCTGACTCCTGAGCATCTACATGTGGTACCTCAGGACAGCCAGACCAGGCTGAGCAGAGTTCCCCATGTGTCAGTGTGCTTGCTGTGTACTTAAAGGAAGGAAAAGTTTGGAAGGGAAAGTGTAAAACCTCCATTTTGGAAAATCATACATTTTAGAATAAATTGAACCCAAATATCTTGTATGTTTGCAAATAATCAATCTGTTTTCTGCAGATACACTAAAGAAATTATTACCTGTATGCACAGAAATCTTTGTATAAAACAAAAGTTTATGATTCACACAAGTATATAATTTCTATGTCTGTTGAGCTGACCATGCTCCTATTGCAAAAGCAAAACCTCAGACCGAGCCAATGGTATAAAGCTATATTCTAGTAACTGGTTTGTACACAAATACCTGAGTATATCTTTGTATAACACACTCATACACGATGCATCTCTGTCTATGATGGGCTTGCAAATCCATCACTTACCAAATATGTGCAAGGATATAATAATATAATAAGTCACTGTATTTTTTTTCGGTTGCAACCTGCTCTATGCAAATGGAACTGTTTTGAAGAAATAAACTTCAATTAGTGTATGCTGTATTTAAATGACAGTCCAAGAGAGAGAAGCAACTATTTTAAAAGTTCACAGCTTCTTCATCTTTATAACCTCAGATTGGGAAGTATTGTCAGTATAAAAGCTGATTATTAATTGTAGAAGTCATTGAGATGACTGTGCAAGTCACAGACACAATGATTTGCGTTACCAATTAAACAAAGTTAGTGCACATCAAACCTTCCATGAAACACTTCTCTGGAAGCAGCTCAGACACTACAGTGATGCCAGTCACTTAAGTGCCCTAGACAAACAGAAATCTTTGCTGTGATTATAGTGATTACCTTTTCCGCAGTGACTGACTCAATGGAAATAAAACCAGAGCTATTCTGAAGCAGGTAAAAAAAAAAAAAAAAAAAAAAACCAAACCAAAAACCTTACAAAGCATAGCCCAAAAAAATAAAAGATATCTTGAAACGACTGCTGTGGTATTGTTTTTCGCTGGAAATGGCCTATTGTCTAATGTACTTTAGAACAGTATTTTTATTATTTGATAAGTTCAATTTACCAGAGGAGTGAAAATTGCACAAGTTCCTCTCATACAGCTATAAAGGAAGGAACACAGATGAGTTTATAAACCTGACAGTCTGTAATGGAAATGCTTATGCAGACAGCACTCTCTGGTTGTACAGTCTGCTGCTCAGAAAAACACAGATATTCATTATTAGAGGACAAGGCAAGAGCGTGGAAAAATGCAAAGAAAGAATGTGATCAAATGGAGTATCCTAATGCAGCATCCTATGCTTTATTTGTGTTTCTTTTTTGTAATGATACACAGCACTTTGACTTGTTTCAATTTGAAACATGTTATTGCATCTGAATAAAATCACTAGAGTTATTCATGAAGATAGGGATTTTGTTTTGCTATTTATCCTCTCTAAGATCAGGATTTTATTAAAGGAGCAGCACTGCTCCAGAGACTTTCTCACAAGCTTGTTCCATCAATTCAAGTGCATGCTGAAGATATATTTGCAGGACTTCAGTCCAATAAACCAGCAGGTTTTAGTGAGATAATATATTTCTTCTGAGAGGCAGAGAGAGGATAAGTCTGGTGCAATCAGTAAAGAGGGGGGAGACCAGTGTAAAGATTATGACTACATATTTTAGGGAGATCCACTGCTAGAATTGAGACACTGTGCAGGAGCAGATTCAACTTATGTTCTTAGAAAATGGTGATAAAATAAAATATATCTCCCCCTTCCTCCTCCAATTGTGGCTAACCTGAAAGTAAAACAAAGATATTGGGTGGATTGGTTGAGGAGACGTGTGTGGAAAAAATAAATAAGTAAATAAATAAATAAATAAATAATTGTTTTCCAAGCCTTTATTCATTTGCTGAGTTGTGGAGCTTGTAACGTCTGTCTGGATGAGTATCGTTCACCAGGCTCAGAAGTGCCATGTAGGCAATGACCAAACTGAGATTCAAGTCAAGGCACATCAGGGCAAACTGCAAATTTCTTAGGTGTAAATAGTAACTCCACTGAATTCAGTTGGGATTTTGCAATTAACTGTGGCACAGCTAGGATTTCTTCTATGGAGATTTTAATGGGTGCAGGCACACTTTGTTAGTGCCTGGATGCTAAGGTTCAAGAATATGGATCCTTTGTCTTCTTTCCAACTTCTTTCCTCTCCTTCCCCTCCTACCCCCTTTAGTGGCCCAGGCATACAGAGCATACCTCCATGGTAAATGGCTACTGCTAATGCCAGCCAAGTCTGAAATGCTTTGCTGAGACTCATTAGTCTTGTTATAAAAATGCAATTGGAAGTGTGGTTTATCATTTGGAGGTAAGGTTCTAATTTTGGCACATAGGAGGCTGCAGGCAGGAAAATATCTTGTTCCTTATTCCATTTTATTAACTTTGTTTTGTTCCTTGAGCCTAGTACTGTGTTAGACTTTGAATAATCACAGCTGTACAGGTAGCTCCAGTGGAGTGAATGAGAGGCTTTTTCAAGGGCTCTGCTCCCTGCAGAAATGATTTGTACCTCTGCCTGATTGTCACTAACAGAAAATGAGAAATAGGAACATTCAATGCAAAGTAATGTGTTCTGTACAATTACTGGATTAATAATTTTATTCCATTACTGTGTGGGGAGAGAGGACATCAGGTTGAAGATCTGCAATTCTAGTATATTTCTAAGCGTCCTGTTAAGAGAGTGAGCAAGGGTCAGGAAACTTAATTATGCCATAACTAGATAGAAATTGCCAAGTGATAAAAAGAAACATCCAGCCAGATTCAGCAGGAAATTACAGCTTTAATAATATAGCATAATGCCTACTTCTATACAATTATTGGAGAGACCCTGAATGATTTTAAATAACAGGCTTGGTTTTCCAGTAACGACAGGAGAAAAAAAATCTGAAAATGACATTTTGCATTTTGCTGTAAATATTTTTCTGAGTTTTGGGGTGTGTTTTTTTCAAAGATTAAATTATTAAAAATTGCATATTTACTTCTGGTAATGTGGAAATGTTATTATTCTGTAATGAGAGAAAAGTTATATTTACGGAGGAATTCATATTTGTGAAAATTAAGCCTGTGGAATCACACTTTTGGTCTCCCAAGCTTCTGTATTGTATTCCTGATTTTGAAATGCAAAAACAAAGTGACTGAAATTTATACAAAAAACTGAGTGATTTTGGTTTGCAATCCCATTTTTTCCACACTATGAACATGTTTGTGTCCAGTATCTCCTGGGTGGTGCTCTTTCAGTAAAATGCTTATGAACAGAATAAAGATGCACTTGCATTCTGATACAGGATTTCCTTATAATTTTGTAGTCTTTATGAAAGATGAAAAACAAATACTATTTTAGTATAAGCAAAACTCTTCATCCTAATGACAAGCAGATTTTTCTTTTTCTATCCCCTCCCAGCTGAAATAGGATATTTTAAATATTAAACTCTTATCACCTTCGTAAACACTGCATGTGATATTAAGGGCTTTTGCAATATACATGTATGTGTTTGTCCATTTATTTCTAATGTAAGAAGGAAAAGTCATTTCTGGTGCTAACCCAGGAGAGCCCATCATTTCATTTTGTATTCTGAGGATGCAGATTAATCAACCTGACTCTCTTACCCAGGGCTAGCCATTCTGCCTAGAAATCTGCATATCTGCATATTACTGTTCTTCCCTGAATTTAATTTCCTACAGGAGCTGATATTAATCACCCTGTTTAAACAGAGGGGATTTGGGGTCTATACAAATATGACATTTTTTTTATGGAAGTTGTAGAATATTTTCTCTTTTTTCATTATTATTTAAAGAGACAATAGTGTGGTGCTGTAAAGCAAACTATAAGAGATTATTTTTGTTTATTGGCTCTCATATATATTTAGTTCAGAAAAATGGATAATATGGCGCACCAAGAAAACCGTTTTACATTTTTATTTTCAGAGTCTTGCTTTCTTGCCAAGAAAATTTCTCCAGGTTTCATTGTGTATGATGGCAAAGAGCATGGCTATGCATGTCTGAAATACATCCTAGTTGAGAAAGTTTACTTAAACCCTTTATTTAAACCCTGTAGCACTTTCATCACCTGAGTACCAAGCAGCACGCAAAGCAAGCAAGCATTCCTATACCCCTGTTTTGCAGGTGGTGAACCCACACAGATAAACACGATTGATTTGTCAGGTCTCCACTGAAATCCATGAGCCAGGTGTGGATTTTGTCATGAATTTCAGCAGGCCCGTGTCCTCTGCGGGAACCTGGGGAAGCACTCAGTGAGCTGCTGCAAAACTGTCATTGAGGGGTGGGAAGAGGAAATTAGCTGTTAGGCTGTCCCCCTGTCCTTTGCCAGGTAAATCTGCATCTACACAAGGCTACCAGTCCTGGCTGCATATGGTCACAAAATCTGATCAAATGGGGAGTCCTCATGGCTAATAACTCCTTGTTGTCTCCAGGCAAAAGCAAAGACCATTTCATGAAGTCAGTGGCAGCAATGCCTTCACCATCCTACCTTGAAGCCCTCTCCATATTTTGTGTTTGAAAGTGGAGAACAATGAACTGTCACTGTGTGACTCCACTGATGTTGAGCGCATTGTATCAGGCAGGAATTTGGTCCAATCTGCCTGTCCCTCAGCCAGTATTACTTGGCATATTTTATTTTGGCTGCCTAGACTGCAGCTATGGTCCAAGCACAAACAACTCAGAAGAACAACATGCTTGAAAATATGTGCCTGCATACCCCGGGAGTCTGCCAGCTGGAAAAACAGAGCATACATCAGTTACTGACTAGATATACTGCCCTCGTTAAAAAAAGAAGCTGCCATCCAGGCTTTTGTTTAAATTTACACCCTGGCCTATTGTGGCACTCCAGGTTAATTTGGCTTGGCACCTTCTTTGCAGAGCTCTCTGATGCAGCTCTGAAAAAGATGGAGATTTTGTTGTTGTTGTTTTAAGGCTGGGCCCTTTCATAGGAAACCCCAGTCTGCTGTCAAAGCAATGCTTTTCTGTCTCTTATTTACATACCCCAAAATTTCGTGAGAAGAGATCTAACATTATATCCTTCTTGCTTTCTCTATCAAGAAATACATACAAGCTTCAAGTCAGGAAAAAATAAAACACAGAATTTCTGACAGCTTTCTAGTCAACACTAATGCAGAACAGGTATAACAGTGAGTAAATTTTCACATAAGTTATGATGGACACTTCTTCCTTTATTTTCAGAGTCTAAACAATGGGGTTTAAATCAGTTATGGTCTGGTTTCTATCTGAGCTCCTGGTTCTGCGAATCTTTGTTACAATTCCTGGAGAGGTTATGTTGCCAGCAGTTCCACAGTAAGGGGAGACCTTATTGCAGCCTTTTAGTTCTTGAAAGGGGCCTATAAGAAAGATGGGGAGAGACTTTTTAGCAGGGTGTCTTGAGATAGCATGAGGCGTAATGGTATTAATTTAAAAGATGGAAGATTCAGGCTGGCTGTGAGGAAAAATTCTTTACAATTAGGGTGATAAAATATTGGAACAGGATGCCCAAGATGTGCCATCCATATCCATGGAGACATTCAAAGCCAGGCTGGATATGGCTCAGGGCAACCTGATCTAGCTGATTGCAGAGGGATTGACTAGATGACCTAAGAAGGTCCCTCTCAACCCAAACTATTCTGTGATTCTATGATTCCTTGAGTCTGCTCAGGTAAGTAAATCGGGGTGCCACAATGTACAATCAAGGCAAGTACTTGTAACTCTTTAATAAAAATGATAATGATTTTTTTTTTTTATTTCTGACCTAAAACTGAATGTGAGGTTGATATAAATGGTTTTTTTTCTTTTTCTACAAATCTAATCAGATTTTAGAGATGCTTTGCTGTTTTAGAAAACTTCCATAATAAGATAAAAAAATAACCAGTTGTTGTGACTAACCCAAGATTTTTCTGGAGGATTTATTACCAAAGGTCTTGGCATCACTATGAAGAGATTGCTGGTATTCGTATCATTCTTCCTGAACACCTAGACTGCTGTATTTTCACTGCCTGTTACAAATCACAAGGGTATCACCCCAGGCAAATAACAGCTCAGCATGTTTATCTGTCTGTGCTAATAGCATTTCATTTGAAGTCTTAAAAGTCACAAGTGGCTTAAAAGGGCACCTATTACATGGCTTCATGTTTTATTGCAAAATGACAAAGCCCAGTTTCATTTGTTCTGCTTTGAAGTACTCATGTCCCTTGGCTGCCTGATTGCAGCCTTTTCCTGATCAAACTTGGAGCACGATCACCTCGAACCAAGACACTGTCTTCTCTAGGCAACTGGCATGCCAAAATGCTGTTTTCCAGCTTCGTTGTCTGGCTTACATTGGTGCAGTATTATGTACTGTTATTTTCTTTAGTGCTAGCTTGCCTGTAAAGATTAAGTAAAATTGCAGTTTTGTAATTAATTTATGCTACCTGTATGCATTCATATGGAAGCTAGGACTGAAAATGATGTAACAGCATTAAAATAGTAGAAAAATGGTAGAAAATCCTTGTAGAAAAACATAAAAGTATCTAAGAGGGATAGCTTGGACTGAATATGTTCTTCCTGATGTTTGATAAGTTTTAGTTAATTTACAGTAAAACTGCTTTCATCTTCAAGATTGTGTACCCAGATTCTTTTGTAGGAAATAGAAAATACATAATACAGCAAAGTCAGAGTATTGAAATGAGGGGAGGACACTTAACAACTTCACTGAATCAGCACCAAAGGCAAGTTTGAATTCATCTTTATTTTTTTCCTTCAAAGATTTTCTAAGACAGGGCTAGAGGCACTAGAAATAGCCCTGTCTCTCCCTTCAAAGGGAAAATCATGTCATGTTGCAAGAGTCAAATAATAGTAGAGAACTCTTTCATAAGCAAATCTAAAGAACTTTCATGCAATTATAGCAACAGAAAACTTGGTTCTCATAGTTCCTCACAGGTCCTCTGGACAGTGTAGATGGACCTAAGTTTCAAGCATTCTGTAAGTCCTGCATGTTGATTCAGAATGGCAGTCTTTAAGTTTCATGAACTTCAGAGAAAATCTCAGACCATTTGGAAAAAAAACCTCTTGCTCCACTTGTGCTTATTGGAAAAAATTTTATAACACAGATTTTAGTTAGTAAAAGAGTGAAAACTGTATAACTGGCAATTTAATTTTAACTTCAAAATATTTTAAGTCCAGAATTAATTTTCATACTGCTTTTAGCAGGAAAAATCCTCTGGTATAATATACATGGTGTGAACATATGCACATATTTTCCTGCTACAAAAGAAACATCAACGCTCTGTTTCATAGCAAATATTGTCATCTGAAAATACGCTTGGCTTAGGTTAACATGCTTACTCCACATTTTTGCAATAGCAGGTACGAGATTTTCTGTAAATAAATCCATCAAAAAGTAAAAAAGGAAGGAATTGTTCTGAATCAAATGATAACACCTGTAAAGCTTGTAACAAGAAGATATCTTACTCTTTAAGAAACAAGAGGCAATGAGACAAGAGGCAATGACAGGAATATTTTTTATTTGAGTCTTTTTCTATAAGCAGATTCTTATTTATTTTACTGAAATCAGAAGAGTGTTCCGATCTGCAAGAACCTGAGTGGGGGAGATGTATGTCAGAAGAAAAGATAATTGATGGTAAACGTCAAATATTAAATCTTGATCTGGTTATTACCCAGCATATTAGCTATGTAAGTAGCTTAACAATTACAGCTGTGATTGACTAGGTGGGATCCAAAATCCTAAATATCAACTGCCAGAAGGGATAATTATAACACATTAGCACCTGCGTGCTTAGACAAGATTGACAACTCCAGTCTAACATCTGCTTAATATCACTTTCATACTTTTCATATTTTTTTTTCTTTTACAAAGAAATAACAAAGATTTTCTTGAAGTGCAACAATAATTCAGCATCCATGTTACACATTCAGTTGATTATAGTTGCTTGTTGTGTTTGGTCATGTTTTGCACTGACACGTTTAAAATTAAATAAAGGCTTTTTGGGATTAGACAGCCACAGTTGTAGTATATTTTTGACAAAATGTACCTGTCAGAATCATTTGAATAAATCCCAACAAGTAGGCTTCTGTGCAGTCGGCTGGGCTGGCCAATGCAATTTAACAACAAAATGAAGCTGGGTTGGAAAAGAAAGGTCTTATACGTCCATCACAAAAGCAACAGAGAGAATATTTAGTATTTGACATGAACAGCATAGTGAAACCTGCCTGCTGGGCTGTTCGCAGAGGTAAGGCAAAATGTTCCCCTCCCTGCGCCAGCTCTGGGTGCAAGACCAGCAGTCTCCACCCTGAGTTCCAGGTTGTGGCAGTGCAGGTGTGACAGCTCCTGCCTTGCAGTGGTTGCCTTCAGACCTCCCAAGCTTCGTGCCCTTGCACTGAATCCCCTATGGACCTGGCTCCTCAATGAACCCACAAGTGACCTGCAGTGGGGTGAGACCTGGACTCAGGTTCTAGGGTACCCTCTCCCAGTGAAACCTAATGTGGTGCTCTGCCCAAAGGCAAGTGCTGCTTTCCTTATATTCGCTCCCAAGGACATAAGCGCATTTACTCAAACAGTAACATAGGCACAGCCTCCCCAGCCTTGCAGCTCAGGAGCACCTTTCCTGAGTGGAAAACTGGCAGAGCTGGATTATGGCCTCAGAGCAGTGTCATTATGATACAAGTTTGATTAAGCACAGATGTGGTTACTCCTCTGTCTTACAGGGCAGAGATGACATTCCTCAGTTGATAAGCAAAGATCTCTTCTGGCTCTGTGTGTTTCTGTGCCGGGGAAGCTAGCAGCTGAGGAAGTTCTTCATCTCCTTGGGAGTTTGATGTAATTTTTAATTGAAGCAGGGAGAAATTTCTAACAGACAAATAAATAACCACTACAGTAACCTACTCTCCATCTGGACAAAGGAATCCACTTAGTAGGAAAAAAAAAATAAATGAAAAATTAAAAGAAGAGCAAAAATGTATTTGCTTGTGGGTTTATCTTTACAGAAGCAGAACATTGACTAATTTCCTGTTAAGTAAGGCCTTCGCTGTCTCTGTGAGCCATGAAGCTTTAAGCCCATGTAACTCCCTCCCCATTTCTTGGGGTTCAATCTGAGGTTTACATTTAAGTTTAGAAAGAGTAATTCAAGTATACACTACTCAGACATGATGCCACAGCCTGCTGCAAGACTAACTCACACAGCAGTGCCAGCAAAACCTACATACAGAGGCAGAAGAGTCTTCTACAGAGGTAGAAGAGTCTTCTTAGGGTACAGCTGCCAGATATTTGGGCAAACCTTGCCAGCAAAAGAGGTCTTTCTGATGGAAAAATCATCTCTAACCATCAGCTTCTCTGTTCTTTACCTTTGTTCTGATGCAGTCTTTTATTTCACTGTTATACAGCTTTTATTACCTGCTCCAGGCATAGGCATTGCTGTACAAGTGGCTCAAAACTGCAAGAAGGGAAGGCTCTTCCTGAAGCCTTGCACATACCGGGTAACCCAAGAGCAACATGCTGCCTTTATCTGTGAAGTCAGTGCAAAACTGTAATTCCTGTTGGACCTCTAATACACCTGAAGAGAAACCTAAATTGCACACACCTCTGCATTATCATCCTTTACCCTCTGTTTCTAGTGTAACTGGTACAGTTGTCATTTTTTTCTCCCTATCACTGTAGTCTGATGCCAGTGCTTGAAATTTAACTTTCATAGTGCAGAAACATTTAAAATTTTCTCAGTCAGCTGAATTCACACTTCTATGAAAACTATTTAAAAACACTTATTTATGGTACTAATAGCAATCTTTTTCTATTTTCATCATGAGGACAGTCAAACACTTGTGCAGGCTGTCCAGGGAGATTGCATAGTCTCCATTACTGCAGGTTATCAAGATCCACCAAGGTAAAGCCCTGAGCTACCTGGTCTGAGCACATAGCTGACTCCTTTTCAAGTAGGAGGGTGGGCTACAGGCCCCCTAAGATCTCTTCCATCCTGCATTTCCTTGTGATTCCAATTTCTGAAAACAGTAATGAAAAGTTCTAGTAGAATCTATTTGGTAGGGAGTGTGAAAAAGATGTCATATGAATGTTTGTTTCATTCACCCCAATAATATTAGCTATTTTTAAACCCTAAACTGTTCTGTATATTTCAGAATGTTTGTTAAGATGTTAACATCAATGCGTTAAACTGTTGGGATAACCGAAGCCTTTTACATCATATTTTGATACAATTTTGATACTATTTCTTTGTTAAAGTTCATATTATTGGCAGGTTTCTACCAAAGAGGCTGAAGACCTGAATTTTGCACTCACAGAGCAACAGCAATATTCTGTTTTCCAGAAATCCTTCAATATGCTTGCTATGATGACTTCATTTATATTTAATTTAAAGAAGTGGTTATTAAACTTTAAGTGGAAAATGTAACTTAATTTAAAACTGATCAAATTGTCTTTTGATTTCTAAGTAAACATCATCACAAGAAATTGCCCTACAGAATTGGACTTTCCAGGCTGATATTAAAATAGTTTTGATTTTTTAGTGACAGGACAACAAAGGAAGCATAAATCACATAACATCCTTTTGCCTGTGACATTATCAGGAGACATAATTTATGGCTTATTTGAAGAAAGACCATCCAAAATTAGTGTCCTGAAATTTATGCTGAGGTATTTGTTTGATGCTGCCTGGAAGTGAAGCAGTTTTGTGCAGAATCATTGCTCGTCACATACAAATCCTGATACAGGATCTCATAGAATCAGAATCATAGAATAGTTAGGGTTTGAAAGGACCTTAAGATCCTCTAGTTCCACCCCCATGCCAAGGGACACCTTACTCTAGATCATGCCCTCCAAGGCTCTGTCCAACCTGGCCTTGAAAACTGTCAGGGATGGAGTATTTATCACATCTTTGGCAACCCATTCCAGTGCCTCACCACCCTCACAGTAAAGAACTTCTTCCTTGTATCTAACCTAAACTTCCCTTTTTTAGTTTGAACCCATCATCTCTTGTCCTGTTGTCACAGTCCCTGATGAAGAGTCCCTCTCCAGCATTCCCGTAGGCCTCCCTTAGAAACTGGAAGCCTTCTATGAGGTCTCCACACAGCCGTCTCTTCTTCAGGATGAACAGCCCATTTTCTTAGCTCCAGCCCCCTTATCATCCCAGTGGCTCTCCTCTGGATTTGCTCCAAAAAGGAAACCTCCCTATTTATTGATGAAACATGTTGAATTAGTAATATGTGTGCACAACTATGTGATGTTATGCCCTTGTTCTCGTGGAGACTTCAACCACCCTGACATCTGTTGGAGTGACGGGTTGTGTTGAGTGTTGCCCAGCACAAGCAATCCAGGAGGTTCCTCGATTGTGTGGGAGACAACTTGCTTTTGCAAGTAATGGAAGAGCTGACAAGGAGAGCTGCCATGCTTGACCTTGTGCTCACCAACAGGGAAGGGCTGGTTGGAAATGTGACGCTCCAGGACAGCCTTGGTTGCAGTGATCATGAGATGGTAGAGTTCAAGATGCTTAGGACAGTGAGAAGAGTGTGCAGCAAGCTCACTGCCCTGGACTGCAAGAGAGCAGACTTTGGCCTCTTCAGGAACCTGCTTAGTAAGGTTCCATGGGATATAGCCCTAGAGGGCAGGGGGGCCCAAGAATGTTGGATGATATTCAAGGATCACCTACTGCAAGCTCGGGAGTGTTGCATCCCAACTAGAAGGAAGTGCAGCAGGAGGGCCAGGAGACCTCCTTGGATGGATAAGGAGCTGCTGAGGAAAATTCAAAGGAAAAAAGAGGCTTATAAAAGGTGGAAGCAAGGACAGGTGGCCTGGGAAGAATACAGGGATGTTCAGGAAGCTAGGGACCAGGTTAGGAAAGCCAAGGCCCAATTAGAATTAAAATTGGCTAGGGATATTAAGGATAACAGGAAGCGATTCTATAGGTATGTAGTGAATAAAAGACAGACTGGGGACAACATAGGCCCCCTCCATAAGCTATCGGGAGAACTGGCTACCCTGGATTTGAGGTTCTTAAAGACATGAGGCTCTATATTTTCAAAACCATTGGTTGAAGAGGGGAGAAAGGGAGGAAGGCTGTAATTCACTGCTTTGGCCAGACCCTGCTGTCCATTCTTCCCTTTAAAAGGGGCTAAGACGACACCTTTGTAATATAGAAGCTGACATTCCTATGCAGACTAAAACTGTTTTATATTTTGTCACATTTCTTCCACTAATAGACATTTCAAAGCAGGTCATGGTGCCTAAAATAGACTACTGTCTAATATCTTAACATCATTAAGCTGATAAAGTTATACATATGTTCCACAGTGATAACAGTTACATAAATGTATGATTTAACAGCTTAGGGATTGTGTGTATGAGTGCCTGGCTTGTACTCTTGAAGTTTTTAGTTGTTCTGTTGACTGCATCATTGTATGATCAACACTTAAAAGACATTAGAAGTAGGATACAAACATTAGTGAGACTTTTATTATTCATATAAATTTGATGTCTTATCTTGTGTTGATCTACTAAGCAGTCTGGCTTCATAAAATTTATCAGCAGTTAGATCTCTGAGAAAATTTTAGGTATAGTTGCTGGGGCTTTTTAGTATTGCTGGTTGTCCTCTTCTTATACTATTCTGAAGTAGGGTCAGTCTCAATGCTTCTCTAAGATGTTCAAGAACTTCAGTTCGTTTGAATTTCATTTATAACATCAGAACATGTATAAAAGGTAAAACAGCACTTACACTATGTGTAGATGTGCTTTTTTTTGTGCTCACATGAGATGATAACGAAGTGCAGTCAATACAGAAAAATGAAAGCATATATGGTGGAAAGACTGTTTTCTCATCTGTTACCCAATTCTGTATTCACACAATTTCCCAGATTTCCTACCAATCCAAAATGGATCTTAAAAAAAAAGTTTCACATACAAATAATATCACTTTATTCTGTATTCTCATCAGATCACTATTTCACATTCCATAGCATTAACTCATTTATATTTTTAAACTGCAATGTTGGATTTTATTTGCATGTTTTCTACATTAGAGCATGTTACTAAAATTTTTCTTAACCCCTTTGGAAAAATTACTACTATAGATTTCAACGATAGACCAAACCCACTATACTTTTTATTCTTCTTTATTCGTCATTCACTGACTTCCGCAAAGAATGACGGTAGATTGGAGAGCCATGATTTGTCTTTACAACAGCCATTCTGGTTTGTCCCTAGTGCATTTGAGCACTTGATGGACAACATTTTTCTCAGACAAAATAAATAAATAAATGAATAGAATCCTCATCTAAATGGCAAGATGCTATGTAATGATAAGGGCAATCAAATCTCCTTCTTCAGGCTCTTAGATGATCACAGATACAGCAGTAGTGTTTGCAAGCTTCCCCACCGATAGGTAGAGCAAATAATTCACAATGAATAATGCATCCAATGAGTTTAGCTTCCCTGTCTGATTGTGGCATAGGCACAAGCAATACATGATTTTGTCTAATCTATTCATTATTCAAAGTATTTGATTAGTTTGGGGTGAGCTTTTTTAACTCAATGTACCATTTTCTATGAGTGTATACAGTTTGATTTACTTCAGTTATTTGTGATTGATCAGGCAAGTCATAAGGATAGTACGCTATTTTGTGGAAAGTATTTGTGTGACACATTCTACTAATAAATGTAATAAAGAGTACTAATAAATTTGAGCTAAAAAGCAATTTTCAGTACAGAGAACTTTAACTTTGAAATTCACTTTTGCTTACTTTTTTTATAACTCAGTTTTATGGAAATTCACTAAAGTGCAAAAGGGGCAGAGGACCACATTGAGTCCGTTTTAAATGTTACCTATGCTCTGATTACTCACTGGGCCTGTGTAGCAAATACAGCAAAGGGACTTCACCTTCAAGCCAACTAAATCTTTAGCTTTTATTTCAACCAACAGGAGTATGAGTTGATGTGTGCAACTACTGGAGACTTCGAAGGCCAGCTCCATTCAGATACATCATCAGTCAGCCATCATAGAATAAATGCTTTTATTTATCGATCACCTCTAATCTGTGTCAGCTCTGTATAATTTAATACCTGTCCTCTTTTTCCAGTAGGCATTGAATTCTTTTTTCCTCAGGATCATGTATTGTTTTGGTGATTAGTCTGTAAATTCCTTCACTTAAGAGCTGACCTCTTCAATTTCATTATTGCCCTCAAATGTTGCTGGGTTCATCAGAGCTGCTTGACAAAGTCTGTCTGTGAAAAGAGTATATTCCATTAAAAATAATGTCATATTTATGTCTAGAACAAATGCCACTCCAATACCACAATCTTTTCTGTTTCATCATACAATGTATTGAAGTCCTTTCAGAAATATTGAAGTGACATTGCCAGTGCATCAAACTTCACAAAAGCCCATGATGTCAAGGTTTGCTGGATACAGTTCCCCTGTTTAGCTACCTAAACTGTATCCATTTAAGTAGTTAGACATTTTAAAGTGCCAACCAGTACATGTTTTAACATAAGACTACTCCTATTATTGTGTTTTTTTCACCACAGAAATACAACCATGAGCAAGATTATATTATGCTTCAGTTGGGTCTTTTCAAACTTGAAGTCAAGAGTGTGTCAGAAAACTGTGAGAGTTGTAAATTTTGTTTTAAGGCATCTATATTTTAAGAACCTGAAACTGTGCTTCCTTCCTGTGTTTGTGTCATGCTTGAGCCCCAGATTTTGCCCAGGAAACCCCCTAACCCACCACTCTCATGCCACCCCCAGGAAAACACTGGTCTCTTGGAAGGACTAATGGTGCCATTCCACTGGCTGTGGAATTTTTACTTCTTCTTCCTATTTCTGGATGGCAGACTCATGCAATGGCCAGTCCCTGACTGCTGGTAGCAGTGCTTCAGGTCAGTGCAAGAGCTTGCTTTCTGAGGGGGAGTAAGAGGGGAGTAACTCTGTTCAGCAGTGTTTTCAGCTGATCAGACACATCTATTAGCTGCCCCTTCCCAGATATGAAGTGCACGTTGCTCCCTCTCATGTCTCCTGGGATAGAGCCCCACATCATGATAGACTGATATGAAACAACAGGTTTTTCTACTGCATTTTCTTTGTACAGTTGATGAATAATTTCCTGCATCTTAATCTTTTCTTTGTATTTGCAGATGGAAGGAGACTTAGCATGGAGTAGTACTGAATAATATTAAGGAACAAATTTGAAATTTCATTTTAATCTGTTAGTTCCTGCAAATCATAGGCTTTTAAGTATTGGGTAGAAACTGGGAGTAGATTATATTGATGGATAAATTAAGTTAAACGCCAATTTTAAAGTTCAGGCTGTAGCAAAGCTGTTTAATCTGTGAGTTACCTGCTTAAATCTCTTTATGAATGAGGGCAATTGTATCATCAATCTATAATATAGACACTTTTCAAGCAGTAACTATTGATCACTTTTGTATTTTTAGCCTAAATGGGGAAAATCTCAAAATCAAGTAAGATCTTCATACTCAAGTATATGACTTTGTTAATATATGCATTTATTGAAGCAGAATGGGAGTAGAAGTGCCTGTGACTCACCAAAAGGGATATGTACAACTTCTTGATGCATTACCTTAGAAGGATGGCATCAAAGTTACCTCTTCATAATCATTCTTTACTATTTCAATACCATGAAAAAATTGAGGTCTTACAGTCTGTCATTCTGATGGACCTTTGCTAAAGGTCCACCTCCGCTTGCAAGTGCTCTGCACATATAGACGCTCCAGAAGTAAGGTATGGATGAAAATGACAGAAGTGTTGTTGACATTGACAATCTTCTTCTAGTAATTTTTTTTGGCAATATGAGTGAGAACAAATTTAAATATTTTTTTCCCAACCGCTATTCCCTGAAGCTCTTATCTGAATGCAAGGTGGATCAACATTATAGTGTTGGCATTAACAACCTTCCAATTAGAGGTTCTTGTGTAGGAAAGATAAGGTGTACCTCTCCTCTCTCCCTGAGGTAGTGTGATTTGGCCATCAGCTATTCCAGGAAATGCAGTAACAGTAAACTCCAGCACCCCTCACACAATACTGTTTTGGCTAGGTTTTTTTAAGAAATTTTACCATTCTCACACTTTTAACCTGGTAAATTCAAGTATGTCCATAGCCAAGTACAGCCCAGTAATGCCCAATCTCATAAGAGAATAAAACCATGAATCATTTGGCTTAAACTCTCACTACCACCTCCTTATTACAATCTAAATTATATATAACAGACATGCACCATTTAAAGATCAAAATATGGAAAAGAACAAAGATGGTAGTCTTCCTATGCCACTCCTCCCAGTATAAGACTTTATTTCAGTGACTTCATTCTGTAAAATATACTTTATCTGCTATTTCTTGCTTAGAAGGTGTTTTCCACCAAGTCCCACCCTCATCAGCAACATGTCTTAAATCTATTTTTACTCTGGAGACATCCTACAATGCCAAGCTTCTCTGAAACCAATTGCACTTGTCTCAGTTTGAGGAAATATTTGAATTCATCCCAAACTATTTGGCACATCTCTTTAAAGATGATATTGCTGAACACTGAAGCTTTACTTCATTTTAAAGTTTCATGGTTCATGCAAAGTTTGATCTCTTTTTCAACACTGGTGTAGTTTTAGCAAACTGTTTAGTTTTCTGCCTCTGTCTTCTTTGACATTGTTCTGTAAGTGCTGTCTTGTTAAGAATAACGTTTCTTCTGTCATGGGTATTCCGCTATCGTAGCTCCATCTCCAAGTATGTTTTTTCCATATCCACATGTCAATCAATAGCTTGCGTTAAACTAGCAAATGATAGTCAGTGTAACTCAAATTAAAGATAAAGGGTTTTATGCTGAAAATTAACTACTGATGGCAGAAGAGACAGTATCCATGGTTTCAGCAGAACGAACACAACTCCACAGCTAGGTCTCCACAATTGCTCATGTGGTTCATGTGAAATAAATTTAAGGTATATCCTACGGAAAAGCTTCACAAAAACAACCACCTATTTCTGACATACGCTCATAAATGCTTTGCAAAGGTGAGCCAATGAACAGGGCTGCAATAATACCTGCTCATAGTGACTGTATTGAAGACACCTATTACTATATAGTGCCTAGGCATAAAGTGAAAAACTGAAACAAAGTCTTCTGAAGGAGGTGAAGTGATGTCTGCTGACATCATGTAGCTTTGGATCAAGATTAAGTGTAATAAATGCCTGCATTCCAAGTGGTCTGTGACTGAATTGTTGGAGAAAATAAGTTGTGATTTTTCAGCATCTTCACTACATTAACAACTTCTTTAACAGTCTGGAATACATTTCCAAATGTGTGTCTGTGTGTTTATATCTATCTCATAAAAATGTATGTGTGTGTAACCATAACCATACACTATTGTGTACTCATTATCTTTTATTTAGTTTTGGGATGTTTTCCATTCTCTGTCCTTCCTGCTTATCATCTCATTTACACAAAGCTTATCGCATACTGTATATATAGAATCCTTTCTATTTCTCACACATATTTTCAGTCTTTCCTCAGGACTCATCAGTATCACAATGACATTTTGTTATGAGAGAAATAATCATGCAATGATTGTTGCTCCAGTCTATATACTTTCACAAATGCGAGTATACACCAAAACTATACTAAATCAGTTTTATTCCTCAGCCTTTTTGACACCTGTGTGTTTAGACATTCAATTCTTTCTGAACATCATGCTCTCAGAAATGCTTTCACTGTGCTCAGCATGATGAGACCTTGATCCTGAAAGGATGCTCTTGGTGGTTTTGTGTTGCAAAAGTCTTTTATACTAGTTTAAGTACTAGTATACTGATAATACTAGTCTAAAAACACTTGTTTCCCTACAAGGGAGCAAACCATCTTGACAGGCTAAAAAAACCCTGCAAACTTGGGTTTAGTTTACTGGTTGCAAATGGATTAACAAATCTAACTTCAGACATCAAGTTCAAACGTTTGGGCACCTCTATTTTTTCACCTAGTCAAACAAAAGTTATCTTCACAGCAGCCTAAAGACAAAGTAGTATATCTGAAAGCTTTAAAATGTTTTTCTGCTAGCATATAGATCTCAAATGAGACTCCAAAGAACTGTGTCGTCCTATACAGACTTAAAGAGGCCACAGAATTGCTGAAGAAAAGCAGATGAAGAACACCTGGTGTCAAGAAAATTTCAAAACGCAACTACCTCTTTTCTGATCTCTAATATATCACAAGAAGTCATAATAGCAAAACATAATGTAGTGACAGGACATGGTAGTGACAGGACAAGGGGTAACGGGTTAAAACTTAAACAGGGGAAGTTTAAATTGGATATAAGGAGGAAATTCTTTCCTGTTAGGGTGGTGAGACACTGGAATTGGCTGCCCAGGGAGGTTGTGAGTGCTCCATCCCTGGCGATGTTCAAGGCCATGTTGGATGAAGCCTTGTGTGGGATGGTTTAGTGTGAGGTGTCCCTGCCCATGGCAGGGGGGGCTGGAACTAGATGATCTTGAGGTCCTTTCCAACCCTAACTATTCTATGATTCTATGATTCTATAATAAAAGCCAATAGCATTGAATATCAACACTTTTATTCTCTTGTTATTCAGATATTTATGGTCAGATCAGATACTGTCACTCATTGACCACAAACTGCCACCTAATGTTCCAAGCTTTCAAACTTATAGTAATTAGAACTACAGTGCAAAGTGAACCCTCACCTTCTTGTTCCTTTCAGCTGAAATGGGGCTCCCAAATTTGAGTGACAGGTGGGTTGGGGGTCGGGTGTTGGTGTGCTACCACAACAGCAACGGTCTGGATCTTTGTTCTTATATCTGTGGTTGCCAAAGTGGAAGCTACTGCCCTGAACTGAACATTTCAGCGTCTGTGAGGAGACAACAGACATGACAGAATGAGAATCTAAACATCTGCCTGCAGGAGGGAGGTCACCGGAGGAATGTGCCATCGCCCTCACACATTCAAGTTCCTGAACCTAAAACCCTCTCATGAGGTCACATACTTTTTGATCTTTCCAAAGATACAGCAAGTTTTTCCCTCTTTAGATACACAGGTGATGTCATCCACACAAGCGGCTCATACACCCATTGCTGCTCAGCTGTGTCTGAAGACTGGCATCCAGACTTCAAAATTTTTAAATAAAGGGATGACAGAGAGTTAAGGCATCTGTTAACACACATTTTCATCAGTTATTTTCATTGATTACTATAAAGTCTAACACATCCTAGTGTTAAAACGTTGCTGACCATCAAAGGCAGCAATTTCTAACTCCTGATGTATCAACACTTAGATAGAAAATGGACACAGTAATTGAAACACATTAATAGCAAATATATCACCACATCATACGAAATGCTGCTACTCATTACAAAGGTTGCAAAATGGAGGGGAAGGAGGTGGAGGGGAGATATTGAAGCTGATAGAGGAAGTAATTCCACTTTAAAATTCTAAAATGACATTTTTTACTTTTTTTCAATGTAAATGATAATTATTTGCGTTGAATAATACAATACAGTAATATCTACAGAAAGAAACAGCTTTTGTGAATGTAAAACTAACCAGTATGGATACCCTTTGCTAATAATGCAGGCTGCTTGATTTTGCCTTCATTTCTTGTAAATACTCTGATTTATGCCTTTAAGAGTTTTTTAAGCTTTAAGTAGCTTCTAAAAAGAAAATATCTGGGAAAAAAACGCCGAACTGCTGCACCTTACATTTCAGGTTTTCACAAAATTGATGATGTGAAAGAAAGTCAGAGGGATTTAAGTTTTCATTACAAAAGCTATGAAAGTGACTTTGTTCCCACAGATTTTGGTGGAAGCACATGTCTGCCTGGTCCCATGAATCTGCTCTTTAGACATCATTAAAACATTATTCCTTTCCATTATCAGCTTTTTGTATTTAAAAGACTGAATTGATTAGGAAGCTAATCAATTTGAGCAGTTTGTGCTTACACTGCATACTATTGTATTATGTATAATTGTGTAATTATGTTATACGGTGTAATAAACAATCATGTGAAAATAAGTGATGAATCTATGAAAAGCAGTCATAATGTGGCATGTTAGAAACTAATATAATGATGCAGGCACCAGCAGAAAACGCTATATTGATAAAATCAGCAAAACCAAATGAAACTAGCTCATGTTATTTTGATTTTCAGAAAGCAAAGATTTGAATTCTGAAGTATTTTTGCTATAAAGGAAGTTGCAGCTGAGGCAGTTTAAAACTTAAGTGGGAATTTATTAACAACAACAATACATTTGCCACCTGTTCTGGTGGGGATGTGTTGATATCAAGCATATGGTCCTTCCTAGCCTGTGAAAAAGGAGCAGCTGTTCCAATGTGTCCAGGCTGTAAGCTGAAAGAATGATAAAAAGCAGTGAAGAAACACCACTGCAGTGGTCCTTAGGTTTTCAAATCAAAGAGCCAGAAATAGAAGAGATAAGGCAAGCACTAGATCAAAGGTGAGACAGAATGAACACATGCCCTCAGCTTACACAAGTACACATATACACACACGTGCATGTACTCATATAGAGGATCCTCTAATGGGCTCAGAGATAAACCTAAAAAAGAGAATTCAGGAGTCCTTAGATCTCTAAGACCTCTCACATCTACTATGCCGAGCTGGTTTATACAGGCCTCTACTGTGGGGACATTTGACAGCTCAGAAAAGACATGAATAAACTACCTAAAGTCAGCGTAGAGCCAGTATGGAAACATCACAAATGAGGTGAATCTCCCATTTTGCCAAGTGTTGCTCAAGGTAAGAAAGAAACATCTTCCAAACCCTTGGCCTTCACAGCCCACCCCTGCTAAAGGCAGACTTGTATCCTTGCAGTTTCATTTTTTGCCTTCTAAACCTGGCTGGCAGACCCACTGCGACCAAATTTTTATACAATTTTTAGATGACTTTAAAACTCACCGAGGAACTGTAAGTTAGCTTGGTTAATTTGAACCTCCTCACAAAGATTTATTCTAAGCATGGGTACATAGGATACTCATCATCACTCAATCTGTGACCTTATTAGGGAAGGAATGCAAAATTGATCAGAAGAGAGAAGTCATACCTACAAGTAAGAGGGACTGCTGTCTCACTGTCGCCTGAGAAGTAGATTCAAGTTCTTATCAGACCTCATAGGCCTTTCTCTTCTCAGTTAAATCAAGCTGACTTTGAATAATAAATGCAATTCCTAGAGACCAGAAACTACCTCTAAGAAACAAGGATATATCAAATCCTTCTGGAATTAAATACTAACAGAATTAAATATTTACCCGAACAGTGATGAGCTTTCTCTTCATCAGGACTAGAGTTATAAGCCCATGGTGGGAGATGTAAATTTGCATCCTCTCAGGAAAGACAATGGCATTAGACCTCCATCTTCCTTATCCATCCATCTGACTGGACAGCTGTTACATGAAAAGAGGAGAGGGACCTTATTTTAGAAGAAAGAAATGGGCACAGCTGCATCCTGTAGTGGAATTACATTCTGTTCATGTAAATTCATCCCAAAGATTTTGTTTCTGGCTCCAGTTGCAGTTAAGCACAGCTATGCTATGCAATTCTATCAAAACCAAGTAACTTCAGCACATGTAAAGGGAAATAAGAAGTTTTAAAGGTGATATCAACAGAATTCAGGTGCTTCCAATGACAAAATGTAGCTCAGACTGGGCCTTCAGGGTCATGATTCTTATGACAAACACTTGCATACTACTGAGGTTCCCATTTCCAGTGCTCAAGTTGTTCTTGAAACCCACATTTATGCTAATAGTCATAATTCAGGCAACTGACAAAAGTTTCTGAGTTGCAAGCGGTCGTATATACGTTGGTTCCCTATTTATTTAGAGTGTGATGTAGTCCATCTAGAATTCAGCCCTTCTAAAGATATTACTCATCTAAAGTGAGATAGAAAACAAATCTTATCTGGATAAGTCTGGGAAATGATGCTTATTCCTGTTGCTCCAGCTGTTGACTTTGGCAGCATATTCCATTTATTAACTCTACCTCACTCTGTATTTTTCTTCATTTTCATTGTTTCCAACCATGGTTTCAGTCTTATGTTCATTAGCAGATCAAATTGTAGTGCAATTGCTTCTATCCTCAGTACAAATTTCCAGACTTCAAATTCCTCAGTAATTCCACTTTCTTTCTACTCTATGAAGACTGAAGGCAATTTTGTTTTGTTCTCTGACCTTTATGAATAATTAAGTTTGCGGTCTACCTGATTCTATTGTTGAGTTCCCTTTACCTCTGCTATTTTTATAAGGCATACAGAACTCCTCATAGTGTTGCAAATGCAGCTTCATTCATAAATCCCTTATGTAGGAGCTGGAAGAACTTAATCTATGATATTATTGTTACCTCCCTGAATCAATGGTTACATTTTATATTACTGTTAACCACTGTCCTGAAGTTTTTTGATCTCAGACTATCTCCAGATCCTGCTTCTACTCCATATTTTGTACTATAAGATTACATAAGGCATAAGTGCCTTCTCTTATTTTGTGTCCCTAATCTCATTATCTTACACTTCTCTACATTTAATTGCATAAGGCACTTATCTTCCTTTGGGCACATTCTGTCAGAGTCGACTTGACTTCTTTGCCCTTCTTCTTTCTATTGATTGCTGCTTCCTAGTGTGTATCATCAACAAATTTCATTCCCCTGGTGTACATCCCTCCTCCTGGGTCAAAGCAAGTTCTAATACAGGGCTAAATGGTGCTGCAGAGCAGTCTCCCTTTAGAGCAAATCATTACTATTTCACATACCTTCACCCTTTGGTCTCATAGCCACTCTTTAAGCACTTGTATGTCTGCATTTATGGAACATTTACTGACCTTCTATTATAAATTTCAGTGCCATACCAACTGCAGAACTCTCCTGAAGTCCTTTTAACTCTTCTGGTTCCCTCTTCTTGATTGATCTGTGCATTACTGCTGGTTTTTTTCACCAACACCTTTGAAAACTGAGGCTGTATTATTCTTCATCATCACTATAATTAAGGTCAGCTCAGTTGAGATGAACGCAGGAATACAGAAATTAAATCTGATTTGGAATGAGAAACACTAATGTATCTGCAGTATACACGTGTTTATAATATATGAACCATTGTTATTACATTCTATGTAAAAACTTTAAGCTAATACGATGCAAATGTTTTATCAGCAGATTGGAATGTCAGTATTGTTCATGACTGGTTTTGCCTAATTAATCCTTACTGAGAGTCCTGTAGATTTTTCCTTTATTCATGTTTCACTTTGTTATGCATTTTAAATATTTTGTTGTCAGAGGTCTAGATTTGCAGACCCTTTGTAACTACCTCTACTTGTTATATCATTACAAAAATATTATCTGCAGCCACTCAGTAGCTTGTCCTTACACATTCCAAATTGCTTTTATTAACATTTATCTTTACATAGCCAAAAAAAATTTGTCTTCTTTCCATTCCTCAATAATAATAATAATAATAATAATAATAATAAAATTATTAATCAATAAAATGTTAAAATATTATTCTCTTATTGTGATGTTACACCTGAGTCTAAAAACTCTGAAACTGACAGAATGGAATTAACCATTATGTGAATTTTCTTGGGGGGTGAATAGGGAAAAATCTATGAAAGGAGCTATTTTCTTGTAATAATTAACAATCATTTAACAATCTCATGGGTCCAGGTTCTCAGCTGATATAGATTGCTCGCTGGTTTAAACCAGCTGAAAGTCTGCCACATCAACTCTTTTCCTCTATGCCTCATTATTTTACATTGAATCAAAACTACATTTTACATTTGTGCAGTCAGAGGGAACTGAAGGGATAGGAAAAGAGCAAATATTTAATTTTTATGGTTTCTGTTCTGGGTTTCCGTATGACCCTTTTCTTTCTGTGTCTCTTTCAGATAGTTACTGCCAACACATACTTGTTAGTCTTCGTGTATTTACCAAACTAGACTGCTAAAGCCCTCATTATTACCTTCATTCTTCTTCCTTGAAGTCACTAGAAATTTAACTATTGAGTTTAGATTGAGTAGATTCAGGACAAAGCCAAGTACTTTAAGGAGTAGTTACGAGTATCAACACAGAAATTAATAAACAGGAAATTATCAGGTTATACACTTAGTTTTAATGCAGGGTAAATATGAAAGTAGGTGTGTCATAGTTTAGCCCCAGCCAGCAGCTCAGCCCCACACAGCTGCTCACTTACTCCCCCCTGGTGGGATAGGGGAGAAAATCAGAAGAATAAAAGTAAGAAAACTCGTGGGTTGAGATAGATACAGTTTAATAGGAAAAGCAAAAGCCGTGCACACAGGCGAAGAAAACAAGGAATTCATTCACCACTCCCCACTGGCAGGCAGGTTCAGCCATCTCCAGGACAGCAGGGCTCCGTCACATGTGACCGTGAATTGGGAAGACAAACACCATCACTCTAAATGCCCCCCCTTCCTTCTTTCCCCAGCTGTATATGCTGAGCATGACACCACATGGTTTGGAATATTCCCCTGGTCAGTTAGGGTCAGCTGTCCTGGCTATGTCCCCTCCCAACCTCTTGTGCATCCCCAGCATGCTCGCTGGTGGGGTGAGAGACAGAAAAGGCCTTGACAATGTGCAAGCACTACTCAGCAGTAACTGAAACATCCCTGTGTTACCAACACTGTTTTTAGCACAGGTGCAGAATATTGCCCCATACTAGCTACTGTGAATAAAATTAACTATATCTCAGCCAAAACCAGCATATACTCTTATCCTGCAATACAGACCTCAGGCAATGCAGAAGTCTTCCACACAAACAAGTTCTCTGAAACCCTTTTTTTCTTTATTCAATTTTCTAAATGAAGGTGCAATAATTCAAAAAATCCTACTTTTCATTACCACAAGTTATATGTCAGTACTTTGAAGCCCATGAAATCCTCAGGGGAGTGTATGCAATAGCTGCCTATTAGGGGTTATTCTGATGCTTGTTTTCCAAGTATAGCTATTAGAGATATAGGCAGATATCCTTCAGTTATGGAAATGTTCCTTGTAAGCGCTGATATAATAGGGTCAAAATTTAAGCACTCCTGTTGTAAGAGATGGACTTACACTCTTTTCCTCTTCCCATTGCAATTGACTGAGCCTGTAAGTTCACACTATGCAGATAAATGTCAACACTGCCAGCTTTCCAATGCTCAGGGAAATTATAGTACACGTGTACAGAAAACCTCAACTTTTCTATCTTTTTGAAAGACTTTTCTAAAGCAAAATTACTTATAGTTATTTATAATATATAAAGGTACAGACTAATTTTCTACGAATGCCTCTGGTTTTGTGCTTATAGTACTATATTGAAAGGTGCAAGCAAACTATTTACAAGATATTACTTGAGCTCTGGCTATCCTCTCTGCCTTCCCTGTTAACTCTGAGGACTGTCACGGTTAAATGACTCCTACACATGTCTTTTCACATGGTCCTTGTTTGGCTTTGGCCCTGAAACTGAACATGCCCAAAAAGCAACAGCAGCTGCATTAGGGAATCAGGAGAAGTTGTGTAGCTGCTGCTATACGCATATCTGGGAAGGCTGCATCTGGCATTGCTTATTGCGTTCTGGGAGGAGAAAGACAATCGGTCCTGAGAGGTCCTCCACCTGCCACGGCAATGTATGCCATAATAGAAACGCCAACAAACTTTCCAGCCAGCTGATGGCAGATGATTTTTCTATGAGTTAGCCCATGTCTGTAACTGCTGTGGTTTCTCTGAACACTGATTAAAGTCTGAGGGATACAAATTCAGGACTAATAGCTGCCCCTTCTCTAAATGTAGTCAATAAAGAAAAACATAATGTACATCCCCTGGTCTGCGCATGAATAAGGCCACAGCAGCTTGGACCCCCCTCCTTTATGATAGCTTGTGAAAAGACAGGGTTTGAGATCATGACTTTTAACAATTTCCTCTGAAAAATCAAAAAATCTTGAAATTTTCTATAATTAATCTTTATATCATAATTATATTGCTGGCTCAAATTTACAGGCTTAGACTGTAAATAACAACTGTGAAAAAGAATTCAGGACTGGAATGAATGAGATTCCTACCAGCTCTCTTCATGTTGTGCAATGCACTGCTTCTTGAAACAGACTGCATTCAGACTTCTGTGGGAGAGCATGCCACTTAGAGAGACATCTGCGTGCATATCAGCCTTATTCCTGCACAATTTTCAGTTCATGCATTGAGGTGACCATGTTAAGTCAGCCATGTTCTGGCACCACACCACAGTGAAACCTCTTTTTCGCAGCCACCACCTGGCTGCTGCAGAAACAAAACCTGCACCCTTAGCCAGGGCAGTATCTCCAGCAGATGCCCTGGTTTGGGTCTTTAGAAAAACAGCACCCCATGAGGTACCCTGGCAAGTCACTGTCAACACAGCTTGGAGATGCCCTCCTCAGGAGTAGACATCCTCCACAGCAAGAAAAAGATACTATTCAACATAACTGTGCACAAGAAAACCCAAATTTTGTCCCAAAGTCATGATATCAAGATTGAATGAACAGAAAACAAGGAAAACCTGTTCCTTTATCAAAACTAGCTTGCCAACAGTGAGAGTAGGACTTTATACAATTAGTTTCTGAATCAAAATCCTCCAGCATGTGGATCACACCACAACCCCAGCGCTCCTGCCCTTGCCTGGGCAGCAGGTCACCCTGGCCTGGAGGACACTGAAGCGCAGAGTGGTTGGAAAGCTGTCTAGCAATCTGGAGATGCTACTTGTGGGATCCCATGATTCAAGGAATCCCTGTTAGAAAGCAAGCTCTTTGGCCACAGCCCAGCATCAAATCTCACAGTCTGCCTCCCTACTGAAGCACAATCTGATAGGTGTTTTGTGTAGGAAGAGAGAAAAGAAACTCTGCCAGATACATTCTGCAGCTGCAAGCCATTCCTCACCCTTGTGTTCTTGTGTGGATAATCTGCCTGAAAGATCACCATAAAAGGATGGAAAATTCACAAGAAATTAATAGACTGTGCCTTCTTTTCACACATCTCCAAGGGGTCTACCCAGTGTCACTGCATTATTTAACAGAAAGAAGTTGAGCTTGGCAAGGGGCTGCTTCAAGAAAGCTGCCTAAAGCCAAGAAAAAACAAGTGACCAATTGCAATTCTGAGTCACAATTCAGTTCCTAGATTGCTCCCAGTCTGCTCACCTAGGCGCTACCCATTTCTTCACGATATATGGTTGCAGTCCAGTTCTCTACACTAAGAGAGGATCACAGTGTGTTGTTGTCATTTACTTCCATAATCCTTTCTCCTCACATTGAAGTGTCTCTTCAGGTGGATTTGCTCTGCCGTATCTGCATGCAAAATTTATAAGCATAGGATAATGCTCCTCCTTCCCAAGCTGTCAAAATGATAAAGCAGGACAAAAAATACCCAACAAAATCCACATATTTTAATGCACCACAGGGCCTCTGAAACAGCCTGGGTTCTTTTTGCCACCTTCTGTTTAGGTTCTGTTTAGTATTTACAGTTTTTTCTCTCACATCTGAGGGATTCAGACCTTCACACCTGATTCATGTTAATGTTTAAGTGACTGAATGACGAGACCAAGAATAAACAAAATACACGTGTGTTGTGGCAGATTGCAGTTCACATCAGTTTTCCTTGGGGCATGCACTTATGTTTCTTACAGTTGCAAAAATAGCACAAAAGCAGAGTAAAATAGATGTGATAAAAGTCAGTTCAGCAACAGGCTGGTTTACATGACTCCTCTGATTGCCCTGTTAGGTAGCATTTGAGACAGATGTCTGAAAATCATCAAGCCGTGAAGCTATGGAAGCCATAGATCCAAGCTTGTTTTTTCATGGCAAGTCATTTCCCACATATAATCTACAGTAGCTTGCTTTCTTTCTTTTTTGAAGAAATGGCTCTTCATAGACACACTTCTTAGGCAGGGAGTCAAACACAGCTTCCTATCAGAGGATTGGTGTTCTGCCCCAGTAATTTCTGGCTATTTCTGCAGTAGTAAAGGATCTGGTCTTCAAAAGAAGTGATATTGCTGTCTATCAGAGATGGTCATGTTTATAGGATGACACCAGTTTTCCAGCTCTAGAGCATTACGTGATTGAGTATGGAATTGTCTGAGAGTTCAGGAAGCCCAAGAGCCAGCTAAATTTCTGCATGGGCAGTCAGGGGTCCATGGCTTGGATCATGCTGGAAGTTAAGATGCTTAACACCAGAGATGAAACCCAGTGTCAACACCAGAGATGAAACCCAGTGTAGATTCTTACAAGTGAATATCAGTAAAGTTTCATGATCTTGCCAGAACTTACTGAATTTAACTAAGAAATTTAGGGTTTGTTGTATCGGACTTAGACTCCCTCATGAGTCAATGAAGAGACACAGGAATAAAATATGAATCCTATTAATGCCTGAACACAACTTTTCCAGGAGAAATATTTTCACAAGAGGCCTTCCTATTGATATCAGTGAAGAAATCTCTATATGAAGGAATACATAGGAGGGATGTGTTTGAATGCTGAAGGAGCATTTTCCTAACAAAGTTCGGAACAGTGTCTGAGATAAGGAAAATCCGCACAGTATGACTTTCCAACTGAGTTTTGTTAGCCTGAAATTATTTTTCATTTGCAACACATTTTTTTATTATTTTTAAGAAGTTTTTAATGAAAGGTAATGTCATGTAATAGAAAGAAATTGTTCCCTGAAAACTGGAGCATTTATTTCCAGTGGATTTTTTCTTTTTTAATTTATTTTTTAAATTACTTATACTCATAGATGCAGTTTACAAACATTTTTATTTTTTTCAGCACCAGAGAATCCATGCATAAGAGATGCTACAAATGCTCAAAATATGGAAAACTTTGAGATTTGTGGCTTGTGCCTTACTAGAAACCTGAAAATATACACAGAAGAGAAACCTCAACTGAAGAGCAGATTCTTTAGTGTCTGGATAAGCTCACGTAGGAGTCTTTTCCTAGAGCAGACACAGTGACAAAATCATTCTTCTCTTCTTGGCTATTTCTATACAAGCTGTAGCTCTGAGATCTCTGCCAAATTTGATTAAAACTGGACAAGGTTTTAAAAGCCTTTAAGCAGACGAAGCTGTACACGAACAGTTGCACACGTCTTCACGTGCATGTGCACACACACAGATGATATTCCCATAGAAGAAAACCATTTCCAGCTTGAGCTTTAAATGTTGTCTGCACTCTTATACCCAAATGGACATTAATTTGTAAACAATAGTAAAGGGAGGGAATTTTATAGTGAAAACATTTAAGAAAGATAGATCCAACAGCAGCATTTAGAGAGCTGCTTGATAGCTCTTCATGTTGTTGAAATTTGAGATAGACTTTGTGTATTTGATGACCTGCCAGCTGGCACCTGTAACAGACATTTCTTTGTCCATACTTGCTTGCACCAATAGCTGAACTAGTACTAAGCATCTAGTGATGTGAAAAGTAATGTACTTCTTTAATTTAAATGTGTCACATTGGCATTAACTTTTTACATTATACTCCACAACAAGTTGATATGATAGAACAAAGCATTTGTATCAAGGCATATGCAATAGATAAAAAAAACAGGAAAAGAGCTGTGTAAGACATAAAAAAACAGATAACCTTTTGAATGTGGCTGTGAACCTGAAACACTACCTCCTTATCTGGATGTGCTAGAGTGATTTGCTTATATCTTTTTGCTTAGGTCAGCAGCTGGTAAAGGTCCCCGGGTGTAACAGGTGAAAACTCTTCTGTTCTATAAAAAGGCATTCAGCTGGTTCAGATCTGAGTGACAACTAATATACACTTATTGTTTTGGAAGAGGGTGTTCCTTGAATACTTGCACACATTATATTTTTCTGGATGTATAACACTGAGCTGAGCAAGAATGAACACACGCACATCTGGTAGTACTGTCTGTCTGGCTAGAGACTAATTACACTACATTATAAATCCTTCCTTCCTTTCTCTCTCTGTCTCTTGTTGTTTTGGTTTTTTTTCTCCTGAGCAAGACTTTCTCAGCTTTCTCATCCTGTTCTATAACCTTGCTCTTCTAGGTCCAGAAATAAAGGAGGATATTGTTCACTGAAATAGATATAAATATCAAAGGTATGAGTGCTAAAGGCTAAGAGGGGAATTTCTAAGATAAAGGCAATATTTTTCATATGACCTATGCTAAAGAGCTGGCCTTGAGCTTTGAGTCACTGATGAAGAAAACAGAAGAAATTGAGAATTAATAGTGGTTTTGCTATTTCACCACCCAGTGCTTGCAGAGGCAAGGCAAAATTTAGTCTGACATCTATGCAAACAGCTGTAAATTTCTTCCAAGGTAATTCTCTGGTCAATAACTTCACCCAAATAATTTATAAAAGAGATTTTTTTGATGGGAAGAAAGTCTATGGAATTGTGAAGAAGTCTTTTCTGTTATTTTCCATCTTGCTGCTATTTGTCATTTTCTGTTATGTTTCCATATTTGCTTCTTCATATTCCTGAAGTATTTTTTATAGCTACTTATGCTACTGAAGCCCTGTTTAGGAGTGGAGCACAAGCCTTAGAAAGTTCTGGCTAGCCTTTAGACTTGCCATTGAATTTGCCTCAGTAACTTTAGCCCCATTAGGCCATTTATTACAAGCCTTCTTTGAGCTTTAACTTCAAGTATAAATACACTTAAAATCACAGTGCTGACAGCTCATTTGGACAAATTCAGTTAGTTTAAATATATTGGGTTTGGTAGTAGCAATACAGCTGTTAGAGCAGCTCAAGTTAACTACTATTAGTTGTTGTTGCTACAGATTTTTGAGATTATCTGTCCGTGCAAACTCCCATTTTCAATAGTTTTGTTTGACAGAGGTTCTTGGGAGTACTCTCAGGGGTTTTTTCTAATTGATGACTTCAAGTGAGAGTTTGTGTTTGAGATTTAAATACATTCAGTGCTTCCATCTGATTTAGATAGAGCTTATACCTGAGTTCTCAGCTGATGATAAAGTCTCTCCATCAAAGGCCAGTAATTTAAAACAGATAATACTTTTCAAAGATGCCTAGTTTCTTGCCTAATGACCATTCTCTCTTGCAACCTCATGTTGACATGTTTTAGCGCTATATATCTCTATTCCTGTAAACTACTGAATTCAGCAAGTTCTGTGCTGTATATCTGATGTTACCCCTTTCTTGAACTCCGCTCTGACTCCTAGCAGATTGCCTAGATAAACTATTTGTTGCCTTCTGTATGGTGTCGCTTCTTGACACATGAGTTTCAAGAGTGCTTGTTTTGGTTTTGACTGCTCCACAAGTCCTTGCATCTTGCATAGTTTATTTGAATCTCAAATTGGTACCAGTGTAGTTGGTCTGTTGGTAAGAAAAAAAGTGCAGAGGTTTGCACTATTCTGGTGAATTTCATGTTCATTGTATATTTGTATTTTAGAAGGAAAGGATTATTTATGAGAACACAGTAACACACAAAGCACAATGCCAGAGTCCCTTGAATTTGGGTTGATATGTTCCTCTCCCAGGCTTCCCTGCTGCTTGTTCCATTCTGTGGTTGTCACATCTACTTTGGCATTAATGTCACCCATCACAAAGTGTAAGTTCTGTTTTGGTATTCTGTCAATCACACTTTTGAGGCAATTGTAGAATCTGCCCTAGTCACTGTGTTCCTCTGTCAGAAAACATCTCTGCATGATTGACGCCTTTAGGAACCTGGTTTGGAATCTGGCATATATGATGTGCTGGCTGATAGCTCACCAACCAGAGTGATTTTTCCACAAAATGTGTCATGGTGAAAGCTATTTGGTTTGCATGTTCCTTGTCACACAGATGGTTCAGCTTTTAGTGAGTTCAGAGATAGGCCTCTACTTTTTATCTATCCCAAGGTTCATGAAAAGAAAGTAAAGAAGAAGACGCCAACACCGTTTGTAGGGGCTTGGAAGCACATGGAGAGAGAGTTACAACCCTTCTCTGAAAATCAGCAAAACCACAATCCCTGCATGTTGACATTGCTACACAAGTTCCTATGCCCATGAGCACAATCAGGTAACCATACAGCAATTATATTAGCTGGTCAGATTGTCCAGTGTGGTGTGAATATTTCCTTGCTTTCTGAGGCATTGCACTCCTGCAGACCTCTTGAGGACAGAATGAGCCCCTCATCTAGCACTAGTATGTATAGAACTGCAAATTTTGTCAAAACAGAGAAATAATGAAGAATCACAATAGACCCTGAAAATATTGGCATGATACAGAAATAACATAAGGTTTGGCCAAGGAAAATGCAAGTGATTGCATCGTAGGTAATAGTAACTTGAAATATATGATTCAATACACAGGTGAATCCCAGAAAGTCGTTATACTGAAAAAAACCCAAAAATGCAGTGGAAGTCAATTTTCATTGTTATAGTGTTGAGGTAATCCTGAATTATACTACTTTGGACTGTCTACTTAAAGGAATTCTTTTCCCGAAGGAACTTCCGTGATTCTCCTGGAAAACTGAAGTCAATCCTGGCCAACCATCACTTAGCAAGAAAGATACTGCCAGTCTGAAGGGAACTTGGAAGAACAACATGACTGATGAAAAGACTGGATGGACTGAGGCATAGACACAAATATATAAACTGCTGCTTGATTAAGTAATGAGTAAGGTGATAGGCAAAGTCGAGTAAAATCAGAGAATGGCATAACATTAGCATATCCATTTATATGGATACAGACATCACAGAGGAAGTGTTTCTTGTGATTACCATGCATTTTGTAATTAATGCTAATGGACTAACACTATAAATAAAACCCTTAAAATGGCTATTGCAAAAAGTTCATTTTTATTAAGCTGTGAAAACTTCTTCTAAGGGAAGTAAAAAGGCCTTTAAAAACTGAAATGTGCTTAGCCTTGGCAAAAGTATAAAATGGATAATTTCACAATCACAGGGAGACAGATTGGATGATCTTTGGTCTCTTTGATCTCGTGCTTTTCAGATTCTGGTATCAATGTATACTTAATAGTAGCCTGGTCTAGTTTTCGTTCTCATGGTAATCTTTGGCCTGCTTTGCTTTTTGAGTAGCAACTCCTGCAGTACATTCAGTATCAGTGTAATATACAGCTAATCTTCTTCTTATACCTTGGGCTGTTTCTTCAGATTACAAAATGAAGAATGTCTTTAAAACTGTAAAAAAAAAAAAAAAAAATATTTGGAAGCCAGCAGTGAAAATAAGTTATCCATCTTCCTGGTTCATGTTAGCTGTCAAATATTTCTGGCTTTTCTTAGTATTTTATATTTTTAAAATAAATACACAAAAAAAAAAAAAAAAAAAGGCTGCTTGTCTAGAAAGACTGGTTTATTTCAGATGATATGGAAAACCCATAAATACAATGTCAATTATAGTCTCTTCAGCCGACAAGAACAAACATGACACAGTCTTGGCATTATTTTTGACAATACTAATATAATTGACTAGAGGACAGGGTAATCTAATGGCAGCAGCTTTGGCACATTACAGTGAAGCCAAAAAAATCAGAACAGTTAGTTAATACCCTCAGCTTAACATTAACTCCAGAAACTGTGTCACTGATGAGACATGTTCAGGGAGAATCTGGTCACGAGAGGATGAACATAAGGGTGGGAGATACTGGCGCACAGCTCAGCAAAAGCCAAACTCAGCTCCCAGTATTGCCTCAGACCTCCTCCACAAACACAGGGATATTGCACTGCTGATGGTTTGTATCTCCTGCTTCTGAATGGTCTGTAATAATTCTTCATTTCTCTCATCCTGAATAACTGTCTCCCTTCCCTTTCTGAGCAAAATATGTGTTTGCACCCTCAAAACCTGCTAACAGCTGGATCAAATCTGCTGGCTGGCAATTAGCATGTTTTATGGGGACACAGCAGTGCTGGCTTTGTCTGCCAGCACTGTGATGTACTTGCTAGCAGTCAATGCCACGGGAAGGTGTGAAAGCATCACAGCCACCACTGCTCCCACCCCACCAGTTAGAGGGTACCCTGTGGTTTCTGAACTGAGGAGCCTTACTCTTCTCCTGGAAAAAAAGTATATTGTCCTAATGTAAGGTTTTGATGTTGATAAAACTGGAAATAAAGACCACTAAAAGGAGAGAGGAAAATGTATGCTCTGCAGTTTGTGTGGTTCTCCTAGGTACTAAAAAGGATATTAATAGAATCAGAAAATTTTAGAATTAAGCATTTTTCCCTCAGTCATTTTTCCCTTAGACTTTACATGTGGTAACTTGCAGTACCCCATTTTGTATTTATTTTGGCAAACACTGGTATTAATGTCTGCTGTGTTTGCAGCATTTCATTTTAAAAGTACCAAGTCCTGCAGCCCGAGTTGACTGTGAGGTGAGGGTCAGAAATAGCTGGTTTCTGATTATCTGCCAAAATAACCCAAATTAGCCATGATTCTCAACTTCAGGTGCACTCTTCAGCCTCTAGCTGTCCAAAATGCTGCTGCCCATTTCCACAAGGAACCTTATCTTCCTACTTCCTGGAATGTTTTTCTATCATGTCAGACGAGAGGAGAGGACATGTTCGGGTAAAGCTCATATTAATAAATGAATTAAATTTTATGACTAGGTTGAATGAAATATAGTGATATTCCTTGTCTTGACCATAATCCCTTTAGTTGACCTGCTATGATCGCGAAGATTGCTATTGGAATGAAACCTGGGATATTTCTAATATAAGTGATATTAATTGGGTTCTGTATCACGTATTAAAAATAACGGACTCTTACTGTAGTTAGAAGGATTTGTGCATTATTAGGAATGCCATTATATGTGTAATCTACATGAAGCATGTTTTTTATTGCTGTTTCCAAATTGACTTTAGGTGAAAGCACAGCTGGGTGCGGAGGAAGCAAGCATTTAAATATTCAGCTCCCACTTTTTGAAAATTGCACTGCAATTTGGAAAGTGCATTCTCTCTTAGGAAAATTAGGCCTTAAAGTCCTGCTGCAGATGACTGACATTGCCAGCTCTCCATCAGTCTTGCATTCCTCTGATCACTGGTTAATTCTCCATTTAGATGGCATGACTACATTTCATATTGTCTGCTCACATAGCAAGGGAAAGTACTGTCTCTCATGTCTTTGTAGAGATATTGGGGGGGGAGGATGCAGGAGGGGAGGAGAAAGAAAAAGACCCCAAACCGACAACTTTTGCATGAAAGACCTTTACATCCAAGATCACACTTGCAAATAAGAGCCTGAACTTCCACTCACTGATGGCAGCAGCAGTGGCTGGAGGATCAAGCTATAAAAAAATCCTAGCTCTTGAAAAGCTGCATGCAGAGTGTGGCACTGGAATTTAGTCTGTTTTAACGGAGATACTGGTTTCCTCAGCTATTGCCTTGCAATAGGCCCAAACTAAATAACGCTTGTAATAACAGAAGCATTACCTAAGTTCAGTG
Organism: Lathamus discolor; assembly: GCF_037157495.1. Classification (NCBI taxonomy): domain Eukaryota; kingdom Metazoa; phylum Chordata; class Aves; order Psittaciformes; family Psittacidae; genus Lathamus; species Lathamus discolor. The sequence goes on along the minus strand of NC_088887.1, from coordinate 66,378,637 downwards.
GTCAACTAAGGCTATAATTGCCACCGAAGAAATAGATCTCCTTCCCACTGCTCCTGCCAGATATCTATATGCCTTATGCCATTTTCGTCCTCCTGTTGGTGCATGCAGTCACATCAGCTGCATGTGGAAATATTGTACACATTAAAATTAGCTAGGAAAAAAAGGATGGGTTTTTAATCAGAGAAACTTCATGATCCAGCCTATGCCATGGCTGCAAAAACCCATCAGCACAGGCACAAGGGAGGGTTTGTGACCGTACATCTAAGTTTGGAAGGAAGTACAACCACTTCCTCTAGTAGAAGCTTGGCTTTAAACTGGCTTCATCTGACCATGAACCTACCCTTTACTGGTGCAGAAAGGGTGGTACTGTTCTCTTTTCCCCTCATTCCACTTCCAAGGTCCTTGGTCCATGTGATGACCTAGATCAGCTTGCTGAACTACTAGAAAACTAAACAGTTCATGGTCAGACCACTGCACAGCTGTGCAGCCCTGGGAAGAGGCAGAAGGGAGGCAGTGTGTGATGGGAACAGGTTGTAAATGTGCTGGTCAGCAATAGCTGCAGTTAAAACTAAGCACAAAATTGAATCACACTCTTGAAAAGCAAAGGTGAGCTCAGGTTGTTTCTGACAGGATGAAAGCTACCCCAGAATGTTCTAGTAGTTCACCTCACCCCTGTCTAGATAATCTCAGTTCTTTTCTTGTGTTAAGCTGACATCTGAAGGTAACATTTTAAGGAATGTTTGGCTCCTTTTCATCATCTGCCCAGGAAGGTTTTGTGCTGGATAGAATGAGGTGTGCATGGAGCCACTTTCTTGATTTTTAGATGCATCTTATCCACCAGTATCCTAGATAATATTTATACCCCCTTTAAGACCACTTTAAGCTTGCTGGAATAGTGCTTGTGAGCTCCAATGGAAAACAGATAAAATCATTTCCCAGGTATGTTTCTCTGTAGATGTTCTGATACATTATGGGGTTTTATTCCTTTATTTATCTTACATGGCCTATGAGTCCAGTGACATTTGAGGAACTTCATGTGCCTGTCATTCTCTACTGGAGAAGAGTCACAATTTATTTTTCTTTTTAAGACGACTTGTACAGGAATTGTTATCAGTAAATGTTTCTAAAATAAAGGAGGGTGACAAAGTTCAGGTGAAGTGGGCTCCTTTATTGACAGAGGTAGCAAGCGGAGAGCACCAAAGTCTCAGTAAACAAACATCCAGTGACTGACTTATGGGAAAGAAAACCCCAACCAATACCAAAACAACAAAACTGCAGCCTTCTCACAAGCTGTATCATTAGCAATGCAAAACCAGTCCTCACTGTTGATGTTACTGAGATTTTTTTGTTATTCCCATCCTCCTTCCTAGTTCTAATTCAACCTTTATTGTTTTGCAGGATTTTGCCAGCAGTGAAAGCCTCCATACATCAAAGTGGGTAGTGAGTGGGACAAGGTTCTGTCGAGGGAGAGAATGGGATACTCAGCATTAGGAGGAAGTGCTGTGCACTTAGAGATGAACAGTTTTATTTTAATCCTTTCATCTATTTCTTTGGCTGCTTTTTGTTTCAGCTGCCATAAACACTTGCTGTGGAGCCAATGTTCGGTACTGAAAGGATTTCTTTTTTTATTTTTTTTTTTTTTTGTATTCCTCTCATTTCTGTTGAAACATGACACTCAAATTGGAGATAGGAGCAGAGATCAACAAACCCTGTCAGCTCTTGTCAACCCAGGTGTAACAGTGTGATCTTCTTAAATTGCTGCTAATCTGCCAAAGATCTCTTTATCTGCAGTCTCCATCATGCTGTTTGCTCACATTTGGTTAACACTTTAAATTTCCCTTTTGGAGGTGTCACTGTTTGCCATTTAACAACTAAGAAGAACTGTGAGAGCAGCTTAAAGCACATGGATTTGGGAAGCTAGAAAAGCTGATTAGCTATTCAGGGAGAATAATCTTATTGAAAGTAGTAAGAGCTGTATAAAGAATGCTTTTCCCTTTCCTCGTAACAATCTTCTAATTATGTTGTCAAGCTTGCTGTCGTGTTCTCCCCCTGTGCCATTAAGAAACCGTTTTCTAAGTTAAGAAAGAGATTTCCAGATCGTGATGATGTTTGCTGATTTTTTTTTTATTATTGTTTAAAGAATCTGTATTAAAGCCAAACATTAAAAAATGATTCATGTTAAGCATAATTATCTGAGATGAGGTGCTCAAGGCTGTGGTGGTGGCAAGAGAGGCAAGGGTGTGCTCAGCAGGAGAGGGTTAGTCCTGCATATCAGTGCCAGGGGATTTCACCTCCATGACTGGGATTTGAGTATAGTAGGGTCCTTTGTCACTAAAATCTACTCTTTTATTTTTCTGTTGACTGTATTTTGATGAGAGGAATAGGAGCTTGACTTTTAAATTCAAGTTGGATGCCTGGTAATTTAGTGGCAAAATATGGATCTGTTCACTGATATCATCATGTTGGTATACATACAATATATAATTAAAATTAATGCACAAGCAGCCAAACAAAACCCAGACCTGTTCATCAATATTCTTGTTTCTTTTTAACAGCATAAATATCACCCATTCGAGGGTTTTGATTTTCATGTTTCACTATTAGAGGTGCATCCATTTGACCAAATACGTTATCAGTGTTCAGTCATTCACTTTTGCTGCTGAGTGCCCAAATGACAGTTGAAGATCATATTAATAGCTGGTAGGATTAGGAGATATATCAAACGATTCAGACCATAGCAGAATTTGGAAAAAATCTGCAGAATAACCATCTTTATCAAAATTATTAACTATGGTGACAGTTCACCTTTATGCACTGTGTTTTGTTATTGGGACACAGTGATTTTCTTTTCCCTAGCACTGTTTATAACAAGATGTGTAGAAAGTGTTACTGAGCAAAAACAGTGTACTGCATAAGATCAACCTTTAAAAGTATAACGGCATGCCATCACACATTTCAATTTTCTAGATGTTTTGCAGAGTCAGAATTCTTCCTCTCCCATTTGTCATTGCATTGAATTCAACATTGAATTCAACAGCAAGTGGAATAATTTGGTTAGAAAATTTTGCATGTAAAAATGCTTCTTACCTGAGTGAAGACGATTCTGCTTGACTGATGCAACTCACCAGACAAAGTCTGTACATTTTTCTTTTACAACAGAGCAACAGTAATTTTAGAGGTAGTTTGTTTTATTGTACGTTTGGGTTGGTTTTCTCCTTTTTTTTTTTTTTAGGGTTTTTTGGGGGGGTTGGTTTTTTTTTTAATCCCCTCATTTTTTTACCATGCCAAATGCAAAACTATTATCCCACTCAGGCATATAACTGGCCAATTGCAAATTATTTACCCCCTTTTTACACCATAAATCAAACATCATGGTTTTTTACATATATATAGCAACAAATTCTCCTGCAGACTACCAGCAGCCTGACAGAAGTTAGGAACACTTCTAACAAAACCTATTTTATTTGCACTTCAAAGTTTTGGGAAATATATGTGCATAATATTTTGGAATAGACATATCTGCAGATGAAACCATAGTATTTCGCCTAGTGACACCAAATTAATTTTTCTTCCATACAGATGCATCGTATGGACCATATTAGCAAGAACACTATGTACTAGTGTGTAATGAAAATCCTGGCCATGCTGTATTTAATAATAAAACTAGCGCTAATACTTCACACAGATTTTGCCTGTGTGAATGGAAAACTAAGTGTGCATCAAGGACTTGACAAGTAGGAAGAAGCTGACATATATTTCATATATACTTACATACATTTCATATATACTTACATATATTTCTTTTAGTGGATACACCTAACCTTGACTCTCAGAAAGTATGCCTTTACAGTTTGATTCAGTTTCTCCAAAGTGAGATTTTCCTCTTTTTTTTTTTTTTTTTTTTTTTTTTGGTATTCTGAGGCACTATAGTCACAATGGAAACCACTTGCCAAAAGTAATTGCTGTTTTCAGACCCAGTGTCATTCTAGAGAGTATGAATTTTATGTAGATTTTTTTGGTCAGCACTGTATTTGACAAGGCACTCAATAAGCTAACTCTGCCAGCATGTGACCTCCACATCCATGGGGCTCATATCTGGTATTCAGGGAATGTTTTATCAGAACAGGTTTCTGATCTGTACTAAACCCAGCATTCTCCCATAATCACACATGACTGATGTCTACATCCTGCTCTTTCTTTCAACATTGAAAGTCAGTGTTCTCCCCCAATAAAGCATCTATATTACTTTACTCACCATATGAATGCCTAACATGAGGAATTACATCAGTTTCTGAGCTGCTGTTTGAAACTCGTGAAATTCAGTGAAAGTAACATGCCACAACCTGATTGTAAGCAATAGCTGAAGGGTGCATAATCTGGGGAATACTGCAGATTGCCTGTGCAACTTTTCATATGGTCTTTTGGCCATCCTACCTGCTGGTGTGTTTGGGAACACTCTGCAAAAATGTCCTCAAGCACCGCATTAATGTAATTGGGTGTATGTCAGCCTACACACAATTTCACATTGGAGGGTATGGGAAACATCTTTGAAGCTGATAGACATATTGAGGGTAAAAGAAACAATTGCATTCTTTCTTGGAGTTGTAACAAACAGAGATCACATCTAGTGCTTATTCTATTTCAAAACTTTTATGCAATAAACAGGCTGCCATACAAACATATACTTTCTATTTCTTACTTCAACTTTCTTTTGTTGCCTCTGCTTCCCTGCAGCTATTGAGAGCTCTTCCTGCAGAGGAAGACACAAGCTTTCTCTGATCATTCTGACATTCTGATCATTCACAAGATGCATCATTCTTGACCCAGAGCATAAAATTAATTTTGATTATTTACAATTTATTCATGTCTCCAATGAATCATAACTTTTATATGTAACCTAGGTTTCTCATGATTGTTGTAATCCAAGTCCACAAGATATAGAAGGATACAGTCTCTGATTTGAAGAGCTTGATTCCTAATTTGATCTGAGACAGAGGTGAGCATGAATGAGGAAAGAAGGAAAGAAAGATAGTGTACTACTCATTACATAAGTTATTAATGTCACAGCTTGATGATTCTCAATAATTTTCAAGTATCCCTTTTGTAAATTAATAAATAATAACTGCTGTCATTATAGAGATCTTCCCCCACTACTTTTTGGCTGAGTTTTTCAAGTATCACTAGTAGAAGTGTGTTTTGAAGAGTAATGTGATAGGAGAAGGAAAACAGAAGATACCACATTTCCATGTGCACAGGGTAAGACAGATAAAAAGTGTCAAGTCTTCCTAAAAACTGGCTATGGGCTACTTGCTTCAATTTACCTGACGGAACAAAGATCAAGTTGTTAGTCCAAAGTGCCAGAAGACAGTAACAGGGTCTAGGAGACTTAAGAAGAAAAAGGTTAGAAACAAAGGGCTTTGTTATGCACTTTGCACGATTGCTCCACTCAAAACCTGCACATACAATGCCAGATACAATGCCAAAGGGAGGAAAACTAGATGGGAGGTAGAATTACCATGTTACTGCTAGCAGCGGAGCTGAGGGCTTAGAACAATGGTTGTCTGCAGGTATGTACTCTTGGACAGTGCTACTATCAACCTTAACTATGGAGAAGATTAATTTCAACTAACTGTAGTCATCCAGAAATCAAGTGTCCAGTCTAAAATCTTGCGACAAGCAGGGGCACTTTCAAAGCAATATTCATACCTTCTTGCAAGTAGGTTTTAGTCATCAATAACAGAACTGATCAATACATGAAAAGAGCACTTTGTTTCAGCAGGATAATCTGCTTAAACATAAGTAATTGCTTTCATTCATGTATTGTCTGTTTTCTTTCTATGATATGCAGAGGAACATAAGGCAGTCTGCTCTGTATCAGATTTTAGGGTTTGGGGTTTTTTTTTACTAGATAACATTATGTAGAGTTCACCTGAGTTGTGTTTACTTTATGCACAGTTGCTAAAATTCTCTCCAGGTTTCTTGTGGTTACAAAAAGAGAAAATACCAGTTAAAAGAAAGTTAAGATCAATAACTGCAGGTTTTTGAGATACAATACTTTCATGAAACAATTTGTGGCAAAAATTGTGGCTGCAGCTAGGCACATACCTGATTATTAACATTCCATTACAAACTAACTTCAGAAGAGGCCCCCCAGGAGACACTGCAGCTGCTTCCACTAAAAAACAGATAATCCTACAAATTAAATATCTTCTCATTTGAAGACCCAACTGATGCATGCATTTTGCATCAATATTTCCTAAAGGTTACATCACTGAGAAATTAGCAGAACATCTCCTACTCAGTTGGTTGTTCCCACTGACCTGTTGTGCCCTGTGATCTTCAGGAGTTCAGTGCATCAACTACTGTCCTCACCCTGGGTGCAGCTTCCTGTTCTGAAGGGTTATTTAAAAATGGTCTTAGCAGAGATAAGAGGAGGAGGGGAGAAAGGGACATGTAGTCTTCACAGCATTCAATAGTTCTGTGCTGGACTGATCTCAGCAGCGAATGTGACTTTGGCAAGGTCTCAATTGAAAAGATAGAGGGTGGTAAATTTTCTGTTCTTATACTTGGCAAGGAAAATTGTAGGGTGCTTCAGGGAGGCAATTCACAAAACTGGAGCTTAGTCTTTTTTTCTAACATGAACCAAAATCCATTCAAGCTTACAGGACTCCAGAGTAGGTGTGTCACCAAAGAGCTGTGTGTAGTCTGGTCTGTTCCAGCACCCTTGGTGTACTATCTCTTCCGTTGTTAGCTTTTGTTGTTTACGTTGAAGAACAACAAAATACATATTTCAGCCTGAGTGCCTTCATATTACCTGCTGATGTTTTCTTTGCAGGATGTCCATACTTCCTTTGCTTTCTTCTGTGCCTCATCACTTTGGCTGGACCATCTGTAGCTATAAATCAAAGTTCTAACACAGATACATTGGAGGGTACATGAGTCCAAATAGGCAGATGAAATCAGCAGAGCACCTGGAAGATTCTCAGGGAGGTTATGGTCAGAAAACCTTAAGAATAACCCACTGCAGTATGTCTTCTCATGATGAAAGATCACTATTTAGGAGCATAGAGCAGTATCCTACAAATGACTGTGGCATTTCACAACACAGACTCAGGCTGATGAGGGGACTCAAATCCAACTTTATTACAACCAAGCCCTTTTTATCCCCTTGTTTGGTACTTTCCCAACCTGCACATACATACAACATTCAATCTCATTGGCCCCTGTAAAACTCTCCAGGTAAATAATCCAATCACAATGCTGCAGACACTCTCACAACCCCCAGATCCTCTGGCCTCCAACTGAGATTCCTACCATAACTACATCCTGGCCCATCCCCCCAAGGCTTGCTTGTTTACCTTTCCTGTCCTTCAGTCTCCCCAGGGCTTGTCAAGCACTAAGGCCTCAGAGCTCATTCCCAAACTCTTTTTCATGCAAATCTTATCCCCTTCACTCCCCACAAATAACCTTCATGTAAGCTGGTTAATTATTTAGTCAGAGGTCTGTCTTAATTTTTCTTAACTTTCTATTTCCATTGTCTAAAATCAGAGCTATAAAATCATACTTAAAATCATAGAATCATAGAATAGCTACGGTTGGAAAGGACCTTAAGATCATCAAGTTCCAACCCCCCTGCCATGGGCAGGGACACCTCACACTAAACCATGCCACCCAAGACTCCGTCCAACCTGGCCTTGAACACTGCCAGGGATGGAACATTCACAACTCCCTTGGGCAACACATTCCAGTGCCTCACCACCATCACAGGAAAGAACTTCCTCCTTACAGCCAATCTAAAATTCCCCTGTTTAGGTTTAAACCCATTACCTCTTGTCTTATCACTACAGTCCCTAATGAAGAGTCCCTTCCCAGCATCCTTGTAGGCCTCCTACAAATATTTGAAGGCTGCTATGAGGTCTCCACGCAGCCTTCACTTCTCCAGGCTGAACAGCCCCAACTTCCTCAGCCTGTCTTCATACGGGAGGTGCTCCAGTCCCCTGATCATCCTCATGGCCCTCCTCTGGACTTGTTCCAACAGTTCCATGTCCTTCTTATGTTGAGGACACCAGAACTGCACACAATACTCCAGGTGAGGTCTCACAAGAGCAGAGTAGAGGGGCAGGATCACCTCCTTCGACCTGCTGGTCACGCTCCTTTTGATGCAGCCCAGGTTACGGTTGGCTTTCTGGGCTGCGAGTGCACACTGAAGCCGGCTCATATAAAGTTTCCCATCAACCAACACCCCCAAGTCCTTCTCCACAGGGCCGCTCTGAATCTCTTCTCTGCCCAACCTGTAGCTGTGCCTGGGTTGTCCTGGTTTGTCCTGTGTTCAGCAGTAGCAGTAATTTTTTTTTTGCCTTCTTAGTAGCTGGTGCAGCACTGTGTTTTTTACTTTCGGCCTGGGAACAGCACTGATAACACCGATGTTTTTAGTTACTACTCAAATGTTTAGTCTGACCAAGGACTTTCTGAGCCTCATGCTCTGGCAAGGAGGAGGGGAAGCTGGGAGGAAGCAGAGACAGGACACCTGACCCAAACTAACCAAAGAGATATTCCATACCACAGCACGTCATGCCCAGGATGTAAACTGAGAGTTACTCAGAAGGGCTAGTTCACTGCTGGGTCGGGCTAGGTATCGTTCTGTGTGTGGTATTGTATTCTCTTCCCTTGTTATTTCCTTCATCATTATTATTACTGGTGGTAGCAGTAGTGGTTTGTGTTATACCTTAGTTACTGGACTGTTCTTATCTCAGCCCGTGGGAGTTACATTCTTTCTGTTCTCCTCCCCATCCCTCCAGGAGTGGGGAAAGGAAGGGGGGAGTGAGTGAACGAGCTGTGTGGCTGAGCTTAAACCACGACTGCTCTTTTCGGCGCCCAACATTGGGCACAAAGGGTTGAGATAATGACAGATCTGACTGGAGTGTGTCTAATGTATTTGTGATAAGCATTTATTGTTTTGGATTAATAGTCACTCGTCACAATGCTGATTTATTGGCTCTCAAAGTTGTTGCTCTTGATCTCACAGTTTCAGCATGTCGTACTTTACTCACAGCCGGTATTTGCTGTGTTAGTGTTTATCACGTGGGAGGGTTGGGCTAAGGTTCTTGTTTCACTGTACTTTATGGTAGTGACTTGTAATACGGGCAGGCTCTGGCAGCAGGGCAGGATGGACGTGGCCATGGATTTGTACCTGGCTGTCCTGCTGCTCTTCGTCGTCCTGGCCCTTGTCCTCGTCTCCATCTCCTTGAGGCTGCGGGGAGCTGAGGGGGAGCAGCCCCGAGAGAGGGGCCGGAGGCTGGGAGGGAGCAGCTGCCAGTGGAGGGGGTTGAGGCAGTAGAGGAGGGGAAGGAGGTGGCTGCCGAGCAGAGGGAGGAGGCGGCGGAGGAGCCGAGCCCCGCGGCCGAGCCCAGCCCCACGGCAGCCAAGAGCATCCCCCGGCAGCCACCCGCCAAGCCCCACGAGCTCAAGCCCCGGGAGGATGCGGAGAGCAAGAGACCACCTTTGGGAGCCTCAGCTGGGTGCAGCCTCAGGCACCCAGGACAAGGGGAGGATGCAGGAGACCATGCAGCATTTCCCAGCAATGGAATCTTCCATTGGAGATGCAAGACAGCTGTATGGAGTCCCCAGTGACGAGTTGCAGAAACTGCTGAAGGGGACAGTGAATTATTTTGAGCCTGGTGGGCCCATGTCACTTCAGGCCATCAGGGCAGAGATGCAACATATAGATGGACTCATGATCGAGGGGTGGACTTAGCAATGGGCACTATTGACCAGGTTACTCACGAGTGTGAACACTGCACACAGCCTCTCCTGCTCTGAAAGACTGTTACAAGAGATGGAGCCCGACATCATGGACTAGATGGACTCAGCAGCTTTATAGGACAGATTGCCCCAACCCAGGTGTAGGACCTTGCACTTGGCTTGGTTGAATTTCATGAAGTTGGCATTGGCCCACCTCTCAAGCATGTCAAGGTCCCTCGCTACTGGTCTCTAACTAGACATTGAACTGCTGACCACAAATCTTTGTTAGCAGTCATCCTTGTTGTTTTTCATGTGCTTTAGCATGCTTTCCAGGAGAATCTCCTCCAAGATTTTGCCAGGCACAGAGGTGTCTTCATGTTTTGCTTTGGCTCAGGTTTTCTAGCAGAAGTAGGATTAGGTTTTACTTTTCTACATAAACATGAACCAAAACAAAAAGTGATTCACATTTTTAAGGAATGGAATGCAACTTTTGTCCTGGGTTCAGCAGCAGTAGTCATTTTTTCTCCTTCTTAGTAGCTGGTGCAGCGTTGTTTTGACTTTCGGCCTGGGAACAGAGCTGATAACACAAATGTTTTAGTCTGACCAAGGACTTTCTGAGCCTCATGCTCTGCCAGGGAGGAGGGGAAGCTGGGAGGAAGCAGAGACAGGACACCTGACCCAAACTAGCCAAAGAGGTATTCCATACCACAGCACGTCATGCCCAGGATGTAACGGAGAGTGCCCTGGAAGGGCTAGGGCACTGTGGGGTTGGAGGAGGTATCAGTCGGTACTCGGTCAGGTGGGGTTGAGCAAGTTATCGGTCGGCTGGGAGTGAGGTGTTGTATTTTTCTTCCCTTGTTATTTCCTTTATCATTATTATCATTGGTGGTAGCAGTAGTGATTTCTGTCATACCTTAGTTACTAAATTGCTCTTATCTCAGCCCGTGGGAGTTGCATTCTTTTCAGTTCTCCTCTCCGTCCCTCCGGGAGTAAGGGCAGGGCAAGAAGCGGGGGAGTGAGAGAGCGACTGTGTGATTTATGGCTGACTTTGTTTAAACCATGACACACAGCATGTCATGCCCAGGATGTAATGGAGAGTTACCCGGGGGGGCTAAGGTCACTGTGGGGTTGGAGGAGGTATCAGTTGGTGCTCGGTCAGGGTGGGGCGAGTTATCAGTTGGCGGGTGGTGAGGTATTGTATTCTCTTCCCTTGTTATTTCCTTTATCATTATTATTATTGGTGGTAGCAGCAGTGGTTTGTGTTATACCTTAGTTAGTGGGCTGTTCTTATCTCAACCCATGGGAGTTGCATTCTTTTGATTCTCCTCCCCATCCCTCCAGGAGTGGGGGGAGGAAGGGGGGAGTGAGTGAATGAGCTGTGTGGCTGGGTTTAAACCACCTCAAATTTTTAAAGGCTTATATGTAGCTCCAATTGAATTTTCTGCTCAGCCTCAAGGCAGCGTTTGGTCTCATCATGTCTTTGTACAGCCAGAAATGTTTTGATGCCTGAACTTTCTCACTAAGCAAAGTAGTGAACATTATGACCATCCTTGAAAAAAGGAGAGAGAGAGGTAAAACTTGAATTAAGTTAATGCATCCCAAGTCTTGCCATTCTGGTAGAATGTCTCCTAATTGCATCCCTGTACCAAGCTAGTGTGTTCATAACTTTCTAATGGCATAACAAGTACTCCTGTTGTGTGTTTATGGACTAGTTTGTCATCTGTCTTCACTAAACAATTATCCCCAAGATAATTCGGTTGTGGGAGTGGTATGAAGTATCTATTCAGAGTTGACCAGAGGCAAGTTAATCTGTGTACCGAAATTCTCTTTGGAATGTCCTCTTGGTAATTGTGTTCAGAAGTGCATTCTTTTTTTCTTAATCCTTGATCTCTGTAATTTGCTATTCTTCCCTTGCTTTTTTTGGATACGCAATTGGCATTAGCCTGGTTGGAGAGCCACTAGTATTTGCTTTCCTCTGCTAGAAGTGAGAGAAGTAAATAGGGTCTGCATAACGTATTTTCAAGTATACTAGTTGAAAGTCAGTTTGGGATAAATGATCTATAACAACACTTCAAGTAGAGTGAGAATGAGGGAAAAACATTTTTTGTGCTCTCTCTCTCCCTACCATTTCTAGAACCTATTTGTTAAACCTAAATGTCCTTGCTCAAAGTTATGCCTGTTAAGAGTTTTATTTCTCAGGTGTGTTTCACAGCTCCTTTGAGAGAAGCCCACAAACTCTTCCCCAGAGTGAATGGCTTTTTCCCCAGGAGTAAGGGGTACTGGGCACCCCTGTAGCTGAGAGTAAAAACCTTCCTAGATTCCTGTGGAAAGGATGGGAAACATTAATCATGATTGGAAAGGCAGAAAAGGAGGATGAGCAACAGACATCACTTTGGACAACGGCAAAGGAATTTGGAAGATGTTTTTTAACATCAGTATCTCAACCCTTACAAGCAATTTAACCTAAAGAGGTGACTTCTGATATAAGACCTAGACAGATAGAAAATGCTTAACTGCTAACACAGATCTTTCTACCCAGTCTCAAATTCTTCCAACACCCACAATGAGAAAACATAATAACAATTTGGAAAGTGTTTTGTATTTGGGAAGTATAGGCATTAGGCCACCCTCTGCGCAGCTGGATGGTTGGTTACTTGTAGTAGTAACATCTGGCAGATGATGGTGCCACCTGATCTCAGACTTCATGAAAATGTCTGAAATTTCTAAGCCTTATTTGAAAAGAAGTTTGTAAAGTAAATAAGTCTTTCAGCTGATGTCAGTGAGCTCTGCACTGGGCTATCTCAAAGTGTAAGCTCCCACAAAAAAATGAAAAAGAATTGGTGTTTCTGAATTTTATTGCCTCATTCAAAAATCAACAGACTCTGAGAGCAGAAATGCTGCAGTATTTTGCTGGATCACTTGCTCATACTGGATGTGGCACCTTGCCTAGGAAGTGGACCACAACATGTCTTGCAGAAAGATGCCATTTTAAAGACTCCAGATACTACTGAGCTTGCTACCTGCCCTGGTGAGCAGCTCCAGCATTCAACTAATTTTACTGCTAGGAAAATACTTTTTTCCAGTTTGATTTTGTCTTGCAGCTATTGTTACCATTTGTCTGAAAAACTGAATAGCCTCTCCCTACAGAATATCTTTTCTGTGTGTGATAAAGACAGTGATCAAGTCACTTATCTAGCCATTTGCTAATAAACTGTGTAGATAGAATTTCCCAAGAATGACACTTCATGGGTTCTTTCCCATCTTCTGCGACATACTTGGGCTTCTGCTTTTGAACTTTTTCGAGTGTTTCCCCATCCTCCTAGAAAGGAGTACACAAAAGCTGGACACAAGGTTTTCATAGAATTCTTTCATAGTTCTTAGTTTCTATTTCATGTTTCTAATTATCCAAGGGCAACAACCGTCACACCATAGTGAATAAAACTCAGGTTGTGGCAGTTGTTGATGGCAACCTCCTCTGAATCTTCCAATGCTTATACATTAATTTTTATTCCTAGATTTTGAAATGTGATGTTTATTTCTAGATGTGTTCATTCCACATAAAGCACATATCAGTGGATTGAACTTTACCTCTGATCCAATTATTTACAAACTTTCTGTTTTATCACATAACTAGAAGACATTGTCTCACTTTACCTAAAATAGCAGCAATCAAATTAGAGTTTGAGGATTAACAAGCGTGTGCTTATGTGTGTGTGAATACAGAACAGAGGGATGATCCCTGACAGACATTATGTTTTTTGTACCATGGAAGTATTTTTGAGTCCGAGTGGAGCAAAAAGCCACAAGCAGAAAAGTTTTGGAACTATTTACCTATGTAGCTGATTAAAACAATTTAATATTGTGAGACCAAGAACCATTCCCTAGAAGCCCTGGAAGCAATGCTCATCTATACCTTTCTGTTAACAACCACACTTTAAGGCCTGCCACTGAACCAATTTTTAATACAATTTGCACCTGCTAATCCAATATAATGTTAAGATTTTTAATCATGCAGTACTGTGTCAAATGCCTTGGAGAAATCCATGTAAACTATGTCAGCACAGTTGCCTTTATCAAGCAGACCTGCAATCTTGTCAAAGCCAGCTATCAGTTTTGTACCATACTGACTGCCATTAATTAGATTTTTCTCCAGGTCTATGTTGCTAAAATCACAAGTTAACCTTTCATGAAACAAGTGAATCTACCCTGTTACCCCAGGTCACTGAACAGACCCTTCCAAATAGCCAAATTTCATTGCAAATCTCCATTCTTTTGGGGTTCCCCAAATTTTAAGAAGTTTAAGTATGTTTATTTAGGCAATTCTTTTGGTATCTTCTTTAACTCTTCTTCAAGACTTGTAGGTGAGTTACTAATTACAAACAAGTCACCAACAGGACACAAAGTTCAACTTGAAATTAAAGTATCTGGCTTCACTATTTTTAACTGAAAAAATTATTTCAGCTGCATCACTGGAATTACTTCCATTATAAAAGAAAGTTAAGTGCCTGAAACAGTAACTTGGCATATTTTTTACTAAATCCCTCTGGATGTCTGTGAATTCTTCCTTTTACACCAGGTACAATTCACTACAACACAACACATCTCCCATGACAGACCAAGAAATGGAAGAAGTGGTTACTTAAATCTGACAAAAAGAGAAAATTTTCAGTGGTTTTCTGGGCATCTCAGCACTCATGAGGTTCCCTCTGTAATATTAATTCGACTTTCATTAACACAGTTCAGGAAAAATATGGACCAATAACAGAAAGTCAAGATAGGAGCAGCAGCGATGGAGAGTCAAAAGCCATGAAGAAATATCAAAAAGTTTGGGTTGCTACCTGTAGACAGGATGACAGGGGAGAAGGTAACAACCTTCAAGTACATGAAACGTCATTACACAGCAGAAACAGGAGCATCTTTTTTCTCCTTAGCCCTTAAATGAATTGTGACAGTGGAGGCTAAGGTCGAACGGGCAGAAAACCTCCCAAAGATAACTATAGCAAAGCCTTGCAGCTGGTGGTCTGGATGCTATGGTGTCTTTTGCTGGATGTTTTTCTGCCTTGGACCATGAAGTGAGTGGATGAGCCCTTCATATCCCTTCCACCCCTGACTGCGTCACAGCAGAAGAGGCAGAAGAGACTGAAAGAATGAAGGTGTAAGAAACTCTTTCTTTCAGCATCTCTCCTTCCAGTTATGGGGTTCTTTCTCTTGTGCAGGTTTGTGGGGACTTTTTCTACATATCCTTAAAAAACGGTCTGGCATTGTCATCATCATAACATGGAGTCATTTCTGTTGTTTTGAGCAATGAGTTAAGAAGTAAGATAGATACCTCTGCCACTGTAACTTATTCTATATGTTAGTCTACATTACATGCTCATTTAAGAGTTATTTTAACATTTTTTAAATGATCTTGTCATTTATTTTATTTACTAATAGCAGGAGTGTTACTGTTTGCATGTAGGCTGCTTGTAGCGGCAGGCAGCAGCATAGCAGAGCCTCTGTACAGCTACTAATGCTTCTTCTTCATGGGGAGTGAGTGGGAAGAGTGAGGAAATGAGTGGAGATTTGTCTTCTTCCCTTCAGCATGCCAGCTAGCACAGCTGAATCATCACAGCAGGGAAAACCTATAACCGTGTATCAGCAGCAGATGACTTCCCTCTGGAGCGTAAGAGCAGTGCAATATACTTTTAGGTACTTCTCCATAAAAAGCATGTCTAGATGGTACAAAACATACCACACACAGCTGCTTTAGTCTTGAATGAGTAGGTTCAGGCATGAGATGTCAGACAACACATTAGTATTGTATCCTGCCTTGGCTAATTTTTTAAAAATTACTGGTATTTCTCAAGGCCGGTATTGTGCTACATAGAAATCTTAGTGAGAATCAGGCAAGGTTTAGATTCCTAAGCTCCAAATTTCTTCAGACCACCACTGAGCTGCTTACTGCAAATGTTCCTTAATGTTTGACATTAAAATTGTCTTACATTTGCCTTGTTATATGTGCATTTGTGTGTGAGTGTGTGTATCTGGCAGGGCATCACTATGGACACCAAATACCTAAGCCCCTGTAATCTACCACCTAAGCATTTCTCTTCTTCTTGAAGCTGACTACTAAGAGGTCCATGTCAGTCAGTAAGAGCTCTTTAAAATCACCTTTTGGAACAAGCACTATATAAGGTACAGAGGCAACCACATTCTATTTAATAACCTAGTAATTCTGGGTGCCTTATGGCAAAGCAATATGATGTACTATTAAAGAATAAAAGATCTAGTGCACCCTGAAAAAGAGATATGTATAGCCTAGGGGACCATCTTTTGCATAGGAGCTGGGCAGTCATATGGTTGTCCTGAAAGAGCCCTAGAAGCTTTGGAGTCCACCCTTGGAAATCACTTTCACATCACAGATCAGGTATGGTCTTTTTATAAAATAATTTTAAAAACACTAGGAGAAAGATTAAAAAACAGGGATATTCCCTTCTCATATAAGCTTGCTTAGCAGACAGGTTCCATGCTCTCCATTGTTCCCTAACTCTGGCATAACAGGTCAGCAGGATTGCCACAAAGATGAACAGTCAAAAGAAGAGGCAAAGGGCTGGATAGTGTCATGTCACCCATCATTCTGATACAAGGACCATAAAGGGACACCCCACTGTCCATGCAATTTCCAGAGGCCAGATACCCCTTCTGCTGCAAGAGTTAATGTAATCTTTCTCCAAGAAGCTAAAAACAAGTGGCATGAAAAGACATTGTTAGTCTTATAAACAAATTTGCTGATTGAAATGTAGCTTTGACCAATTTAATTCAATTAGTTATGTTACTATTTATTTCCATAATATATTCCAAACAAACCTTTTAGACACAAGCATATTTTACAGTCAGTTCTTTTATGAATGGCCAAACCGCAGGCTCCTGCACAATTGTTCAGGGCTCATTGCAAACTCTTTTTACAAGGTCAATTCCATTTCCAGAAAGACTTCAGTGTTAGGATAGTTTATCTCCCAAGTGTTTCCCTCTGGTTCTGCTCAGTCTTTTTTACTCTTCTGATCCTTCTAAAGTACCACGCTGAGCATTAGAGAATTTAAACCACATCTGAACTTACTTAATCTCTCATACGGCTGTGTGTACTGGAATGTTTATTCATGTGCACTGATATTGCAGTTAAGTAAACTTGAGTAAAACTCAGTGGATCTCCTGATAGTCAGGAATTTATTTTATGGTTTTTTTCAATGAACCACATTAATCATATTTATTTATTAAAATCCTCTCTTAAGAATAACATGGAAATGTAGCTTCATCTACAACTTTAAAAATGCATGGTTTTCTTAGGGATAAAAGAATAGCTACTAGCAGATACTGCTATATAGTATTAATAGCATTGTTAAGGCCTTGACCTCTGTTTCAAAAACCTTACAAGTTAGGTAATTTATACACATCATAGTACCCCAATTTCTCCTTTAAATAGCTTAGTACAAAAGGCTGTTTTGGAAAACTCAAGTAGGAAAACGAAAAATTAAGAATCCTCCACGTTCAAAGGAAGCACTGGCAGTTGTTAGAACAAATATCATGAAGTAGATTTTTTTTCATCTGCTGGCAAATTGAAGAGCAGCAGGAGTGATGACCTACTGAAAATTGGGGCTCGAATTCAAAAACTACTTGAACACATGTTCAAAGGAAACCTATCTCAGTTTAGGACAAGCTTAAAGCACTCTCTCAGTTCTAAGTAAGTAACTAATCCTGCTGACCTCTTTGAGCCATGTGTTCCACCACAAGTGAAACCGTTGTATAAATTCTGTAAGGACCTGGGCTCCAGAGCAGTGTTGCCTATCTGCAAGGCCACCTGCCTACTTACCCTTTCTTTCCTCACCCCTCACTCTCCAGTTCTCCTCACTGTTCAATATTTTGGAGGCAGCTTCAAGAGGGCATGAGGTGGGACAAAAACTGTGAGATACAATGCCAGGGTCACCAAGGAGATGGATCAGCATATTATATCCACACAGAGGACTATGAAATTTAAAAGCCATTCAGTAAAAGAGAAGGCTGTGTGGAGACCTCATAGCAGCCTTCCAGTACCTGAAGGGGGCCTATAGGGATGCTGGGGAGGGTCTCTTCGTCAGGGACTGTAGTGACAGGACAAGGGGTAACGGGTTAAAACTTAAAACAGGGGAAGTTTAGATTGGATATAAGGAGGAAATTCTTTCCTGTTAGGGTGGTGAGGCACTGGAATGGGTTGCAGAGGGAGGTTGTTCAAGGCCAGGTTGGATGAAGCCTTTGGTGGGATGGTTTAGTGTGAGGTGTCCCTGCCCATGGTAGGGGGCTTGGAACTAGATGATCTTGAGGTCCTTTCCAACCCTAACTATTCTATGATTCTAAAAATTAGGTATCAAGAACTTTATGTGGTTATGAAGGAATCACCAGTAGAATTTAGTTCAAATCAAACCATTCAGTCGCCAGAGCCAGGGCATCTTTACTCCCATATTTCAAGTCATTTACTGGAAAAGTCATCTTGGTCAAAAAAATATACTGAATTCTGTAAGACTCAACAAGAGCGTGAATGCAGCCATCAGAAATCTCTTCAGTCTCTGAGCATCTGCCAGTGGTTTCTACCCAGATTTACAGAAAATCTTCTTATTGTGAAGGTGCTGTTGTAGTTCTGTCATCCTGGTTGTTCCAAAACGGCTATGATGATCATGATTCTATGATTCTATTCTATTCTATGAACTTAAATAGATAGCCCATTAGCTCCAACTGTTTTCTTTCAACACTTCTGCTTCAAACATGTAGGGACAGTTCTTGGGCAATAAATTATATAGGTTGAAGGAAGAACACACAAACCACTAGCTAAACATTGTGCTGTGCCACACAAGGGATGAGTGACCATATCATTTCTTCAATATTTCCTGATTTTTGGTTCTTACCTATGCAACTTTAACAGTATTTTAGGGAACTGTAGTAAAGAAACAAACAGCCATATGTCCTGTGCTTTAGGATTCCATCAGCATGTGACCAATCTGAGTGAGCCATCCTGTTAAATTTTATATATCTAAGTACCTTTCCATGTTGAGACAATATTGGCATCTTTAAAATGACTTGAGATTTTTCTCCTATAACTCTGATGAGATTCTTTCAGTTTCATCTGGAAATTAAAAATCCAACAGTTAGTTTAATAGTTAATGAAGAACTCAAGGCCTAGTATTATGGAAATTACCTAAGAACAATAACTTTTTTTTCGCGCTTTTTTTTTCAGTATCAGGAAAATGTACCATTTTACCTTCCCGACCTTGACAGCTCTTTCAAAGCTCCTTCAGGTTCATAAAGCCGTAACCAAAACATTTTTGTTTATATGTGTAATTCCATTAATTTTTAAAGAAAATACTTATATGCATATAAACATGCTGAATAAGCTGTATATCTTGATTTTTTCTGCTTCACTGATTGAGACTGTGTAGAATGGATCATAAAACCTGTAAAAACGAAAGAGCATGTTCTCTTTTTATTGCTTGTCAAATTATTGCTGTGACACCCATAGTTGGTAGTGAAACACTGTGATCCACTGTTAACAACAAAACACAGAGTGTAAGTTGCTCATTGAGTTTAGGTAATGTACCATAAAACATTGCATGAAAACACTAATTTTCTCAATATATATTAGTAGACAGGCACAGTGTTTACCAACGAGAAGTTGAAGATGGTTTTAAACATAGTTTATTCATCTGAAGGCTTTCCTAGGCTATACTTAATCACTTTATATTTGGGGTTGTTTTAGACATGAATGGCCTATGTGCTGAAGAAGCACCTATGCGTCTGTCAGTCCTGGGTAGGTGTCACACCTGACAAATGCTGACATTTTTAAAATGAGCTTCATATGCATCGTATCTTTGACAATGAGCTATCAGTTAAGGCCTCAGGGGTGTTACACCCAGGTTTGTTGTTTTTATCTTTACCACATTTCTTTGATTACTCTTCCTTTGTGTTTGATGGACATGCAACATACAGGAAATTTGTAGGTCACCACTTCAGTCCTGCTGGTACGTCTCTTAGTAGTCTAAACACTGCACCTGACATTCACTCCTTCCTCACAGAACTGCCTTGATTCCAAGTATCTTACTGAAGATGATCTTGAGACTATTGTTACTGTGTGGCTTTAGGAGCTGTATAGATAAGAGCTAGTTTTATTTAATTTATCTGAACTGTATAAAGAGAATCATAAAACCCAGTATTGTCAACCTTTAATAATACTACCATTGAAACCTTTCATTATCTTAATATCAGTGTATTCAAGGAGAGGTTCTTTGTCTCTGTCTTTTTATTTTAAGATGCCTGTTTCTGAGTGTTAAGTAGCAATTGCTGGCTAACACCAGCAGAGGTGAAAGCACTGTTTCTTTGGATAGCAAAACAATTGATCTAAGCACATTATAATACACTTTGTAAAGTTACAAACATTGTGGCTTATACATTCTTTCATTATCTTTTCTCAGTTTTGCCCTGTAAGGCTTATTTTCCATGTAGCTTCTTACACTGCCTTTGTGGCTCCACATGCTGAGCTCCCCTTGAGTAAAAAGACCAACTTTTGTTGCACACCCTTCATACTCTGTCCTATCATCCTACGGGTGAAGAATTGTGTGCACTGTGAACTTGGCTTTGTGAACAGACTAGGAAGGGACTACCAAAGCCTATGCAGTACAGGAAGGCATATAACTGGGATTCAACCTAGAAGACTTCCCCAGGACACCTACTCAACAGGCCATAAGGCACTGCCTCATCACAAAAAGCAAGTCTCTTCCAGCTAGATACTCACTGCCAGTGCCTAAGCATCAAGGCTGCTTCTCTTCACTGACTTAGGGGATGCCAGAGGCATGAAGCTCTGGACAGCAGACAGTGTGAATCTTTCACTGCTCTCTTGAACTCAAATGCCACAACAATCATGATGACAAAGCACATTAGGAAAGCTAAGTGTCAGTTATACAGAAATAGAAACTGCAGTATAAATGATCAGAAGTCACAAAAATTATGCCTTGCAACTAGAAAAGAAAGGTAATGAACTCAAGATAGTCAGTATCCTATGCTTCACATTGTCAGTTACCCAGACATCCCAGGAATCGGATCACACCTCAGGAGAAAACAAAAAATATTGATAATCCCTGTCAGTTCTGTTAGGATAAAATGTTTCTTCGTGACTACAAAAGTGGTGACCATTAAGGTAAGCTTGTGAGCAAAACAAGACAAATGACCACAGAGAGACTTTTTGTATCATTATGGCTAAAACTGTATCAGCTCACGCAGTGAGCATCTTTCAGTTTTGCATACATACCTCATTCTGGGTTAAAACCGGGAAGGATACTGTTCCCCTGTTCCCTGCAGCCTGATTTCTACACAGGGGAAACCTTGACCTGCAACCCAGATGAGAATAGACCATGCTCTAAAGAAGTGTTAGTCTGCATAAATGGGAGACTAGAACCTCTGAACATGTCATGGCATACCTCAAAACCTAAGTCCAGGCATAGCCCAAGACCAGCAGCTCCACCTCTGCAGCACCATCTACTCAGAGTCTGCGCTTAGGTTAGACCTATCTACCACTGCTCAAAAGCATTTCATCCTGAGAGAAGAACTCCTCCATGATTTCTGTCCATGGCCTGCCAGAAATGTAAAGATAGATGTTCATTTTTCCACAAATGAATGACAACTAAATGTGTCTTCAGTTTCTTCCAAAAAATCAATCACCTCAGGTGTTATAACACTTGAAGCCTCTTTAATTTTTATGTATTTTGTAGTCACTGATATGTCATGGTTCTCATCTGAAAAGATGACAACCTGATATAACAGCATTATTCCTTTAATCTAAATCAGATTAAATAAGCAATGTTTTAATGAGTTTTGCATATAGACAAATGACTTGGTTTCTTTGGTTCTATAAATCACATTTATTTATTCATTTCTCAAAAGTTTTCTGCTGTCTCTGTCTTCATTATTTGAATTTCATATTAAAGGTATGGGAGTGAGCCAGACCTTTTATCTTACCAAAATAAACATCTTGTAATGTAAAAATGAGCACAGATCAACCAATGTGTATGGCTGGTATTCCCTTCATGTGCTCTAACACCTGGCAAAATTATTCATTAATTCAACTGCCACATTTAAAAGCAACAGTTCAAAGGCCTATGAATGGTAGAATAATGTGTTCAAAACTGAAGTGCACTTCAGCAGCAGCGGTGTCAGTTCAGAGAAAGAACCGTTTCCTGTGAGATGGAGGGCTTGGGAGAGTAAGATAGCATTTGGGAGGATCTCTACTTTGTAAACTTGTTTCTTCAGCCTCTGGCAAGGCCAGCCGAGATTAGTTTTCATTCATTATAAAAGAGAGAGGCTTACAGTGGAGACCTTTCTCCACACCAAGGTTTCTCTATAAAGAAAACTTTCTTGGATTATGATTTTTTTCCCTCTTTCAGTTAGTCACCAGGGGAAAAGTAAGTCATGAAGTAAACACAAAAGAGAAAGGAAAAAGAAAAGGTAAGACTTTGGTGAAATACTTTAATATATGCTAGAAGATGTAATATGTCACATAGCTTCTATCAACTAAGAAGTCTGACGTGCTAGTTACATAGAGCTATTTACAGAGTTTGTGTGTGTGTGTTTGTATCAGATGAAATGCACCAGATTCAAAAAGCTGTCCAAAATTAGACTTGCTGCACCTCAACTGACTCCAACCTCAAGCTGCATTTTTGCTGAAGACGGATTCCTACCTCTTCTGACAAGCTATATGTAGATTTTAAGAGTATGTGCACTGAAGTAAGTCCCTAGTTTTGACACTACTTGGATGCTTTCACACAGGGAATTTGTATGAGCTCCAGATGAAGACTTGGATTTGTGCCATCCTCAGCACATTTCCAAACATCCATGACTATCTGCATCACCAAAGAACCACAACTGAGCATGGCTGTCCACACTTGTTCAGACCACTGTATGCCCAAGACTGCCTTCTCAGGACAAGAAATGTTTGAGCCATGACAGACCAGAAAGTGCAGGGCCTTATTTATAAATTCATAATGCTGCACTTAACAAGGTGTTACTGGATATGTAATCCACTGAGCTGCAGATGTTCTGAGTCTTACAACATAGATGCACTTGTGAGATGTGATGCATGTGATGCATGGAGCAGGCTATGTACCCATATCCACCAGTTTAGAGAGACCTTCTAAATCCTTCTGGTTCCAAAGCTTTTGCTCCTGTGGCCAAGTGTGTTCATTTCAGGGAGCATGTTTCTGTGCAGGAGCACTACGGACTTCAGCTTCAGGATATGAAATCTATTACATAACAGTTTATTTCTCTCCTGCAACCACCGTAAGGGGCCTCATGAAACACTTACTGAAGTCCATTGGCATCTTTCAGTGAGAATAATATCTCCCACTGACCACACTGGGCACTGAACCAAGCCTCAGGTGAGGTTGTCTTTCCAGGATTCAAAAATCATTCTTTCTTTATCTCACAATTTTCTTTCATTTCATGACAGTATATTTCTCATACAATAAATCACTGGAACATGGACTCTCATTTACATCTTAAGACACTACCTCCAGAGGATGGAAGAAATTATTCCATAGCACCTTTCACCTTCTTCAGTCTATGTAATTTTAAATGCCTCCATCCATTAAGTGATTTTAAATTGATCTTCTCCCTTAACTCCCCAATCTTTCCTCTCAAGGTTATTCAATTATATATGTTGTATTGGGTAGTGTCCCATTAAAGGGCTTCATGGTTTTGATCCAGTAATACATATAAGCGCCGGGTGAAGGAGAAGCAGATGATGGTCTCCTGCTTTTATTTTGAGACCTATTTTGCTGCAGTAGATTGTACAGCCAGAAAACCCAGATCTTTAAAAAACCTATTCTTTTTTACTTATCATTCAAACTGTTTGTTTTATCCAGGAAAGCAAGATACGAAAGGTGGAGTTTGTTTTATATAAATTCCTTCTCCATACTAAAAAAAGATGAATTAATGCAAGTCTAAACTTCCAGAAATATATATTTCAATTAAATTTGAACATTTCTGAGTAGCATTAAATAAGGCACCAGCATGAAATATGCTGAACTCCTGAAAACCCCCACTGATCTCAGGAGGAACAACAGCTACTTAAGAGCCATGAAACTCTGAAGTCACATTTCTACACACACTACTTTGAAAACATGATCCCCCATTTCAGTTTCCTACTGTACAGCAAGGAAAAAGTTCTAGGTACAGAAGCATTGTACACTTTCCTAAAGACGTTCCCTGCTTTTTTACTGAGTCAGAGTGGGGTGAGCTCACTGGGCTAAGATAATGCTAAAATAGTGTTAAGATTAAGATAATATGTTGGAATCAAAATAGACACATTATCAACCATGTTTGCAGAGGTCAAAGGGAAATTATATTCAGATATACATGAAGGGAAATTTCTGGTATGACTGTTTTCCCATTAATTTCCCAGATTATGTCAGTGGCTGACAGTAAATAGAAGCAGCTAACATCAAGTCCTCTCATTGCCTTAAAATGGAACTGCAGATGTGGCATTTGGTACTGCAACTTGTTCCAGATATCTGTCACATTTTTATATGCTGAGTTTCTGTAGGAAAAAGGTAATAAGAAATCTAGTGTAGGAGCAGGGGTGAAAGATTGCAAGAGCTTACTTTACGACAGGTACTGCTCTACAAATACAACCATTGTTTCAGGCTGAGAACTCCATGACACCCAGAAATCACATTAATGTTGATGCAATGAAAGAAGACAAATGCTACCATAGAAGATTATGACTGGATAGAGTTTCCAAGTTTGTACCTCTTTCAATTTGGATTACAAGGACTTTGCAACTCTGTATTAGGTTACAGGTGGTTATACTGAGTGAACAACTCTCCTCTCACCCATGATTATTACCTAATGATGGAATCTAAGTAAGCAAATACATCTTTAACCTCAGTGGACTTTTGACTAGGTCATGTCACTGACTTTTGATTAATTTGATTACATGAGAGTTGCAGTTGGACCATGGTGTATCTAGGTAACATACATTTAGCTATTCAGTCCTCATTAGCTTTGAGGCTTATCACTACAAATATAAAAAGTGACTATAGCCTTGGTCAGAGGTAAACTAGACTTTTAGGTACTTTGGGGGTTACCTGAAGCTATATCTGTTTCAGTTTGCCTGTGATAGCTTGTATCCCACTGCAACGACTTCTTAATAATTCCCCTGATGTGAATAAATCCCATAATCCTTTAGGAATATCCAAAAGAGAATTGTAGAATCACAGAGTCACAGAATGCTTTGGTTTGGAACAAACTTTAAAGATCATCTATTTCCAACCACCTGCCATGGGCAGAGACACCCTCCACAACTTGTGCCGCTGTCTCAACACCCTTCCAGTGGATGCTTCAATTGCCATAGGAAATGGGTTCCTAATATTGCAGTTTACATTATCTGACATTCTGTTCCTTGTAATATCTTTCTGAGTGTAAAGCTCTGGCAACCTTCATTGAACCTCAACTGACACGTAACTAACATTAGTTATTTACAGCACAACAAAGATCCATTGAACCAGAGAGAAGCATGTCTCACACGCACCAAGCTTAGGTTTCCCAGTAGTTAGTCATCGTCCACAGCAGTGTCTACCTATCATAATCACAGGGTCACTATATATGTGCCTGCTTCTCAAGTCATAATGGTAGGATATTCATACACTGTTTTCACTTTTTTTTTTTCTTTTGGCCCTTTCTTGCAGCTGCTGGTTAGTAGCATTTTCCTCTCATTTTGTTCCATGCAACCTCTTTGCACTAAATCCCAGATGCATGTGAAATGGCCACAAAAGAAGTATCTGGGTTAAATGAGTGCTAAACAGGTTTAAAATTAGTGCTTATTGTTTGGAAGCAGATGCAAGCTTCAAACAAATGCAAAACATCAATGCAAATGCAAAAAGGAGAGCAATTTGAAAATCAGATCCTAAGTACTTGATTCTATAGGTTGTTTTTTCTAGTAGTAATACCCAGAACAGTTCTGTTAATGTAATGGAAGCACACTGAATAACTACTCTACCAGCATTTGCGTTTGCAGAGTTCATGAATCAGCAAAATATCACAGGTTCACTGGTATCCTCATTTTAATGAACTGTTATACTTGAAAGGCTACTCTTTTAGAAGCTAATAAACTGCTACACATCTCTACATTACATTCTACACAAATTATTATTAACTTATAGAATTATTTTTGATGCTCGTTTTCCTTTACCTTTTGCACTCGTTTTTCTTGAAGGCTAGCTGTATCCAGAATCATGGTCCTGAAGATCTAAAGTCTGATGAGTTTTACCTGTCTATAGTAAAGGCAAATTGATAGCAGCACATGAAAGAAAAGTCTATCTTGAATTTCGTCCAATACGCCATTGACAAAATCCTAATATTTTTCTAAATTTTTTTTGTTTATCCTGCCGCGCAACTTGAAGCAAAACCAAGCAGTATAATTGTGCCAGCATTTCAGCATGTCATAGAGGGAATTTGCTTTAGGCATAAGCAAGATTCCTGGCACAGCACATGAATAACAGCAGTTAAACATGATGTAAAGTCAGAGAGGAGAATCTCCCAAGTTTAACAGATGTTGCCTCATTCCTTTGCCCAGCCTGTGGAGACTCAGAGGTATGGCAGAGCACTGCTCTTGTAAGCTATTCTTGACTTATATACAAGACACCAAGATGGACTGAGCTCCCCAGATTAAGTAGCAGATGACCAAGGCTGTACTGCTGTGCCCTGTTTTGTGCTTTCCTCCACCTATGTTGTGCTGCTGCTGCTGAAGGACACGGCTGTGCAGCTGGTAGATGGTTCAAGAGCAGAGAAGGAGACAAAGAAAGTCGGATAGTGGAAGTCAGCCATGGCACCCCCCTTCTGGTTACCTTGGGAGCACCTCCTAGTGCCTGAGAGGCAGGTACAGTCGCCCAGGGCTGGCAGAGGCTGCTTACGCTCCCAGTCAGTGGAGCAATGGCTGCTTGCATCAGGGGAAGAAATACTCACTCAGCCTCAGTTCTCCAAATTCGGAAAGATGGTACTATGAAATTAGATTTTTTTCATCGCTCAGATGCATTTAATTTGACTTTCTGAAACCTTGAACTGGCTTTAAGAATTGATCAGTGATGAACTCTAAAAGCATCATGGTGCACAGAAGGCAGGGACCATTGAGAGTGCCATTGCTAGAAATTCAGGTTCCCTCTGCAAAGAACAGATGAAACGTTAACTCCCCCAAGTAGCCTTCACTGCCAGTGTAGCCCAGCTGTGGCTCAGTGGATTCTTCCATGGACCCTATGCGTCCTATACTTTCTCTAAAGAAAGCAGTTACAAGAAGCACTCCACATAGACAAACAGTTTCAGGTAACTGAAACTGAACTAAACTAAACTAAACTGAACTAAAATTCCAGCTTGCACTGCTCACTAGAACCTCAACAAAAACATTAGGTCCTGTAGGACTGCATGATCATCTATCCTGAAAGGTTTTTTTTAAGACCTGCTCTTAAAAATTACTTGTAATTGTCACTTAGATGAAGCGTAGCTGAGAGGGAAATTATATTTCCATATTTGTCTATAAAGTGCTCCAAAAATCTGTCAGCATGTGCCAATTAAAATAGCAGTGATTTGAGGTAGATATCCTACCACTGAAATCAGAAGAGGGACAACAGCTAGTTTCAGAAATAGTTCTGAACATACGTTAGGTGTAATGGCTTTTAGTAAGGGTTTTGGTTTAATGACAGCATTTGGGGAGAAAAAGAGTAGCAAACCACTGGAAAAAAATGACCATTATTCTCCAAAGTATTATTACTAGCAGCCTCTTGTGGCTCACAGTTATCAGTAGGTGCTCACTGCGATTCATTTTCATTGCAAGCTACACTCACTTATCCAAATTATCCATGTCACTCCTCTCCTTACTAACACTAATTCTACCTCTGCTGTCTACTTATTTGAGCTCTTACAAATTAGATAGAAACTATTGTGTTTTGTACCATTTTAGATGTTTACCAGTTTATAAGAATTACACATTTGTATGCATCCACTTTTTCTGTATTGGTAAATATCAGAGATGTGAATAGAACTGTAAGTAGAGGGAAGAAGACCATATTTTTCTTTTAAATGTGTATACGATTTGAATGAAATGAACATATTTGCCAAGATGGCTTGTGCAAAGACAATGAAGATTACTATTTACTGCTAACAGCAGCACCCTGGCCTCAGGAATGAGGAAATGTCCCTTTCCCAGCTGTTAGGATAATTTGCAGGCACTTGACCTTAGTGAATGTCTCTCAGCTTGTTCCTAGAAACCACCTGAACTCAGTTTTCCAGTACCTCCCTGGTATTTTTTGAGAGAGATGTCAAAAATACTTTGGCACACCTCTTTCATCACTTAACCCATGAACTCTGCAGCAAGGTTTACCATAGATCTGCATGACAGGAGACTACAGCTATGATTCCTCCTTACTTGTTACTGCCTCCATTGTCTGCCTGTCAGTCTTTCAGTCACTGGGCAGGATAAAGGCAATCAGGCACGTATATATTTCTCCAGACGCGGAGGCATTACTGTCATGTAGGTGAGGTGAAGGCAAATGTTGATCTTAAACCTCTACCAAGGACTACAGGACAGTCCTGCAGATACCCAGATCACGACAGTGAGGAGGAGTGTCACTGTGCCATCACTGAAAAAAGGTACAGACCTAGGACATCAATAATTAGAATTTTGATTGCAAACCATGTAGTGGCACTGAAGGTATTTTTACTACCCGACTGCTGACTATTGGTCATAAGTACTTGTGTTGGCTTATAAAATAGCTCTAATAATTTTATATAAAATAAAGGTTTTCCATATTTTATTCTTCCTACACAGATGTAAGATTCTTGGTCACAAGGAATGTATCTGTGGTTCATTTATATGTGGGTGTCGTGAAGCTCAGCACTATCTAGCTAGTGGTCAGCAGAATCACTCACAAACTATTTTCCATCACCATACACCACTCTACAAAATAAACTTCTATAATACAATTCAACCTCCTGATTGTTGAAAAACAGGACCCTTCTGCTGCAGCTGAAATCTAGAGATCTTGGATTTGTACTCACCATATATTCCAAGGGAAAAAAATAAAGTCACACTCTTTGGTAGATAGAAATCATTCCTGTTAAAGAGAAGGTAGATTATAATACTTTACAAGTTGCTTCAGAAGATAGCAGTGGGAGCCATCTTTCACACCAGTGATTCCTGAGAACTCACTGGAATACATTGTTTATGCATTTGAACAAAATGGATTGCTTCTACATAAAGAATAGCTTTGAGCCATGATTTCTAAAGAATACCTACTGACAACAGCTTTCTAGCCTGTATAACTTCTTTTACCATATCCAAGGTCCACAGAGAGGTTCCTCCACTTTCTGACCACCCTCAGTATGGAGTAATAAATATCCAGAAATATTGCAGTATTTCTCTTTCTATAAAGCATACCACAAACCCTCTTCTCTCAAGACCCTTTATCCACAAAATACCTCCTCAGCCTATACAAATGATCCCCTAGAAATATGATATATATATTGTATGTATTATACAGAGAGAAAGAAAGAGATGCTTTCTACAACTTATTTCTGTGTAAGACGAAAACACAAACACAAAGAAAGGGAATCAGAAAAAAATACAGAACATAAAATAGTTACTGTTTAAAAATACAGTGAGATTATTTTACAAGGAAGATCACATCATAGTTGAAGACAAAAAGTCCTGGTAGGGACAAAATCTACACCCATATCTAGAGAAAACAGAGTATGGATAAAAATAACTGTTAATGAGTAAGATCTTAATTCAGTGTATTGCAGGTGTGCAAATACATTTCCCATTATCACCAAAAGATAACTATTGTCTGGGTTTTGTATATTGAGATGAGCGTGTTTCATAAAGCAGCATTAACTAACAAAGCTATAAAGGAAAAAAGTTTAAGAGAAGCAAATTTAAATAGTTGCCATTCAGACATTATCATGAATAAATACGTAAATAATGGAAAATCAGAACTGACTCTACTTGATAACTGGAGAAGGTCACAAACCTGATTTTCTCCCTCCATTTTTAGCATTATGGAATATAATAAATGAAGTATGAAATTAAAAAGAAAAAAGCCCTCTCAAGCCTTCCAAATCCCATGCAGTTCTTCACTGGACAGTGATTCTGACATAGTGCTGCAATCCTAAAAATGTGTTAACACCATTACAGTGTCCCATCAAAGAGCCTTATGTGCATTTTAATGAAAGGAATAATGAATGGTTAAATGTAACTTACCTACTTTAGTATTTTGCAACAGTAAAAAGAATGTGATCAGTAGTAGCTTTTAAGGTTCTATTTGTACCTGGTCCTTGTCTATATTTTGTTACCTTCTGGTAAGTGAGCTACCCTTGGAGATGGTCTCTACACTAGGCCCATGTTTGGACCTGAAAGCTTTGGACACGACTGGGCTTAAGCATCATTGAGACTTCACCATTAGTCAATGCCTCTGGTATGCTGCCCTGTGGTGTGGACCCACGCATTGGGACCCCCTAATCAAGCCATAAGCTTGTGAGGAATGTGTGCCATTAGGGCTACACAGCAGGCTACATGTCCTGTAACAGAATACAATTTTAAGGGAAATCTGGCTTAGACATTGAGTCTTCAGCGTTATAAGACATCAGAGCAAGAGACGTGCTTCTGAGAAATACTTTCTTGTATACATATACACACAGAGACCTCTTCGTAGTCTTCCAGTTCCCAGTGCTAGAGAAAGGCACAGCAGGAACCAAGCTTGCAACTGGCATATTCTTACTTCAAAAATATGAGCCATATATCTGTGCTGTGGGCAAGTCATCTTGTAAGAAACCAAATCATCAGATAACAGGATTTGGAGGGTGGGGCAAGGGGAATAGATGATAGAAAAGACAAGAGGCAACATGGAAAATTCTGACAGAAAGCAAGAAAAATAATTGTCACAAAGGGAGCAGAGCTGCCCACAGATGCTGGGGAATCCTCACCCTCGGAGATGCTCAATATGCTGCTCAAATACACTGAGCAACCAGATCTAAC
This sequence comes from Lathamus discolor, assembly GCF_037157495.1. Lineage (NCBI taxonomy): Eukaryota > Metazoa > Chordata > Aves > Psittaciformes > Psittacidae > Lathamus > Lathamus discolor. The sequence continues at coordinate 66,347,820 of NC_088887.1, read as the reverse complement.
TATGAAGTTAGCTCTGCTTTGAACTTGGGGCTGACCAGATGGCCTCCAGAAGTCATTGTCAGCCTGAATTATTGTTATGATTCTCTGAAATGGTAGGAGGAGGCATTCTGGGTCCTTTTTCACACATGTGAAATAAATCCCTCCCCTGAGACATAAAATAAAACAGCAGTACTATATTCTTTTACATTTCTGAGGTAATCAAAACACACAAGAGGTTCAAATGTTCATCACACCAGCAATATTCACCTCAGAAATGCTGCAATCTCTAGTAGAGTAAAAGGCAGGTGAGAAGTATTTGAGGAGGACTAGGTCATAGTATAATATCCAAGTCAGTAGCCTTATTACCTTGAGAAACAGTACTGGGCTGAAGGGCATTGGTTGCCCTCAGCAATCAACACTACCATTTACAGAATATGTTGTTTCTCTGTGTGTTTTCATATTCTTCTGTATGTTTTTTACATATCCTTGTCTTTTCACAAATTTTAACATACCACTGCAGGGGAGACCCCAAATGCTCTGTGAGTAGAAATATTACTGCTTCTTGTAGTGATAGGATGAGGAAGGACAGGTTTAAAATAGAAAGAGGGGAAATTTAGATTAGATATTAGGCAAAAAAAAATATTCATTATGAGAGTGGTGAGACACTGGAACAGGTTGCCCAGAGAAGCTGGGAATGCCCTTGTCCCTGGAAGTGTTCAAGGCCAGGACATAGCTTTGAGCAACCTGGTCTAGTGAAAGGCATCCCTGCCCATGGCAGGGGGGTTGGAACCACATGATTTTTAAGGTCCCTTCCAACCCAAACCATTCTGCAATTCTACAATTCTCCTCATCTAGGACAGTGAAAAGACACACCAGAAGAATAATTCTGAGAATATTAAATAAATGCAGGTAAATTGAGAAGTTTAGCCGATGTATATATCTGAACAGTGGAAGACAGCACAAGATAATTTGTTTTTAAAGATTCTGATCATTAAAATCATTAAAAGCATGAAAAACATAAAAAAAATAAAACATGAAAAGGTGCAGGGTTTGGCCTGAAAGGTGTTTTCATAACTAATGACACTATTGCGTTTATCCAAATGTCTTTGACTTATATATCTTAGTAGAAATTATACTATTCACCACCTAAAGTTTGTATAGCCATGCAGTCAAGCCAGTCTTGAAATCAAGATATCTTTCAGATCATCCAAGCAATGTTAGCCATTGTAAGATCTTTGAATGACTAGATATGCTGTATTTTATTACTTTATTCATAGCAAACAAAACATGGGAATGCTTTCAAAGACCTAAACAGCCCATTTTCTCTACTTCAGCCACCACTCACAGGCTCTTCACTTAAATATAGGAAACCAATGAAAACTGCAAAGCAGGATGAATTGCTATTTAAATAACCATACAGTCAGTAATGTTTGTACATACCGTTCCAGCCACTGCAATTTGGAGGTTGGACTATCTGCTTTGAACAGAACAGTAACTCATGCTGACCTACAGCTAAACTCATCCAAACTTTACTCAGATTGAAAACTGAGATTATAATATTTTCTGAAAACAAATCTACACTTACACACATTTAATTCTGACCTAATTTCATGCTGTATGGTAATAACCATAAGCATATTACAGTTGATTAACAGGAAGCACAGGTAACGAAACAAAAAAGGAACTGAAAACGAAAGTTTAAAAAAAAACCCCACATTTAGATGGCAGACTGTCATTCTATCTGGAACACCTCCTTTGGAGAATGGAATTCAAACCCAGGTGAAGCCAATAGCACAATTTAAGAGAGGTAAAAGATGGGCTAGGAATTAGGCGAACCAAGAGGGAATATGGAAACACACACAGAAATAAAATAACATTCTGTAAATACCTATGGAACAGGATAGACTTGAAAGAATCAGTGGTTCTACTGGGCTACTAGTGAATGAAAGGACCAATAAAAGGGGATGAGGACATTAAATCAGTTAAAAGCCCTTTTTGCTTCAAGCTTGTCAGAGAAAATGTCTTCATGATACAAAGAAGAGGCACTGTCAGAAATTAAAGCTTTTGAGGATTTTTTTTCACAAGCTTTTAGAACAAAATGCTTTAATTAGTCTTGAGTCACCAAGGAACCATGGCTTGATTCATGAGGGCATTAGCGGTGTTTAACTGCTGCCTTATAACCACTCTCAGGAAAATGTAGTCCAAACTTTAGACCCTTGCAGCTTTGACCCAAGGTTGTTCTCAGGACCCTCGATATTGTGCAAGGAAACTCTGTGGTCCTGAGTATCCTGAGATCTTCAGTGCTTCACTGTGTTTTTATGAGAAAGTTGTTCCCTGATCACCCCTCACCAACATTTTCTTTTCTTCTCCTTCTAAATGCAACACCTTGTATGAGCCAGTCCAAGACAGACTTCCGGGATAGGCCACCAGGACTGTGGTTAGACTATTAAGGAAATGTCTCTGTTCTTCTGATATGTCAAGGGGAAGCTCTATTTTTGTACTATCTGATTGACTGACACTAGGATGAGCTTTCAGCCCATGAGAGAGACATGTCATGAGATTTTTTGAGACAAAAGCAGTTCAGAAAAGTATGTAGACTGAGGAACGCCTACTCAATATCAGACTCGTGCTGAACCATCTTGTGGCTGATCAGGGATTTTAACAATTCAGAATCTGGCACGTCCATTTCAGATTAGACTATTCAACCCCTTGCTGCTCCCCATATTTCCAGTTTAATTTACTCTAACATGAATTCAAACAGCAAATAAGCTAGGCTGCTGTTTCTTAATGAACAAACAAATTTTGTGTAGTCTTTGCATCAGTTTGGCATGAGGAGGAGCTGGGCACAAGCTCTCTGGTCCCTTGCCATCACTGGGAGAGGAGGGTGCTGAGTTCTTCCTCAGGGGTCTGAACCCACTGCAAAGTCAGCTTCCCTCACAGCGTGCCAAATGCTGGATAAAAACATTTCTATTTCCTTAACATGCACCCCTGCTGGAGTTTCCTTCCTCTTGGTTTGTGAGGAGGTGATGGTTGCAGGTTTACTTCTCTGTCAGACAGAGGGAGGAAGCATTCAGGGGTTGGTATTGTTTTCACTGTATCATCTCATGTATGCCATCATGTGCCGGATTGCTCTTGTGATCCTGGTCATTCGGCAGTCCCTCTTCTTTACTAAACAAAGAGCCTGTGCTTGCTTCATCAGTGAACACAACAAAACAGTTGTCTGCCCATGGTGTGAACAGTTTCCTTTGGCTGGCAATCTATGCAAATCTGATGTCTTTTTCTTTTTTCAGCAGAAATTCTGTATTACTATTTTAAGATGCTGGAATATTGTAGAAGAGTTATTTAATTTTTCTATATTCTATATTAGTGAAATGTCCTGAAATGTTCAGTATTTAAATAAAATTAATTACAGAGCACAACTGTGAAGCAAATTGATATAGATGTGTATCTGACTGTGTTACAGAAATAAGCATTAGTGGAAGTCTGTATTATTAAAAAAAAAAAAACAGTCTTCATAACTCAAGAGTCCTACAAGAGCATTCAGCAGTGAAAGACAGTGGCAATAAGGTTTCATTTACCTTCTCTCTGTCAAAATTTGCACTTCCATGCAGGAATAAGTTTCTTATGTCTTCATCATTGGTGCTGCTTCTGTTTACTCTCTGCTGATAGTTCAGAGCTTTTGAAGTTATGGGAACCCTTGTTTCCTCAGAGGAGTTGACACCATTGTGAAGCAGTCTATGCATTGCCATTGAGAACAAATCAAACACCACCAGGCCTTGCTTGATTCTGGTGGAAACAAGCTTCCAGCTCTTGATTTCTCAGTTGCCAACTTTAGTAATAATACTTAACAAGACATCTGGTAATTCCTTCCTTTCCCAGAATTTCCCATTGTTGTTGGTTTCTGAGGATATCTGATCTCCTACTTGGTGCTTCAGGAAGATCTTTACTTTTAGGACTCTGGTTTGGAGTTGAAAATTAGCCCAATTTTCTGGTGAAATTGGCAGGGTGAGGACTAGACAAAGTAGGTAGCACAGTCTAAAACATACACTCAAAAAACTCCATTTGCTACGGAAGGAAGTCTGAACTTCCATCCTAGTATGCAAGTAAATCAATAAATAATAAAAAAAAAATGTTTACAAGGTTATAAATAGGCTTCAAAGTAAACACTCCATTAAGATGAATGGTACAGTTTGCACTACTCTTAGAACTATTGATTCAGTCTGGATGCCTGTAGATTCATGAAAATAGCACTGCAGCATCCACATTTTAGAAGGCTTTATTTCTACCAAGCAACGCTATCATTCAAAACAAACCAAAAGTTTAAAATGGTACAAGTCAATTGTCAGAAGCTGCTCGAGGATTTTCAGCTATATATTATTAAATGAGGTGGGTTTTTTTCCCATTAATAAGATTTTGCCACTTATGTAATAGCAACAGAACTGAAAAAAAAATATGAAATTGAATGAACTTAGAAGAAAAAATATGGCTGTATTTAAAAGCATAGTCTTAGTGTATAAGAGGCCACCTCATTTTGAGATCATTCTGTTGATGACAGGCATTCATACGTTAACTTTTATGCACATAAACCTCTCCTTATTCATGTTACTTGTGGAATATCAGAATCTATTGATCATAAGAGATGACTCTTAAAAAAAGATTGTTTGGGGTTTTTTTTTTGAGGTTAGACTCTTGTGTCTCAAAAGCTCATTAAAAAGTTTTGGGGTTTTGCATAATGCAGCAGAGTTCTAGATGAGCCATTTTTCTTCAATTAGACAAATGGTTCACACATAACCATTTTCACTGCAGACAAGGCCAGGTAAGAGGAATACAGTCAGTGCATTCTGTCACTGCCTGCACAAATGCCCTCCAACTGCAAGCTTTGTGTTGGTCATCCACACTACCAGCATTGAAAAATATTACTGATAGGTTATACGTAGTAATTTCAAAAACCACAGGTTTTTTCACAGCATGAAGTTCAGGAGCTGGTGGAACTTCCTTTTTATTTTCTAGCGAACAGATACTCCTTTTGACCATTGTAGCCCTTCATGGAGACAAGTTCTGAAGTGACAGGATATATTATTGAGACAATGATTCCCATTGGTGCTAGACCATCTTTCCTTATAATTTGGACCCAGTGGCATATTGTTTATCATCTAGATTGCATACAGATATATAGGTAGAGTGTTCAAAGGAGCAGGATGTATTTTTGAACTAAAAAAAAAAAAAAAATTGAGATTGTCCATAAGAATTATATGACTGGTGCCAACTTTTATATAACGAAATCCAGCCAGAGATCCCTTAAACTGAACAATAATAATAAGGGATTATAAAGTGGAAGCATGACATGCCACCTTCTGAGGTCTCCTGGTGGTTGCTGGGTTTGCAAACCCTGAGGGGGAATATCTGTCTTTCACACTGAACTAAATAAACTTATACAATTACTGGAATATTTTGTAATGTCTCATATTCTCAAATGGTTTCCAGAAGCACACAACTCTCAGGTTTCTCTACCTGGATCTAACTGTCCTCCTATGAACTGTATCAGTCCTAAGTTTATACTTGGTACCTCTTCAGCATTTTTGCATGCAGTGTGGTCTCCTGCTGGACTATGAATCTGGCCTAGCAGTACCGGTGTTCTGACACCACCTACGTGGCTTGGATAAAAGGGTGATCGTTTCTTGACGATCTCTGCTTCATTTATAATTATCATCATTATTCTTCCATATATGATTGGTTCAATAGGTCTTATTTGAAAAGAAGTTTGCAGGCAGAAAACTAGTTTGGTGTTCAAGAAAGTCTGAAATACTGAATACGGTATAGACTCCAGCTGGAATGAGAGTGCCCTGCAGTGGATTGGAAGGAACACAAGACCGCTCCTTTCAGCTGCAAGATAGATAGGGCTGAGCTAATTGCTAAACCATTTCAGATTTCTATTAGTAGTCATCCAGCCTTCACAAGAATAATATTGTGCCTTGAGCAGTGAACAAAATTCATGGGCTGTTAGCTTTCTCTCTGCTAGTTCACAGAACACCTGAGCAGCACTCGCAGCGGGTTTGTGTTGGGATTTGTTATCACTTGTTTCAGTTTAACATTAATTGTCATTAAATGTGATACCCGAGTGTCCCTTCTATGATACAATTTTTCTTTGAAAAATATATTGCAGTACAAAGGAAACCTTCTTTTCTTTATAAATTCCACTGAAAATTTTGGTTTAAAGCCAAGAATATTTGGGTCTGTGCTGTTTCAAAACAGATTTAGACATAGTTTATACGTATCATATTTTATTTGGGTCATTAATTTTATATCCCCTCAATTTATTTGTAAGTAAAGTAACCACACCTAAAAAAGACAAGTCTTTGGTTTGCAAGTCTAATTGTGTCACAGAGTTATACATGTGGATTCAGCCATACTAAAGAGTCTCATTGTCACATATCTCCTTCATTTGGTCTAGGAAGAGAGGTATGGTCTGGCCTACTTACATAGACCATCTCACTGGCAATGTACTGGAGGACATCCAAGTAGTATTTATTGAACTACACCACACTTCTCAGCATTTCTCAGAATCCTATAGTCTATCACATGTGGTTCATGAGCATCAAGTGTGTGAACCCGGTGGTTTTCCTTATCAATTCCACTGATTGCTGGTGACTCACATGCACAATATCACCATTAATATAAGGCAAAAGCCATCTTATGTGAAAATAGCACTGATATGGTAAGAATTAAATTAGGGGTACAGTAGCATCTTGAACGTACCTAACTAAAGGGGGCACGGTTCTGCAGAGAGTTCAGCTTTTCAATCTATAACCTTAATCTCCACTTCTGTCCTAAAAAGTTCTCTTTAAAATCTTACATTGCCTGGCTTTACAAAACAGAGCAGTTCCTGCCCATTTCCTGGTAAAGGCAGAGGCACAGCTAGAGAACTGAGCAAGAAGACCCTGGGTATGGAGCTCTCTGGGATTGACAAACATCCACTGTCTAATGGAAAGTGTGGCAGATCTTCCTAGTGGAAGATTAAGGAAGAACTTCATAAAGAATCCTCACAAAGATGTCCTTCCCCTAGGGACCCTGCCTGCAGTTTTCTCTACTTCTGGTTCTTTTTTAAAGTGTGCTGATAAGGAAGTCATTATGGGGTTCATGTAGATGTGAACACTGTGTTCTGCTAATGGAATTTCAAGGATGTTGTTTTGCATCTTGCCTAAGAGGCCAAATACATCAACTTTATAATATACTCAGTCTGTAAAAGCATTTGTGCATAAAACTCCAGTCTCCTCACGAAGACAGGTCTCTTGTTAATGGAATCAATTAGTAAAGTTCAACATACCAGCAAATGAGTGCAAACAAAGCCAAACAAAATCCTTTTTTGCTTTAGATTTTTTTTTAATGAAACCTGTTGGTCCTTGCCTTTCAGCCCCATCCCCCTTTACTTGCCGCTTGTTTCACTGCCATTATGTCTAAATTAATGATGTGTTTGGCAGTCAGACAACTGATCCAATTGGCTGCAGTGTCACAGTTTGAAAATGCTCATCAGTCCTGCAGCCTACCCATTTTTTATGACTGACATTAACACAGCGATTGAACAGTGTGCACGCTCCTGCTCTCCCCACACACTCAGCACACAAACAAAAACATTTACATTAATTTGGTGAATATGCAGTCGTGCTCATTAAGTATGAGGAGCTCCATTACAAATGAGTGGGGAAGGAATCACTGCTGGGTAAAAAGTGACTCTGCAGCTGACTCTGGGAGCCCAGCCTGGTGTTGCACAACCCCTTCTAGCATACAGCACGATACATTTTTAGAGGGAGAGCTCTCTTAAGTGAGCAAGCTAGCATAGTTGCATTTCTAACTTCCTGGCTACAGCAAGAAGGCAATTAAACAAAGCTATTCATATCTAAGTCGCTCTGGCACTGACTCAACTGAAGGATTTGCGTGCCTTGCAGTGTTAAAATGGACATCCCTCTCTTCCACCATCCAGATTATTAATGACAGTATCAGATAGTACAATAACCAGGATAGATTCCTGTGAAAGTCCATACAATTTAGCCTTCCAGTTTGACAGTGAAACATCACTAACTACTCCCTAAGTACAGTTTTCAAACTCATTTTATACATACCCATTCATTTTTTTGTCTATACAAGTTTTTCCTTTGTTAAGTTATGTAAATGTCATGTGAGACAATGTCACAAGTTTTACTAAGATCAGGAAAGATAGCATCTGCTGTTTCTTCTCAGTGAGCAAGGTCTGTTACCCACTTTGAGAAAGAAATTATATTTTTTCATGTTGTTTGCTCTTAGATAATCAGTGATAACTGTTTCTCACCTCCTTATGTTTCAGGTGCTTAGAAATATTTTATTTGATTGTTCATTTCTTTTTAGAAATTTCTCAGCATCATTACTTTGAAAGATAAAAACCATGGTTGTCCAGTGACAATTTCCTGGCACCTCCTTCACCCTTCCCAAGTTTTCCAAGATAAATGTGAACAGCCATAAGATTTCGTCAGTCAGTTCTCTAAGTACCCTTAGAGAAAATTCATCAGGCTTAGCTGATTGAAAATCTCTCATTTATGTTCTTTCTCTTTAAGAGGCTGAGATCCTGCTTACTCTTTTGCAGTTGGAATTAGTTGTACTACTTGCTGCCTCAAAACTGACCTCTTTAATCAAGGGCAATATAGAAAAACTTACTTCAGTGTATTTTCCTAGAAAGAATCTCTAATACTTAAGTGCTGATGTCGTAGGCATTAGAGATAAAACCATTTTCTCCTGGGTCAAGTGGAAAAATCTTGGGAAATGAACAAATTAACATTTCCCCCTTTTAATTCTTTATCCTTCATTCTGCAGTGATTTTTTCTTGAACTTTCAGTATGGCTACCCATTAGCAGCATTATTTTCAAGAATATTGAATTCTAATTAGTGTCAACCATCTCACTGGCTTGTAGGTAAAATAATTTCTTTTTTTCCCAGCCAAGAACAAGTTAACAATTAAAGCACTCACAGTACCACTCTTACCTCTGTATCAATAGGATGATGTCCAATCAATTGTTTTAAGCACAGAACAGTGCTATCCTCTGAACGAGTAAGTCCAAAGCTACTCAATAACACTACAATCATGTAGCAGATTAAAAACAACGTGCATCTTTCTCTGAGTATTTACTATTAGTTTCTTTTAGACGTATAATTGATTGGATCCCTCCAGTATACCAATTCCTTCTACGTTGTTAGTAACATCTCATCAAATATGCTTTGCTTCAGGACTGTGGCTATACTAAGCATCTCACTGCCAGAGTGAAAAGTTCTCTGACAACTGGTTCACATGACAAGGAAAAGGCTGAGAATAGCAAATGAGACCACCCATGCTTCACACTCAAGTTTGAGAGTCCTGCAACAACAAAGCTTACTTTCTTACTTTAAACCTTTCATTGCCATTCCATTTTACTATGCAAATCAGGGCTTATAGAGGACAAGCAGAAACTAATATGGGAATTAAATGCATTGGTTCTAAGACAATCTTTACTAATTTACATGTCCGATCATTTCGAACATATGTCAAAATTAAATTTTTGCATGTGAACCAAAGATAGACTGAGTTAAATGTCTGAAACATTTTCCAATTGCAAACACAAAGCCATCAGCCTTCTTGGTTTATGTAAAAGGTGCATGCTTTACAGGCCTCTGGTAGAAATACTTCTTTTGAAAAATAGTTATTTTGTTCACTTCAGGCTTTGTCAATATCTATATTTATTTTTTCTATAACTAATCATGCTTTTCAAAGTATGCATATTTTCATAAAGTCAGGGAACCTCCTTGAAGTAGGTTTTCCTGGGTAAGCAACTGCTTAGAATAGAAGTGCAAAAGAGGTGGCAGCTATTGAAAAAGGTTACATGAAAAGCACAACAGCAACATGTGCCAGTGTGAAAAGGAGTAGGCAGAGCCAGATGAAAATACAGAGTCTTTTGGAACTCAAAATACAAGTAGGAAAAGCAAGATATGACTGCGGGTACTGCAGAGCAGCTTTTGAATTTCAGTGTAGCAATGATTTACACTAACCCACCTAATCTACCATGGTGACGGATTAGGAACACCTCAGCTATGGAAACAGTAACCTCTAGAAGTGGGATGGTAATGAAATGGGTCTTTCAACCACCCCAGTAAGGTAAATTAGAGCATCATCATTTATACCCATAGGAAGTGTATAATGGGACAATGTAAGCATGGAGGATAAAATCAGAAGTGCAAAATTAATTAATACCAATAAGGACATGCATTTGAAATCAGGGGAAAATAAAATATAGGTTCATCATTTAACAGGAGAGAGCAGCAAACAACAGGCATAAAAAAAGATGAATCTTCAAATGCCTATTTTGCTTTAGTCTTTATGAAAAAAATGAACTGAGAGCAAATGTAACTGCAATTCACTTAAAAGAGAACAGTATGGAGGCCAGAACAGAGAAGGGGTAGGTTCAGTAATATTTAGTTAATTCAAATGTATTTAAGTTACTGGTTCCTGATGAAATTCACCACTGAGCACTTAAAGAATCACCCAAAGTAATCCCTGGGGCATTTGAACTGCCTTTGACAACTTGAGGGAGAGAATGGATTCAAAAGACGGCAGAGAAGTCAGCATACTACCTATCATTAAAAGGGGGGAATAGGACCATAGTCTAATTCGGTGTCAGAAGCAATATTAAACAAAGAATTAAATAATCGATGTATAAGCATCTTTAGGATATTAAGCTGATTAAAACTGCCAAAATAGATTTCTCAAGAGTAAATCATGTCAAATCAATCTACTCTCTCCTTGCAGAAGGATAGCTGCTCTGGTGATTGAAAAAAGGCACAGTAATACCTGAGAAATATTTTTATAAGGTTTTTTAATTTATTTTGCATATCCTGGTATATACAAATCATAGAAATATGACCTAGAGTAAATCACCATAAAATAGGTGCAAAACTGACTGAAAATACATTTAAACCACAAATCCCCCAAATGCATTATCAGCATTGGAATGATTCAAGCAGGATTCTGCACTGATTGTCCTAAATCCAGTTTGATTCAATGTGTTCATGAATGACTTGGGTGACAGAACACAGAATACACTTAAGACATTTGTCGTGACATAATGGTAAGCACACAAGGGAAGACAATATCAGAAATCTAATTGATCTTGATACATCGGACAGCAAACTTGAAATTTGATAAAGACAAATGCAGAGCACTACAACAAAAAGAGACTTTAGATACAAAATTACAAAATGAAAAACTGAGGAGGCAGCAATCCATCAGAAAGGGACCTAGTGTTACAGAAGTTTGCTGAGTGAATATGAGTAGAAGTTGTGACACTCCTGGAGAAAAAAAAGCAAGGCAAATCTAATTCTGGATGAAGCTCTGAGGAATGTCACAGGTAAGAAAAAACATAATGCACTGATTCTGCTCTGCTTCCAGTCAGTCAGGAATCCACTGCACCACACCACCCCATTTGTTCAACACACTTTACTCCAAAGACAATTTAGGGGGAAGCCAGCAGACAAAGCCACGAGAATGACAGAACGTTTAGAAACAGGATAAAAGTCTGCTGGAAAAAAAATCAAGCTAGGAAGGAGGCACAGCAATCCTTTAAAAGCAGAGAGAGCTCTATGGTGGGTGAACAGGGACAGCTGTGGCAGATGGCTGGAGGCAGCTAATTGGCTGAGTTATGCACAGTGCTATCGCCACAGCCCTAGAAAGCCATGCTGCCAGCTGTTGTTACCACTACCAAGAAAAGAGCTTGGATCAGTAGAGTCAGCTGTTCTAGGGAGGAAGAAGAGATTCCAGAAGCAAGAGTCACTGCCCAGGACTGCAACAGGAGCAACGAGGTCTGTTTTCTGTATCTGCCCACTTGCAAGCAGTTCTGCATTCATCCTTTCTCCTTGAAAGTTGACTGTCAACTTTCAGTCTTGCCTGGGAAGCATGGGAATCAGTTCCTGATGTCCACCTGGGGAAGGACAACAAGAACTTAACAGCTTTAGAGCAAAACAGGTTTAGCATAGGTATTAGGGGAATAGTCATAAAGAGAAGCACTGGAAATCATTGCCCAGAACATTATGGAATCTCCTTTGCTGGGCAGATGAAGAGCCATTAGGGAAAATATATATTAGCATCTATAAGCTGATGTGTTTGCTGTCACTCTGGGAAGGAAGACAAAAAAGTGACTCCTGAGGGCTCTTTCCATCTCCACATTTCTGATTAATAACATTTCACTACAGCTCCATGTTTTACTGGGGAAAACCGTGGAAGCAGCACATTGTTGTCTGTGCTGATGGCAACTTTCAGAGCTGCTCTTCACAACCCTGGGTCAAATCATTGGTAAGATAAGTTTCAGTATCATTTTTAGTTAGGATTATATAATGTGTGACATCAGCCCACAGAAATTGCTTCTGGCTTTGCTCTCTGGCGTCAATGAGCAAGTGCTAAGTCATACATCTGTTTGGGAATGCAATCACATTATCTCCTGACAGAGAACATAATCAACTAATTTTGGCCCTGGTATAAACGGATAACCATTCTCAGTTACCCTCTGAAGAAGGCCCCTTGTCTCCATTACTGCTGTATCAGTAAATTAAACTCCTCAATTTATGTGCTCCAAATTAGTTAAAATAATTTAAAGTAGATGGAGTTAACTGCTTGGAAGTTATTTCTCAATAACTAAGCTATTAGTAATCATTCCTAGGGCTCTTTATAATCAATGCTGGATTGTTTCTCAGTGAATATGCACATCTTTCTATTACTTCAGTGGGGCAAAGCCTAGTTCAACCAACTGAGGATTTGGCCCACAATATCTCAAGGGTGCTTCCTTTTAATTTAGTAATAATTACACCCTAGGCTGATAGACTAGAAGATCTTTGGCCTTTGAGTTAATGAAATAATACCAACATGGCCCTCAGAATCAATTTATTCAGCAAAGAGAAAAATTATTACTTCACAAACAGGAAGTAACCTCAATTTATTATCATAAACTTCACTGTGTATATAAAAAGAGAAGAAAAAAAGACAGAGGAGAGGAACAAGTGGGAAGATAATTTTTAATATGTTTTTCTATGGTTCTTATCTCCCTAGAATCTGATAACCCAAACCAAAAATGTAAACCATGGGTGCATGCACACACACATGCACACAGACAAATGAAATTAATCCAAATTTCATCACCTACTGAAGGCCTTACAAAATTATTACAAATGCTACAAAGGGATGAGAAGCAGTACATGTTCTGCCATCTACAGTAAGGATTACCTCTCAGACCAGAACAATAAAAACCTGGTAATATATATCTTCCATCCAATCAGTGAACTAGAAAGAGACTGAACATTTGGTCTTAGAATAAGAACCCAAAGAAAAGTGTGATGGCAGCTCCTCCCTTCTAAATGACTCAAAGAAAAGTTGTCTCATCTCCCTCTCCCATGCCCCATTTTTGTAGAGGAAAACTGCCCGGAAGATCAAGCTGAGAGAAATTATAAAAATAAAAATTGCTCATTTTCTCACACTGAGATAATGGCACTGACAACCACACAATTATGCTCACATAACCTTAGAGTTAAGCAAAGAAAGAATTAGAACTTGCCAAAACCTGTTTTGGCAAGGAAGTGTTTACTACACTTCCAAAGAATAATTTATTGAAGAACAAGTTTTGAAAATATGGCAACCAGTACTGATTTATATACCCAGACCACCAAACTAGAGCAACAGTGGTACTGAAAATCATATTTGCACCCTCACAGAACATGATATCATGATGTTGAACAGAAGTAAAGGCTGGGTTTTTTGTGCATGAGCTATAGAAATTCAAAATATTCTGGAGGGGATGCATTTACAGGCATTATTGAAGACTAGGTTATGTGATAATTTTGCTTTAAAAGCTTGAAAAATTTGCAGTTTCACCTTTTTGTATATATTTGGGTAAAACAAAAATGTTTTAGCTGATTTTTTTTTCACTTGATTTTGAAGTTAGAGAGATCTGAGTAATGGTGGAGGACAGATGTATCCTGCAAATATTGGAACCTAAGAAAGAATGTGTATGAAATGTTCTGAAGCATAAATACTGTATTTTGCAAAATATAAAACAATGGAACTTAGGATGTAGGCTTTATTTTGCTTCTTCATAACTTGATGTGTTTTTCTGTACCAGCTGAATCTAAGCAGATACAGAGTTTATATATTCATATGCACAGATATTAATTTTAAATAATTACATAGCTATGTCCAGTTGCCTTCTTTGAGAATCTATCTATTACATTGTTTCACTATACTGACCTTGCATATCATGAGGTGGCAGTATCTCTAATCATACACCCTTTATTAATTTAAGCTTAGTGCAGTCTTCCCTATGAGCAACCATTGCATGATTCACTTCATGTTTCTTTATTTAATGAAAATTTAAGAAGACCATGAATGGTTCTTGGAAATCAATATGTGAGGAATGCTCTGAAAAAAAATATATACTAGATTTTATTATAAGCTATTGTCTTCTTGATGTATCCAGTGACAGAGACTTCCTGGACTGAAGTCAAGACAACAATTTTACACACTGTAAAATAATCTGAAAGTGATTAGTCTGTAAGCTCTGAGGAAGGTTTTTTGTAGATAAAAATAAAGCCTTACTAAAGCTGCAAGCATACAACATACAGTGTTTTAAAAATCAGATGATGGCCAAAAAGAACTCCATATTAATTTAAAAAAATAGAATCTGTCTCTTGCTCTGGCAAGGGTCCAAATAAGAATGGTATGGTGTGCTAAGAAATGGTGTACTTAGTCCTGCTGATGCTGCACTAGCATACATGTTAAGACTGAGGGAGACATTTTGCTAAAGTTTGTGCTGTGTTGGTAAATTAAATATTGAAGAAACCATAAAACATGCTCCTTTTGATCATCTCTTTATCAAGCTTACCACCATATTTTCAGTTCCAAAACCAATAGCATAAGAACTTTCCAATTTTGGCTTGTCTCGAAGGTTTTACAGCCTTGCAGAACCTGCTAGGGGGATGTACTTGGAAGGAAGGGAGTCACTGCCAAATCTGAATTCTTGGCAGACACCTAGTGTCTTAGAAACATCAGCTGTGCACTCAATGGAGACTTACGCATCCAGGGTAAAATAAGGTAATTTATCCTGATGCTTAAAGAATATGGTTGTAATACAACTCTACAAGCTCTTCTTAAGTGATTGCACAAATTTTAAAGCTAAAGAATAACTCTAGGTCATTTTATTGCTGTAGTTGCTTTTTTTCTGGGGTAGTGAACTGTGAACACTGCTCCCCTTCTCCTTCCTCCCTTTCTTCCATTCACCTCAGCTATAGGTGCTGAGGGCACTTACCTAAACAGTCACTGGGGAGAGACAGAAGTCTCTCAGACTGTCGCAATATCTACCATGAGGATCTTCACTGGAGAGAACCTGCCTCTGCTCCAAAAGTGACTTGATCTCCTGACAGATAAACCCTCCAAGCTGGTTTGTCTTGGCTTCCTGTAGGTGATACTGACTTTCCAAACCACCTCCATGCTCTCTACTGCAATTTGGACTCTGATTTGGAACCTACACAACTGAAACTTAAATACTGCACTAGCTTACCCTGTGACTTGGTTCTTCAACTGTTAAAGAGCAAAACCTTTCTTCAGATCGTGGGGACACTTGAACTGCTGTGGAAAAGGAGATAAAATGTTGTAATCGAAAATATTAGGGCTTGCCAAAATTCCCTTCTTTTTACTTTATATATCAAAAAAAATGCTTTGTTCCCAAACTAGTTAAAGCCCAATTCTTTAGTTGTGCTACTGTGCTTAAGAGGTAGTTTACAGAATATTACAGAAGTTTCAGAACGAAACCAATGTGAATGACAAGGGAGTTGACCATTTGTCATGGTGTGAACTTCAAGCTTTACACTCTTAAGACTGGAAGAATCTAGAAAATATTGTGAAAATAGTGTTACCGTTGTTCCAGAACTGCTCAGCAGTCGCTTTCTCATGAAAACAAAAATCACAACCAGAAAAAAAAACAACAAACCACTTTCCTACAGAAACAGTGCAGAGTGTTGCAAACATTTCACCTTGTTTTAAAAGTCCTCTATAGAACTTTAGGGTATGTGACATTTACAATTTTCCTATTACAAACAAGTGGATCTCCACTCTTGAGTTATTCTCATTGGGCAACAGTGAACAGGAAATTATAGTTAGCTCTAATCCATTTCTAATAGCCTTGTGTTGGCCTAAAGACATAATTGAAATCCTAATACATAGGGCTGGAGCAGCTGCCAGATTTGAATTTATGTATTAACTATTTTGAGGAATTAGTTAATTAACTTTAACATTGTTATAGTCTCTTTAACAGTGTTTCAAAATAACTGACTGTGATTAATAGACCATGATAAGAACTTTGATCAGTTGTGATCTAATATTTATCGGTTAAAAAAGGAAGAATTTATTACACATGAGAAATTTGAGTTATTTAATTGTAGATTTCAATCTTGTCTGAAAATGCAATCTTCATCCATTCAGTGACATAAGAAGTTAGCTTCCTCTACCCAAACATTGACAAACCTTGCCTCCATTTCCTTTCCTTCTGCTATTAATTAATTTAATTTCATGTGGTTTTAATGAGTGATTGTTTTCAACAGTTTTTGAGAGTTTCAGTCAGCAATATTTCATTCTGGAATAAAAGCTAATGATCCATAAATTCTTCATGCCATATTTTTATAGCCAGTAAATTAGTCTTAAATGGGTTCAGTAAGTTCTCTGATGTATGTCATTAATTGTTAATGGTGTTTTAACTAGACAATTGTTGTAAAAGGTTGTTTATCATCACCACTGGTGGGTGACTGTTCCTTGCAATCTGTTCCGCCTGGTACGGCTAAACTTCCTCTATCTACCATTGTGTGCAGCAAAGAGATCAGGAGACTGTGAAGCATAGTTTAAATATCAAATTCAAACATGTCCAGTGGATAATGAGCCTACAGAACAACAGACTTAATAAGGCCAGATTACTTTTCGTTTTTCAGACAGAAACACATATGTATCATACCCTAGCGCTCTTTGCACATGGCGTAAATGAGTTATAAACCAGTCCTGCCTAAGCAGTAAAAATGCCTAAGCTTAGATCCAAGGCAATTCAGGCATTAAATTACCTAAAGATTACACTATCCAATGACCTGAGTAGCAGGTGAAGCTTGGATAGTCATTAGTGGTTTCTCCTTAGGATAAAGAGGTAGTATTACTTTAATGACATTCAGTAATTAGAGGAAAATTTCATCAAGTGCTAAGTAAAGTGAACTTTTCAATACACAAAAGTCAGTAAAAGTGAATTGAACCTCCACTTTGGACTTCAACCTTAATCAATTTTATGACTGCACAGGCCGTTTCCACCAAGTTAATTATCAAGTAAACAGATATCTCTGGTAAGGTCAGATCTAACTATAAAGAACAGGAATACAAAGTCTTGTTTCAGTAAACGTAGGAAGCTGAGTCTTTGCTTGCTATTTCATGTCTCTGGATTGTTGTCATGCCTAAAAACAGATGTGCTTTTTTGTCTTTGGTCTCAGGGGTGGGTTTTCATTGGATATTGATAAATATTGCTCTTTGGTGCCTTTGGGTTCACTTTGCACATTTTCTCTGGGATTCTTTGGCATCCCCACTATTGTTCTCTGACACACAGCTCCCTCAGAGGAGTCCTGGCCCCCTGCGTTTTCTTTCCACCAGTGGTCAAATGCATAGCTACATATTCTTTCATCTAAAGAACCTTTCATCATAAAAGCAACTGTTTTTAGATATTACTGCTAGCCAGACCCAGTTTATCTGCACTCCATTCCATGCAGATTCTGTGTGTTTACTCTAAATGAGACGTAGTCTGTATTTGACCTCAGTTTTAGGGTAAAACCTCTAGCATAAGATTCATTCCACCCTTAGGAGAACAATGCAGGCAGAATGAACTGTGCAGACTGAGACCAGCCCCTGGTTCATACCCATTATTCTTTTCCCTCACCCCCTCCTGCACCCAAAGTTACAGGGAGCCCCATGGACAGTATGAGCAGAGGCTGTATTTTGTGTGTGTAAATAGGGGCTGTGGCTATTAATATATCCATAATAATAAGGGTAATAATAACGGTACTAAGTACCAGCTACAAATCCTCTCAAGTCCTCTCAAGAATGATTAGATGTTTATTAAGGGAGGGTACGGAACAGTGTCAACTGTTGCCCCTAATTCCTACTGTAGCAGGAAGGGCGTAAGGGTTTGGAGAGTTTTGTTTGCTTCAACCCTGTGCATAACTAGCATGTATGAGCTGTTTATGCACAACAGAGAATGAACAAATGCAAATTATAGTGACTTGTTTGGTGTGCAGCAGGATGATGAGACTGGATTGCTGTATTCTGCCAAGAAAATCAGGTACAAACGCACATGTTTTGCTCACGCTACCTATCACAATATTTTACCCATCCCATTGGCTGCTATACATGCTTCATTCCCCAATTCCTTTTGCCCTTAAACCAGCAATATGCTGCAACCACTTACCAGCCTGCTGAAAAAGCCCATCGGCCACAACCTCCTGTAAGGAGATAGTAAAGCTTGTCAAATAGCCCACAGAAAGAAGCAAGGACAAGTTTTTCTCTCCCTGAACATGAGTCTCCTCAACACAGGCAGGATGCATCATCCCCATCAAAGCCATGCGGGTGACAGTCTGGCTCACTACATTGGGACCACCTTCTAGAACCGTATTAACCCCTCACCCTCACAACCACATCTCCCAGCAATCACCCAGCAGCAGCCCTTGTCCATCCACACATTTGTAAGGCTCTCCTCTATTCCCATGTTCCTCACCCCCAATTCAAGAACAAGCAGGCATGGTTTTGGAGTACCATGATCAGAAACATCTGCTCCCAGCTCAGTCAGTGCTCATACTGTTTTTCCCCTTGGAAAGGGGTTTAAAAAACAGAGGAAGAATCACACTCATTCTTGACAATGTGGAGCCAAAAGATCTTGTCATTGCCACCACAACGTGAAAACAGTGTTGGTCAGAGCATGCACCCCAAAACATGTCAAAAGACAACATCCTGAAGAAAGGCCATACCATGGGAATACAAGTGTCTCTAGAGCGAATACAGGGAGTGGGAGGAATTCTGTCTAATTTTCCAGTTGAAGCAGCTCCTTTGTACACATAATATTGAAAGATTGACTGAGAAGGAGTGTGGGAGTGAACAAGGAATTTTTCAGGAGGCAGAAAAGCTGATTGCTAGTCCCTGCTCTTGTATGTTCTTACACAGACTCTTAGATTTTACCTACAACCAGCACTGGAGAAGAGGCACCAGCAAACTTGGTACCTTGAGATTTAGCCTGCTCAAGAGCAAGCTGTACTCACTAGGTCAGAAAGACACACTCAGTCCCATTCCTTCTATCCATCCAAGAAGGTCTTCCATGCTAAAAACATCTCCAGCAACTGAGAAGAGAGGGAGGGAAACGAGACAACTATACCTTACTGGGCCAATGAAGAGAGAGCCCCACAAGGTGAAATGGATTTCAAGTGCTTCAGGTAGAAAAGGGAATTGGCCAGTGTCCCACATGATAGGCCAACCCTCAAAATACCCAGGTGTTGTATAAAAGCAGTAGTACCACCCCCTTCTTTGGGAATTGCAAGGTTTTTTGTCGAGCAAATATTAGCCCTGAAATCACTTGCCAGCCATTAATGTCTTGTGAAAATGACAGAAAATACACATATTGAAAGAGCAAGTAGGGCTTATGCACAAGAGAGGTGATAAGCTGCTCACTTTTGAAAATTCATAAATAAACTGAAACTTCAGAAAATAAATGTTTTCTGAAACTCTCAGCCTGTGAAAGCATGTGAAGCTTTGGGGGGTTTAGCAACAATTAGTTGGATTAGCAACAATTTAATTTGTTTTTGTATTAAGGGTCATGGCAGTGTCAAATAATGTGTCTGTGTGTATCAGTACAGCACTGCATGTACGGTACATAAAAATCACTTATCTGAGTTGCATTATGAAATGTTTTGAAGTACTTCAAGGGGTCTTCAGCTTACTGAAGTGAACTAATTACAGAAACTGAGTTAAATTCTTCTGCGGTGAGCTCCTTTGGATATAAGGGGTGTTATTTGTAAAATCTATTATTTGACTATGCATAAATCTCTAGAAATGTCATTATTTCAGCACAAGACTCCAGTTTCTACTCCTGCTTTAACTCTTCTGACATCAGCTTATCATAATCTTCTTAATAACTATGTGTTCTGTTTACAATATTTTGAGCAATATCAGCCCTAAGCCACTATTTTTTTTTCCAGTTGTTTAATGAACATTACCTTAATTTTATTAGCACTCTAAGGCTGCTCTTTTCCTATGTTCAGTCATAGTTCTGCTGGGATTTTTTAAAAGCCTAAGGGAGGTGGTTATCCAAATACCAACGAATTTCAATGAAAATAGGTTACATAACACAGGCCACTGGAGAATTCTAGCTTTGATAATACCTGCAGTCCTAAGTTCAGCTCTTGAAATGCATTGTGCATATCTGCACATTGGCTTGGCAGCGAGTCTTGAATCATACTGCCAAAAAAAAAGGTGAAAGAGACATGGGAGTGACTAAAAAAGAAAAAAGAAATCATATGCATCATATAGTATCATGTGTGGTCTTAGGGCAAGGACACGTTGTGTTAGCAAAAAGGGACTCGGGCAGTACCTCTCTTGTTAGTGCTGCTTCAGGATCGCAAAAGCAGGGTTTTCCTTCAACAGCTTCCATTTTGTCCCTTTTCTCCTCTTTATCCCACCCTAAAACTTCATACTGAACCAAATCCTCAGGATCCAGCCAGTGGGAAGGTTCACCTCTTCAAGGATTTGTCACCATGTTTTGTTTACATCCATCAACTGTTTAAAACTGGCAGAAATCTCTTTACAGGGTGAGCTATAATAAATTCAATCCCCTATAGAGCTCATAGGGACTTCAGCATCAAAGAATTCAGAATTAGAGAACACATTAAATAAAATGCTTGTATATTTAGAACAAACATGCCTGACAAAGATGGTTGGGCTAAATATATGATGAGATATTACCCAGCCCTGCAATTCCATGGTTTGCTGAGGAGTGGTTCTCATGTAAAGGATATGAGTGAATACAAACTTCTCAGAAACACTGACTGTAAGTGATGCTTGGCCTAGCTGGGTATTGCTTCTCTTTTGCACAGGTGACTATTAACACGGCTCTTGACCTTCTCTGTTCCCCACAGAGACTCTGCTTAGGAAGTCACTGATGTTTCCTCATGCTGAGAAGGCAGGAGGAACTGCACTTTCCCTAAGCACTGTTGGCAGGGAGGAGGACAGAGAGAGAAAGAGTCCTCTGGGAGCATCAAAAATACCTAGAATGCTCCAGCTTCTTTTAATCACTGAATATAAATGACCTAAAAATGACCCTAAAGATAAACCACCTCCAAAAAAAAATAAATTAGAAAAATGAGGCAAGCAGGGAGAAGGGAGGATTATGAAGACATCCCTTTGATAAACTCTGCCCCCTTACAAAGGCTGGAGGACAGAATTTGAAGATATGAGTGGTGATGGTAAAGGTGGCAGCTTTCCAATATCAGTGTTGTCAGTTTATCCTGAAAAGCTGACCTTTTCAAACCAGCACCGAATCTTTTCTTTTTCTATATATGACAGCATTTTGCCTTTCTGCGGAAACAGTTCCCTAATAGGCTTTCTCTTGGTCGTTTATTACACATCGAGTGCTAGGTTTGGTTTCTAATAGTTCCTTTTCATCTAGCTGCCTACTGCTGACTGTGGAAAGTGTAGGTTTGGCTCCACTGATGGCTCTCTGTAATGGCTGTGATTACACCCTCTGCATCTTCTTCACAGTGCCAGCCTTTCAATTGAACAGCACATTATGCCTGGATAAGACTCAAAGAGCAGCTTAATATCAGGGTTCTCTGGTGCTATAATAACTGGTTCAAGATCAAAGAGATAAAACCACATCAATATTTCTGTATGGCCCATGAGGTAAAACACATCAATCCTGCATATAGCTATCCATGAGTTAAAGCTATATTTTACCATTACTCTGGGGGAAAAGGGATGAAAACATACCAATGTAATCAGAAGGTCCAGGGAACAGCAAGTATAAACCAACCTGTTGCCTGCTGCATGCATCAGTGGCATAGTCTCTTCATGTCAAACCCAGCAGATCACTTTGCAAGTCACCATTATTAGCAGGTATCCCTTTAAACTTGAAAAATGTGATTCTGCAAAATATTTCACACTAGTTGAAGCCAGCTATTTCCAGAGAATGTTGTTATAAGTACAAACAGAATGGTGCCTTCACGGGGGGCACGTGGGAAGAGGCTGGACATGAGAGAAATTGCTTGTGAATTTTTAAACTGTATAAATTTACTGTTCTGTTTTGTAATCCTGAAATGTTAAGAAAACAGGCCCAGAACACAAAATACAAAAGGAAATTAAAAGGCAGAAATTCATTTGCTATTGGCTATTTAGTTTACATTCTGCATTTTTTTCTGTGTACAGGTAGAGTTTATAAACAGAATTTTTCAACTGAACTTCATTTCTGTTGCATTTTACTGATTCTCAAAACTGGGAAGTGGCTTTAAAAAACACCAAATTTTGTAATGATTTTCCATGGAGGAAGAAAGGATTATGGTACAGCTGTTATCAATACCTTCGGCTCCAGTTCTAAGAATGGGTCAGTACATAAACACTGAAAACTTCAGCCATGGCAGTAGCAGTGTTTGTGTGAAAAGCTAAGAAAATGCTGTGGGCAGTTTTCAGAAAGGGTTGGACTGTGAGACCTTTTTGTCACACCGGTCTTTCAGACCATGCTGTCCACAGGACCTGCCTCATACAGGTTGTGTCCCTATCGGCAGGCAGTGTGGATGAGTGGGAGCAAGCCTCCAGTAAGTAATTAGTGTTGTGGACCTGCTGTTCTCAGGGTGCACATTTCAGAATGGGTTTTACTTTGGAGGCTCACTTCAGGCTAGCTGGTTTCTGCCTATTTGTGGCTAGAAACCATCAGATGCAGGTCTGGATCAAATCTTTCCATTTAGTTTCTTTTGAAAGGAATCCAGTTTGTTTACTCTGAGACTGCTCTATGGTACAAAACAGAGAGCAAGTGGAGGCAACTGGGAGATTTACTTCAGTAGCACACTACCACTCTGAACTCAAAAGTGAATGTAGATGCACCCTCAACATCCAAGAAGAACGCTGAATGGCTTGATGTTGTGAACTGCTAAAGTAGTATGTAGAACACTGGACTTCGTTTAAATATCCAGCACATAAGTCCATTAAGATATCTCTGTTCTTAGCTTTTTGCTACGGAACAGCTCATTAAAACAGATCTTTCAGAACACCAAGCATTGCTGCAGGTAAACCAGATCCCGGCATTTATATAGTAAAGCTGCATGTGCCACGTACGTATACCTCTCAAGATATTGTAAATTTTATACCATAAAGTTTCCTCTTGTCTCCAAACAACGAATCTGCCCATTTCAATCCAAAGTTTAACTCCACTGACAAGGCTGCACCTGCACTGAAATAACTGCTGGTGTGTGGAACCACAGAGGGGCACTGTGATTGTTCAGCAGAGCCAATGTCATCCGCTTGCTTTTCCACCTGCCATCAGCAAAGACCTGGATCTGACACAGCCAGAGAAACCACACAAGTTTTGTTCCTCCCAGGCTGCTCTGTTCCCCTAGTTTTGCTGTCTCACTGAGGCAGGCACTTAGTGAAACTGCCACCAGAGAAATCAGGAGTAGCAGGCACAAATTTCTAAGGATCCTCACAAGTCTCATGCTGGTTTTAAGCAAAACTAGCTTTGAAATTTATTTTTATTATTATTATTATTTTTTAAAGGGGCTCTGGCAACCTTGTTGGAGCTGACATGAATTACCCAGCTAAAGCCTGAGGCATAGTGTGTGAGTGAAAGTGCTCCCATGAAAAACACACTGGTGTTATGTGTCTAGTTCCCAGAACTCTGATGCCTCCCTTTGCGTCCACCATCAGCAATGCAATCATTCAAATAAGCTGAAATCAATCATATAATGAGTCCCACCATATGATACTTATCTTTGAGGGGAATGAATAAATCATTGTTCCTTTGACAGGGTATTTATGCCATAAATTGACCTAGGAAGTGGCATGGCAACACTTTGATAGTTATGGCTGCGATAGTGACAATTTAGGAATGAATGAATCTTTGTACTTTGACCAGTTCAAATCCTGGCACCTGTTGAAACTAAAACTGCGCAGGGAAAAAATCCTGCCGCTAATAGAGACGTTGGAAACAAAACGGAGAGCTGTCAGAGGAGAATGCAGAGGAGGCCTGATGCATAACCCCCCTGCCAGGAGGAAACATACCTGGGAGCAACAGGAAACTGATAAGCTCCTTTCTCTTCGGTGACAGAGCAAAGCTTGCAGGTCTGAACTGAGAGCAATCACCGGTATTCACCTTTCAGCACTGAGCCACGTTCTGTAGCGAGGAGCGCTCTCAAACCGATCACGTTCCTCCTTCGGGCATTTTTCCATTTCCCACTGCTCTCTGTCCATACTCAGCATGTTTCTCATTTATAATTAATATTTTCATAAATAATGCAGTCAGATTTGTGGTAAATTGCCAAGTCCGTCCTTTCTGGCCAATATCAGCTAGTCTCTACTTACACCTGACTATTATGAAGGGTTAGAGGCAAGCTTTATTTGCTAAGAATAAACTAAAACTGAATGTGAAGGTAGCTGCCTTTTGCTTTGGATTTGTTTTTTGTATCTACCACCTTCAAGCTTTGTGTCCTGAACAATACGATATTGAAGACATCGAATGTTGAGTGACATCAGCCTGCCAATCCTTATTCTTTCTGTAGTGATTTTTAGTGCTAAACCCATTCTTTTTAAGAGAGTACTACAGGTCTGAACAAAGCATTATAACAGATTTTCAGGGGTTCTGGAAACTGTAGGCAGGATAAGTTATTTGTGGGGCAAAAAGGAGACAGACAGTGGTTTAGAAAATCTGTTATAAGCAATTATATATTTATAACATAACTTCTGTGGCGTATGCACAAAATTTTATTATGTGTATAAATAGAAATAAAATATGTTAAAATGTAAGAAAATAAAATATAAAGTATATAAAATATATGCATACAAGTACATATTAATATATATGAACACACAGCTCTTCTTTTTTTTGAATGATTGGTGCCTCTCTGGAACCTCCTAACTAATTGCAGTACTAACGCTTACAAATCTCTGCACTTGGTACTCTAGACATGATTCAAAATAATCATGTGGGATAAGTTAATAGTGTTATCCCCATTTATCAAAATATAAAGCTGAGGCATAGGTTTAGACATTAACACAAAGCATCTATGTTTTAGCACTGGATTCAAAGATGCCTCCAGAACCATAAAGTAAATTTGCTGTTCTCATAGCTGATTGTGTTGCAGATTTTATTTCATGAACTGATCTGTTTTTATATGGAAAGTGTTTGAAATTTTTTGCTCACACAGCTCCTTTGGAAGATTGTTCTCAAGCCCTGCAGCTCCAATGTTTGCAAGTGTTTTCTAATTTCTAGTCTAAGTGTATTCCTTGCTAGTTTACAGCCTTTTATTCTTATGTCAATATTGTTCTTTAGTTAAATACTTTTTCTCTTCTCTGATGCTTATTCTCTTGACATATCCGTAGAGCACAATAATTCCCTCTCTCAACCTTTGTTTTCTTTGGCTAAACAAACAGAGCTCTTTGTTTCCTCTTGCAAGATAGTCTGTTCTTTCCCCTAATTACTGTAGAAAAAAACCTGTAGCTACTAAAACTTGAACTCACCTCATTTTAACACAGTTTCTTTATCAGATGCATCTTGTTCAACAACATTCATCATTTCCATCTTTACTGGAAACACATAATATAACAGCTAGAATAACATCTGTCTTTTTTTCTTGGCTGCACCATAAAGGTGACTTACAGGCTTTCCATACTATACCCTCTCATAGACCTAAGTGGACACACTCTCTGCTTCTAACAGGTCTTACTCCTTGCTATATAGCTAATAACATCTGGTTATTAGTAGGTATTGTGCGCATGGTCTTGCACTTTTCCAATTAAACTTCATCTGTTCCTAGGAATTAATCTGATTTGTTCTGTAAACTATTGTGTAAGCTTTCTTCCTGACATTGGTTTCACATGCTTTGTGTCAATAAATATGGACAACTGGCTCACACTTCTTGTGATTGTTAATCAAAGAAAATACTGAACAAGTGATTATTAGGTCTATCCCAAGGAATTCTGCCCATAATTTCTCTTAAGCTTCATACTTCTGAGTCGATTAGGGCCACCCCATTTTCTCAGGTAGATAATTTTGACAAAGAAGGGTATTGTGTTAGGCACTGACACTCTCTGAATTTTGTCTCTTTTTCCATTGTCTCCAGGTCTTTCTTGACAAACTTGCTTGACAAACTTTCTTGACAGCCATAATGAAAGTTCAAGCTACTCTTCAAAGAGTATCCTGCATGGTCCTCTGTTCAGCCAGACCCCACCCTCCAGTAGAGCAGTCTTTTCCACTTCTCTTCCCTCTGTAACTGCCTTAGGAGCAACACCACCACCCCAACCCCACCCCCCCTCCCCTGCCCCTCAGTTCTTATATCTCCTTCATTTGATGACTAGAGCCAGCGCCAGTGCTTGGCTTCCTCATTGCTGGAACTGCCGTTTTTAATGTTCAGTACCTCACCTAATTGATTAAGAAAATGCATGGAGAGGCACTATGGCTAATATGTTGATATAGTTTGTACCCCCAGTTGTGTGACCTTCTTCCTGGTCAAACTGGATGCTCATCTTGTGTCCACAAATGAACCAGGACCATTTGTGTTCCTGGACTGAACTTTTTTTCCAGGTGAGTGTATTCCCTTTGCATTCCTTTGCAGACCTGTCAGATATTCACAAGTGCTGTGAACTTCTGATTTTGAAATATTGCTGGCTTTAGACCTTTTCTGCATAGTCTAAGATGTGAAGAAGCTAGTGTAGCTTCCTGTGATGGATACCACGTTGAACATTATACCAGTGGATACTTGCACAATGGATAAACCACATCATACATCTTCAGTCATTAAAGAAATCACTGTCTTGTTTCTAGTGACCGGGTCTGCATGTCAGTAGTCTCAGAGGATACACATGGAGAATCTATATCAAACATGCTTTGTCCTCTTAGTATATTCTTTTTTAAGGTATTATGTTGGACTGCTGAACAAGGAGAGCATTGCCTGTTACCCTGCCTTCCGTAGAAAAAGGTACATTGATCTAATCCATAGAGCCTGCTATTTAATAACCTGCTGTGAGTGCAAAACTGCAGAAACTACAATTTATAACTGCGGAGGAAATTATTAATTCCAGGAGGTCTTGTGTTCCCTGGGTTGCATACAAGGACTCTTCTGGTGTTCATTAGAATTAATACTGTTTCTTTGTACATCATCAACATAAGATCACGTTTTTTGTAGTCTCATATTTCGTAGATTATACTGCAGCTGACTCCACAATTTACCTGGATTCAAACTGGTGTTTGATATAAGAGATTTTCTGCAAATTTGCATCCTTCTTCTAAAGCGTTCTGTCTTCAGAATCTAATTAAATATCTTTTTCTTTGGCTGCTGCTCTTAATTTATCGTAAAAAGAATAACCAAGGAAACAACCAGGCCTAGTTTTTCAAACGCTATTCGTGCTGAGCATGACTGTCTCATTTTTTATGTTCCCTTCTCCTGTGATGACAAAACACCTATACCTTCTTTTTCTTGATCTCATCCTTCATATCCAGTTTCATATGCAGAAATGATCCCGGTTTCCTAGCTTCTGCAAGGGATTAAGTATGTAATTTCCAGTGGTTTAAGTCCTTTCATGTTCTTAAGCATGTTTCTCCTTTGCTGAAAAAAGCCCTAACAGATGAGGCAACCTAATGGTTACCCAGCTGCAACCCTAGAATGCTGATGGCTACATCTAGACCTCCTCCACCTCCTTCCTTTTAACACTGCGCTCACTCATGCTTACATGGGCAATGTCAGCCAAATGTCAGTTAGTGTCAGTCAGCCATACCCAGTCAGTGGTATCTCTTCATCTATTCATGTGTAACCACCTCTGCTTTGGACACCCAGCACAGGTTAAGTCAAATAACTCTCCTTTCTCTACCTTGTTTTCTGTTTATCTGCCTGAGTGGCTGGGGCTATAGGCTTGTAATTATATTATGTAATATAGCATAGGCTATATTACGTAACAGGCTTCATTAATACTCTATAGTAAAGATGTAAAATGATTACTGGAAGTTGCAAAGCCAGAGTTTCTGCATGACTTACTTACCCTTGTCATTAGCAATGGGCAAGCACTGAGGGACAGCAAAGCTTACTGTGGACTTAGAAGGACTCCACTTCTGGGTCCAAAGGGCAGCTCTTTGCTGATGCAGTCTGTTCTGGAGCTGCAGCATGGTCTTTGACTTGCTTCAGTCCTTTCTCTTGGAACCCCAACTATGTTCTAACTGCCCCGGGCTCACCTAGCCAGAGCAAAGCAAAGGGAGACTTGGCCTGATGGAGACTTGGCCTAAGCTTGTGCCATCGGCAAGCTTAGCAACCTTTTTTTGGCCCTTTTGAGCCTAACATAAAGAGTGATGATGAGGAAGTGGACAGAAGGATTAAAGCAGTGGCCTTGATGGGATCATTTGCTTCCATGCAAAGAAGGGGTCAAATGCTCAGAGGTCAGAATATTAACATTTTACACCTATGAGACTTTAGAAAACAATTAAGATTCAAGCCCTACAGACTCCAATCAGTCCTTGTTTAACTTGAGTTCTGTGCCAGAGTAATTTCACTGAAATCAGGTGAATTACTTCAGTATTATGTTGCATGAGCAACGCCATCACTTTAAATGGAATTACACTGGCACAAAAGTGGTGTAACGTGGGTGACATGAATCAGGCCTCATGTTTGCAGCAGCCTTGAATACACCAGCATTGAGAGGACCTTTGGAGCTGGGCCCAAAGCACTCACAAAGGGAGCTCCTGCTGTTATTCCAACCCATAGGCAGTTCCTCGAACAAAGACCAATTATCTGAGCTTTGTGTGAAGGGGGTAGGGGACATGCACCAATATTCATAAATTAGCAAGCCTAGTGTTCACTAAAGTAGAGGGCCTTCGTTCCAATTAAAGTCTGTCTTCATTCCTTCTGTGAATTCTTAATTTCTTTTCCTTGAGATATTTGTCAGTTTTCATATGTATATTATAACTTACTTCACAGATGAGACGAAATATCATCACTTCCCATTTACAGATAGGGAAACCAAGGCATAAAATAGTGAAATGACTTGCCCAAGAGAATAGCCCCAAGGTCACTTGCTACCTAAGGTAGGGCTTTGCCCACATGCTGCCTCCTATTAACAATTCTGCTCATTTCTCCAAGTGGTGTGCAATAAAAAGAATGGAAATTAGACTTTTTCAAAGGCTTTCTTGCATCACACCTTAAAAAGAGCTGCTGCATTTTATTATTTTTGTAAAAAAAAAAAAATGTAAATAGCTATAATATTACAAAACCACTTAGGAAGGCTTTAAACCTATATGTTAGAATGTAAAGGATTCAGACAGAATATTATAAAACATTTAAAATAATTTGTTTTATATGAAAAGGCCAATTAAAGAGGGAGAAAACTTCAGAAAGGATTTTGATAATGTCATTATATACAGTATAATAACAAGATCATTATAAGTTGTAAATATCATGTCATTACCCATTGTAATTATCTGATTACATTCACTTACATTAACTTTGTAATTAGATGTAATTTCACACTTACCAAGTAAAATCATTTTTAACATGCATGGCAGTACAGCTCCATCTTTCTGTATGCCCCTGGCTTGATTCCTGACAACAGAAGAATGGAGAAGTTCTGAGTAAGTGGTCCTTCCCCAGGACATCAACAGGACATGTGACCAAAAATACATTATTTACTTGTCTTTGGCCAGAAGGATGGGAGGAACTAACTCGGGGAGAACTAACTCAGGGAGAGCAGAGGTAAATGATCCTGTGAAACAAGAAAAATGAAGAGTAGACCAAATAAATCCTTTTAATACAAAGCTGAGCCTACATTACATCATCTGGTGAAAACACATTACATTTATGAATGTATTTAGAGAATGTAAAACTATGTTTAAAGGAATACTGTCAACTGTCAGCTGTAGCACTAAATTCCCCTGATTCTTTGTCTTTTCTGACAAACTTTCATGACTGCTTTTCTGCTTTCCTGAAGGTACCCCATCACCGTATCAAAAGCCCCACAGTCAGAGTAATGTTTGTGCAGGTGTGGTGGTTCACAGGTAAAGAATGGCTGTACTGGTCAGCCTAAGGGACTCTCAGGCCCAGGACTCTGCCTCCAACAGTGACCATCTTCCTGAAGCTCTTACCCTTCTCCTTCTTAGAGACTCACCAAGTCCCAAGATCATCTCATTACCTCCTCCTGGCCCCAGCCAAGCTGGTCTTTCATATCATCAGCAGGAGGAAGTTGGAGGGGGACCAGTTTCTGTTCCCCTTTTCTACCATGCTGCTGGGCCAGGCAACATCCATTGGCATCTCAAACATGTCCAGGGAGCAGCGAGAACAGTCAGGGTGCTCAGCACCTCTTCTAGTTTCCTAGTTGCACACTTCTGATTCTGTGACCTTCCCCTTCTCTTTTCTCATCTGTCATTCCCCTTGTTTTCCTTTTCCTGTAGCCCTTTCTTCCAATGGCCAGGGGAACATACACAGGGCCCATGCCCTCATATCTCTCAGAAATCACAGGCTCAGAGGTACCGTAAGCCAGAACAGGGTTCTACAAATGTAATTCCCCTTGGCTAACTGTTCTCTCATGATCTTGTCTAATCCTTGAAGCCAAGGACCTTTTGCATAACCACATTTTCTGGCAGTGCATCCCACTTTTTTACTGCATGAAAATGGATTTTTTTCTTACTTACTTTGAACTTATTCCCTGACCTCCTAGATGATTCCTCCTAGTTCTTGTATGAAGAAAAATGGAGAATAATCATCTTTCTGCTTCTGTATTCCACTCAGGACTATAAATTTCTTAAATCACATCTTTCTCAAAGAAAAGAGCTCTAGTGTATTTAACCTCTCCTTGTACAGAGTCATGCTCCTATCATCCTTGTCCACCTTCTTTTTCCTGCTCCTACAAGATCCTTTGGGAATGCAAGTCTCCACTATTCACACATTGTACTAAGGCAGTTCTGTCTCTTCATTTGGCTTACCTACTCACTTCTCTACCCTCTTGAGATTTGCCTTTCAAGGAAAGATCTGGAGTGCAAAGTCCTTAGTCCTGAAATC
Source organism: Lathamus discolor (assembly GCF_037157495.1). Lineage (NCBI taxonomy): Eukaryota > Metazoa > Chordata > Aves > Psittaciformes > Psittacidae > Lathamus > Lathamus discolor. The sequence goes on along the minus strand of NC_088887.1, from coordinate 66,316,506 downwards.
TCCTGAGAGACAGTCCCAAGACAGAGGTGCAGTTCAATCTCAGCCATGATGAGCATGGCTGGTCAAGTCTAAACACTTTGGATATGTCAGTTTCAGGGAAAGACCAGAGTCCCTTTGTCCCGTCCAGGAGGAATCTCAGGAGTTTGAGGCAACCCAGGTGTCTGTCTCACTTCTGTATATAGCAGACCTCCCCCGGTCCTGAGCAATTCAAGGAAGAAGAAACTAAACACAGACACAGACCAAACCCCTTATTTCAGTGAGATGATTTCTAGCAAAAAATTGTAGGAAAAATCATGGCAAAATGGTTTATTTTTGAAGTTAAAGCCTTGCAACAATAATAAAAAGTGGGAAATTATGTGGCAAATTTATTTTAAACTTCAAATGACAAATTCCCATCAGTTAGAGAAACTTCTTCACTTAAGTGAGCCACCTGGGAATTTGCCATGTGTTAACCATCTTTCAAAGTTAAAAGTGGAGATGATTCAGGCTGTTTACATGGAGACCTGGAGAGAGCCTAAAACATGGCCAACTCTTAATTGTCACCTAATGGCACCTTTCCCTCTACCTTTGTGCCTATTCATCCACTACATTCGTGATTTTATATTCAGTAGCTCTTCCTTGGCATAGCTGTTTTCAAATGTCACTCCAGCTAAAGGTAAAGGAAGTTGTTGGGGATGATGTCAGCTGAGTATCATTATACCACAGGAAATAAAATCTTTTTATAAGGCTCCAGTCCAAAAGAATTACAAAGAGCTTTAAAATTATACATCTGAATTGTCTCAACAAAGTAGGTAAAACAACGAAAACACCTAAAGTAAAGCACACACTTTAGTGGTTTGGTTGTGCAGACCTACAACCTGTATCAGCCAATGTGTCTATTTGCAAGAAATTTGCTAACATGGTGGTCTAGGAGCCTTTTTCGTTCTTTTCTCCAATGAAATGGAAATGCACTGATTGTTTAGATGAATCATTTCCCTCTCCTTGCTTTGGATTACACTTTTTTTTTCCTCACCTCACATCTTCCTTGCTTTCGACAGCAAAGCTAACGTCAGAGCAGACAGACTAGTCCAAGATTTCCCTAAGTGATATTTCTGAAGCAGAACAGGTGCAGATGAGGAAAAAGGATCAGCCAATTTTTAAAAAGTCAGATGGCATTGTGCAGCAAATAGAAGGCAAAGGACTGATTTCAAAGCACAAAATCAGGTCCTTTTATTTATGTAGAATGCACCAATTCGCAGAATTTCAAATGGCTGGTTAGAGAAACATATACATTTGATCGTAGTTTAATTTTCCATGGGCTGCAATACCTAAATCAGGAGAGCTGTGAACATGGCATGCAGGTTGATTCATTTCAGAAGAGTCACCTGGAGAGTTTCTCACATGGAAGATATGAAAGACGTAGTTTATATTACCCAGTGAGAAATCTCATCATGAACTATATTCTTAGAGCATTGCTATATTCTTAGAGCATTGTCTTTACCAGCAGGGGTGCGGGGGGGGGGGGGGGGGGGCGAGGGGGAGGGAAAGATACTGAACAATTTTGTCACATGCACTTTTAGATATTTTGCCCTGAGTTGAGTTCTCTGTTTCACTGTAAATTTAGTAAAGTGCACAAAACTGAGACACTAGGTCACCATATTTTTTTTTTTTTACAGTAGCTGTCCTATGGGATCTATGAAAAAGCATAGACTCATGCTAAAATGGATGAAACACCAAGCTTCTCCACGACCTTGCAGAGTGGTTTCACAGAAATCTCATGTTTAAATTATTGTATCAGCAAGATCACTCAAAGATCTAAAATTGCTTCAAATTTTCACACAGTTCTTTACTCTGCAGTACTTATCAGGCAACACCAATTAAATACTAATTCAAAATTTTGAAGCTTTTTTTGATTAAATGACCAGCTTTTAAAAAGAATGCCTTCCTACTTCTGCATTGCTCACCAAAATGCTATTGATGTATAGAAAACCAGCTTAGCTGCAAATACATATGTCTGAATACATGGGGGTAAACTTCTAATTAACTCCTCAAGGCATAATTACCCTCACAAAACATAATGATAAGTAGATGGAGATAGCTTACATGTCCTAAAATACTGCTGTAATTGGAGAAGTTGTAATTTTATCCATAAGATTCACTTCCACACGTTACATCAAAGTAGAATTACAAAATAACGACCAGATAGTAGCAAGGAGATCATATCTCAGTGATGCCAATAGCAAAGCTACTGCCATCTTCCGTGGAGTCAGGGCCTCACATAGGGTTTAATAACTTCCTCATTCTAACTAGTTATGATTTTCTTTTTAAATGAAAGAAAGCAGAAGATAACTGTGCAGCGTTCTGGTCTTTCCTGGTGCTAATTCCCAATGTAAAGACAATTATAGAATCAGTTGCCCAGGGAGGTTGTGAGTGCTCCATCCCTGGCGGTGTTCAAGGCCAGGTTGGATGAAGCCTTGTGTGGGATGGTTTAGCGTGAGGTGTCCCTGCCCATGGCAGGGGGGTTGGAACTAGATGATCTTGAGGTCCTTTCCAACCCTAACTATTCTATGATTCTATACTCCAAGAAAGTATGTGGTTTCTTCTGACTAATTCCTATGGTTAAAATGGAGCCACAGTGCTTAACAGAGGTGTAAGCAGCATCTGTTGGGCCCCTTTACACCAAACCCCATCTCTGGAATGATTTGGCACAGCATAAACTGGAGCCATGCTGTCACCCCAGCCTCCCATGTCCCTCAGGCTGCCCCAGGGAGCAGAACCTGCCTTCATCAGCTGATAGAGAAGTCTTCTCAAATACCACTTGCTCCAGTGCTTCTGTCTCTGCCAGCTCCCCTGCCTAGTGGATACTTCATTCATATATTACCTCTGAAAGAAATTTCCCCAAGACAGTGGCATTTCTTCTGTATAAGACTGTAGGAGGTTGTGCCTAATGCTCTCAGAGATGAGCTAAAACACTTTTACTGATGGCATTACTGTGAACCCTCTGCCACACGTATCTGCAGATTTATTGTTTAACTTCTACCTTAATATTGCAGTTATTCCTACCTGCACAGAGTATATGTAAAGTGCTATCCCTAAGGTAATGGTGGAGAGGTCTTTGGAGTACATACAGGAAACTATTGTTGCAACCAGGAGTCAACAGTGATAAAAATTTCACTGTTCAGCAGACCACATAAACACACCCCCATATTTAAAATCCAATCTTTTGGCAAGGTCTTGATGACACAAACATATTTTTCTTCTCATTCAGTGGATGACACATTCATTGAAAGAAGTTCTTTTCATTTTTCTTCTTCTTTTCCTTTTAGTAAGATGAGGAAGGCTTTTTTCTGGTTTTTTCACTGTCTCTGAATTTCTTCTCTCAACCACTTGATAAGCCCTGAAGAGACTGGCAGGCTTGAAAATTTCACTGCCAGTTTTCTTCTGCAGCTTCAAGCAAAGCCTCCTGTAATGTTCTCAGTTCCAATCTCAGGATGAGCTATTCAAAGATGAGCAATGTTAGGAGTTAGGCGTGTTCCTACCTATTAATCCCATGAGCTTTTTTGGCAGCCACAATCTCTGGCAAGATCAGAGGTTATTGCATCCATGGAGAAAACCTACAAAAGCCAGCATTCAGCAGAGAATTCACTTTCTTAACTTCAAAAACAAGCTGGCAGTGAGCCTTCTGCATCAGTAAACTGTTCCAATTTCTCATCTGAAGATTTAGATACTGGTAAGCTTCAAATACATAAAATATAGTGCGTGATTCACATACACACTCATGTACGTCTTCCCATAGAGACACGAGAACACTTCTAACCAAAATGTTGCTTTTCATTTCATTTTATTCTGATGTATTTTTTAATTGGCTAGTTCAGGCATCAGACCTGACTAACTTTTTGACTATGTATCATTTTGGGAGCTGAAATTCAATGTTTAGCAGAGGAGGACCCGTATTGAGAATGGAAATCATGGCATGGATGGGATAAATATGTACAATTATGGAAAACAGCTGTTGTGTTTCTAGTAGGAAAGCTTCATAGTTTTCCCTGGGTTCTTTTCAGATGTTTTTTGATGTACAAAACAGGCAAACAGGAGGGAAAGGAAAGAAAAGAAAAGAAAAAAGCTCTTTATGCACAATATTTACAGCAAAATGGGGGGGGGATTGATCAGATTTTGATCACTAACAAGTGTTTAAAATTAGTATCTTATTTTAAAGATCATGGTAGTAGCAAACAGTAATTCATACAGCTATATCTTTAAAAAAAAGTCATATTGGCATTTTCTACTTCAACAGAGCAATCTTTTTCATATTTTAGAGACATGTCAACAAGCAGAAAGAGCACTTAAATATTTCACCATTCAGCACAATGCCATAACTGGTGCTAGACAGATTTGTTGCTGCTCCAAAAAATGTATGTGTATATAGAGTTCATAAATATATGTGGCAGTAGCTCCCATGTGCTACCTGAATGACACATAATACTGTTTTCACTACAGAGAAGGTAAACACATTTCAGCTTGCAGTAAATAGCTAAGTTGGTTGCTGTCCTTTCATCCCTGCTCTGTTCCTTCTTCTCAAAAAAACAAAACCAAATAAACTTTTGATTTTACATTTTTACTATGGAGACAGAATCCAGATAAGAACCCATGTGAAAGCAACCAGGTTTGCAGGAGAAAAGGAAAAAAATGACAGCAGGATATTACACAAATGTGAACCAAGACCTGTGAATTTTATGCAATGCCTATTTCCCTTCATGGGACCTCCTGAGGTCTGTTTTCCATAGTAAATCCGAGGGACTGCCCAGATACCATGTTAGTAGACATTTTTTAGCTTCTCGGCCCTGCTGAAAGGTGCATACGTATCCACTTAGAGAGCAGAAACAACCCCACCTTATGATTTACAGCAAAACCTTTTTACACTGCTTCGTCAGCATAAAATACTCATGAAATGGATATTGTTTCCCCTCATTTGAAGATTACTCTGCAAGTGGCAAGCAGATGCCAAGAATAAATGGGCACCTGTCTATTAAAGAAGGAAAGGACCTGGATTTCTCTGTACAAGAAGGCAATTCTGTCATGAACTAAAGGAGGAACTGACCTAAGTCTGTCAAATGATATTTCAGTGATGGTTCCTGGGCAGAAAGCAGCCTACTGCTCAAACAGTTACGACACATACTGGAGGTGGTGCTGGAGATGATAACACAGAATGAGCCACTAGGAAAAAAAAAGGGAGGACAGGAACAGAAAAGAGCTATAGGTAGGATGGGTAATGAGAGCAAAATGAGCTTCCAGCGCCTCACTGAAACCACCCAGTGCCAGCATTGGAAAACTGTGAGGGAGTGCATAGAGCAGGTTATAACTGAAGCTGGCACTAGTTTGCCTCCTGTGGAATGTTGTGCCCAATTTTGCTCTCACAGTTGAAGGAGTGACTCCCAGAAGAAAGACAAGAACCACTCAGAAGGTGAAAAACACATCATAACAGTGAGAATCTCCACTCAAAGGGGCTCTTCATATGCCTTCCTGAGCAAGGTGCAATCCTAGTGACCCCAGAAGCAGCAGTGACAGAGCTGCAGGCACAGGAGTTGTTCGTGAGGACCAAAACAAAGTCTCCTCTGGCAAACTGTCCCTCAGGTATCTACAGCAGCTAGAGAAAAAAGTACAAACCCAATAGATAGCAGCATAGGTTAGTGAGAGTTGGAACACATTCGTTCTTACCCCTGCTGCATATAATTTTTTAGTTAACAGTACAATTGGAGGACCCAGTGGGAGCTGCTTATCTGACCACAGGGAAAGGCTGTGGAATCTTTGTGGCCAGGATGCATGCATGTGCATGCATGAGGTACAGAGCGAGATTTCTAGCTGTGAAGATGCTGCTGGGTGAGACAGCAGTGGGAGGGGGTGGTGTGTTAGAGCGCTCACTTTAGTCTTTTGGCTGGTTGCCATCAGTACAAAGTTGAGAAATCATTTGTCACAAGGATAAAAGCCAAATACATTGCTCTGGGTGAGATGTAACCTGACAAACAGTCTCCTGTGACTGACGCATTTGAACTACTAATACACTCTATATAAATGCCTTTTTTCTGACAGCTAGCAGTCATGGGTTTTTGCTTAGTTTTTCTGCTTGTTCATGCTGAGCTTTCCAACTTCTTAGATATCAGGTTGCTTGGCAAGGAGCACTGGGCAGGAGAACAGTTCTCTGTCATGCTAGTTCCAGGCCATGAGTGCAGGAAGAAGCAAACTACAGAAGAATTAGAAAACAATTTTTTTTTAATTGCTATTCCCTGGTATCCCTCTTTTCTTTTTTTTTTTTTTTTTTTCCCCTCTTTTTTTTCCCTTTTTCCCCAAAATGCCATACAGTCAGCTGGCCAGCAGGAACTTCATTTATAACTGTCAATTTAACAGTTCATTTATTTCACTGAGGCAGTGAGACCCAACAGGGGTGTGGTAACCATGAGATAATCACACCTCTGGGGTCTTATGAGGCAAGGAGAAACAGCCAATTCTCTCTAATCCCACAGTGGTGTGATTAGTGATCCTGATAGCTACAGCCAAGGAGGTTATGAGACAAATTGTGCATTTCATGTTCTAGAAAAAGAATTAAATTAAATGTTTAACCAGCCTCATTCGAATTCCATAATTCATCTTGGTTATAGATATGTATGATAATGAACACTGATCCATATACATTTATCTACTTTAAAATGTTTATCAGACAATACGAGTAGTCATTTGAATACAGAATTATACCACACATAGAAGGTACAGCATATAACTGCCTGACTGTCTACAAGCCTTACAGGCAGGGATCCATCATCATGCTATCCAAAAGCTCCTCTGGGCATACAATCCTTACATGCCTATCTATATAAACTGGATACCAGTAGCAAAAGGACTGCCTTTTTCTTAGCAGTTATGGGTAACCCTGCTAATCAGTTTCATTAAAGGCTTATCTAATATCTGTGTCTGCTACGGAAGATCCATTCGTCTCTCATAGATGATGCTTCCACTAGAAAGCACATAATGGTTACTATGATGCTTTTACTAAAAAAAATATAATGGGTATTTGGCAGACAGACAACTGCATGATGGAGGACAGAAATTACAGAATTAATTATCTCATCTATTACGTCATATTGCTCACTTCCATGCTCTAGTGTTGTTGTCTGTAGTGTACTTTATCCTGTTGAGTTCTAAAAGCTTCACTGAAGAACTTCAATCTATTTCTAAAGTGAAATATTTTTTAAGAACATTTTTTTTGAGCCAGTGCCAGCTGGCTCCAAGAGGAACCTGCCAATGGCCAAGCCTGAGCCCAGACGTTATATGGGATAATGTATTTAAGAAGGGGAAGAAACTGCGGCTGGAGAGAGGAGTGAGAAAATCTGAGAGAAACCTCTGCAGACACCCAAGACCAGGGCAGGAAGTGCTCCAGGCACTGGAGCAGGCTTGCTGTCAGGACTTGTGACCCCTCAGAGGACCCCACAGGGGACCCACCCACCCAGAGAAAAAACTCGGTTTCTGAAGGACTGCATCCCATGGGGGACCCACACTGGAGCAGTCTGTTCCTGAAGGACTGCACCCATGGAAGCGACCCACACTGGAGCATTCATGAAGAACTGCAGCCCATGGAAAGGACTCATGTTGGAGAAGTTCACAGGGGACATTTCCTTGTGGGAGGGGCCCCACTCCAGAGCAGGGGAAGAGTGCAAGGAGTCCTCCCTCTGAGGAGGAAGGAGCAGCAGTGACATGTGGTGCACTGACCACATGTGTGGAGTGATAGAGCAGGTTTGGAGGGCACCTGGAGTTCAGCGAGGGTCAACACACCACAAGATATTAAAACTCCTTCAACTGTCATGCCCATTTCAGTTGCCAAAATCTGATCTGACACACCTTAAATCTTTTTAGTTAGTGCACTTGAACACTACTCATCCAGGCTGGGAAAAGGCAAGTGCGATCTGCATACTCTTGGTATTCTTGAACACTTAACCAGTTTTTTCCTGCTTTTTCTTGATAGACCTGTCTGTGTGAAAGAGGAGTAGAATGGATAATGACTTACTCCACAGAGATTTCTTTAACACATACAAAATGCCACATAGCTTTCTCCCAGAGTCCTGGACCTAACTCTAGCTCCACTCTTGTTTTACAGAACAGCATAAAATAGCATAAAATCAGAGTTCTGGGTCAAAAGAAGGCTGCACCCAACTGAGGCATCTCCCAATTAACCCTGTTTTAAATGGAAGAATTCCAATTTCTCTGATGGTGATAGGGGTATTATCCTTGCAACCTAAAAAAACTAAAAAAAAAAAACAAATAAACCCACAACCAAAATATCTATTTCAGAATTTATTGCAATGTCATTATTCACCAAATTTCAAGTTATTTATTGTTAATATTATATAAAATTATGGTTGCTAGAGTAAGTGACTGCTAAAAGCTCGTATACCTGGTAGTTGCTTTCAACGGTCCCAGAGTGTGTTTCATGGCTGTGAGCAACTGGCTTAGGGTATATTGGTTCAGCCATCTCACTACAACTGTGATCCAATCCTTGGCCTTCTAAAGTGGGTGTTCAGCTTACAGGATGGAAGTTTTTAAACTTCATGGAGGGATTTCCAACACACGATCACCTGTTGCTCTTTAGTGGACACCTATGGAGCAGTACTGCAGCCCTGTTTTTCTCCCCTCTCAGCTTAAGGGTGGTTTTGCCTCTTTGTAGAGAAGAGATACTGCTGAAATGCAAACAAGCATGAGGTTTTTAAAAGAGACCTGAAATGTTATAATGAAAAGGTATATGAAACTTGTAGGTCCTCCTCCAAATAATATTTTGGGGATTATTCAAATCTCTCTGGGATGCTCTAAGTAGCCCAGATCAGGCTGAACCTGACTGGAAGAACATTTACCTACTCTGCAACAATGGTGCAAATACCAGCAGTAGTATTTCTGCACGAGTGGAATGCTTTGGAGCAATGCTGGGTCTGGGAGAACCAGTGCTTTTGATACCTGGGGCACTGAAAAAAATGACTTCTTAAAAAAAATATTCTTCTTTCAAAATGAAAGAGAATTATAACCCTTTTGTCCTAATGATAGGGAAAGGGGTTTAAATTCTTGAGTGTTCCCTCACTCTAGCCCCAGAATTCTTGTAGTTGTGGCACTGAATGCAGCCCCATTATTTTTAATGATATATCAGGACTGGGTAGAAGAATAGTGTACCATGTATCAAAAGCTACACCCTTGAAAATCACAGAGCTCTTCAAGAAGCCACCAACGGGTTAAATGGTGACCTGACCAATTTGCTATGGTTCATTTGGTCTATGCTAATTGTTTCAAATGCTCACTTTGTGGCATATTCCTTACTGTGCTGATGGGAAAGGCATATTTCTTTAGAGTAGGGATTCAGGGATACATTTATATTGGAAAGACTTTTTCAGAAAAGTACAAGCTCACCTCAGTAGAACTACATAAATCGTAATTAAGCTTCATCACTTATCCAGTCTAAGGAAATATATGAAATAAATACTTTTCAAATCCTTTTCCTTTGCCAGATTTTTCATGTCACACTTTTTTTGTCTATTCTTCTGGAATGCTTAAGTCAGATTGTTCCTTTCCCGTTACCCAGTTTTTTTGTCTGCCTGGCTGGCGTGTGGGTGTTCTTTTATCCCTTCGGACCCTGACCTGGTAGTCATTATTTTGTCTTTTATCTTCATCTTCTTTCCCCTTTATTTTTCCTTCTTTCTTTTTTTTTTCTTTTTTATTAGACTAGTCAGCCTTGATATTAGTCTTCCCAAAGCTACTATCCATTACACTGTCAGCAAAGCAAGCTGCCTTACCATAGGCCAAGTGTCAACAGAAGGTGAGGCAGAAAATCAGCCACAATCTAAAGCTAATTACCCTGCCTAGAAGTTAATTAAATACTTGTTAGGAGCAGCAGGGTAGATCCTAATTAAACTTGTCTAATAACAGTATGCTGACATACTCTGACACTGGGAATTCCTACAGGGTTTAAATAATTGTACAAAGGGCAATAATACCTGTCACATCATGGTGTGCAGGCAAACCCTGAAGATGCACATTTCTCAGTATTTTCTGTACTAATTTGCCACATATTGTGCACTTCACATGTGTTTAATTTACACATGTTTTAATTCTGGTGCCCTGGATCTTTCTAAATGACTTTGCTGTTTCTGATCAAAGTGTAAACCACTGCTAAGGGAGATGGTCATTAGTATTTCATTGTATCTTTAAATATGCTAAACCTGATAAAATCCTGCTGATGGTGATAGCTCCAGGGTTACTTAAGTAAAGCTGTAGTCTTTTCTTTCAGATTTCAAGACAGTAATGATTTTACCTGGAGGTGAAGAGGAGGGGAGAGCCTGGTGTACCTTGTCAGCCTTCCCACATTTTCAAAGGGATAAATTCTGAACCCACTTATAGACTGGGAATTTTACCCATTGCATTTTTAATTCACTGGAGTGCCACTGACAGAGGCTTTTACCTCCACTGCTGAGCATGTCTTAAACCAACATCTCTTTAAACTAGTTAGATCTTCATTTACATGCAAAACAAAAGGAAGAGGAAAGCACTAATAGGTGTAACTGCCAGCAGAATTGAAAGGGAGAGAGGAGGAGAGGTGAAATTCAGGAGAAGGGGCTGATAACAGAAAAGAAGCTCTCTCTTCTGCTTATTTCCAGCCTTTTGAAGGGCTGGAAATATTTTTGTTTCCGGACAGGAAAACACAATTTGCCATCATTTCAAATAAATGAAGGTTCCCCACAAACCACAGTAGGGCTTTTGTCTAGTTGTTTTTAAGAGATCTTCTATGCCAGCGGTTTTAATGCTGGTTAAAAACCTGCCATTTGACCAGGTTCTGTTTTACAACTGATGAATTGTCACATTGCCTTGTGTGACGGTTAATCCCCAATTGTGTTGCCTATGCCACCGCAAAGAAGGACAGCAACAACAAATACGCAACTGCTGATAAAGCTTGTCTCTTCTCGAAAAGCCCCGAGAGGCTGTGTCGCATGCTGATGGTTGTTTACCACTGCAAAATGCTGAATGTCAATTTTAGGAAAGTGATGTTTTGAAATTTTCTGTCGTTTCTCCCGGTAACTCAGTTCAATTTCTCACCATTCCTTTACGACCCTTCACTCAAGTATCCTTCTTAATAAAGGTGGGGGGAGTGGTAACCAGCAATGGATGGCCCAAAGTAGACTTGATGTTCCCATCATTAGACCATACTTGAAATGCCATGTCAGTGAAACTAATGAAATGGAGTGCCATGACGTGAAACTAATCAGTCATGAGACAACTTTAGAGGGGGGGAAATAAGAGACCTGCAAAGATTTAAGCCAATTGTAGCACTCCTATTTTGCACCCTCCCCCTGAACAGCAAGGATTAATGGAAAGATATAAGCACTCTGATCTTTCCTGGCAAGACTGTTGTAGAAATAATCAATTAACCTTGGGAGATCAAACTGACAGAGCTTAAGAGTGAAGTTATTTAAAATGCCAGATTATCTAGTCAGATGAATACATTTGTTGCAATACTAAAAGGAAAATGAAAGTATTTTTCCAAATTTCATTTTTCTGAACTGATTTAAAATTATTTCCCCAGGAGTCAACTCTGCCTTTTTCAGTGTGCACTTTAACACATTAGAACAAAATGAGATTTGATGTACTCCATAAAGAGACTAGCGATTTTTCTCTCTTCCTTCATGGAGTGGGAGGGTTATTAGAGAAAATAGCTTATAGTAACCTCATGCTTTTAGCTCTTTACTTTTGTTTATTTGACAATCTGATTATTTGGGTCCCTGTCTTCTGTGGTGATTTTGGTTCGTTTGCATTCTGTCTAAATCTTCTGCTGCTTCATCTGCGGGGTAAGAATTCCTTTTGTCCTTAAAAAGAATTTGAAGTATTTTGTAATATCAGTTATTTTTATCGAATATAAGAATCCAGTCAGATTTAAACAATCAATTTAACTTCATTTGGTTTGAAGAGATAGCAATTTTATTTTATTAAAATGCTTTGGGCTGTATTATTCAGACTAATAACCTCTCTACTATTTTATCACATTGCAAGAAGATGAGGACAACATAAAGTTCTAGCAGCATCAGGCTGTAACTCTAGGCCCATTGCTGCAAGCTTCTGCTGTGATCCAGCATGTAAGAATGTGCTCAATGTAAGCACGCAAGCAATGGCAATGCATATGTGCTTAAAGGTAAGCATGCATTCACACACAGGCTTAAGCCCTTCCTTTAAAGAGAACTTGTGAACAACCCCATTAACTACATTGGTACAGATCTATAATTTTGATAATGGCACAAATCTTACCGCATGAATTTTAAATCAATTGTTTTGTTAAAGTGGAAAATTTGTTGCATTTCATTCCCTTATTCCTACTTTTATTCATTTAATTTTTTTGTTACTTTTTCTTTCTTCATTTATTTACAGTGTTGCAAAAGTTTATACCAAATGCAGCAATTTTATTTGAGAACACAATGGAACTTAACCTGACTTTTATTAGCTGAATTTATAGGTTCAACTCTGAGCTAAACAGAAAGCACAAATACATTTAAGCCAGCAAGGCAACATTTGCGCACAAAGACATACAGGCTAAATTGTAACAGTACACGGTGTAAACCAGTTCACACCAACCAAATTCATCCAGCTACACTCTGCAAACAGCCACACCAGTTTCAGGAATTGCCATCTCCAACCATTTCTTCCCACACCAGCACTGGAGGTTACATAGTGGAATAAAGTAGTATATTTATGTGCATCCAATCCCAGGGAAATTGAGACAGGTTATTTTAGCCAGTGCTGGTTGCAACTGTTGCAACAGTGCTGTCTGTGCCTGCAGCAGGGCAGGGAACATCCACTGAGGCCTTCTCCTGAACTGCATTTCAGTTGGCGGTGACAAGCTGTTGAGAGTGCTGATGTGATTAACCACTTCAGCTGGCTCCAGAAGAGCATTTGTTCATTCTTTCATTCCTTGGCTATTTACCGCCTCTTCACTCAGTCCTCCTCCAAACTATGATGCTATCAGGCTAAGAGGGAAGTGCGGACAGGAAGCAGAGGTAGCTCATGACGGGACTGCCACTCAAGAAAGAAGACAAAAGGAATTGGGAACAGCTAAGACCAAAAACAATGTGTGAAGAAGTGTTTAGTTATGAAGTAGATGTCTGGAGAAATTATGCTTTGGACTTGGAAGAACTGAGAGGAAAAATCATTTGGAAGGTCTTGAACTTGGGCATAAGTGCTAGAAATTGTCAGAAAACGGGTGGCTTTGAAAAGGATGACTACATGTCGCAGAAGCCACAAATAAACTGTTGGCCTATCCCTGATTCAAGATACTCAACTCTTAGTCCAATGCTTTCTTAGATGTTTGTCAGTGAAGACACATCCTTTCTCAAGCTTAGGACAATGCATCAAACATGAATAACTCTTTTCAAAAGCTTTCAAACAGTAGGATTCCTTTACAATATAGTCTGTCCAGGGCAATTCATGGCAGCAGAAAATTACTGGATATCTTAAAATTGTAAGAAGTCTGCTTTGAAGGATCAAATAAAGTTTCTTCCAAAAGACAGCTGGAAGATGATCTGAAGACTAGAATCCTCCATACTTGGAAAAAATATCCTGGAAAAGACTTAAGGGTCATGATGCATGGCAAATTGAATACGAACTCTCAGTGTACTACTGTGGTAAAGTACTAGTACACCTCTTCAATTCGTAAAGAAACATGAGCAGAAAATAGGACTGCTAGGATTGAATATCTGCCCGGTTGTTGTGTCCTCAGTTCAAGAACAAGGATAATATATTAGAGGGAATTTCAAGAAGAGCCACAAGAATGTTTAAACAGTTGGAAACATGAGTTAGAGCAAAAGAAAGTCAAAATTCAAAATTTAACTGGGGGGAGGGGTTTGTGTTAAAGGTTAAGAAGTGACTTGATGGTAGTTTGAAAGTATGAACACAAGGAGCAAAAACAGTTTAATGGAGGGCTCTTCTAACTAGAATGCAAACAAGTGAAAGAACCGGGTTACAAAGTTAAAGGGTGACAAATACAGGTTAGGAGTAAAACATATGTCCTTAAAAGCAAACTTGCCCTTGGCTTTTAAAGTTCACTTCTCTACTGACCACAGACACTTGTATACTGAAGCACTGTTGCATTGTAAATGGTGCTAATGCAGGTTTTTCTTTTCAAAGTCCAGGTTTACAATAATACAATGGAAATAATGATTCTTGTGTCTTTCCTGGATAAACTGAATTAAACAATCTCCAGACACTGCCAATACGGCAGTACAAAGGGAGAGAAATGCAGGAAGCCCATGGTGCGCCAACAGCACAAAGTCCCTATGAATGTTCTGGGTGATTTGTCCACAAATCACTCTCTTAGTCAGCAAAACCACTATTCTGTACTCCACCTACACAGGAGCCCTTGGCCTTCACTCTTCTTGGCAAATAACCAGTAAAGGCAGATACCAAGGGGCATGCCAGAAAGAACAACAATGTCCCGGGGAATTCTGCAAATTTTAAAAGCAAGAATGTACATCTCTAGCACATCCCACAGTCTTACAGAGGGAATTCCAAATAGCATATGCTGCAGAGGTTGAAGACCCACAGCTTGAAGGTAATAACTCTCCTCCATGCACCTAAGGGGAAAAACAATCTATGTCTTGAAAATATATCTTTGTTTTGAAAGGGATGCTTGCTGCTTCCTTTCTTTTCTGTGCAAAGATAAGACAAGGCAAAGTCAAGTCAGACCATGGTCAGAAAGCAAACTGTGTGTTTTCTCTGCAAGACTCCACTCTAAATGCACCACAGCAGACCTTAAACTGTAGGCAGTGTCTCAGCATAATTGGTGATGGCCTTGCTAAAACCATCAGCATTACATTGCTGCTTCAGTATGTACACTGATTAATTGCACTCAAATCCTTAAACGCATTAGGATCAGACTTGCTTCTGTATCAAGGAAGAATGCCTCTGCTGCCTGTCTTTGACTATTACCATCTATTACTGCCTCAGGGAAGTGCAACCTGCCATCACATTTGTCCAGTGCAAGACTGATGGGCTTTGCCCCAGCAGGTTCCTTTGGGATTATATTTAACAATTTAATACTGCTAATCCTGCAAAGTGACTATTTTTGCCAAAGTAAATATAGTTTAAGGAGGTGAAGAATTATATGGCTGGTCTGCTTTCCTATGAAAACATCTGTTAGCATTTTTTCCTCAGATTTTCTGCTATTGTAGCACTAGCACAGGTGGTCTGTGAGAGACAGTCCTTATTCTAGAAAACATAGTTAACATAAAAAGCAAAGAAAGTTATGGAAAAAATAGCAATAACATTCATAAAAAATGCAGCATTCCAAGCTTCTGTGAAACACACAGATGTAATCATGCTACCCACTGCCCTCAGGCAGAGCAATCTGCCCAGCAAGTCCAATCTGTCTAACAATCACTTCAAATTCAAATATTAGATACCTGCTCCTGAAGACCTTCCTGCCTAGGCCCAGTGATATCTTCCATAAGACCAAATCTTTGACATGCGTGTAGCCGCATGTAAATATAGCAGAATGACACAGCAGTGTATCAGGCTAAGAAGCTGCTACCTGTGGCAAACTTGGCTTTTTTTAAGATCTGTGTGTGGTCAAACACAGTTAGAACAGGAATTTAAGAAGGAAAATTCCCTCCTGTTAGGCTCTTACACAACCTAAGTTTCATGTCAAGAAAGGTACTTACACTTAACCCATTTATATGTCTACAATACTTTTCTATCTACAATAGGCAAGTGTAAAATGTTACTACAATCCTCAGTTTAATTTAGTTATTAATATGCTTTACTTTTGGATTGTAGGAAGTAAGCAATCATCCTTTTTGTAGAAGAGAAAACTCAGAAAGCTTGTTCATGTTAATTCAACAGCTGATAATATTCAGACATTTTGGAAAAAAAAACTAATGTTCTTTCAAACAAGAATTTTGCAAATAGAGCATACAAAATAGCAATAATGTTTTACATGATAGATTTTTACTACAGGAAGTGGGGCTTGGATGATAAGGAGAGAATACAGAAAAACTAACGGGTAAAGGAAAGGAATAACAAATGAAGAAAAACAGAAGCAGGGGGATAAAAGAGATGGTTAAAGCAGAAAAAAGTTTTGCAAGGATACAAAATGAAAGTAAGGTAACAGCAAGTTAGTTAATAAAAGGGCAAGAATACAAGTTCTGTAATAGAGAAGTGATGAATTGAGGCAGCAAAAGATTAAAACACAGAAGCTTTAATGTAATGTAGTTAGGAAAGGAGGCTGTAAATAAATGTAAAGCATAAAGCAGGTACAGACAGAAGTGAATTAGAGGAGAGAGAAAAGATGAAAAATGAAAACAAAAATATGGATGGCACATGCCCATTTACTAAACAGTCCATTGAAGGGCACAAGACTGAGCAATAAATAAAATGCATTTTCATTTCCTATTCTTCTGTTTTACTGGAAGAAAATAAATGCCAAAGACACAGTTGAAATTAGGTGAGAAACAAATGGATAGAAGTCAGTATGCTTAATAGCCTGAAAATCCTATCTAGCCATTAAGCATATTTTAGCCTGGATTCCTAAAGAGTACCCTTATGCATATTTGCTCTTCAACTGTCTAGCTCTCTCTCATCCTTACTAGCTTTTGCCAAATTCAACCAAGAGTGTCTTGGAGATATTAAATGTTTCTTGTTTCAAGGGAAGCAGCCGCTACAAAGAGGCAAGAAGTCCAAATCAATCCCTACCCACCAATGACAGAAGACTGCAGTACACACACAGATGTTCTCTCTTCTGCAGCTAGTAAATAAACATTGCACAGTTTATAAGCACAGATGCAGCACAGAAGCACCCACAAGCCATGCTGCTTCTTGTTCAGCTGGTAGCTGGATATAGAAGGAGAAACTAAGAAAACTGGTGATCTGTTGAAGGCTCATCAGGGACCTTAAAAAAACTGGGAAGCTGTGGGGCATTGTAAGAAATGCTGGAGGGAGGCAAAAATACGGTAAAAGTGAGTTAGTGGAGAAGAACCGCAGTGTGAAGACATGGGGAAAGAGATCTCCTAAGGACCTGGGGATCGGCTAAGGCTACTGTGGAAGGGAAGTTACAGTACAGAGGGAGGAGAAGCAGAGTCCTTACAGCATGGTGCTGCAGGAATGTAGGGTGTGAATCCCTGGGAAGCCAGGCTTTCATCCATCCACTCCTCCTGAAACTATATTTCCTTCGTAAACCTGCAGACTTCACTAGTTTGTTGATAAAACCCATATAGAATGAAATGCTATTAGACTATTCAATGCTCACAGGCACTTAGAACAGCATTTGAGGGAATTGTTTATGAAGTATGAATTTGTAAAGGAAAACAAGTGGAAGCTCTATCATCCTTGAGGTAAAAGGACACTTTCCTAATATTACTCTGGTGTAAATCAGAGGTAAGACCAAGCTGACCTGATGCGAGAAGTTTTATATTTGGCAACACATAAAACATGCCTATGCTGTACAGTGATGTCTACATCTTATTATTTTAGCTATGTCAGGAATTCTGGATATTCATTTGTGAAGAACAGCTTCCACTAGCACTTTAAAAAATAGTAACCAGAAGGTCATCAACAAGGGAGCTGAGAGAATAATATATCATGAATAATGTATTAAATTATTTCAGTCTTTATCTATTAATGAATTATCTTCAATCATCTTATAATTTTCCTGAATGTATTTGTAATTCAAAAGCACTCCCCATGCAATTTCTCCAAAAAATTATTTCTCTAAATTTTTCTTGTTTTTTTTGTGGCCAGAAAGTGGCTGGAATTTGAATTGAATTATTTTGGTTGTAACAGGACATACAGAGTAGGAGTTCCTTTTTCTGCTCTCTCACAAACACATCACTAAGAATCCTGTTACCTATACGGCATTAAACTTTCAACCATGGAATCTCTTCCCCTATTTTTTTTTTAACTTTTTTTTTTTAAACGTTCCATTTTGACCAGTACCCTAATGTCATATGCAGTGCGCCAGGGCAGTCACTGAAATTCAATAGCTTAGGTCTGCTGCCTGTTCTTAGCACAACTATTTCTTCCTAAAAGTTCAACCTCTTGAAGAATTTAGGTGCTGAAAAGTCATAAAAAGAATGTTCTATTTCAGAACATATTGAATGGTAGTGGTGTAGTAGCTGACCAGGGCTTTTTTTCCTGTATCACACTGTAAGTAGTTCCCAATAACCTTAATGGGAATCTTTGGTGGTTCCTAAAGGTAAAGAAAAATAAACCCACAAAATTTTCATTCCTTTTTCCAACACACCAAATAATATCTTATACCCCAATGATGCTTTTTAGATATTGTGACTTGACTGTATCTTTACTTCCAATACTTTCAGTTATAATAGTGACAACCATACCTGCATTGCAATCCTGCAGTCATAATATAAGCAACTGAAAAAGAGAATTTTTTAATTTTCATGACATGGTCACAGAACCAATCTATACTGACATGCCAAATAAAACCAGCATATTTGTATAGATACTTAGCTCACACAACTCCTTCCAGTGTGCAGAGATGTGCAGAGGTCCCTTCCATGTGAAGACTCAGCAGCCTTTTCTGAAATATCTAGGGGTGAAAGAGTCTTACTGATTTGGAAAATAGTGTCAAAGGCTGGCTCATTTTGAAACTCAATTTTTCATCACTGATTTTGATAAGTGTCTGGCAAGTCTATATTATCAGCCCAAACTCCATGGCCCTCTGGAGACAATCCTATTGCTGCGTCTTCAGCAATAACTTTTTGGCCCTGGGTTAGTGGCATCCAGCTGGCATCTTTAATAATTTCTCAGGAATTAAAATATGTGTGCCTGCCTGAGACACGAGTAAAGAACATTCACAGAATTATGAATTCCCACATTCATATCACGGCTGTGGTTTTTGAATGCCATTTAAAATAAGTTTCTAATAGGCAAAATGTGTCCATCTGCATCTCAAAATCACAGCACAAAATGACAAAATTTCTACCAAGCTGAAAAGAGAAAAACAACTTTGTGCCTTCTGAATGAAGAGCAAGGAATCTGTTTGAATCTTTTTCCAAGTTCCTAACTCTTTTCTCTTGGTCACTTCACCGCTCATTTTGTTGGCACAATCTGAATTTTTTTCCCACTCTTTAGCGATATGTGATGCCACTAGCACAGCGCTGTGCAAGGGAGTTATGAAGGCCCCCAACAGACTTTGGTCCAGGCTCTGACCATGGTACTAAAGCAGCTGCAGACCCTCTTCTGTTTGCTAACTTGATCCCCATGGAGAAAAACCCTACTGGGAGGACACAAACATCTGTAATCAATGCTGACATCTAAGCACAGTCAGTGAAATATTTTGGGTTTTTTGGCATAAGTTCTGGCAAGCAACAGCTCACAGAGAAACACATTATTAGGGCTTTTTTTCCTGGAAACATCAAGCATACTTTAATCCAAGTACTATTTTCTTGTGAATAGAATCAAAGAATTTAGGAAAGTGTTCAGGGACAGAGTTCCCAGATTCGATTTTAATTAAAGGCTATAAATACTCATAAAGGGAGGCTGGCACTCAGCTTTAGGCATCAAGCTGAGTAATCCTCATCTGGAGCTGGTTTGTATTTATACGATCATGTTAGATCTTGATAAGACAGTGAGTTATTTAAGGCAGAAACTTGGAAAATCTCCATCACATCAGAACAAAGCACATTCTACCAGACTTTTTAATACCAGAACAGGTCAGGCAGGATTATCTCCAGATAGTTCCAATACCAACTGGACCTCCACCTCAGCTCCCAAAGGACAGTATTCTCCAGTGAAACGTGAAATCCTGCCTGGCCCCAGCTGCAGTGAGCACAAAACCACCACCAGACAAAACTAAACATGCAATTCCTAATCTGGTTGCTAGAACTCAGTCAGTGATCACCCACGATGAGCAAGGATCAACAGTAAAAGAAAGGAAAAGTCCCTTAGCAGTACTTGCACAATCCCTCCAAAGGCAATTGAGGAGTGTGATGTGCAGTAGATACGCTGTATCACACAGACACAGGCATGCCTACATGAATCAGAAAGACAGAATCCAGTGAGCAGAGTCTCAGCACGTGAGCCTTTATGTGAGAGCAGGAAATATAAAGGGAGGGAGAGGAACTAGTAAACACAAAAACTTCCTGGCATCAGCTGACTCAGCAAGGGCAGAAACGACACATGTAATTTTAATCTTTCTTCCATGTGAGTGGATTTTCCTCCCCCTCAAACACAGAGAAGGTGCTTTCTCTGACCATAAACTGTTCAGCAGGGACACTGCCTGACTTAGTAAAGACAATTTATGCTCATTTGGTAAAGTTGCCAATCTCCATTTGCAGGCTTGGACAGCCTGTACAGGCTTACAAATGGGGAGCCATGGTGGGAAAAGAGGGGTAGACTCCAGTCCATACAAAGACTGCCCCTTCAAATAGCACATCTTTGTCCAGGTATGCCAGATCCTGAGCATCTCAGCCTCCTTCCCGGCTTTTGCAACTGCTCTTTTATACTATTTTGGCTCTATGCCTCAAGGACCCGCCTGCGCAGCTACCACACAGACCTTCTTTCAGGCAGTCTTCTCCAGAGGCTCCTTATTCCCATTGGGAATGACCTCCAAAACTTGACAGCCTTTCCCTGTTGTAGATTGTTTTAAGGATCACTTTTCCACAGAAGTGTACAAAATTACCAAGAGATCTGTGTTTTTTATATGCATATATATACATATATATATACACAAATTTATATATTTGTATATTAAAAAAAATTTAGCTTACCCCAAAATATGTTCACTGGATTTGAAGTTAGAAAGGGAGAGAACTCCCATTGCATTTTACCTTCACAATGCTGCTGGAATGGTTGAATAAAGTGTGGCCCCGCTGCCCATATGCCATTCAGCTTCTGTCTGTCTTTTTGTTTACACTGGGAATACAATAGGAACTATAGTCCTTCCAATGCATCATTTATAAGTGTATTCTACCTCTGAATGTACAGACAGAACTGGCTCTGTGAATGAGCTCTGTGAATATTGCCAAGACACTGTGCTTTGTTCAGCATTATTCTTCACAATAGATACCACACTTTGGAAGTAATTTTAAAAAGGGAATCAAAATAGTGGTACTTTTAGCCTTTGTTTCTTTTATACCACACTGCATTCTCTGTCTCTCACTCAGCTGCTTCTATTATACTGACAAATTAAATAAACCACTCCATTGCTAAAGAGGCTTGGGCGGGCTGGGCTTCGGTGCACTGCCGCACTAGGAAGTCGAAATAAACATTTATGCCGGATTTATTCTCAAAAAAATTAAGCAAACTTTAGTCAAGATTTTTTTTTTATTTTTTTTTTCCAATGGATGAATGAAACAGAGGGAAAGGGGAAAAAAAAAAGAAGGGAGTACTTGAAATTTTTGAGCTGACCTGCAGCACCAAGGGATCTGGCATCTGAAGCAATGGAGTAATGAGAAGCCATGTGTCCAGGTAATGAGCCTGCTTTTTTAGTGCTCCACTAGTTAGAAGCGCTGCAAGTTCATTCCTGCTGAGGGGCCTCTGGGAGAGTGACTTGGTGAGTTACGGGCAGACTGGTGTGTGCAGGCAGCGTCCGCTGCAGGGGCTCACTGCGAGCAGCTTGCAAACTTCCGCAGCAAACTTCCAGCTCAGTCTGGGAGTTTGCCTCTCCTGCTGTAGGCATGGCTCTGTTTTGCAAGGTGCCTTGTTTGCATGCTGTTCAGCATACAGAAATAACGGCAGGTGGGGGAGTGCTGAGAAAAGTGTGCAGTAGGGGGACGGCAGGTCTGGCTGCTTACAGGTGTATATTTATAGCTAGATAGATGGTTAATAGACAGAAAAATATGTCGATTTGTATTTTGGCCATAGACTCATGTTCCCATCACATCTGTTGCAAAGACAGAAATAAGAAACCGAGAAAAGAGTGGCAATGTGACATTACCTGGTTCAAGGTGCTTTCTGACTTTCGGCTCTTTTCTTCAGCAGGAAGGAAAGAGAGAGGAGAACTGGGGAGCAATATGTGGTGGTCTGCTTGTGTGTAGATTAGGCGTGAAAGGCTAAAGCGCTGGTACGGTACCGGGGATGTATGCTCTTTATAAAGTTTTGCCCATGTAGACCTGTATTCTTGAAAATACTCTCAAATGAACAGCATTATTTTCCCAAACTGTAGTAATGAGTGCAACGTTGCCCAGTTTAGGTCTGAAAGCTCCACCTGTACTCCTGGACTAGCAGTGTGTGAATAATGCAGCAAGAGTCTCACCCCGCCGTGCCTTTCTCCCCCTTTTTCCCCCTCTCCTAACAAAGCAGATGGTCTACGGGCAGGAGCCTGAGCTAAGGAGGTCATTTCTTATTTTGTGTGGGTTTGTGTGTGGTTTAGGGGACCTTAGAAGCAGTCAACTTCCTTCTGAAATCACTGATAAATGCCAGCCCTGGGCTTTGCATACTTGAGCCTCCTCTCCAAGGCTGTGGCACAGGCTGGGAACCCTCCAGCAGGGATGCCCCTTGGCCGGCCAGGCACGGAGAACTTTTATTACTAGAGGAAGACTTTAAAAAAAAAAAGGGGGGGGGGGGGGGAGGAGAGGGAAATAAAAAAATCCTCAGGTGAAATTTCCTTCTATTTTCTAGCAAAATTCCCCTTAATTTGTCCCCAGGGACACCCAGCCGCCTTGCGATTCCCTACTCATCTCTGTCAACCTATCCTCTGGGGGGGGCTCCCCGGAGAAGGGAGTGGGGAAGCTGAAGGTCAGGGTTACCCACTGTGGCATGACTTTTAAGCTAAAGGGGGTTTTATTTCTCTTGTTGCCGTGTCAGGTTTAATTTGGCCTGCATTATTCTAAAAGGGTGGGCCTGCTCATGACAGGAGGGGGTTAAATGGGATTACAAGCTTTAGAGGTTGTCAGCAGCCACTGCTGCCTGGGGATGTTAAATTGCGATTTAATGGTCAGCTTTATCTGTATAGTATCTGTGGAAATCTGCTGTTTTCAGCAACTTAATAGGCACTGTGTTTTCAGGAGGGGCCTTTTGGCGGGGGGGGGGGGGGGGGGGTAAGGAGCCGGGGGGCAGAGCTGGCCTGCTGTGGGGGGAGCGGGGTCTCGGCGCCCCCGGGGCGGCTCGGGTCTCCAGGCAGCGAGCAGCCGGGCCAGGCCGCGCCCGCTTCCGCAGGGGGGTCAACTTCGCACAGGCACGGAGGAGAGGAGCTAGGCGGCGAAGTCCGGCTGCCCGGACGGGGGCGGCGAGGAGCGCGGGAAGGCGGCCGAAGGGAGGCCCGGGCGGCCGGGGAGGGGCGGCGGCGGCAGCCCGGAAACCCAGCGTGGCCCCGGGGTGGTGGTGACAGGGTGCGATTGTGCGTGTGCCGGCGGTGCCGAGGAGGGGATGAAAGGGGTGTACGACGTGCTGAGGGCGGGCGGAGGGGGCTCGCCGGCAGGCAGCGGCATTGTCTGCTCGCGAGGAAGTCCGGGAAGTTCAGGATTAGTAAATCTAATATCCTGTCAAAATTCTCATGGTAATCAGGCCTGGCCGCCCCCCCCCGGCGGCGGCTTGTGAGCCATAGCTTCTGCGTGGGCCGAGCGGACAGGTGCCGGGGCCCTGACGGCTCTCTACCGGAGCAAAGCCGGTTTAAGTGCCTCTTGGTCATTCCCAAACTCTCCTGCAGCCGCTTGGCCGCAGTGGCAGAGGTGGGCCGCGTTTCGGATTTCGTGTGCCGCCGTTGCACTTGCACGCGGGATTTCTTGCGTTAAAAATAGTGGGAAGAGAGGCAAAATCATGAATAACCGCGTACATCCTGTGTTACGGATTGCGTTTCTCTAATTTATGGACTGGTGCGTTTAAAACGTCAGACAGAAGGGGAAGGTGGAAAGAAAAGAAGTAACAGTGGGAAGCAGAAGGATCATAATAAACAGTGAACCGTGGCCCCAGTGGAGTATTTTTTGAGCTGATGGATTATATTAAAATACAGTTCCTATGCAAGTAACAAAAAAAAGATGGGGGGAGGAGGGATGGAGAGGGGAGGGGGGAAAAAAGGGGGGGGGGGGGGGGAGAGAGAGAAAGTTCCTGTGCACTTTGTTCAAGGTTCTGCACCTCTCTAAGCAGCTGTCACATCCGTACATTATGGTACATTGAATCTGAATGAGGCTCTCCACATCAAAACCTTGCATCCATTATGATATCATCTCCTGCTCTAAGCTGTAATGCTTATTAATTCTGCACCCATACTCTCCAAGCTTCAGCAAATGTATTCCATCAGCCTAGCATTTAATTTAATTAGTACAGCTGGGCTCTCATTCTCCTTTCTGTGTCAGAGGTATTGTCAGCACGTTCTGCTATAACACAATTACTGATTGCTTTTAGATAGGCAGAAATATGATTAGGGTATTGGGTGACTGTATCATAAGCCTTATTAGATTCATTTGAAATCTGGAGATAAATAGGAAACTTTTATTTGCAGTGTAATGAGATTATGCTTATTAGGCCAAGGCCTCACAACCTTTTGCAAAGAACATAGTGTATCACTAGGATTATACTCTGGAACCACACTTTTGCTCATAGCATCCAAGCAATTTCTCAGCAGCTTTGAGATTTAACTGTTGTAGCCCTGTACACATTTTAGAATTGTTCTCTGGCTCAGTGGACTTTCTCCTGTGATAGATTGTGCACACCTTCCACCACATGTTTTCTTTTGCTTAAACTGAAAAATCTGGGGAAGATGTTTTGTTCAACAGATGAAAGATGTTTGGGTGAACTGTGGCTGTATATGGATGAGTAAACATGCTGATACATTGGACAGAGGAGTTTTTGCCAATGTCAGTCTTTTTATTAAACTCTTCTATTGCCCTCAGTAGAAAGCTGCAAAAACGTTTCAGGATCAGGAGTT
This sequence comes from Lathamus discolor, assembly GCF_037157495.1. Lineage (NCBI taxonomy): Eukaryota > Metazoa > Chordata > Aves > Psittaciformes > Psittacidae > Lathamus > Lathamus discolor. The sequence goes on along the minus strand of NC_088887.1, from coordinate 66,291,641 downwards.
TTCAGAAGATAAAAACCATTGCTGTAAAGATATTTAGGAGGTTGAATCTTGATGTAGAAATAATTAGTTAATTGTCTTGTGTAAAAATTGTTGGAGAGGCTGCACGTTCCATGTCACTTACAGAGAAAGTGCATTTAAATCTTAATGTATACAGCACAGCCTTTTGTATTATACTATCCTGACAAAACACATGGCATAGTGTTTGAGAATAAGAGTTACATTTTTAAAAGTTTGTTTATTATAGGGATTCAGAATTCTGATCCAATAATTTCCCTATAACAATCAGAGGTATAAACAACCTATCACTGACTTGACAGGGTATAGAAAGGCGTCCATCAGTTTTAAAATTGGTGTCAAATTTAGGTTTCATTTTGTTTCCACATAAGTTTTGCTACAAACTCCAGTGGGAGCAAGATTAGGCCCTTACTCGATCTGTTTTTCTTTGTGAGTGATACTACCAAGTGTGAAAGCATTTCATAACTGAGTGTGCAAAATCTTGAACCTAGTTTTGAATTCCTTGTTGCATCATTTATGCTGAAGTTAAGGTAGATTACTTTTTCAGGGTATTGGTATCTCAGGCTCAGAGAGGAAAATGTGCGCTGTGTTTGATGTGTATGGTATTTGATTTACATTTGCCTAGCACTGAAAGCATGTCCGCAAGGGTTGGCTTGTCTCTGTCATTAGCGAGCTCCCTGTTCCGTGGTTTATCTCAAACATTTGTGATATTTTAAAACTGGCATGGGAATAAGCTTTGATGAGGTCAGGTGAAACTTCTTAAATATGACATCTCTGGCTTTCTTACCTGGTTACTAAGGGAGCATTCAGAGAGTAAGACTATTGCCACAGCCCAGTGGACTCCTTTGCCAATGTGGAGAGATCTTTGGGGTTCCCAGCCCTGCCTACATTAGTACTTCTGCAGGCGCATCATCGCACAGTTGTGTGTGATTCTTCAACTGGGGAATCTCATGCTGTAGCTACAATTTTTACTTTCCTGGAGAGGAATATGTATCAGTTTGCAACAGCTACTGGTTTGTCCCAGGAGCCATTGTATGTATGCCTAAGCAACAACAGCGTAAAGGTATTCTAGTGGAATACTATAATCAGGAGATCTCAGTGCTCTGGAAAAGAAGAGAGGGATCGCTATCTGTATTTTAGGTACAGACAGGCTCTGGCACAAAACAGTGAATCAGCTCCAGTTACATGTATGGGAGCAGCAGCCTCTCTAGTGCTGGATCTCCTAAAAACTCAAATACTGAAAATCCAGTCTTTGCACTATGCGTAAGAAAATATTTTATTATTGTAGAACTTTACAAAGAGGTATGCTGCTTCAAATCCAGGTTTAGTTTGAAAAAGAAGCAATTTCCCAGATAGTTTTAGAGGAGAGAGTATCTAGCTTCTTTTGACAGCCAAAAAAAGATGAACAGCAGCCTTGTTTTATACTGGCTCCAAGAGCAGCAGAGATGACAAATGCCACAATTTTCCAGTATGTTGCTTCATCAAGAAAATATTTTAAAGTATGGTGTAATTGCTGCATGTGAGAATGAACTGGTGGCCCTGTTCATTTGTCTCCCGTCATCATCCTCCTGATTTGCAGTAGCAACAGGGTTATTCTCATGCTTAGATTACACACATGCTTCGGTGCTCTGCTGGATCAGGGCCTAATTGACACCCTAATTGACAGGCTCAGTTGAGAGACTGAAGACTAAATTGGGCTTGGAAGCTGAAATGTGATGTATGTTTTTACCCTCAGAGGTGGTTTGTCCAGGCTGTGTTTGAGATGTGTTACCAAATAATGTGTTCCACCTTCTGCTGCAGCTTTTTTTTGCATTTCTTTTGTGGCCAGATAGAGGACTTCAGTTGCTGGGCAAAAAAAAACCCCAAATAAATATGTTAGTCCAAACTAATGACATGTTGAATGCTAAATTGAAACAAACAATTTTATCGTTGGTCTTTCTAAAAGAACAAGTTTGTTAAAAGAAATACCAACAGTCATTTATTCAAAACCAGTTGATTAAATGAAAGTGTAACTAATTGTTAGATGTTTGTTTCATGTAGACTCAAAGGTAGAATCACAACAGAAGTAATTATTGTAATTATTAAGGTCTGTATTTAATTCAAACCCTCAGAGAATATTGCATATTCATTCAAGTGAGCTGTATTTCCTATTTAAAAGATAGTTTCTCAAAGCTTTCATTTACAGGTATGTTTTTGGTAGTGTCATTTTATATGGTATCATGTCATCTTGCTTTCTTTTTACTGTGACAGTGTTTGTTATTCTTAACCATGGCAATCAAAGGGGAAATGTTACTGGTAATTTCTGTGTGCACTTCTAACCCCCAAATATTTATAACAGTCACTTACTTAAGGCATTTAAGAATTTGAAGATAGGGGCATTAGGATGAACTTGTGTTGGATCTCTTGGCAGAATGTACTGTGTACATTAAGATGTATATAAATGTGATATACATTTATGTGTATGTAATATACATTTATATACTCAAAAAATGCAGTGAGACATTATTTATAGAATAACTAAAAAACTGAGGCAATACTTGTATCCTTCTGCTGACAGTGAAGAAAAATCTAGCTCTGTTTCGCATATTATTTTTTTTCTGTTTAGGTCTAGTCTTTCTAAAATGCAAAGAAAATCTACAAAAGAAATGTTCCAGAGCATTTACTGTGGAGAGGTTCTCAAAGGGCTGTTTCAAACTGTAGGCTGAGGATGAATTTGTATCAGAGCATTTGGAAATAAAAAGGAAAAAAGAAAAGGCTTCATGGACCCAGTTCTTACATGTTACTGATCATCCAAGACAAAGTGGTCGGATGTCTTCCAATATTTGTTGCTGGCAGATGACACACACCATCTTTACAGGGCAATTGGACTGGTGTGGTCTCCTCTTGGATGGATTTAATGCTTGGATTTAAGTTCAGATTCTCATCTCAGTAAAGCCAGGTGCTTCTCTTGGATTCCTAAAATGCAAAATTCTGTTGATAAGGGAGGAAACAATGTTGCTTGCTAAATTAGTAAGAACATTTTTCTCCTCTTGTGTTTCGATCCTGCCGTAACACTGAGTGAACACTGAGTGTGTGTATTTGGTAGAAACAAACACAAATAGGCTCAAAGTTATCACAGCCGGTTTCTTTGGACCATATCATTCTAATGATAAGCTGCTCGAATATTGTTACTGCCATTGTTTAAATAGATACAGAATACAGTAGAATTAGAAATAGCAGTGGCAACAGATTTGTATTGTCCTTTTCTGTTACTGTAAAAGTGCAGTAGTGGTGATAGTAATACCTCATTAACCTAATTTACTTGTATGAAGGTAGAAGCATAAGGTCTTAGTGTGGAACCAGTTGTAATGGTCTGATGATGGTCTGCTTTTCTAAGGTACAAACAATTACTGAACTATGGAGCCAATCAAACAACTAAATGGAGGGAAAAAAGTTGGTACAATCTTAAAAAAAAGGAGTGAACATGGGTTATAGGTAGTAACATTACAATTACCATCATCACAGCTCTGCAGTTAAAGTCGTATCTGCGTATTCCTTGTAGTTCACGTTTTTACCCCCTTAAACTTTTGATGTTTGGGGGGAGGGGGAGGGTTTGTACCGAATGTGACACCTCTTCTTTTTTGTGACCATTTAAGTGCACACTGTTTAATGAGAAATAATGCAGGCTCATTACTGAACCACCGGGGACTATTGAGATAGCCATAGGTGTCTGCTAGAAGACAGAAAACAAGAGGTTGCTCACTGATGAAACCTTTTGGCCACATGACTGCACAAGCATTGTACTCCTGTGTTAGGACTCAGCATTTTGTTGCTTATGCACATTTCCAGAAGCACAGCTAATTAGCGGAAAAAAAAAAAGAAGCTTCCGTTCTGTCCCCCCTCCAATTGAATTAGGTAAGCCTTGATCTCTCTGCAGTACTCTTCCATCCTCCTAGCAGTGTCCTTCCTCTTTCAAGCTACAGTAGAGCCAGGTAGGACTAGCTCTGTTGATGTGGATAGAAGTTTTCCATTTAGACCCTTTTTTTTCCTACATGTCCTTCCGAAAAGCATGCATATTTTCCACATTTAAAATTGCCAATAGCTTTATGAAAAGGTACTGTGAAAAGTTGCAGTGCAGCAGAACTGAATCCCCACATCATTGTCTTGCAGTAGAGTCAGGATCTTTTATCATACAGCTTCAGAGTGTGCATTTCCTAGCTCAGTCATCCATTACTTTACAAATGTATGTAAAACTAATATCAGAAGGCCTCACCTGCTTTATATGAAAGCCAGATTTGGCCTTTGTGTCACAGTGGTTTTAAAGACTTATCCATTAGATCTGCTTCTCATGGTGAAGGGGTTATTTGGCCATATCCATAATATAAAATGCCTTTGCTTTCAGGCACTTCTGACATGCATATGCTCTAGAGTGGGCAGAGAAGACATGAAAATTTGCTTTAAAAAAGGTGAAAGTTTGTAAAATTACTCTCAACACTTGGTTTCCATTATGCACCAGCTTACACTCAAATTTAAGGAGCACATAAAGACTTTTTTTTTTCTTTCAAGATCATTGTCTAATTATTGGTTTCTCCACAGTGTTTTTGTTGGGATGGACTCTGCTATTAAGATTCCTACAAGCCCTTTGCAGATTATGGCTTAGCGCATTTGTACCCCTACAGATAGACTTTTTTTTTTTTTTGTCTAATACATACTATGCAGCAGCAACCTGAAAAACTATGTTGTTAGAAGTCATCAGTTGTGTTATACAAATTTTCCCTGCTCCCTCTGTCCACCTCAGTATTATAATGTTTTTAAGTATTAAAATGTTTTTAAATTAAATGTATTTTAGAATTAAATTAACTTTCTTCAACTTAACAGGATATATATCATACTGGTACCTTTAGGGTATGAGTGTCAGTATGGTATATGTCAAGCTCCTCTTCATCCTCCTTTCATCTCTGTGTTGAGCGTGCAAATCTTGGACAGAGCCAGTAATAGTGCACGTATGTTGGCTGGAGGTTGAGGATAAAGCATTTCTCTTATATCCACGCTGCATCATCAGCATGGACATAGTGTTCCAGGTAAAGGTACACTGAAAGCAATCCTGAACTCTAAATTACTTAGCATAGTAAAGATTTTTGCAACCAAACTTCAAATGCTGGTAAAAGCTAAAGGAGTGTGTAGAACTCTATTTCACTTGCAAAAGTAGAACCAAAAAAAAAAAATGTTCAGTGGAAAAAACATGATATTGAATCACTAAGATGACTTCTGCAATTTAAAGAACATTTCTGCCAGAGAACAATTATGAAAAGTATACATATTCTTTGGCATCTTATTCAATGACAGTGTTGGAGGTACCCAGTCCTAATCATTGATACCTTGTTAAAAAATTGCATGCATTCACATTCCATGGGATACTGGATCAAAAATAATGCTGTGCAATTAGCAATTAATAAAATGCCCATAGGACAATTTCCATGCAGCCTTAAATTCTCAACAGTGTTTTCTAAGGTAAGCAGAGATTCCTGGGACTGTGTACTGCGACCTGAATAATACCAGCCACAAAACCTCCGTAGCAATTGCTGCTTTTGTTCCAGTGAAATATTGTTGAACCTGCTACACACATAAAAATATTTTAGATACAGCTGTGTAGAGATACAGAGATACATATCTTGCAAAGTTACGCAGTTTTTAATGTAAAACTCTAGGCGGTTTTCTAAAGTGAGGTAGCACGTATAGCATGATCACTGGGTCATATAGTGAATCTCTACCTCAATTGTTGATGGTAGTAATGAGGCCAAATATGGTTTATTAGGTGTATAGGCCTAGCAGAAACACCACCACTCAGCCTCGACTCATGTTTGCCATTTTCAGCCCCCTAAAAGAGAAAACGCGAATTAAAACTGATGAGAAATGCATTCATTTGGGTATATGTCACACAGCTGCAATAGGGATAATTGGAAGCTTAAGCCCTAATCCTGCAAACACTTAAGCAGTGCTTAACTTCAGTGCATGCAGGTTGACTCAAATGCAATTACTCATTTTTCAAAAGTGCATTTGCTAAAGCATGTGGTAGAGAGGGGCAAAAATGGGGCCTTATTTAGCAATGAACTGCTGAAACTCTTTACCAGGAAACAGGCCTGTAAAATTGCAGTTGACCGTAAAATGTTTTCATGCAGCACATGAGCGTGTATGTTCGCTTCTCCAGTATTCTTCAAGAATGTTGAAATTATTGATGGAGTAATGTCTTTGTGTTCCAAAGAGAGCAACATGAATAGAAAAATAAAGATTATGTAGCAATTGGCAGTATTTGGTTTAAGATAATCTATGTGCGTGCACCTGTAACATAGCGATTTGTCAGTGGAGAATGTGCTGGGTGGATGTAGCCATCTGTGTTTGTGCCTGTCACGAGTTTACTCACGCTAAGCAAGCTCTGAGGTTTTTAATGTTATGATTTTTAATTCTATTCTTTTAATCTGAAAGAGCAGCCTGAGATCAGTATGTTTTATCTTAATCATCTCCTTTCTTCATAAACATGCAGATGTTCAGCCTTCTAGTAACTCTGGTGATGATTTTTTGATGTATGAGGACAATGGAGTGAAGTAGTTTCACCTTAAACACTATTAAAATTGATAGGCTGGTTATATGAATATCAGAAGGTCTTATGATTGCTTGTGCCTTTTTAGCAGTTGGGAAAACGCCACAGTAGAGCTTAGAGTGAATTTGCTTTTTTCTCCTTTTACTCTCCAGTGAGACAGGGTGTAACACTGATGGGAATGTTGCTGGGCTTTTTTAGAAATACACATTTGAAGATATTTTTTTTAGCTCAACTCTCATCAACAGAATTGGCATTTCAGATATCCTCATGTGTACCTAGTGGGAAGCTCTTAAGTAACATTGCTTCTTCCAGGAAAACACTTAGGGAATTTTTCAAGCGTATATCCTCCATGTATGTAAAAGGTTTTCAGGGTTTTTTCACATAGTACATGTAAAACATTTTTGTGAAAATTGTTCTAATTCGGTGAACTTCTGGCTACCTTTTATAGAAAGCCCAAATTTGATATACTTTTGAAATATGAGGGAAATTATCTTGGGTTTGTTTTCTTTATTTCTGTACCTAGAATGAGGTGCAGAAAGGAAATGAGTTACCAGGGTTAAGACTTGGATGCAAAGGAGGCTTGTTGATTGAGAGATGTGTAGGCAGGAAAAACAGTTTTGCACAGCCTTTGAGGTCTGGAGCTGCTTCTCCAGTTCTGCATTTAGATGCACCTTATGGCTGTATCTCACGCCCTGGGGTAGTTGAGAAGGTGTCACATTTGTTGTGAGGTTACATATTCTCCTGTTAATCTCAGATGGCAAAGTCTGACATTAACAGTAATGTTACTGTTAGGTTGTTTTTAAGCAGGTGTTTAGATAAACTTGTCCTAGCTCCTATTAGTAGCTTGTTCCCATCACATCCTGGTTTTCACTGGAAGGAAGGAAGGAGAGGCTCACAGCTGTCTGGAAATCACTGCATGGTCTGGGCAAGCCTCTGTCTGGATGACTTTGAGGGCAACAGAACTGTATGGTATGGTGTGAGGCACACTTCCAAACAGCTAGACAAAGCCTGTGAGTGCACAGGTGAAACACTGCTCTTCTTTCGTGTGGAGTCTGTACAGTGTGAGATGTTTTCACACACCTTTTTTAAGGAGAAAGCTTAGAGCATGCCCATAGGATATACATTAGCCAAGGGCATCTCATTTGTTCTATACTGCCATCTACTTCGTATTCAAGCTACTAAGATTGTTTCTGAGGTACACACTAGCTAGGGCAAAATACCACCCTTTGCAGAGTAAGCAGTGTGAAAAAGCGGTCACCATTCTTTTCTAAGTCCTTTTGAAATTAAAACTATCAGAACTCTTGTGCTTTGCACTGGCTTCAGCAGTTCTGTTGTGCATTGTCTACTCTGAAAATAACTTCTTCAGACTTAGGTGGGGTTTTGACATATCCCTTCCTGCTCTCAAATCATTCAAGAGGACAGTTAAAAGCCACAAGAACCATTTCCAGACCTGGGAGCTTCTCAGTATGTCTAGGGAGCTTTGCGGTCTGAAATAGAGGCAGTGCTTGACTTTGTCATCTATTAGGTGGTGTTTGAGGGCAGGCAGGCAAAGAGGCAGCATCAGGAGCCCTTTTCATAGCTGAAAAGTCTACAGAAGTAGGCACACTTGTAGCACATGAGCTATCCAAATAGGTTTAAGTGTCCAGTCAGATTTTGTATTATCTCCAAGGGTGGAGACTTTACAGCCTCTCTGGGCTACCCACCAAGGGTGAACTGAACTCTGCCCGTAGAAGTACCTGTTCCCCTCCAGTGAATATAAAGGAAATGCAGATGATAATTTAGATGGAGGTATCTGATTTAGGTGTAATAAAACATGCCCCTGTTGGTCTTTTAAACTAAGATTTAGTCAGCATTTCAGTTTCTTGACTTTACCTGTCCTTTATTCAGAGCTAATTTTAAAAATGTGTAAAATTTACTGCATTACTTTCCAGCCATATGATGCAATATCAAAAGTGGAATTAACCAGTGCAGGTTAACCATGAGCTTTTACCCAAAACAGAGTATTTTTTTTTTTAAGTTGAAAATGGGTAACCTGTTTCTTCTTCCTTGCTACTCCAGTGTTCTATACCATAGTAACAGGTTAATTATTTATCTCTTACTGCAGTCCCTTTTGAGGGAGACATTTCCAGGCAACAAAAAATACGTGGGTTTGTGTAACATATGCACTATAGTTTAAATGTTGCACATAGTATGCCAGCCCAACTACACAGGGCACAGGACTGGTCACTAGAACTTTTTCCCACATGATAGTAGCTCTCAGTCGTGACAGAAACGAGGATGCACCTAGAAGTTAAAAAGGTAGAGGAATGGTATCCCTTGCATACTGTTCTCTGCTGCATGGAATGGCTGGTTTTGTCCCCTTCTGGTGCACAAAGCAGATAAAAGCTTTCCTAGTACAACAGCTAAAATATGTTTTTCTTCCATATGGTGTGGGCTTGTGTTTTGCCACGTTACTTTCTTTCGTCTGAGTCTAGCAGAAGTACTTTCATTAGATGTTTTTCTAAAATGCAAGCATAAAGGGTTAATGTGAAGTACTGTTACATGCATACCCTTATTGATATACATATGACATAGGATTATGCATGTAAGAAAATGCCTAGGCATTTAACGTAGTAGCAGTACAGAGTGAAAGACCCATAAATAGATGATGTTGTTAGCATACCTGGAAATCTGGTGCAGAGTTCTCTATAACAGGATGTGTACAGGTATTCTTTGTTCAGCTTGTTCGTCTAAGATTGACATCTTTTTAAATACTGCATAGAATAGTTTGAATTACTTGGTTTTTATGTTTGTTTCTGTTGCACTACAAGTAGCTCCATGCTCCTTAAATGATCTTGACATAGTTTCATGTGAGCTAAAATCTAATAGCTTTTGTCCTTTAGTTAGGGACATAACTGTAGAATTTCTATCTTGACAGTTCTGAAATTTAATGAAATAGATTTGTATCCAAATGGCTAGTAGAGATTTTGTGAAAACTTTTGGGAATGTGTGGTCAAAATGTTTGACAGTGGTGTGTATGTTTATGTGTGTATACACACATATACATGCACATGCACTGTGTATGAAACATATATATATGTATGTGAATATTCATCAGTAACTTGCTGAGCTAAAAATCTTCGAGATGACTTGAATATAGGAGTTTTTAGATCCTGAAATCATATCTTGTAGTGACCATGAAAAATGATCACTCCTGATGGGAATTCTTTTGTTGATGAGATTGTATATGAAGAAGTGTGTCTAATACTTTTCAGGTCATGGCACACAGAAGCAGTACTGTTACAATTTTTTTGTTTTCACTGAAAAGAGACATGAAAGGAGCAAAGATACTTACCAACTTAATATTGGAAGTCTGTAGAAATTAATCAGATTGAACCATAGGCACATTCTATAGAATATATATAGAATATATAGAGTATATATAGAAAATATATTTAGCTGATGAGGGAGGGAAATTTTCACACTTGTTGCTCAATTAGATGCACTGGGATTTGTTTTTTGGTTTGTTTTTTTTCCCTGGGTTTTGTTTTGTTTGTTTGTTTGTTTCTTTGTTGGTTGTTTTGTTTGGTGTTTTATTTGTTTGGTTTTTTAACCTAGATTTTAATTTAGATGAAGAGGAATGGGAGTGTCTTTGTGGTGCCTGTGTAGTGTATTGATTTCAGTGTTGTACTTTAAAAGGCTAATTTACCATGTGTATCTTATCTGTATGAGTATGTCCTTCATGTCCAGTCTAATAAATGTTAAGTTCTTGGGGGTTTTTAGTGGCACTGGGATGAATCAATCTTTTTTTAGTCCCCAGGGCATTCTTCTCTGCATCACAGTGTTGCCTTTTACCTGTTCAGTGTAATTTAACCTGAGTCAGGAAATCAGTTCAGTCCATGTCTGGGAAAAAAAAAAAGAAAATCTAAGAAAAAAAAGCTTCCCCAATCATATCGTACAGTATAATAAAGCTCCAAAAAGTAAAGTAAATAAGAGAATTCATTCTGTCCTCAGTCGTCAGAGGACTCTTAAAACCAGTTTGGTGAATGACCAATGAAGTTGACTTTTTTTTATCTATCTACCTGTGTTTGATAGTTCTGTAAGTCTTATTTTGGTCTGCAGTTACACAAATCTTGATTAATTTGGTGTATGGAAGACAGTAGTGTAAATCCTGAGTTCTTCACTCTCCCATGACCGCACTCTTAAGCATCAAAGCGCAGAATGGCCAACAAGCAGGCTGGTATCTCCGAACTTCTGGTTTCAACCAAACACGGAGGAACATTTAACTGTTATTCTTCATCAAAATCTTGGTTTTAGTATATACCAGAAGTCTTTAGAAAAAGTCTATTTGTAAGGCTGGTACTCGCCTTATTTCTAGGCAAAATAGCTGCAAATTACAATTTGCAGCTTCAACCTAGTTATAGTTACACTTCTGAATTGCCCATGCGTAATGAAGCACATCTAAGCAAATGTGTCATCTTAAAATTTGAAAATCCTAATCATCGCTAATTTGGGGGGTTGGGAATGGTGAAGGGGTTACCTATGGATTTCTTTGAATTTCAGTCAGGTTTGACATTCAAGTTGATGCTGTTATTTGTAGCAGTAACAACAATAGTAATCAATGTTCAACAGATTTCATCCATAGGTGCCACATTTGCATTTCAAGGGTAATGCATGGAGAATGCATTTTATATAGTCACTCCTCAATGAAAACAGCACTGGTGGTGGCAGTATTAAAGTGGTTAGTAAGGATGCCTCTGCCCAGGCCACCTCATAGCAACCACTATGTTTCTAAGGACAAATAGCTCTTGCCTGCCCTAAGCAACTGGATAAGAACATCAAAACATGCCTTGTGAGAGACCTCTAATACCCATTAGTGTTAGCAACTGTTACTTCAATCATGAATGACACAGCCCTAATTATTAAGGTAATTAGAAGTTATAACACTGGCAATATTAAAGGGAGAACTTCTAAAGCCCATTAACAATGTTACTTTAAGTGATCTGGCTGTGAACTGTTCAAATCTCTAATTACATTATATGTCTGTCTTAAAGGGTGATGTAATTAAGTGATGGGAGAGGGAATGAATATATAGTGACTACTGTGCTATACTTTGTAAGTACTATTTTCACAGAAACCAGTCTCAGTAATGTCATTATGTCATTTAGGGGTGGGTTTCTTTGCTCAAGTTTGTACCACATGTAGCTAAAAAATACTTATCCTCAGAATATATAAAAATGATATATCATAGTTTAATAAAATGGTATTATCAAAATTAGGTTGGATTGGCTACATTATTCATGCATGACAAAGCCATCAGTGACATTTGTATGACCTGAAACAGCACTACACTTTTATGCCAGCCTTTACCAGCGTAAGTGGGTAAATACTAATATTCTGTACATCCTACATGGAAGAAAGCTGATTTAAATATTAACCCAAAAATACATACAGTGTTACAAAAGTGAGTGACTTTTGACAAAAGGTAGCAACACAGTTATGCTTGGGTAAAAACAGAGGACAGATTTCTGCATTGTGGCCTTCAGGTGTTCACCTAAATGAATTTTTAAGGTCTAGAGAACAGAGAAAGCTTAGCACCAGCCCATTCTTTTCAGACTGGAAAAAACGGTGGAAGAAAACGGGGATGTAGTGACAGAGTTAGGTGGATGGAGGACACTGTAATTCTCCAGTTGTCTTTGGTGAGTTATCGAAATTGCTTTTCATGAAGTACAAAAAGTAGAAGGGAACAGATTAGCACTTTACTATATTGAGTAAAATATTATCTCAGCAGAAAGGAATAAAATAAAGCAATTCCCTCTTTACAATTCTTTTAATTCATAAAGTGGCTATTTTTAATAAGCAGGGAGAGCTCCAAATTCTAAAAGACGGTGGGATCCAGGTTTTGGAGTTTGGGTTTTTGGTACTTTTGCATCAGTCTTCACCAAAACCTCACCATTTGTATGTATATGCAGCCACAGTAGCAAGGTTTGTTATCCACTTAGGGAGTTGCATTTTTTAAATATTTCTTCTAGATTCAATGAAAGTAGAAAATTTCCATATGCAATAAAGCAAATTAAAATCTAAGCCTTCTTTTTTTCCTGCTCATCTTTTCAATTGAATATCCCATCAAGAGCTGAGAACACTGTTTTTCATATTTATTGAGATGATTAGTGGATGAACCTTACACCCTTCCTCCAAATTCTGTGGGGTAGCTGAAGTGAGGAGAATTTCTATTGCATATTCAGGCAAACATCGCAAGGTCTGCCTGTCACTTTGGTGTGTAGGGACATTAACCCACACTGAGTCCTGTGTAAATGCTCTCCTGCTTGCAAAGGCACATAGAATCACAGTCACAGGAGGGTTTGGGTTGGAAGGGACTTGGAAAGGTCACCTAGTCCAACCCCTCTGTTATGGACAGGTTTCACTAGATCAGGTTGCTCAAAGCCCCATTCAACTTGACCTTGAACATGTCCAGGGATGGGGCATCCCCAGCTTCTCTGGGCAACCGCTTCCACCCTCATTATAAACATTTTTTTTTCTTATGTCCAATCTAAACCTACCCTCTTTTAGTTCAAAACAGTTGTCCCTTGTCACTTCAGGCCTTGGTAAAAAGTCTCATTCCATCTTTCTTGCAAGTCCCCTTTACATATTGAAAGGCCACAATAAAGTCTCCCTGGAGCCTTCTCTTCTCCAGGCTGAACAACCCCAGCCTTTCTTCATGGGAGAGGTGCTTCAGCCCTCTATTTTCTTAGCCCTCCTCTGGATCTGCTGTAATGGTTGTATGTCTTTCTTGTGCTGGGGACCCCAGAGTTGGATGCAGAACTTCAGATGGGTTCTCACAGGAGCAGAGGGAAAAAATCACCTCTCTTGACCTGCTAGCTGCAGTTCTTTTGATGCAGCCCAGTGTATGACTGGCTTTCTGGGCTGCAAGCGCACATTGCCAGCTCATGTCGTTTTTCACCTGATACCATCATTTACTTCAAAGCCCCTGTGTGCGTAAGGACTACAAGAAAGTCCCTTCCTCACCTTTCCTGTTCCAGTTTGTGTCTTCCACCTGCTCCACTAAGTTTTGGCTGATGACTGATCAGTTTGGAGGTGAATGAGAGGGTGACAGGCTTCTTCTCTGTGTCCAGTTTGTAAGCAGTTTGTGAGCTGGAGTGTAAGGCATGCTAATTGAGAAAGTTCTTCCCTCTGAATCCGGGTTCTGAGGTCAGCTGCACTCCTGGGTGAGAAAGATACTAGTTGTTTCTGTAAAAACAACATAGATGAGTGGAAAACTGTTAACTTTTGCTCCTGAAAGGTAGATCTCTTACATCCGTCTAAATGGTGCTGCTGGGTGCATGTATTCCACTGGTGCAAGTCACAGATGCTGTATATGAACACCTGGCAAGAGAGAAGTCCTTAGAAGTCATTGATACTGAGCTGGAAATGGAAGAGAACAGAAGGAAAATTGAGTCATGTCTAAAGACATGAAAAAGGCTTAAGCATGCAAAGGAAGGGGAAGACTTAAAACATGCAGGTTAGCAGGGGAAGAATGAAGTCCAGAAATTAAAAGGAGAGGATAGTCATGCAGCAGTTTTGTAGGTCTTTCTTGCACTTTTCCGTACAGAATCTCTTCCCTTGCTCTAAGGTTTATTTGTGATTGAGACAGGCATTGTGTCACCAGAGCTCTGTTCTGAGAGCAGCATGGTGTTAGCAGAAACAAGTCCTGATACTTGCTTAACTGACAGTGACCCTGCAGAGTCTGGCAAGCGTTAGTCAATCTGCCAAAAAAAAAATTACAACCAGTGATATACATGATGTGTATGTGTGCCTGAGGGAGGTGGGATGTCTTTTTCTGGGTGCCAGTAATCACCAAGTTAAATTTGTATCTAAACTTAAAATTGAAGGAGTTGGACATGACATTTCACTTCCACTTTTTCTTGACCATGTACAAAAACAGATTTTAAAACCTTTTTTAACAAAAGACAAAAAAATACTTTTCTTCTTCAAAGCAGGGGAAAAAATAAAAAAGAGAACAGAGTTTTGCTGTTTAAAAACCAGCTCACTGCTAAACTGTGCATGGAAAATGTGTAACTTAATGAGGATTGGGTTCCTCAGAAAACTGACATCATGAAAATTAAGAACTAGAGTGAACTTTTCAGATAATCTTAGCTTTCATTCTTGCCCTAGCAGAAGAGCTGATGTGCACAGAGGCCCTGGTTGGAAATTATCCCTTGTCAGGAAAGCACTCAAGCACTTGCTTAAATGCATTGCTGAATGGGATATAGACTATACAGAAGGATAAACTGTATGTTCATAAATGGTATTTATAACATTTCTCTTGACTGCCACTTTATGAAATCACTGGTGTTGCCTGAGTACTGAAAAAAAAGTAGAATATGATCTAGTGAGCTTGTTTCTTCTTGCTGCCTCAAAGCAAGAAAAATTTATAGTTGTATTATATGGTAGATTCTGCTGCACATGGTAACAGCTTTTTCAAAGCTTTGGAACAGGAATTTGAGAACATGTGATCAAAAACTGTTCCACAATTTGGGAATACTGTTTAAGTCTCTGTCAGAGAAAAAAGTCGTCAGTGCCTCCATTCGCAGCTTAGTCCCTATAAGGTGGCATATTAATGCAGGTCTCCACTGGAACTAATACCTCTCTTGTCAAAGTGCTTGATGCTGAGCTCTGTTGGCCAGACCATTTCTGGCAGAGGCATGGGTCAGAAGTTAATGGCTGGGCACGTTTGTCACTCCAGATTTGAGAGCTGAGTATGAGACATACAACTTCATCCTGCAAAGAAAGAAATCTCCCCTCAGACACAAAGAACAGATCGTTCCTATATCAGTTTGAAAGCAGAGAGTTATATTCCTAACTTATCAAAAAGAAAGGAGAGTAAGAAGGAAACTTACCTTCTCTGGGGACTTGAACAAGTGATCAATACTTTAGTTGGGATTTAGCTAGAGTTGGGTGTAGAGCTCAATCAGTAGGAAGAGCTAGACAAGTCAAAGTCAGGCAATAGAAAAGTAAAGATATACAAGGCAAGCAACTAGGCAAGAACTGGGATCAAAAGCCAAGCCAGAGGACAGGAAACTGGATACAGTTGTACCTAACTGAAGGGCAAAACAAGAGGTAGGTCAGAGTCAAAGGCCAGAAAGCCAGGGAACTACAAGGCGAAGCAGAGCATGGGAAGGGGAGCAAGGCACAAGGGGAGCCAAAGAAGAGTAAGCAGGTACAGTGTGATTATTCCTTTGATGCCCAGGGCAAAGGACCAGCCAAGTGCAGCTGGTTGTGTTTATCAGATCTTTAGGGGGCAGCAAAGGCTGAAAAAGAGTGGCTTGGCAGGTCTCTTTAGCTGAAGAGGTCATCTCTGCTTTCTAGTACTCAAACATAAGACTTAAAACATTTCACCCTTCAAATAGACATTTTTAGACAACTATTCTGAGACAAGTAAAGAAGAGGCTGAAAAAGCACTCTATGCATGTGTGCCTGATTTACTCAGCTGCATAGGCAATGATGTTGATGCTGAAATAACCAATGTCCTCAGCATGGTCCCCAGAGTTCACAGAACATGGGACTTGGAGACATTTGTGTCACTAGTAACTATATCCTAAGTATTTCTGTGGAAGTACACTACAACAGTAGGTATAAAAGAGAGGAAATAGGGTGAGAAACCTCGCAATGGGTAGTTTGAGTATTGTGAAAACATTTTTTTAAGGTTATAGGAAAGGAGATACCTCCAGCAGATGGTGTAATGATGCATAGGAAGGCATATATTTTAGAATAAGTTTTGAAAGAAAAGTTCTGCCAAGAAGTTTTATTGCAGCAATATAATGATGGTGCTTAAACTGTACTTCAGTTGACACGTAACGTCTGGAAATTATATGGTGGTGGATTTTTTCCTAGAGAAGGAGACAGCTAGGCTTCCAGATCTCACTAAGTCAAGAGCAGTCCAGCCTTTTGTTCTCGGTTGTGTCTTGATCCCCATTGTCTTCTAATTCTGAGGCACTGATCCTGAGAGGGGCTCCGCATGACCTTACAATACAAGTTTTTCCTTACCTTCCATGCACATTAGAGTACAGTCCCTAATTTCATGATTACATACTTAATCTCAAATCCCACAACATAAACAGTATTGTTTCTACGAGCACCTTTAATAATAGATTGAAATGCTTGAGCATTCTGTTCTTCTTTGTGCTTCCAAATGAAGAGAAATATGAGCGTTACAACTGATGCATTGGGTTTGTTGGTTTGTTTGGTCGTTTTTTTTAATTACGGCTTCTTGGAGATACCAAGAGCATTGTATTACAAGAAGTTCAAAAAGCTTTACTAAAATAAAATCAACAACAGGTGGTGTTGATTGTATGACTAATCAAGAGTTGCATAATAAGCTGAAGTCATACCGCTCTCCATTTTGGAGAAGAGAGGGGGAAGGTGGCAAATGAGTAAAGTTCCACAATAAAGGTGAATAGGTAACGCAGATATTTTTCACCACATCCCACCGCATGAGAAGTAGAGGCTACCTGATGAAAATAGTAGGCATCTGGATTAAAGCAAAGAGTCAGTCCTTTTACCCACTGAATGGGTAAAACTTCCAGAATTTGCTGCAGCAAGAGGATGTGGAGGCAGACCCTAAGAGTATCTTCAAAACACAAGTCAGAAAAATTCAGGGACAGCAAGTCCATAAAGAAGTATAAAAGGATAAGACAGGGAGGTGCCTTCTAAAATCCCTAGTATAACTATTTGTATACTAGGGGACTACAAAAGAACTGGACTGCAAATAATGACTAGGCTCACATGCTGTCCCTGAATGGCATCTCTTTTTGCTGTTGAGACAAAATACCAGGCTAGATAGACAATTGGTACAACCCAGCAGTTTCTTACGCATTTTGCTGCTTGTGGCTTTGAGTCACCTTACCGACATGCTCTCTGCTAATCCATTCTTTTTTAAGCAGCTTCAGCAGCTCTTTTCCACATACACTAAGGATTTCTCTGCTGAATGGTCATAGGGTGTCTCTTGTGAAACAGTTGGATGTAGGTGACCAGGTGTCTTATTTGACTAAGCTAATCTGGGAAGATGGAGTGTACATCAAGACTAAATTGTAGTCTGTACAAATTAGGTGTGAACAGCTTGTCAGATAAAAGCAATGGAGAGAAAAAGACCATTAACTACATTAAACCTGACTTTAGTCTGTCAGCAAGGGTCTTCGTTATTCTTCGTAATTATGTTGTAAAAAAAACCAAAACCAAAAACAAAACCCCCAAAAACCAAACAAACAAACCACCTGCGTTTGTTTCTACATTAGCCAGTCTTGTGGTAAGGGTCATGTACAGACTGACTGGACTGGTACGCAGCAATACATGATATTCCTAGTGACAAGGTGGATATGAAAGTTGAAATACCATAGCATCTGACACTCCCAGCAGTGGGTGACCATTTGGTTGCACAAGCTGGCTTGAGCACTGGTGCTGCCAGAATGTGCATGAAAGAGGCATCTTCCTGCAAACATATTCAGACAAATGGTCTTCTCTAACCTAAACAATTAAATATGTATAGATAAACTCCCTTAGTAGGATAAAAGAATGGTGATTTAGTGGAATTTCTAACAGCATCATGCAAAATCAGTGCAAAGATAAGAATCCCTAATGTTGTACTCAACTGACTGCTTTGTCCTAGTTCAAATTTTCTCATGTTTTTCATCATTCTGAGTTACCCATAACATGGTCATACACTCTTGGCTGGCGATTATTTTACATCAGTTAACTAAGAGAATTAAGTTACAGTATTCTCTAAGTTGAACAGAGTCTATAGGAGTGCGCAGGGAATGCAACTCACTGCAGATGGTGCTTGGATGGGAATCTGGGACTCTTAATCCCTATTTTTCTACTCAACTACCAGCTTCAGTCCTGCTTGTTTTCTCCAGATGAGAAGAGGGAGATAAGACAGGAAGTGTGACTAGATGCTACCATTTATTCTTTGGAGTTTGGCTCAGGCCCTTTTCTAATTCAGAATTCAGCTTCCTGTGTTCAGACACATGCCTCATGCACTGTGTTTCTCTGTCCTGTCAGAACAGATAATCTTTCTCTTGTCCCTTCCAGGAAAAGGGAAGGATTTAGGAAAAAGTGAACTTGTGCTTACTAAGAACTCACTTCTAGTGAATATTCTGCAGTATATATTTAAACAGTCCTGATCGATTAATATTCTTACCAATGCACTTAATTATTTGAACATTTTTAGAAGAAAAAGCATATAAGCCTAAAAACCTGTCAAAAGGAAGATCACTTAAAACATGACTATTTGTGGGCGTTTTCTTTAGATATGGTGTTTAGTTTTCATTATTATCCCGTTCCTGACAAGCATAGAATGTTTGGGACTACAAATTTTGAAATTAAAAAAGCTTTTTGTTAAAGTAATGTCTGTAGGATGGAGCCTATGGCCTGGTGCACTTTCCAGGCAGGTATGCACTGGTGGACCAGTTTGTACAGTGCAGTGTGGCCAGTTTCATCTAGTGAGTCAGAATCTTTTATTTATGTAACACTGACTCCCATTTTATGATTTCTGTGACTCAGACTCCCATTTTTTTATTAAACAGGTTTCTTTGATATCCAACACAATATAAATTGTTTCTTTAACACACAGTAAAAGCGACTCAAAGTACTTCATGTAGATGAAGTAGGTTTTATTTTATTAGAAATTTAGGTAAGTTTAGTGTTAAACATTTATCAGAAAACTGTACAGTTTACATTAAAAGTATATCCTCTTACTAAGACCTCCATTCAACTGAAGAGTTCTGATAACATGTATAAACCACTCAAGTTCCGTTTTTGTTTGGTTATTACAATATCAGATCCTCATTTAAACCAAACCTGCTTCTACATTATCCTGTATTAAATGTTTAAGCTTCCGGCTTAATACTGTTTCTTCTTATTATCATCAAGTAGATAACTGAAAAAGTGTTCCCATATTTATTGTGATTTATATGCACTGTAAATACTTCAATCCGTTTTCTCTTAAAGTTTCCTGAAATACTAAGTTGAAAGTCAATTGAAATTCACTCACTGAAGGCGCTGCAGTGAGCTGCTTAGCTTTCTCTCTAAACCATGGGTTGCTTTTCTTTTAAATCACTGCACAAAACTTTGTTGTGAGTGCTACACACAGTAAACTGGCAAAGCCCAAGAAAGTACAGAAAGGGGATTCAGATCATCTGACAGGGCACAGTAATTCCTCTTCTTGTTCAGAAATCACCTTAACCACTCCCCTTGCTACTGTACATCACACATGGTAGCCTTGGCTCTGGCCTTTTGTCACTCTTTTGCGCACACTCCCTTACCATGTCAGCTTCTTTGTTGTGGGTTTTTTTTTTTTTTTTGCCTATAATTAGTAGTTGCAGACATTTTCTGTAGTCATTGGTTGTGCTGCGAAAGTGTAATTTGGTGAAGGGGCATTTGCACAAAAGAGAAAATGGAAGGCTGATTTCAGTAGTAGGGGGCCGAGTGATTATGAGGCAGAAAGAGTTTATGTCAGTTCCAAAGCAGTGTAAGGTCTACTGACAAAAAAGGAGACTTTTATTCCAGAATAGTGTCTGTGTAAGAACACAGAGAGTTACACAAGCAGTAGCTGCTGCAGCATTATAATTATACTGCCATAGTTCTGCCAGTTAATTTCCTCACATGGACAAACCCTCAATTTTTTACTTGCAAGATCTCACCAAGAATTCTTACTCTGGATTACCTTCACAAATTCCTGGTCTCTTTTAAAAAATGCATTGCTTTTTAGAACTTCGATTGTTGGAAGAGCCTCTCCCAGACACCACGATGTCTTTGAAGCACTGTGCAGATTTTAAAATGTCCGGAAAACGCTCTCTGGATTGCATTTTGTCATTGAAATGCTGTGCAGACATCATAAACCCCTGATATGGATTGATGGACCTGACAGCATTAATAATAATAGCAAGCCCCCTTTGCAAAAATTAACATGGCTGCTAATTGCTCTTTAGGCATTAGGCCCATTAAAGTAACAGGATAAGGGGCATGCAACAGCAAAATGAAGGTGTAAGTAAAGAATGGGGGTCTGAAGGCTGAAACAATGCTTGGATAGGCAGGCTGGCAGTTCCTCTGAAAAAAAATTACCTGGGTAAGGAACATTGCGTTCCTCAGCCCAAGGGGAGGGAAGGGAAGGAATGGAAGAGCACCACACTGCCATTTTTATCTACACAGAGATCTACTGTTCTTCTAGATAGGGCAGCGATACACACTCCACCCAGGAAGGGGTACGCTGTCTCTTATGCAAACCACTACCTAAGAGACTGACAATATCGATCCATTTATCTAAATGAGTAAGTTTGACATAGGTAGTGGTAAGCTATGACTAGAGTTACTGGACGAGGACACCTTTCTTGGAGTGTGTGCAAACTTTTTAATGAATCTCTGTGTTCATTTATGCTATGCAGCCGGGGCACCCCCACCTTCTTGTTGCTGCTAGACATTTTGTTTGCTTGAATGTTTAAATACTGCAAGTGTTTTGTTCTATTCGTGTAAGAAAGACAGAGCACGACCTTGCTAAAAGCACACAATTTGAAATATATCACTTATTATGAAAGAAAATTGTTAAAAACCTGGACCCAAAAGGGAAAGCCAAGGAAGTCACAAAAATAAACTGGAGTAAATGCGCATACAACCCTGTCAGTACAACTGTGCAAGATGTTTTCACACTATTCTCAGGAGACTTCACAGACACCAAAGTGCTTCCCTTTTTTGTGCTTTACTGGATTTCATTACATTCCAAGGATAAATGTGCAATTGCTCCAGCATAAAACTCTGATGTGTTCTGCTGCATTAGGACCTTATTTTCAAATGGGAGCAGCCATTAGATTGTAGACAACCAGCTTGAGAGCGTGCAGGGATCTTCACTGTCAGAAGGTGAATTCTCAGGCTTTTTCAGACACCTCACCTGCCAGCTATCAGCATCAGGTGCCACTGCAAATGGAAACTATTTGGGCTTTTAGACTTACTTTTCAGAAATACTTAGCTCTATAAAAAAGGCTCTGCTTCAGGTACTCCCCTTGGTAAGCAAAGATTTATTGTGCTAGTGATCACTGATTCACTAGTTACTACTGAAGACCTGGGCACAGCAGAAAAGTGAGCTACTTCTTCAAAGTTGTGTTTCCTTATGCTTATAAATAGGATCACGTGTGTGGAGTCAGCTTTACAAAGAAATGAACCTGGCGATAAGAGCTAAAAGGTCACTTCAGTGCTGTTACTACCAAGGGAATCAAAAGATACACCTAGAACCACCCTAGCTTTAATCTATGATCTCCAAAAAAGGGCTGAGGACACATGGGTCTGTAAGGAAAAGAACCTGCTTCAGTATCTCATTGTTTTTATTAGGCTGAAATAAGCTTTGTAAGGTGCACTGACTTTGAAGTCTGTTTTACCTATCTGAGTTAAAATTTTTTGCACTGTATCTCCTTTGCTGGGTGAGCAGAGGGTGTATATCCAAATGTTTTGTCTCATTATTCTGGGTAAAACTCAGAACAATTGAAGTTATTTTATGATTTGTCTGTCAGAAAATAGCACCTGGGAATCTGGCAGAGAGAAATAGTTTTCCATTCTAAATTTACAGATAAGAAAGTTAGAATGACCACTACAATTGCTTACTGCGTCAGAATAGCAGACCATAGAACATCCTGAAGTTGTTCCATGTTTAATCAACATCCACTCTATTTAAAATTTCCAGTCCTGAACAACTTGTCACAATCCCTTGGCCAATAGGATACCCTCGTCTGCTTTGCCTCATTGAAAGGAGATAAAAAAGGACTTAGTTTTGTGTCTTGTAGATCTGCTGAAAATACTGGGGCTTTTTATCTTTAACAGTAGTGTTAGGAGGGAGGCTGATTTTCCTCCTTGTGATTTTACCAGGGGGAGGGAGATACGGTTGCCGAAATAACACAAATAGGAAGCTGCTTATTTCTTACGTTCTGGTTTCAGACCCACAACTCATTGATTTAGTGGGAGTTGTAATGCCAGAGCTAAAGCTCAGGTTTGACAGCTTGCATGTATTTTACTTGCAGTCAGTGTTCCAGATGACTTATGGGAAGACAATAAAATCCCACGGTGTGGTGTAAAGCTGACAAGAGAAAATGAGAGGAGAATAATATAAGAGCTCATAGGCCTCCAGTACTAACAGCTCTGCTCCTAACACTTTCTTCCTTCATTTAAGCTTCCAATAAAGTCTCCCCATGTTTACCTCTAATTTAAGAAACTGTCCCTTAATCCCATCCCTTCCTATTCTCTGTCAACCTCTTGCTACTTCCTTCCTCTTATCTTTTAAAAGCTTGCTCACTTGCTCTCCACCCCCACCCTGGCTTATTTCTTCCATATTAATAATAATCTTGGTACTGAGCACTTATATCGCTCTCTACATGTTCAAAGTGCTGTACAAACCTTAGCTAATTAATCCTCACAACACACTCCCCTCCCTCTGTAAGATAGGTAAGTATTATTATCTCAGTTTTACAGATGGGGAAATTGTCGAAATGACTCAGTGGCAGAGACACAAGCACAGTAACCTTGTTCTTGCAACCTCTATTTTGAAAATACCTTCTCCAACCCTGCTTGCCTCTATAAATATCTTACCATCGCCTTTGTCTCCTAAATCGTCAAGACAAATCCTCTGCCTACTCCTGCCGCCACAGCTCCCTTAATTGTTGCCATCTCTTTCACTCCCTCAGACACCTCTTGCAGGAGCTTTGCCAATGCGTTGCTCCTCCAGCTCTTTGAATACCTTCCTCTTACATCTGCAGTTTTCATCTTGCTTATACCAGGCAAGATGAAAGTAACCCCTTGCCAGCCTCACCAGTTTGTGGCTTTTCTTCATTTCTGTCCCAGGATCGCATCAAAATCAAGGCATAGGTGCCTGACACAAGGCTGCACTTTAGGGATCTAGATCAAGATGGCCTGAATTCCCTCTGTGTCTTTTCCTAGTACCTTGGCATTTCTGAGGGTGTCCTGTACCAGCAGGAAAAGAGCAGGCATAAGTTTGACAGTAGAATTTATGTCCTCTCTACACGGCAGCTCCAAACAGGGCCATGGTGCTCCTACTCAGAACTATGTGTTGCTTCAGGTGCAATCCACTGCTTTGTGTTTTCTGTTGGTGAGCTGTGACCTGCCCCATAGGCCAGGGCACTGCTTAATCATTGGAGATGCTGACCTCTCCCACTGCCAGCTTTGTGTGCCCTGAATCACCTTTCTAGGATCTGGCATTTTGATGCTTAAATAACTTTCTTGAAGTAGATGTCCTGAATGTGGCCCTGAGATCGAGTGGATTGATAGAGGATATTCTTAAATTTAGAGAAGTGTCCGCAGTTACAAGTAAACCTATCCAGGATTTAACTGTCTCTGGGATGCTTTCTTGTTCCTGTACGTTATAAATGGGTGATCCTTGCTGTCATGTCCCTGTGATCACAGAATATGGGTGTCACTTGAAACACTGGATCCAGCTGCTACTTACTCAGATACTATCCTTGATTTGATCTTTCCAGAGTGGTGCTGTTGGTCTTACCTGACCAGTGAGTAATGATAGATTCCAGTAGTGTGGATAACCAAAGATTGTGCTCAGCTGCACCCCTATTTTGTCAGTCTTTTGTTTCAGACCAATTAATTAGATGTTATTACATTATATTGCTCTTTAAAAGACTTCCATAATGTCATGCCCTGTCAGGAATGATCTGTTTAATGGATCAGTGCTCATCTTCTGTCATTTTCTGTTCTGTGTCATATGACACAGTATCATGCCTCTGCAGGTGAGCTATCAGAATCTACGGTGATGTACTGAGGATTTATTTTAAGATGCCTTCGAAGGCTTGTTATAATGAGACTCGACAGCAAGTTCTTACTCACACTCATACTAATGAGGACCTAACAGTGATGAACTGAACACAAAGGCATGTCTCTTCATCATGTATATGGATCAGCGTCATCAGGTCAGAGACTTGGACTAAGAAGCTGCTGCCTTCTTGCAGCTAAGTTTTTCTGATCCATATCAACTTGTACAGCTGCCTTTTTCATTGTTTTATGTCAATTTAGTTTATACACAATTATTACTTTGTTGTGCATTGGGTACTCACTTTCTGCAAAGAGTGAGCAAGGAAACTGGCTTTGTTCTGTAATGGAATCTCAGTGTCAAATGTTATTTACTTAGTGTTTGGGATGTGCACCTAAACAATATGCACCTAAATGGCCTGCTTATGCACTGGTCCAGGTTTAACGAGGTCTCTGTTATGCTGGGCTTCTGGTGCACAAAATGTAGCATCACTGCATAGTTTGCATAACTGTTCTCAAAAACACATGAAACTTTGGATACCCACTTGCTACATGGTGCCCTCCTCCATAAAATGAACGCTAGAGGGTGTAACCCACAAACCTCTCAGTTCTTAAGGGTTCAATTTACTGAGGTTAGGATTTGCATCACTTTTGGATGCAAATGGTCTTACCAGTTTACTACCCGTACACTTTTTTGGGTGCTCTGCTTCTTCCTCAGTAGCAGCACCCTCTACATAGAGAGCTCTGTGTCTCACTGTGCCTTCCAGAGCAGTGACCTTGAATACTAGCTCTAACTTCATTTCTCCTCCTCTTTCCCAACCCTACACTGTTTTCTGACTCTTCCCAATAAAAACTCTCTTCAGTAAAAACTCTTCTCAATACAAATAGAAACAAACTGTTTAGGGTAATAAATAGCTGAGTTGTTTGCTAGAGGGGTGGGATCTGTTCTTCCTGAGGACCTCTGTTGATTTTGCGTGGCCAGGTTTTGATAGCAGGGGAACTACTAGGGTGGCTTCTGCGGGAAGCTGTAAGAAGCTTCCGTCATATCTGATGGAGTCAATGCTGGCTGGCTCCAAGTCAGACCTGCCACTGGCCAACACTGAGCCCATCAGTGACAGTGGCAGCACCTCTGGGATAATGTATTTAAGAAGGGGGAAAAACTACAGCTAGAGAGAGAAAGGTGAGAACATGTGATAGAAATAACTCTGAAGACACTAAGGTTAGTGCAGCAGGAGAGGAGGAGGTGCTCCAGGTGCCAGAGCAGAGGTTCTGCTGCAGCTCATGGTGCAGACCATGGTGAGGCAGGCTGTGTCCCTGCAGCTCGTGGAGGCCCGTGGTGGAGCAGGTCTCCACCTGCAGCCCATGAAGGACCCCATGCTAGAGCAGTTGGATGCTTGAAGGAGGATGCGACCCTTTGGGAAGCCCATGCTCTAGCAGGTTCCTGGCAGGACCTATGGCCCCATGGAGAAAGGAGCCCACACTGCAGCAGGTTTGCTGTCAGGACTTGTGACCTCACAGGGGACCCACACTGGAGCAGCCTGTTCCTGAAGGGCTGCACCCATGGAAGAGACCCACGCTGGAGCAGCCTCTTCCTGAAGGACTGCACCCATGGAAGGGACCCACACTGGAGCAGCCTGTTCCTGAAGGACTGCACCAATGAGAGGGATCCACACTGGAGCAGTTCATGAAGAACTGCAGTCCGTGGGGAGGACTTATCTTGGAGAAGTTCACGGAGGACTCTTCTTCGTGAGAGGGACCACACACCAGAGCAGCTGAAGAGTGCGAGGGGTCCTCCCCCTGAGGAGGAAGGAGTGGCAGAGACAACCTGTGATGAACTGATCACAACCCCAGTTACCTGTCTGTTCCTCTGTACTGCTGAAGGGGAAGGAGGTGGAGAAAATTGGAAGTAATAAGCCATGAAAGAAGGGAGGGGTGGGGAGAAGGTGTTTTGGTATAATTCTCATTAACCTGCTCAAATTTGATTGGTAATAAATTAAACTAATTTTTTTCCCCAAGTGGGGTCTGTTTTACCCGTGATGGTAACTGCTGGGTGATCTTCCTGGACCTTATCTCAACCCATGCGTCTTTTGTTATATTTTTTCTCTCCTGTACAGCTGAGGAAAAGAGTGATAGAGCAGCTTTGGTGGGCACCTGGCATACAGCCAGGGTCAACACACCGCAGGAGCACAGGTGATTTATTGGCCTTAAAGCCTCTTTTAAGCCTGCAGCTGGAAGCCTTTGCATTATTTTCTGGGAGCTGGAGCAATTGTTTGTGGCTCTTGGCGGTTGTTCTGCCCAGTGGTGAGTGCAAAGATCCTTGGTCTTTTCTAAGCCTGCTTCTGACCTCAACATTCAATATATTCATTATGCTCTTGGACTACTCTGTGGAAAACCTAAATATGAAAAGAGCAATCAGGAATCAAACCAGCTCAGCACAAGGCATAGGGAGAGAGAGTGCTACGAGCATTTAAACACTGGCTCTGGCACCAGCCCCTATGCCTTCAGCTACTTCAGTAGATTTTTTTTGCCTTTCTTTCCTACCTAGCAGCAAATAATAAATGGGGCTGTGGTATTAGCCCATGTGTATGTGCTTACTCATACCTATTTACCATGTGTATAGTTGCTGCTGTCTGCTAGAGTGGGTCCAGGGCCTTCTAGATGCTCATTCAGCTAGGTGGCTGTCAAAACCTGTTAGAAAACAATCACTGGATGAAGCCTGTTCATTGCTGCAGGTTTTTAATTGTGTTTTCACAGTGAACTGTATTTGGTGTTTCACTGAAAAGCTCTGCTCTCTAGAGTAGAGCTTTGATGGGAAATTTGAATTAGCTCTAAATTTTTTCTATTTTTCTTACTTCCAGTGAATATTTTTCTATTTTGAAATTCCTTTTTTATTTCATTTTTCTAAATTAAAATGTTATTTATTTTTGCTATGAAAAGTGTCAGTTTAAGGAAAACCCGCATTTAAGGGTATCTTTTTTTCGTTTCAGACATTCCTAGGTTCCTTTCTAGTTCTCTTTAAGCAAGTTCTATGAGGCCCCCACATAAACAGTTTCAGCAGGAAGAATTAGCTCTTTAAAAATACTTTGTTATGCTTTTGAAGATGCTGCAAGCTTACTTTTGGAACAGGCCCTGAATTAGGGTACCACGCAGCTCTCTGTACAGATTCAGCATTGATGTCTTCCTAGAGGTCTAAGGTGCTACTTCAGGGAAGCATAGAGGCAGGTGCATCATGTTAAAGTTAGGTGTCTCAGAGTTAAGATAGTTAAGTTAAGATGTGAAGCTGTGTAGCTCGTGTGCCAAGAGCAGCAAAAATGCAGTACATTGGCTGCAGCTCCTCAGGGCCGTGCTTTTCATTTGGATGATAACCATGTATTGCACAACGTGTTACTAGATCTTCCTTGCTCTCAGGGCCGGTTTGTTCCATTTGTGTGTGCTGCAGTCAGATTTCTGGCTTTCTGTGCTCATGCTCTCAACACCCACACATGCAGTGTGGCTATAGTCATGAACACCCACCAGATTTCTTTAAGCCATGCTCATTATTAAGTATTTTGCTGTATCAGAACTAAATGTTTAATAAACCCCAATGTGAAACAACAGAGAGAATAACATGCTTTCAGGGCTACTGTAGACTACCTGCTTTCAAAGAATAATGACAGTAATTACATCTCCTTATTCCACCTGTCTTCTGCCAGGGTGTCTAAAAGTGCATATGCATTGCTGGTATTTATACTGATTTCTTATCTCCAATGTTTGCCTCTCAAAGCACTGAATGTCTCATTCCAAAAAGTTGCAGTGGTAAAGGATTTTGGTCTTTGCTGGTTTCTTGTACAGCAGAAATATTTTCTGAGGTAATTTGCTAGCAAAGTAGAAAATCTTTACAATTTTTAAAGAGCAAAATTTCTTTAAAATGTTACATGGTATGACCAAAACATTAGGATTTCATTCAGAGGATTGGTTAGCCTGAGTAAGCTGCCTTTCAGACTACAAATTGAATTGTTTAAATAGCAGACAAAGGAAAAAAAAACAGTCTAGAGAGGTCAGCGCTTTGTATCTGATATGCTTTTGCAGTTTACTTTTGTTCTGGTAAGCAGATCCTTTGAAAAGTGTTCAGCTGCAGTTCAGACAAAGGTCAGTATCAGGTCAGTCAATATATTGCACAAAGCTCCAAATCAGTATCCTACGAAAGGAGGCTCAGCACCTTCTGCCTAAAAAAGTATCTAAATTAGAACTTCTCACACTCAAGCTGTCCTGGGAGATTTCCTTCTTCGTGTTCCCTCTGGAGGAACCCATCATGATATCCCAGTA
This sequence comes from Lathamus discolor, assembly GCF_037157495.1. Classification (NCBI taxonomy): domain Eukaryota; kingdom Metazoa; phylum Chordata; class Aves; order Psittaciformes; family Psittacidae; genus Lathamus; species Lathamus discolor. The sequence continues at coordinate 66,262,960 of NC_088887.1, read as the reverse complement.
ATTGGTAATGTTTTAACCACCTATCCATGTACTGAATTTTTGTGATTTAAGTGAGTGTATTGATAACCAGCTTTTGCTTTTTTGTACATAAATGTTAGGGTGGCGGGCTTATATTTTCCACATAAAAGATCAGCAACTTTATTACCCGCAAAAGGTGGTTATTAGGGTCTAAGACTAGAATTCATCATCGTAAGTATGGTTATTTACTTTATACATTTATGCGGTATATCAGCCACAGCTTTGACAGTGCTCTGCATTTTTTTTTCACGAGAAGGCATTCAAATCCAAGAAATATATTCATACCTGCTGTCAACAAGTGCAACTCCCTTGGAAAGCTCTGAGCCAATTTCAGCAGTGACGTGAACAGCAGCATAAATTTTAGGTCTAAATTGGTCAGAAAATATGTGAAAGTGGGCATAATTTGCATGCTGAGGACTGAAAGAGGAAAAGTAGCTAGCAAAAAAGAGTGCAATTAAGTGGGGGGGAATAGAGGATCTACTGGCATGAGTGTAGTGCATCGAATTTAGTTCTGAATTCAGACAACTACGAGTAAATGTAAATGTTATACTTAATGCAACTAGCTATTTATAGTGGAGTGAACACACTTTATCTACCTGTTATGCTCATTGCTATGCTGAAGGATGGGCTAAAGTATGTCATGCCTTGGCTGGCAAACCTGTATGTATGTATGTGCTGAATATGTTTCCCAGTTCCTCAGTGTGCTCTATGGCATGATCACAAATATACTGACTCTTTATGGAAGGAAAATCATGAAGAATGTTAAAAAAAAAACATTATCTTCCTCACCTTGAATATGTTTCAGGGGTCTTTTGCATAAAGCACTCTGTATTCCAGGCTGCTGAGATAGATCATGGAAGGTGATGGATATTTGTCACGGAAGTATCACTTCTTTGATACCTGCTGAAATGAAATGGCTAAGAACTGCGTAATGAAATGAAGGTAGTATTCGGACTGCCAGCAGGAACTGCTCAGCTTGGATGCTGTTGTGCTTCCAGGCAGCCCCTGGCCCAGCAGGATTATTCAGTGCGTCTGAGGTTGACATCTCAATTCCAAATACAATGGATGGGAAAAGGTGGCCACCTCTGAAATCATTCAAAGTGGCTAGGACCCTACCTCTCTCCACTGCCTGAGCAGGTCACTGAAGCTCCCACCTTTCAGTCACCTGGGAAACCTCTCAGTTTAGATCTGAACAAGTGTTGAACCTCAGTCACCTTCATCCACTTGAAATCCAGAGCGTTGAGTCCTCTCTTTGAGAGCGAGCAGCTAATGATGGAGGAGGAAGAGGCAGCAGCCACTTCAGAATAACTTCATTGTTTGAACACTCTTATAAGAAGTGCGAAACATGGATTTTAAGCCTTTCTCAGACTGAAGAGGTTTGAACCACAGTTCCCTTTTCCTCAGAGCTTATCCTACCCATCAAGCTAGAGAAGTTCTTCATTCTGCTCACTGTGCGAGACCACAGAGCAGAGAGAGAATAGGCAAGAGGGAGCTTGATTTTGCAGCCCATTGGTGAGGGCAGGCATGAGAGAGCCCTGAGGCTTGGTCCCAGCTGTCACTGCTGTTTAAGTATTCTTTACTGTTAATTTTTAATACAGGCACTCATATAGTCAAGCAGCCATGGTTGACAAACTGTAGTGATGGTCGTGTTTAACTCTGCCTGAATTTGTATTAAGCACCAAAAACATGTGAACCAGATACTGCCCTAAGCCCTGAACTTCTCACACCCAATGAGAAGCACCTGAGACTGTAGCATCATAGTTACCTAATTAGGAACAGAGTTGTTCAAGGCTTTCTGCAAAGGTAACTGAGAGAGAAAAGAACTCTCCAGAGAAAAAGTGAGATCATTCTTCATCTGAATCACTTGGAGAACTCCAGAAATCTCATTTGAGGCTCTGTCTTACTTATTTTCAGTATTTTATGACCTAGACGAAACAAACTTCATATTATTAATGTGCTTATTTAAGAAAGGTTGCTTATACAAGAGAGGAAGAAACTCATTGCTGTGAGAGTATAAACTGGTAAATTACAATTTAGCAAAATACACAGAGGAATACATAACCTTAAGTGCAGGTATATCTATCTGTATTACAGGGTGGGCCCCATGGATAATTCTGAGACCGTAAGGTCTTCTGTGGCACACACAACATCTTCCAATATGCTTCCAAAAGCCCTTGTTTCAGGCTGAGGCTGCATGTCGTTGTTGCAGTAGTATTGACAGCAAAATCAAAATTAGCCTGCTACAGATTACTTTCATTTTTCACTATCTTTCATGACCATAATGAGCCTGTCATCCAGAGCAAACTATGTATAACCTAACTAACTGGCTCAGGGCAAGCTTGTGGAAGAGCTGGTTACAATACGGCTACCATCTCCCTGCAGCTAGTCTGCCATGTACCAGCACTTTTACTACGCTATGAACACAAAATTTGAGGCTTTTTCATCTCTAGTGCCTTTGGGATTTAGGAGCTTTGCTTTCAACAAATCTTCTTGGCATGATAGACACCTTTGTAACATTCGGATGAGACAACTGTCTGTCTTCCCCAAAACCATTCAAAGGGCTTGAAGGTGGGCCATCCTTTTTGCTGATCAGTTCAAAAGCCATGACGGTGGTATTTGCCTGCTCATTTCGCTGTATCAGTTAACACTACTCCAAAAATAAGTAGTACTGGTTGGAAAAGAATTACTAGGGAAGAAGCAAGATCTCTTCCTATCTACAGAAGATATATCTGTAACACAGTTATCTCTTATCAGATACCTCTGATAAAGAAAACACAGACCCTTTCTTTGATTTTCCTCTAAACCTCCTCCTTTAAAACCCTTCAAAATTATGATGGTAAAAAAGCAGGGCCACTGTATTCCTCCTATACTATGTAATTTAAATGTGAGTTTGATCAGTTATTCACATTAATAACTTCAGGTTAAATCTACCAGCCTTGCCAGAAAGCTGAGACAGAGAAGCAGCAAAGGTACCAGCTGGACACTATTCCAAATGGGGAATTTCTCCCAGGACACAGGTTTCCCTTAGTTAGAGATCTCTTCCATACTGTAAGGGTGATTTTGCCTGTGGATTCTGGCAGCTTCCCTTCTCATTGTTTTGTCGTGCCAGTGCGTTATGGGAAAGTTTAATTTAATTCAGCAGTTCTTGTTTCCTGTTACAAATTTTCAGATGATTTCACCAGCATTATGTAGTAATTAACACATCACCTTCTGTGTGGAGAGCTGGAAAGATTACATTTTAACTGATAGGATCAGTTCAGGAAGAGACTCTCTTTCTCTAAAAGTAGCTATTCTGAAAAAGTATACTGAAGTTACCAATAATTTAATAACCTGTGTGCTAATTTAATGTATTAATATTGCTGTTACTCTTGTTATTGATCACTACTGTTGCTTTCTACTGCTTTCTTTACTGTCGAAAGCAACTACAGTTCGAGAGTTTCTTTACTGTACTTAGGAGTCATTACCTCTTTCCTCTCTGAATAAGCTTTGCTCTTTGATCCCATAAAACTCAGTGTCTCTGCCTATGCTACCCCAAGCTGTCCCAGGACAGCTGTAAGTGTACAGCACTGGACTTCCTGCCAGCTTTTCATCCCTAGGGATGTGCCATGCGTAGCCTGGGAATGTCAGCAGGACCGTGCCTGTCTGGGTGCACCAAGACCTTGCTCCTCCTGTGCCAAAGTCTGCACTTACAGGTTCGGAAATCAGAGAGCAGGCAGGGTTATTCTGGGATCCCCTTAAATAACCCTGGGACCTCCAGGGTTATTTAAGGATCCCCTTAAAGGCAGTAGAAACCTGAAGCCATTGATGTGCTTGTTGGTTTCAGGCTTTAATTGTAGTCTTTCTCCTGCTGTGTGGTTTCCACACGGCAGTTCTGAAGGCAGAGGTCTGTACTCAGGCAGGATCTGCTCTGTGATACTTCATGTCTGGAAATTTTGGCTTATAATCTATGGATTTCTTTCAGACTCAGGGTCACTCCTACACCTCTTCTGTCACAGTCTGTTCCCCCCATACGGCTTTGTGCATGACAAACAATGTCCCATTGTTTTGTGACTCCACCGTGCTTCAGTGATGCAGATTATAGGTTCTCCTCCAGTGCCTGGCAACCTGGTTTTTGTTCTTAGGCCTCCTGTAATGGTGCATAGACATTTACAGGAATTTTATCTTTATCTACATACCAGTTTATTTAGCTCCTTTATTTGATACTATGATTTTATACAACCTTCCCCTAAGATCTTATCCATATCGCATGCATTTTTGTTGTTGCGTGAGCTTTAGAGAGTTACTTTTGTATTCCTCAAGCTATCTGTAACTGTAATAGCTTATATCCTTGGGAGTTGCCAATTCTAAAAAGTGTCGTTACCTTTGAATCTCCAGCAGATGTTTTAATAGGACCTCAGTGCTTCTCCACAACAGTTTCTCCCCACTTCTGGTTTAAGCAAACATACATAATAATTAGTTTTCCAAGGCAGTAATCTGGTTTCATTTTGGTTAGGCAAAAATCTACCCTTGCTGTACAGGTGTTCTCTTTTAGAGGAGCCCAAATATCTAACAGGTATAGTAATGGTCTCTTTCTACCACTTTCCACTGTAAAGTGGGGACCTTGACATTTGCTGCCCTTGCCATCCTATTTATATGGTACTATGCAAAGTACTGCCAGAGTAAACTACCTGGAGACCTGCAGAGTCAGTATTTGATAATATGAGCATAACTCCTGGATTTCTGCCTTTCTTTCTGACATTAATATCAACCTATACCTAAGAGCATAGACATGTGCTCTGTCTACAAATACAGGCATTCAATGAGATCCATGGCCTGCACAGCATAAGTCATGGAGGTATTGGTATTTCTGCATAACTGAAATTACTACCACAAAAACTCGTCTGTACCAGAACACGTTCTTGTAAAGTCCTCTTGGATAAGGCAGGAGTGTTTGCTTTCTTCTACCTGTCCTTTGTAGTGGGCTTGTTTCATGTTATGTTTATGGTCCTCCTTCATGATGAGAAAAAAAAAAAGATTAGGATCAGCATATTGAAAACCCTCATTCTGCAAGCACTGCATCATGCAGCACCCTTATTGGGCTTTCAGTGACTTTTGACAAAGTCAAGGCTGCCATGCCATGTGGGAATAAATGCCGAGAGTGTGAAGATTCAGCAGGTTACCAGTAAATTTGACATATCAAGAAGAGATACAAACCAGCCATTTTTACACAGAAGACTTTTTTAAATCTTCTTTGACCCCATGAGAGTGTCAACTCAGTTCAAATTTCTTACACTTGGTTGGAAGAATTTCAATGCCCATATCAAGAGTTCAACACTTGCCGAAACTGGTTATATTTGCAGCAGTATTATAACCATTCTGTGGCATTAGATCATGCAACAGCATTAGTGTTGGATTAAGGTAACAAAATAACTGAGTTAGTTAGACAATAAATAAGCTAGGTGAAAAATGGTTCAAGCTTCCTAGATATCTTCTGCCATGATATAGAGTGAAGATACCATAATTCTGATGAAACACATGCCAAAACTGAATCTGCTCTGTGTACTTGAAGAGAAGAAGGGGGAACTTTACTTACATAAACTGACATTACTGTCAGCCTACAAAAGTATGACATTTATTTGTTCACTAGAGAAAATAAAAAGTAAGAGGTATCATGCTCCAAGATAGCTCTGTAGAATAAATTGTTAGAAAAAAAGGTGAGAGTTGGGTTTTACTGTATTCTGAATATCAAAGCTTCTTGCATGCTGAGGGTTTGATGGGGTGCTTTCTGTGATTAGTATGCCATTACAGAATATTAGAGATTTACATTAGCTAGAATCATGTAGAAAAGAAAGAGGTACTGAGTGGAGGGGGATGAGACACATTGTTCAGCTGAAGAGAGGCCTAACCTTCCATTTTGTACTTGCGAAAGAGCCTTTTCAAATGTATGATCATGCAATAAATGCACGAATATGTATTTGAACACTTGCACTTTCAACTACCTGTTTGCTGATGACCATAGCCCATGAAAACAGGCTGGTGACCAGAGTTGAATTGTGAGCACAAATGTCCAAATAGCTGAAAATCCTGGTGGAAGAATATTTTTGGTGAAAATGCGGAGTATAAAGCACAGCATTACAGTGCATTTCCTAGATCAAAAGGAGAAATGCAATAAAATCAACAAGACATATACACTTCTAGGTAAGCCCCTATAAAACCTAACTTCAAAACAATTAAAGTTGTTTGGGAGACTGTGAAGCAGATTCTCTTCAAGTAAGCCTATCACCAGCCTTCGCTATAGATGGTGGCTTGATGTATATTTTTGAGTTAACAATAAAGGCAAATCTAGGGCTTCTAAGGGCTAAAATTTTGTGGTCCTGCTTTGGTTCCTCCATGCATCGCTAAGCAATGTATAAGTATATTGGTCCATGAGAATTTCTCCTTTCAAGACTAATTTGATGCATATTGCAAATTTAGTAGTTTATACAGCAGGTTTGATCTAGAAACAAGATCATGAAACAAGAGTCCTCTTTCTATCTCTTGGATCACAGAATATAGCCTGTATATAGCCTACAAAACTGGTGCAGTTGCTAGGTTTATGTCGTGTTGCTGGACACTTGAGGTTCCCCACTGAAGACCTGGTGTGGCAGCAGCTGGGAGGTGTTCCAGGCTATTATTCCCTGGTCTTTGTTTGTTTCACCTACTCTGTTGGTTTTCCAGCATCAGAGGTTCCTCTGGTGGGATTTACATCATCTAATTCTTAGATCTCAACATCTGAACTTGTTACCTCCAAGTAAATAAGTGTAGCTCTAGAGAACTTCATTTTAGACAAATACTTTAGGAAGAAATTGGTCATGCCCTTGAAAAAATTCTTTCTTTCCATTGACTTTACAAAGGTTTCAGATCACCAGCTCAGATACAGGCTTCGAGAACACAGGTTTTTGGCAAGGTGCAACCCACGCAGTTTGGCTGGATGTATTTTCAATCACAAAATTATTTGCAACTCAATACTGAGTATCTGAACATAAGGGAGAACATAAGAAAATGATGCGCCATTTTTCAGTTTCTTCGTTGCAGGTTATTCAAATAGCCACTCTTTGGCAACTATTTCACTTCCCAGGATTTCTTGCAGTGCTACTGTTAAATTAACCCCATCTGCTTCCTTTTCTTTTCATTGACCTTCTAGCAATTACCCTGTTCTCTTTATTATACCTTATTTTAATGTCGACAGTTTTATGCCTGAGCTCAATCATTTGGTGCTTGAGTGACTTCACAGAAGGCTGACAAAAATGTCACTTTAATATATTTATGTTAAAATTATAGTAGATAATTAACTTTAAAACACATTTGTATAAGTAAGATTTACTGAGTCCATACATACAAACCAAACATAATTAAAGTTATTCCATTCACTACCTGGACTATGGTTTTACTTTCTGTGTTCTCTAAGGTATGCCATTGATTCTCATAAGATGATTTTTCAGCTTTTATTTCCAACCCAGGGTGACACAAAAAATGCTTTCAGTGTGAGGTAGTCTTCAGTCCCTAAAGGTTCTCCTAAAGACACCCATGTCTTTAGGAAATACCCGTTTTGGCTTTAAGATGCAGAGCTTAACACTTAAACTGTCTTTGGGTGTGGAGAGAGAGATGGAAGAAGTACAGATGGAGGTTAAGAATGGCTGTATTTTTAATAAGATTACTTTCTCTGTGCTGGATATCAGGCACCCCCTCTGTCACTTCTGGCTGCTCAGAGGAATCGGAAACTTTTCATTATCATAGGAACATCAGAGAATTACAGTGCAAAAAGCCTTAGCATTTACTTCAGTGTCTTTAAATAAATATGAAAAACATTAACAAACACAATGTTCCCCATAATGAATCTAATATCCTTGCATGCATTTGTTTGGGGTTTTTTTTTCTGGTATTTGTTAGACATAAATGGAATAACAGGGATCTTTATACATTTCTGCATGGAGTTTGCTTGAAATAAAATACCCAAACAGAAACTGATAAAGATAAAAAGACAAAACAAAAACTCTAAAAAAAACCCCTCCCATGGACCAATAGTATATTGCACTAGTACTGGTTTTCACCTTCTCCTTAAGAGAACACTAACTTAATTATAGATGTATTCTGGTATACTCCATATCATTCACTCGTATAGTTTTTATATTATGTTTTCCCCCATTGAACTCTTGTTTTGTGTTCAGCAGGAGCTCTGTGGAAGAAAGGACTGATGAATCAGGACCAAAAAGTCCATTTTAGGATTTGGGAGATAGGTAGAATCTTGGAATAGTTTGGGTTGAAATGACCTTACAATCATCTAGTTCTGACACCCCTGCCATGGGCAGGGACACCTCACCCTAGACCATGTTGCTCAAGGCTCTCTCCAGCCTGGCCTTGGACACTGCCAGGGATGGAGCATTCACAGCTTCCTTGGGCAACTTTTACATTCTACAAAGAATCCATAATTCATAAAATTAATCGGTATTTATCACTGAGAAGTCAGGACTGGCTCAGCTTGGTGGGGAAAGAGGTTAATCAAGCCTCTTGTAACTTTGCCAGTACAGAAAGGACTTCAGTTTTAAGACACACCTGCAACCAGCTTATCCACTGCCATTTTCTTTTAAAAGAAATCCATAATGAACGTATGGGTATCACTGGTAGCCGTACATTCTGTCACCCAATAAATATTTCAATAAACAGAAATATGCATACTTCCCTTAAAGATTTGAAAAATACATTATTATTATATTATTATTAAAATATATAAATAATATATTATAAAAATATATTATTATTATTATAGGTTGCCCAGGGGGGTTGTGGAGTCTCCTACACTGGAGATATTCAAGGCCCGCCTGGACAAGTTCCTGTGTGATGTACTGTAGGTTACCCTGCTCTTGCAGGGGGGTTGGACTAGATGATCTTTTTAGGTCCCTTCCAACCCTTGGGATTCTGTGATTCTGTGATTCTGTGATTATGAAAATGCACAGAAAGCTACACAATAGATGTTCTAGACTTTCGTAATAAAATATATTCCAGGAGAGATAATATATAACATAATTAGTTTTCTTTTGTGGTAGCTTTAGGGATGTGTTAGAGAGAGCAACTGAGCTGATAGGAAAATTCTCAAAACGTTGTGTAACCACTTACAATTTTTTTTCATTATGTTCATTTCTACATTTTGAAACATTTAAAAGTTCTGGTTATGTAAATTTTTATTTGTCCAAGTAAATGTACAGATTTTGTCTGCCAATAACTGCTCATGCCTCTGTTGAGCAGCTGGCAAGTTGCTTTTCTCATGTGAAGAAACAGTTAAGCATCTTAAAATATGTATCCTAATGTGGCAAAGAACACACTTAAAGCACTGCCCTTTTACATGAACACCAGGCAACATATTCTTTAAGTATTAAGAATAAAATAAGAAATCAGGAGTGAGATGCCAACTCATATCGTATCTCGTATCGTATCTCATATCCTATCTCATATCCTATCTCGTAACCTCAATGAAAACAGCAAGCCTGTGTGCAGAAGAAAAAAATGAGAAAAGATATCAAGAAAAAAAGGTTACCAGTAGGTATGCAGGGCAGGATGATCGCTGTTTGTGACTCTAAGTCTGAACTGATGAGTGTTTGGAGTTTGTGTTTTTCAGGTCGCTCACAGGTATGTGAGTAGCTTGTCAGCCACTGTAATTAACAGAACTGGAGAGCTGGTTGCTTTGTGGCAAATAACAGCTCCCTCCAACAGGACCAGTGACGGGGTGAAGGAGAGTTGCCCCAGCCCTTGCTGGACCTCAGGTCCCAGCACTGCAGTCAGGTGGGCTGCACACTCAACATCTGCCCTCGCTTCTCCTAAATCTGCCTCTGGGGGACACCTGGACAAAGCAGGCCATTGCACAGAAAGGGTTAGCTGCAGACAGCTGTTCGGAGAATTTCCAAATCTTTGATTTACTGTGATCAATTGCATGATTAGCCTGGATGTTGTTGAGAGTGGTGATTATCTAATGGGGGCACTGCGATCTCTGTTACAAAGAAACTCTGCTGGGGAGGAAAAATTCGCATGAGACATCAATATGCATTTATACAAAATACCTCAGGGCATCTTTTCAAACAACAGGCTATAAGTTAATAGGGCTTTTTCTCTGTTAAACCAGTGGAAGGAAACATGCTTGCATTAAATCTATGTCAGAAAGTGAATCTTGGTGTTAGTGGTTTTCTTTCAGCTAATGCATTTAGCCGCACTAAGGTATGAACTTAATCGCTAAGCTATTCAGGAGATATTAAGCACAGACATTAAATAGGATTATGCAACAGCCGTCTGCTCTTGCTAATTAAAATGTGGAAAACAGCCAGTATCAAATTATTTTGTTTAGACAATTTATGGCTGGTTTAGGTAGTTCAGCATGTATTGCAGTGTTTTCACTGTTTAGTAAGACTTCTACGATTTCACAATGAGTGGCTTCTGTCATTCTAATACAGAGACCTTAAGTACAGCCAATGTAATTTTGTAGAAAAATAAACATAAAGCTTTCTTATTGAATCAGGATTTTAATGAATAACTGACATTTTATTTACGTATTTTGGAAAATACACATATGCTGTAATATCTATATATACTGTATAAATGATGTTCACCAGCAGCTTCAGCTTCCAATTTCTCCTATATTTCAACTAAATTATGTGTGATCTGTGCTTTTAGAAGATTCTTGTTTAGTTAAAGATGTATTTGAGCTATGTTTTTGCTTTTAGATGTACTTGCATGAGTCCTATAGGTTTTGCTTTCTAACAGTCCCTTCTTCCAACAAACTATGCTTTTGTGAGACTGAGTTGTAGTAATGAACTGTACCAATGTGCTTTGTGTATGTCCAGAGGGCAAAAAAAACATTCATTTAGACCTGTAGCCTCTTTCCTGTGACGCACCAGTTTGCCAAAGCTTGTGTGATCCTGCTTGTGTGACCCACACTAGCCAAAGGTTGGGCACCACCTTATTACTTGCCTGAAAGCTCAGTATGTGCCATCTCTCAGAGACTTGTCAGATAAGTGAAATCCCAAAAGAACCCTGGTGCAAAAAACACATGTGACCATAGGTAGGGTTATGATGACTACTGTCGTGACTTCAGTGGCCAGTGTAGGAGATCTGACAGATCTGTTCTTCTCACGGTCATTTTGTTGGGGCACAAATTCCTTGTTTCTCTGACAAAACCATCCAATGGAATTAGTTTTCTCTCAAGCCTACAACCTTTGTCCACCTCAGCATTCAACTAAGATAAGTAGGTTTAGATGCATCACTGAAAAAATCATCAGGAGCACAACTTTAAAAAAATTACATTTATATTGTCACTGTTATGTTTTAGAATCAATGCCAGCTACAGATTAAAACAACTCCTGCCCCTGGTAGACTTCTGTCTGCCCTACCATCCATGGATGCTTTTGCATCCTCCTCACATCCGGACAGTTAACATTAGCAACCCAAGAATTAAATACTTCTTAAATGAAATTGTGGATTTCACTGCACAGTTCTGTGACAGAGTCAATTCAGTGACAAATCTGCAGCCCCTACAAAGGACTAAAAGGAAGCTGGAGTTCTTTAAACTTAGAAGAAAAGATGGTTTGAATAATGCTTCTAACAAAACAAGCTGGGTTTTAAGCAACATAGATTCAGTAGAGAGTCTTAAAATCAATGAGCAGAAAGCTTTAATAACTTCCCCAACCACTGTTTTCCTCCTTGCATGAAAATGACTCATTAAAAGGACACATCAAATTGCTCTCCATGTCTGTGAAAGCGAACACTGACACAATTGGAGAATTTGCTAAACTGTTACATTGAATGGGATGTATAACAAGAGGGCTAGGAAGCTGGTGCATTAACATGTGGGAGATGTTAAGAGAAAAATACAAATGTCGATGTAAGAATGGGGAGGAAATTTGAATTTGCAATTATGCTTTAGATCTTTTCAAACAAATGTTGCAATTTGTAAAACGAAAAGAAGTCTAGGTTGTAGTTTGTGCTCCCAATTTTCAATATAATTCTAATGTAGGTATACAGACTGTTGAGTTTCATGCTTTAGGTTTGTTTTGGGTTGGTTGTAGTGTTTTTGCCCTCCATCCTATGCAGAGCACTCATGACATTCATCTATCTCGGCTGTTGTGGGAAATAGAACCACATTTTTAGGCCCTCACATAGTGAGGCTTGATGTTTACATTCAGTGATTATATACTGTTAAATACAGTGAATTCATAGCAAAGTTCTTTAAATAGAGCATCTTATTAATCACAGAAAATTACTTCTACTCATCCCTCTGAGGGCAAACCCCCAACAGGGCCAAGAGTGAGAAAACTGGGCTGTAAAAAGGAGGAAAAAAAATCTGCCTTTCTCTCACAAAATCACAAAGTCCCGGAATCATAGTGAGGGGTTTTTTTGGCTGGAAAGAGAAGTCCCACCACGCTTGGGTAGGATCATGACAAGCACATCCAGGAATGCCATTACTTGATTGTCCAGTGCTACCAGAGAATGCACATCAGACTGGTGCTTTTCTGTACTTTAAAAAACTGTTGTCTAAATCATCTAGCAGTGGCTCAGGCTGAAGTTTCACTTTCTTAAGCCCAAAATGTGTTTCCCTGTCAAGCATGCAGAATTCATATAAATACAGCACTATTTCTTTGAGAGAATCACAGAATACTCACATCACTCCACAAACTAACAGAATGAACATCTCCTAAAGCCCACTTCACAGACTGCAGGAGACTTCTCCAGTCCTCCTTGCCACCTACCCTCTGGGCAAGTTTTGTTTCAGGCGTTTGGTAAGGGAAAGGTGGGTGAGCTCCTGAGGACCTGAAAAGAGCTGGAATCAATAGGAAGTCATGCAAAGGTCTGTCCCCTTGAGAGCACTGAAAGGGTGCATTTATGGTCATTATTTCACACTCCATTAGAAAGGTGTAAACCTTGTGAAACTCTCTGCAGTTATTCCTTATTAATATGTCTAGCTGAAAGCAGCAGTTGAATCAATGTTTTAGCAGAAAAGGCTGTTTACTCTGATAATGAAGGAGAGTTGAACAGTTAGCCTATCGATAAAACCTGTGTCAGTCAATTCAGTAGAAGATCTCATTTTCATAAGGAATTCAGCTGGAAGATTCTGCATGCTATTCTGTTTCAGAAGAGAATCTTATAATACAGCATTAAAAAAAAAAAAAAGGAACAAAAATAGAAACAAAACCAAAACACACCCACAGTACTGTTTAAAATAAATATTTCATTAATTTGACCTGTCTGTGATAACATTTTTCATGACACAATAATACCAGTGAATTTTACTACTTGCTGAGGGAGGCATGTTGCTATCAGAATGCATCCTGAATGTGTTCAGCTAGTTCAGCTCAAAGGAAACAATGGAGCTTATAGACATGGTAGGCTACCATTCAAATTGGCAACGTTCCCGTTACAAATATTCCTTCCTTTGAATATCTCTTGCCATCCAAGTCCTACATGATGCATATAATTTAAGTGTTCTCCTTATGAATCACAAATGAAGAGCAGTGTCTACAAGAGAATTTCAGGGGAGGTGTGGGTCGGATCCTGTGTTACATGGAGCGAGCATCTCCAGAGGAGGCAGTGGGAGTAGAGGTCCTGATCCAGAGATTCTTGGTAGGAATATGACACCCAAAGGCTTTGGATCTATCCCAGAGTGTGCACAGCACCTCTCCAGGGGTGTTCAGTTGCTAGCAGGATAAAGCCTCAGCTAAGTGTATATAAAACTAGCAGCCTTTATGCTTTTTTTGACATTAAAGGGTAGTCCTGCAGAGCTTCACAAGCTGAGCTTTGTCTGATTAAAGAGCATGTGGACTCTAAATTACTGAAAATAAAATGCGTATTGTTATATATTGCTACTATATGTTTCTACAGTTTGTATATGAGAAAAAGTATGATTAAAAGTCGATGAGAGACTGTTTATAAATTTTGATTGCTTCATAATTTTAACTCTGAGCAACATTTTTATCATAATTATAGGCTTTCTTAAAGCATTTATGCAGATTGTTTTATTCAAAAGGGTTTATATTCCATATAAACTCCACTCTTTTATCTCTCCATAAAATCAGTGTGTGAATTCCCAGCAACCACAACTCCACTAGACAGTCATCACATTAGTAGCAGAGATATTTTCACACAAGGCAGCATTCCTCTGATACTCTGAACATTAATTCCTGCTTCCCCATCGCAGGGAATGTTATGGTGTTAGATATTAATAACAACCTGTAACACATTTGTTACTATTCTTTCTCTCCTTAAAAGTATTAGCAAATATATACTCGTAATTCCTTTGTGAACTTTCTATGTGTTATGGTAGCCGGTGTATCTATGGTTCAGTGGAGGCTCAGCAGATTAAGCCAGTTACCTCACAACTTCATCTCAAGGAGATTTAAATCCAGGAATTGAAATGGAGAGCTTCTGTTCATTGCAGTGGGAATCTTGTGTCTTAATATCCTGGATCCCTACAAATGTTTAAGTCTAAAGGACTTACCAAGGCTGTTTCTTAATCTTTGTTAACATTCAGTTGATGGCACTGTTTCAGTGAGTATGAACTGCTTTCGTGGTCTGCAGCAGAGAGGATGTCCATTGCTCTCAGTTTAGATTGGCTCATGACCATATTGCCTGCAAGCAGAAGGCTCACAAAGGATAGGAAATGTCCATCCCAGGCAAAAGCCAAGGATTTCTGGAGTGGGGACAATCAAGGGTGTCAGGATGCTTGGTTGAAGCTTGAGGCAACAATTGGAGAGCATAGATGGATCTAATGTAACAAAAAAGGGATTTAAACCAGTGGCAGTCCTGGTAGTGCAACTGAGGAGCCCAGCAAAAGTGAATCGTCTTCACTGGAAGAGGAGCTGAAAGGTTTGGATAGCTTCATAGCAGTCACTGTCTCAGCAAGCCATGGCTCATTATGGTTTTCTCCTCCCAATGATCTGAGAAGGCACTTCTCTATCACTGGAACATCTCATTAAATACAACTAAATATACACCCTCTATTTGCATATACAGCTAGGGCATCGAATGGACAATGTGCTATCAACTCCCTCAGGAAATACAAATATGTAATGTTAAATATATATGAAATATGTGCAAACAATTTTGCCATCACTGTAAAGGTTAGACATTCTGGTACGTGGGCTTGGATGCTCAGAAAGAAACTGACTTCTTAAAGCCATAATATGTTCTAGTGGCCTCATGGCAGTGATGACAGAGTATCTAAAACTAATCTAAAAGCTTCATTCATCAATGTGGCTTTGATGAGACACAAGGCCTGATGCTAAGCCATGCTCCATTTTACAGCCCTATCTTCAACTTTCCTGATTTCTTCAAATGACTGGATCACGTTGCAGTGGGATGACCTGATCCCTACTCACAAGCCACTTGAAAAACTGATACGCATCTCATTCTTCGAATATAAATTCTGCACTTGAACAGTGTGGTTCAGACTTCAGTTCCTATTCAAAGGGAAGGCAAATTTAAGACCTAAAAAAAACCCACTAAGAAAACAATTTGATTACTATCTGCTGCTCTAAATGGAAAGAGAGAATTAACACAAATAATGTAAATACTGAGTTCTGTGCAGCAATGCAACTAGGTTTCACCTGTTGATTTTTATTGCTTTATAGCTTACATAAAGGTCTTGTAGCTTCCCTCTGATTTCACTCCAGTGTAGATCAGGCATAATTCCAGCATAGTCAGGGGAATCAAGCCTATGGAAGACACGAATTTATTAGTCTTCGTGTTTCCTGTCTACAGCAGAAACCCTATTTAATCCTCAAATAGTGAAATCATAGTCATCTTTATTTCTATTTCCCATGTTATTTTAGTAATTTTCCAGCTCTGTTATTTGAACTTGTGCTGTAATATTTGCACCTAAAAAATATACTAATATTAATGGTTGAAGTATGGAAATAAATGCAAGTTGAGAGCCTGGATTTCTGATGACACTGCACTAGGAGAGAGTGCTGATCTGTATTTCAGAGCAATTTTAGGACAGTCAGGTTGTCACTGGTCTTAATTTCAAGATTTTATAACACTGCTGCATTTGAGAAAAAAATGTATTTATCTATGTCAATTAGATTTTGACTTCTGAGGTTTGGAAACATTTCATGGCAGAATGCTAAAAAGGGGGCAGCTTTGTATATGTTGGAAAGTAATAAATTACTCATACAAGTATACTGGTAGAAAAGCAATCACATTAGATAACAGAATGTCCAGTTTTAAGTGACAAGAGAATTTTTTAGTATCTATCAAGAATATCAATAAATACTTTTTCCAGATTTCTTGTTTGGTTTCTTGTTTGCAAACAAGGGTCATGGTTTTACCATAGCATTTCTTCACAGGAAGATAGGCTATATAATAGCTACAGGCATTTTTCTGCATGAGAGAATTGAAAAAAGACTGTCCACAGCTCCACTGTAGAGCCAGGGACCAGCTTCAAAGCCAGCCCTGGGTATTTTCACAAACTGCTGCACACCAACAGTTGCAGCTAAAATTTACTGACTTAGAGCAACTCAGAGGCAATTGTTCCAGGATAAAGCCTCATTTCTTCATTTGACCTGGTGCCAGGCTGTAGTTAGTGTTATCAGGGTGTGGAAGAAATCTTACTTCAGGACTGAGATTTGGTGACCTGAGGAGTTTTCAGTCCCCTCAGCCTGAAGCGCTCTAGGCACCACTGGAAGAGGTATGTATCTATATATCTATGCCTATATATGTGTGTATATATTCATGTCTGTATGTCTAGAGATAGATTAGATATAGATAGATGTAGATACAGATACAGATTAGATATATAGATACAGATATAAATATAGATTAGAGATAGAGGTAGATGATATAGATATAGACAGATACACATACAGATGTAGATATAGATTATATAGCTATATATATATAGATTATATAGAGATAGAAATAGATACATTTTATTAATATTGTTTTTAATCTGGGATTTCTGAGGCGGCAACTTTCAGGTCAGTCCCAGAAGCCGTGTGTGTGCTGTGCTGCCCAAGAACCCTGGAAAGGGCTTGGGGCGGCTCCGAAGCCGCGTTCCGGGTCTGCTTCCCCCGCCCCTCAAATCCCCCGGGAGAGGGGGGACCTCCCCGTTGCACCGGGCAAGGGAATGCGGGCAGTCCCTTCTCCCCCTCTTTTCTGAACACCTGAGGCAGGGTTAGGGAGCATTCATCTTCGTTGTGTGAAATTAAGAGTTGAAAGCCCCCTCAAAGCAGCAATCGAACAAAAACCTGCAAAGAGGAAAAGGCTGTAATCACGCAGCAGAGCTTTGGGGGCCTGGGAGGGGAGCAAGGGGCAAGTTCGGGTCAAATGGGACTCCAAGACAGCAGACAGCAGTAGCTGCATAGGATCAATAATCCTCCCGTGTGTATTCCTCTACTCATTTAACATCAGCTAAGATTGTGCGAATACTGCAACTGAGTCCTTGACGAGGAAATCAGCTGGGCGTGTGGCTAAACCATGGTTAATTATTAATATGAACAATTCTTGTAAATTAAATGTTTCATTTAATCCCCTCATGTCGACTTGTTTTGGAAGCTTCCAAAACAATAATGTGGGTGCAGACTTATTCTAGGGAATTTAATATCATCCATATAATATCATTCATACAATGAATTATCATCTTTTCTCTTCTTGCTTCGTTCTAGCCAGCTGAGGCAATGAACAATTTTTGGTATAAATATTTATGACATTTTTTTAAATGTTTGAAGGAAATTTGTCAGGGTGGTCCCTCAAAGCACAGAGGGAAATCACGTCTCGGTGATGATGTGGGTCTTGGAAATGCAAGTTCAGAAAGAAAGGCAGCTCGTATTCTGAATAGTAACTTGAGAAGAAATTAACCGTGACTAATATTTTTTTCCTTCTGCTGCTCCTAAGCTCGGTCTTGCCATGTCCTAGGCGGTCCCTGCCACTCTTCACAGCAGGTCTGAACGTGATCCTTCACTCACCCTACGGAGGCTGTGTTTGTGCCCCTGCCTGATTCCTGCGCTTGTGGTCTTTCCTTTCCCTGCTGCCTTCTCCTCCAACAAACCCCTCAGGTCCCAGTGTAGAAAACAGTCCCTGAAACCTCGGACTCTTCATTTTCCTTCCCTCTTCCCTTCCCTCTTCCCTTTCCTCTTCCTTTCCCTTCTCTTCTCCTCCCCTCTCTTCTCCTCCCTTCCCTTCCCTTTTCTCTTACCTTCCCTTCCCTTTTCCCTTCCCTTCCATTCACTTTTTCCTTTTCCCTTTTCTCTTCACTTCCTTGCCCCTTCCTTCCTTCCCTTCTTCCTTCCCTCCTCCCTTCCTTCCTTCCTTCCCTCCTCCCTCCCTCCCTTCCTTCCTTCCTTCCTTCCTTCCTTCCTCCTTCCTTCTTCCTTCCTTTCTTCCTCCCTCCCTCCCTCCCTCTCTCCCTTCCTCCTTCCCTCCTTCCCTCCCTTCCTCCCTCCCTCCTTCCCTCCCTTCCTCCCTCCCTTCCTTCCTTCCTTCCTTCCTTCCCTCTTCCTCCCCTCTTCCTCCCTCCTTCCTCTCTCCTCTCCTCTCCTCTCCTCTCCTCTCCTCTCCTCTCCTCTCCTCTCCTCTCCTCTCCTCTCCTCTCCTCTCCTCTCCTCTCCTCTCTCCTTCTCTTTCCTTCCTTCCTGCACTTCAGATTCGGAAGAGCTGCTGCAAGCTGAGGAAATGAAGAGTCCTGGGTTTTCTAGTATATACGGCAATCAGCCCCTTTGAATGAGCCATCATATTTGTCCTTAATTCCGACTTTCCCAAGCACTATTCTCATATTCCTGTGGTTGAAATGTAGGAAGGTCTAGCATAATTTGGAGGTCAGAACTCTAAATATGCCTGCTTTAAATAACAAGCCCACACGGGAGATTGTCAGTATCTCTATTTTGTATACAGTTTACACACTGGCACCGCTTTTTAAAACCCTATATGTGGGTTAAAACTCAATTTTACAACCCCCATTTATATGAGATGTAGGTTTGACATCTGTTTGCCAGAGTGTTTTGCACTTAGCCTAACACCCACTATTAAATGACAAAATTGTGGCAGGCTGTCAAAGCCAGCTGACTGACAGCTGCTCTACTTTACAAAAAAGCCCCATTCAAATATTTGCAGGGTTGAAGCTTTCTGTAACGCTGCCGCCATTCTCCCCGTTATTTAGCATGTAAAATATAAGTCAAAGTTTTAAAGCTGTTTTCCGAAATGTTGCCGGTTTTCCATATAAAAAGAGTGAGCGGCGGCTGCTGGCGGGGAGTCAGCGCCGATCGCATCGGGTGGGCATCGCCCTGGGTCCCCGCGTTCCTCCTCTCTGCACACCCCAGATAACACTGCCGGTTAGCAGCGCTTCTTAATATTGCAGCTAATTAAAGACGGCGTGTTCTTGAAGTGAGAACAAAAATCCACTTAGAAAGGAACGGGAGAAAAAGAAGGAGCGGGTGGGGGGTTGTAAAATGTTCCGGGGCAGGCAGAGGAGAGCGCCAGATCCTGGGGAAAGGGCTCCGGGTTGGGGGGGACACCAAAGTCACCCTGCGGCCGTTCCCCGTCCTGAGCCCACCTCCGGGTCCTTCCGGTAGCCGCCAGCTCAGGGCAGCTCTGGAAAGGGGTGCAAGGGACCGATGGAGGGAGGAGCCCTATGCCTTGGTTGAGGTCGATCCCGCTTCTAGCCCCGCTAATGGGGATGTGACATTTAATTCAGGTGGTTACTACTCGCCCGTCCGTTCCCCCGTTTCCCCTCCCGGAGTAATACGAGTCTGTGAATGGCAACGGTGGTTTAAACTTAAAAGCTAACTGCTTTTTTATTCTGACGTCTCTAATGATTGTATGCGAGTAAACAGCGCGAAATCGCTGGCGAGGTAACCCCTCCATGCTAAAGAAGTCTTTGCAGCGATTGCCGGGGTCTGTCGGAACCTCTGGAGCTTTCCGCAGCCCCTGCCAGGCATGCACGGCTTTAGCTGTCAAACGAATCGGAGGTTAATGTTGGGGGCTGTTATTAATTTATTTCTGGAATGAAGACTAGATCCACCCCCCCAATAACAGAACACACTCCGGCGCTGGGAAGGCGACTGCGGCCGGTCCCTGCGCAGGGCGAGAGCATCACCGGGCCGGTACTGCTGGCTGCAGCAGCGGGCAACTCCCCCCACCTTTTACCCCCTTCTGCCCCCCCGATCTTTTCCTCATCCTTCCCCCCCGCCACACACCTCCCTCCTCCCACACACACAGGCACACGCACCCTCCCACAGCCGGAGCGGAGCAGAAAGCGGGTTGTTCTCAGCTTTACCTGGGCATCTTTAGCTGATTTGTGTCCGTTTTAACAACCTCTATCGACTGTCTTTTTCCTAGAGCGGTTCTCATGTTGATAGAAAGGGACTGGAAAAGAGTATTAAAGGCGGGGGGGCGGAGGGAGGATGCGGAAGGAAAACTAACGGCGCTGTCTAGGAAAGGGGAGGTCATCGCAGTTAGCGGTGCGGGGCGGAGAAGGTGCGGACCCTCCGCAGCGATCCCGGGAGGAGGCGGACTAGAGAGAGGCTAACATCCACCCCGGGAAAAGCGGGGGAAGGCAGGGATGAAAGGGTAGGGGGGGTGAGAGGGCGGAGGGTTGTTTGAGCATCCCCGGGAAATCCAAGTTTATTGTCAACAAAGGAGGGTCTGGCAGGGCTCGGAGCCTCCGCTGTCCCGAGGTGCCGCGAACCGGCAGAGCACGGGGCGGCAGGGGAGTGAGGGGGGGCCGGAATAGGGGTCCTGGAGCGGTCGGGGAGGCCACGGTGATGGGCGGTAGGAGGCGGGGGGAGCCCCGCACCTGGGGTGACTCTTCCTTTCCCGGGGGCATACCTCCCGGGGAAAGGGGCAGGGGAGAGTGGCCCAGCAGGAGCGGGGAGGGAGAAAGGCGAGGTTAGAGGAGAAAGTGCGTGTGAGAGTGGGAAAGGGGAAGAGACAGAGGAGGAAGGCTCCGGCTCCACCTCCCCGCTCGGCGCTCCAGCTGCTCTCAAACCAACTGCTCAATTCTATTCACTGCGGCGAAGGAACAAAAAAGTGGCTATTTATTAGAATACTTGTTTGGTATTGTTCGGTGCCACACAAAAGGCGTTTCATTATGTTGGGGTGGAGAGAAAAAGCCCCTCTCTTTTTTTTTTTCTTTTTTTTTTTACTGTTTTTTTTTCTTTTCTCTCCAGACCGAAACAATAACTTGAAATTGTCCTTAAAGTCTTTTCTTATCAATAATAAATTTCATTTTCTTCTCTCTCCCGCTCTCCCTCTCTCCCCCTCTCCCGTGCAGGATGTGTGCGTGTATGTGTGTATGTGTGTGAGAGGGGGAGAGAGAGGGAGTGAGTGAGCGAGAGAGCGCGGCTGGTGAGTGTGCGTGTGTCGCCGGGCACTCGTGGCTTGGGCACAGCCGCCTGGAAGCTGCGGCTGGGCGAGGGGCGAGCAGGAGAGGCCAGGCTCGGTCGGAGGAAGGTGTGAGCTAGGCTAGAGCCGAGGGAGAAAAAACCCAAACCCAAAACAAAACCAAAAATATATTAATAATAAGGCTGCCCCTTGAGCTGAGATGTTGGGAGGAGGCTGGAGCTGGAAGAGCAACTGTAAGTGTGCCTCTAACTTTTG
This sequence comes from Lathamus discolor, assembly GCF_037157495.1. Lineage (NCBI taxonomy): Eukaryota > Metazoa > Chordata > Aves > Psittaciformes > Psittacidae > Lathamus > Lathamus discolor. Next base: position 66,241,354 of record NC_088887.1, on the reverse strand, counting down.
AGGGGGTCTTCGCCCTGTCTTGGGAAGGGAGGAGGGGAAGCCGGCGAGGGGAGGGCTTCCGAGTTACTTTTGCTGCGAGGGAAGAGCCGTCTGCAATCACTGGGTTATCGGCTGTGACACGGATTGGGGCGGGGGGGGGGGGTGATTCAGAGGGTGACAGTGTTTTGGGCTGCCCCCCTCCGCTTTCCTGGTAAAGTCGCCTCACTGGGTTTTGAAGCGCGGGGCCGGAGGCTGGGGAGCGGCCGGGCCGGGACTGAAGGCCGGAGCCGGGGTGGGAGGGCGGCGGGGACAGCCCGGCCCCCGGTGCTGCCTCCCGAGCTCTCAGCTCTCGCTCCGGTTCCACGCTCAGGAATTAACATGTCGGTGCGCGGGTGCCATTTAGTGAAAGGTGTCCTGGTCAAAGAATCAATTTCGGTGCGACTGACCGGCGGGCTTGGCTGTGTCAATACTGCCAAAAAAGGGGGGAAATCAATAGGCAGAGCAGCCCTCAGCTATTATAACTAATGCCTGCTTAATCTCTGCCCCTCGGAGAGAGCATTCAAACGGGCTCTTAGCATTGCTAGCACGGCCGGGCTGAGCCCGGCTCCATCTTCTCGGGGAATGGGGGATCCCCGGGGCTGGTCCCCTGTGAAGGTGACAGCTGCCGGAACCCTTCGGTACGGAGGCTCTGCCCAGCCTCACCTAGTAAAGTCCACACAGAGGGAAACTCACGGGGATTAGGGGACCTGGGCCGGTCCAACCCAGGGTCTTACTCTCCCTCCCCAGCTCTAAGGTGGCTGTACAGATTCTGCCTATTGCCATAAAGTATCGGGGTGCTTAAAAAGTGAAATGGATTTCTGCCTCTTATTTGCCGGTGGTGTTTGGGGTCGATCAACAGGCAATGGAGCAAGGCTGCGCATCTATTGATCAGGGAGGGGACGGGTTTTGGCTGAATCTCTTTTCAGAAACAGGTGTTTAAACATGATAGCGTCTCCAGTCAATTAACCCATTAAAACCCCGTTTTATCGCATTGATTCCCGCAGGCTGCCATAAAAGGTTGTTATTTGAAAAGCTCTTTGTTGAGTAGGGGTGTGGATGGATGGACGGACGGACGGATGGATGGATGGATGGATGGACGGACGGACGGATGGATAGATGGAAAGAATGAATAAGGGGAGTGGGGGTGCAAAGTGTCTCCAAATGTACAGTATCGAGGTGGCAGTAAGATGGCAACCTAGCTTTTGGTAGAGCCCCGGCTGGCCGGGCTCGGCCCCGCGGAGGGGCCGAGAGGCTGCGCTCCTCCCCCCCTCCCCGACCACCCGCCTTCCCAGCCCCTGCGGCTACAGCTGATACATCGTCCTCGGACAAGCGGGATCCGGTGGCGGGTGAGGCAGGAAGACCCCCCCTGACGGGGAAGAGGGGTCGCGTCGGGCCGAGGGGTACACTACAGCCCGCACCGACTGTGGGCCAAGGGGTGCAGCTGACAGTACCCCTATGAAGTTGCGAGCGCTGTTGTTCCTTAAATAGGGCAGTCTGTGGGTAGCCTGCCCCCGCTCCACACAAACCCTCTATCACTTTTTTCAGGTTTCCCAGCAATAGCGCTATGAAAGATCTATTTGCTGCAGGCGCCAGTAGCCAGGTTGTTATCCCGGTGAGTGCCAGGAAATCTGTGTACAGGGAATGTGAAGGATCTGTCAGTGATCTGGTGGAATAAAAGCCCAAACATATCTGTGAAAATCACTCATATTCCAGAAGGCAAACAACCACTAGATCCCTGCTCCGGTATCGCCAGTTGGTGGGAAGGAGCCCGTGTTTTCCTCCTCCCTTGCCTGGGTATTCGTTATCGCCCTTCCCATGGCCAGAAAGCTGCACTGGATGGAGCAAGAGGATCATGTATTTCCTCTGGGTACCTTTAATTTCCAGACTAGTGGTCTGAGGTTATTCAGATGTTTCCAGTTTTACCCTTGTTTGCTGTTTGCTGAAGTAAGCGCTGGATGTGACTGAAAAGGTTTGAAATCGTGTCAAAAGTGATGTTTTAATCTCATTGAAAAGTGTATTAAAGGATAAGATGTAATTTGTGGGAATGTTTCAATGAAAGGAGAGATTGGAGTGGATGATACTTTCGCTCTCCTGTGAACCCCATGTCATGTTTATATTGAAGCCTGTGTAGCTAATCTAATTTGCAATAACAGGATGGCCTGCAAGACAGAAGCTCCTATATGATTTAATTTCTTTCTTTCGTGGTTTGTTTTTTACACAAATTCATTCTGACTTGCCCTCAATGATGCTTTTGCAATTTGGGGATAACTGATGGGGATGCAAACCAGAAAGTTCCCCTTATTTCCTAAAGCCCGCTTCTCCAAGCGATGCGGCAGAGCCATCAACAGACAGGTCGCCCTCCTGTAAATGGGGTGCCGCGCTTGGGCTTGGCGAAGCTCTTTTTTTCGTGACTGACATTTCGACAGCGCAATTTTAAAGATTAACTTCGTAATAACTCTCATGTCCTACCGCTCCGACGAGCTGTCCGTCCCCGCAGCTCTTGTTTTTCTCTTTTCCTTTAGAAGTTTATTCTTACAAAACTATACTTTCAAAATATTTCCCTTATGGTAGAACGTAAATTGCTGGGTAGATGTTTTTTGTCTACAGGGGCTCTCGATCATCCCTTTGAATGGAATACCCTAAACCCTAGAAAATAAGACAGTGCAAGCCCTCATCTCCCGCGAGATATTTTGCCATCTGATTAGCACGTATTCCCGGCGTGTGCCTTAGTGATAATAACAATAATAAAAAATAAAAAAATGTGAAAAGACTCGAAAATTACAACTTTCCTGTAATGTAAAAAGGTGTATTCAGCCTGTTAATTACAGGGGATTGTGTCATTGGAATGTTATCAATGACCCGTTTAATTTTACTATAATTACTGACAAAATAAGACAAGGACAGATCACAATACAGGATATTCCTCTTTCCGAATGATACTGTGCGGAGAGCTGAGCTAATGCGTAACACAAACAAACACTTTAGAAGATGCTCCTGCTGGCAGAACTTCGTTAAGACCCGATTCTGCTTTCCCTACCGACTCCTAACCCCCACCGGGAGCAGAATCGGGCCCCTTTCAAGGTGAGGGGGCACCCGCTGCACCCTGCAAGGATGAGGAGGGGTGAAGGAAGGGACCCGCTGCCGCGTCGGGGCAGCCGCCGGCTGCCGCAGAGATCAAACGTGCGGGAGATCGATACTACTTCTTTTAGGCGCAACGAAAATATAAAGCTCATTTTCCAAGCCGGTAAAAACTAGAAAGGAAGGAGCGAAAACAAAAAGGGCTGGGATAGACAAACTGTTCGGAAAGGGGAGATATGTCGATACTGGGGAGGGGGGATGGTAATGCAGAATTCCTTCAGAAAAATGGCTCCAGCAGTCCTTTTATGTGGCACAATAAATATAAAAATGGAAGTGTCCTGAGCACACACCTGGGCTCCGTGGAGCTTCTGCTGCCCGTAAGGAGGGCGGCTCCTGGCCGTAGAGCCCTGGCCGGCCCCAGGAGAGGAAGGCACCTGCCTGCTCTCCTTAGGACTTCAGAAACCTTCTGGCTCCGTCTCGTACCCACCCTCAGTTCCCTCCGTGCCCCCCGCCTTTCCCTAGGGCACCCCCATAGAATGTTCTCTGCCTGTTCACAGCGCGGCGGAGGGAGACCCCGGCAGTTGTGGGGAGGGGGGAGATACAGGGAAAACAGCCTGGGAGCCGAGACCCCCGTGCCAGCCCCTAGCTGCTCCGGAGAGCCGTAGCGAGATCCCGCAGTGGGGCTGCCGCTCGGGTCCCTCTGGTGTTGCTGCAGCCCGGGCTGGCCGGGCGCGGCGGCAGGACAGCCTTTCTCCTCCTCAGGCTTCCCGTTGGTTGGCACGGCTCTCCTGGGCGAAGGGGGGAGACATTTCTCGTCAGGGGATTTTAGCCCTTTTCTTTCCCCCTCTTTCGTTTTACCCCCCTTCCCTTTCATTCATAAACCTGGTGGCTATAAACGCAGCTTGAATATTGACGTCTCTTCCCCCAACTGCTCCTCCGTTAACCCAATTACAGAATTCATCAAGAACTGTGTTGAATTATCTCTTTCCATACAGTATCAGCATTAGCCTAATTAAAAGCTATAATGTCTGATATAATGATTAAATCGTTAGCTCTGCTGTAGGGAAGCAATATTTTGTTTTCCCTTCAATTAGAAGCTGATTGAGGTTTTCAGAGCAGGTCAGCTGTGAAATTTGAATTATATGTGTGAGTACCGTTCACAGGGTGAGCCCCTACTCGAAAGCTCCAGAGATTCTCCAAATGCTTTTACCCAGCAAGCTGGGAAAAGACAACAAAACACACGAAGAGCCTGTGGCTGGTCTGGGACTGGGGCTGTAGGATCTCCCTGAACAGCTGGTAGTGCTGGAAAAGAAAGCAGGAGACTTTATTCCTGCGCCCTTTTTTCTCCATCCCATCCCGGTTGGGTAGCAGTGTGTGTTAAAATAAGTGATGCCGAGTCGCCAAATCATGAAGGCAGGAATAGGCTTCCCCTCTCTTCCTTCCCTGTCCTCCCTGCTCCCTCTTCCTTCCCTGTCCTCCCTGCTCCCTCCCGGTTGCTCGCTTTGGTCCGGGTGACGGCGCCCAGGGACTGACCGGTTTCCACTTCGCGCTGACCAGAGAAGCTGAGAGTCACCCACCCCCCTCCCTGCCGCCCCGCGTTCCAGGTGGGGCTGGCGAGGGATCAGCCAGCATTCCGCCCCACTTCGAGCATCTCCCCACGGCATCTCCCCAGCCCGGGGCGAGGGAGGAGCAGCGGCAGCCAGCAGACGGCGATCGCCGCCTGCTCCGGGCCGCCCGGCTCTGGCCCGTAGCCCCCCTGCAACCTCCTCCCTCTGGGGGCCGAGCTCGGCGAGGGCACCTCGGGTACCTCCCGCCGCAGCTTGTACCGGGGGGGGGGAGCGGTGGCCGGGGCAGGCATTCACCACTCCGGCCGGCTTGCGAGCTGGCCAAGCCGGTACCTGCCCCCTCAGCGGGCCCGGGGGGTAGGGGGGCAGGTGCGAGGGCTGTTGCCGGACTTTTAGCCCTCACCGGTAGGTTTCCAGTGCTGGATGCCCTCTCCTCCTCCCCTTGGCTTCTCCGCAGCGTTCACCACGCGCACACGGCTCCCTCCCCGCTGTCCGTGTCGTGAGACCCCACTTATTCCCTCCACCACTCGACTCCTGGCTGTTTGGAACTCCACTTTCCTCTATGAAAAGTCTAAGGACTTTTATCTCCCTGCGCAGCCCCAGCCTGCACCACACCAGCCCCTCCAGGACTGTCGCCTCTGCCAAAAGGCAGTCACGAAAGTGCCTGACCTCGTCCCTGTCCCGCAAGGAGGAATCTGCACCACCTTTACCTTTCTGTATCCCGAGCTGGGGTTTAACCTACCCCATCCCTTTCTCCGGTAGATATACACCCTCCGGCCACGGGGAGAGGGGTGCGCCTGGGGCACAGGCAAGGAGGGTAACGCCAATAGTACGTTCCCCCTCCCACTCCCCGTCCGCGTTTGTCCACCCCAAAGGACCGAGTTCATGGCGGTTTGGCTGCTTTTAGGAGAGGGAAGGGTCGCTTGATGTTTATTTGCCTGGGGAGCAGGAAGCCCCGCAACGAAAGCCCAGGATGGGGGCAAGCCTCCGAGGTGGAGGGCGTGGATGAGCGGTTGCCCCTCGCAGCGGGGACGGGAAGGGCAGGGTCAAACTCGGCCGACCTTGTGGGGAGAAGCGGGATGTATCCCCCATTCACAGGGACGAGCCTGGATTTTTGCGGGGTCCACGAGCTCTCAGTGTGCGAGGGACTCGTCCGAGGAAAGTTGTCCCACACCGATTCTTCCTACTTATTTGCCAGGAGGCCTCCTGGTACCTCCGTATCAAAATTCAGGCAGAAATGTGGGAGATGTGCGAGCACTGTCATTTATCTAGCGGTTTTTACTCCTAATGTCTTCGTTTGGCCATTCATGTGGAAAGGCGCCTCCTGCAGCAACCTTCTCTCCCCTCCCCAACCAATTATATTTTTAATACATCATTTAGCAATCACATCGGCCTCGTTTGTTTTGCCCCTGCAGATGTGGCAGCCCATCAGCCCAGCGAAATATCAACGCGATCCCCCACCGCCTGGGATCTTCGGGCAGGCTGGAGGGGACAAGGGTCCCTCCAAAATCATCCCCACATACACCCGAGCTCTCAGCAGCATTTTGTCTGATCCCGAAGGGGCCAAAGTGGGCCCATCCTGCAGCCATCCGGAATGGAGAGGTGCTTTCCTCTCCTCCAGCCATCCGGAATGGAGAGGTGCTTTCCTCTCCTCATCAGACCCGGGTTATTGTGATGAGATCGCTGTTTAGTGACGACTCATTGGAAATGGAAAAGAAAAAAAAAGAAAGAAAAGAATAAATTAAAAGAAGTCTAATGCTACTAATGCTAGCCCAGCACCTGAGGCTGGAGCTTCGTGCTCCTCCCGCAATAAACTTCTGGCCGGTGATGACAGTCGATGGGGTGATTCCAGGCTCTGGAATCTGGGTGGCCTCTAGGGTCGGGAAAATGAACGCTTGCGGATCGGGAAAACGTCAGGGATGCCGGGCCACCCCTTCCCTACCTGGCCACAGGCGATGGCGAAGGGGGGGGGGAGCGGTTTGTGTGCAACAGACTGGCCATTCCTGCGGCTGCGGTTAAAGATTAGAGAGGGGATTTGTGAACGTTTTGTCCCCTCTATGAAATAACTGTAACGTCACAGGACAGCCCGGGCACAAAGACAGCCTTTTAATATTTTCGGGGTGGGGGAAGTCATACTCCTGTACTTTATACAAATACAACATATACCTTCATTAGTCTCAGATGCTTCTACACCCCTATAGTACTGAGTGCATAACGACTGCGGCCAGCCTCGCCAGGGCCTGGGCCCAGCCTGGCAGCACCTTTAACACCGACGAGAGGCGACCCTCTGCCCCCGCCCGCCCGCAGAGCTCCGGCGGAAACTCCGGAACGGCTCAAATCCTGGGCAAACGACGCGTTTAGCTGCCTCTCGCACCAGTGCGGTAGCGACAAGAGCAGCCGGGCCCTCGGCGGGCAGGCGGAGGGGCCGCAGCCTGCCCTAAACTCATCTCTACGGCCGTCTAAGTGCGGGCACGCAAGCGGGACGGGGCAGCCCGCGGTGCGAGGCACACATCCAGCGATGCCCGGCGGGACGCGCGGGAGTGCCCGGTGTCCCGCCTGTGTGTGTGTGTGTGTGTGTACCGGGGGGAGCCGTCGGGGGACGGCGAGGAGGGCGGGACGGGGCGCGCCGTGACCTCACCGCCCGCCCCGGGCGCGGGCGCGGCCCCGCCGGACGTCACCTCTCAGCGCGCGCCACATGCAAATCGCCGCCCGCCGTCGCTCCTCCATTGGCCGCCGCCAAGGCGATTTAAGGCGGGCTCAGGCGCGCGCTGCATGGCCGCAGCGCCGCGCGCCCGGCGGCTCCTCCTCCTCCTCTCCCGTCCCGTCCCATCCCCGTCCCCGTCTCCATCTCCATCCCCGTCCCGTCCCGTCCGGGCCGCGGGAGGGAGACCGGCCACCGCCAGCGAAGTACTGTGTGCTTACCGCCGTCGGCTCGGCGCGTGTTTTGGTTGGGCTCCTTCCCCCACCCCCCTTCTTCCCTCCACCCCTCCCTCCCTCCACCGATCCTCCTCCCGCTTTTTTTTTAATTTACGTTTAAATACTTTTTTCCCTTTTTTTCTTCCGCCCCCCCCCCCCCTCTTCTTTTCCACCCCCTCCCGCTCGGCGGTGGGCTCTCCCGTCTCTCTCTTCTCCTCCGTTCACCTGCGATCGGCGGATGCAAGTCACACACGCTCCCTCCCCTCCCTCCCTTCCCTCCCTTCGCTCTCTCTCCTCTCTCCCTCCAAGTTCTCAAAGAACAAACAAGCCGCCGCACCCGCAGCACCCGCAGCTCCGAGCGGGGCAAAGGAGAGCGCCAGCCGAGGGGTGCGCGGCGCCGCGGAGGGCTCCCGTCACCACCAGCCACCACCACAGACCCCCCCGCACCGAGCCGGGAACCTGCAGCGGGGAGAAAGTTTTCCGATCGCTCTCCTCGCGGTTTTCTCCTCCTCTCTCTCCTCCCTCTCCTCCTTTTTTTTTTTTTTTTATCCCTTTCCTCTTTTTTTTTTTTTTTTTAAATTATTTTTTGCACGGCGGTCGCTACCTCGACACGAACGGGCTTCGCCTCGCTCCGCTCCCCGTCCTCCCGGGCTTCGTCCTCTCTATGTGTGATTCCTTTTTCACGCCTGGCGCCGGTGGAAAATAAAAAAGCTACTTGAATGTACAGCATGATGATGGAGACGGACTTGCACTCCCCCGGCGGAGCCCAGGCCCCCACGAACCTCTCGGGGCAGACCGGAGCGGGAGGAGGTGGTGGCGGCGGCGGTGGCGGCGGCGGCGGTGGAGGGGGGAACAAAGCGAACCAGGACCGGGTCAAGAGACCCATGAACGCCTTCATGGTGTGGTCTCGGGGCCAGCGGCGAAAGATGGCCCAGGAGAACCCCAAAATGCACAACTCGGAGATAAGCAAGCGCCTGGGGGCCGAGTGGAAAGTCATGTCGGAGGCCGAAAAGAGACCCTTCATCGACGAGGCGAAGCGGCTGCGGGCGCTGCACATGAAGGAGCACCCGGATTATAAATACCGGCCCCGGCGGAAGACCAAGACCCTGCTCAAGAAGGACAAGTACTCGCTGGCTGGGGGGCTGCTGAGCGCCGGCTCGGCCGGAGGAGGCCCGGGAGGCGTCGGTGTGGGCATGGGCGTCGGCGTCAGTCCCGGCGGCGTCGGGCAGCGGCTGGAGAGTCCCGGCGGCACGGCCGGCGGCGGCTACGCTCACATGAACGGCTGGGCCAACGGCGCCTACCCGGGCTCGGTGGCGGCGGCAGCGGCGGCAGCGGCGATGATGCAGGAGGCGCAGCTCGCCTACGGCCAGCACCCGGGCAGCGGGGGGCACCCGCACCACCCGCACCCCCACCACCCGCACCACCCGCACAACCCGCAGCCCATGCACCGCTACGACATGGGCACTCTGCAGTACAGCCCCATCTCCAACTCTCAGGGCTACATGAGCGCCTCACCCTCGGGCTACGGCGCCCTGCCCTACGGCTCCCAGCCCCACCAGAACTCGGCGGCGGCGGCAGCGGCAGCGGCGGCGGCGGCGGCCGCCTCTTCGGGGGCGCTGGGCGCCCTGGGCTCTCTGGTGAAGTCGGAGCCCAGCGTGAGCCCGCCCGTCACCTCGCACTCGCGGGCCCCGTGCCCCGGGGACCTGCGGGAGATGATCAGCATGTACTTACCGGCGGGAGAAGGCGGGGATCCTGCGGCAGCAGCCGCCCAGAGCAGGCTCCACTCCCTGCCCCAACACTACCAGAGCGCCAGCACGGGGGTGAACGGCACCGTCCCCTTGACGCATATCTGAGACCCCGCCGCCCTCCGGCACCGGCGCCGAGAGTGGCGGAGGAGGGCGCGGGCACCGGCATCGGCCTGGCCACCGGCCCCGGCCGCTGCCACCGCCTGCTCCTGTCCCGCCCGCCCGCCAGCACCCCGGCCCCACTCCCGGCCCCGCTCCCGGAATCCCCCCTCTTATTTTTGCCTCTTGCTCCCCTTCCCGCCCACCCTTCCCTGCCCCTCTTCTTTTATGTTTTGTTTTTTTCTTTCTTCCTTCCTTTTTGTACAGAAAAGAAATGTTTTGATGTTCTTGTAATAATAATAATAAATAATAATAATAACGAGAGAGAAAAAGGTAACGGTTGCTTTACTTACCTTTTTTTTTTTTTTTAGAAGGACTAGTTTATGAAACTAGTTTTAGACTGAACTTCTGTGTTTTATCGAGACTTTTTGTACAGTATTTATCATTCACGCAAGAGACATAGAGCGTTTATTTGCAAAAGAGGAGTGAGAAAGGGAAAGGGAAAAAATGCTACGGCGGAAAGGCGACAATTGTCTATAATAACGACACAAAGTTGTTGTAGGCGATGCCAACTTTTATGCCGCGCGGAACCGGTACGATTTCGGTCACGGATCGCTTCTTGCGAGGGCTTTTTATTGCCTAATTAACTCTAAGTTGATGGGGAAACAGTTCTCATTTATTACTCATGTACTAAGGCAAACCCAAAACAACACTTAAAAGTTTTCCGTAGATGTTCTCGCGTTTTTGTTTTCTGGGGTTAATTTTTTATTAATTTCGTTATTTATACAAACTTTTGTTTTCCTTTTTTTTTTTTTTTTCAGTTGGAGGCTGCAATGTGGTAGCTTGTTTGGGTTTTTCCTGGATTTTGTAAAACTTTATTGTATTTGTTTGCCCTTTGGTTTTGTTTGTTTCGAGTTGGGGTTTTTTGTTTTGGGTTTTTGGGATTTTGTTTGGCTATTTTTTTGGTATAATTTCTTGTAAATGCATTGTGAATAATTTTTATTTAGGCGTTACGAAGGATTTCAGATTGTGTATATAGTTTACTAAAAAAGCCTTTCTGCTAAACAGAAATCCTAAGGATGCTTTCAATTTTGAGTTAAATAAATTTCAAAGCGGAAAAAGTCACCTGTTATATTTTTATTTTATATATATATATAGAGAGAGAGAGAATGACCGCAGAACAAGGTAGTATTTGCTGTGGTATGTCTGGAAATGCAGCAGGTAAACCTAGAACACGGGGAGGAAGTTTTTAACTGGAGCTGCGAGCAGAACGAAGTGCAATCCGGTAGTAAATGCTGATGTCTCCTGCCTAACCCGTATCCCTCCGGAGGGAGCAAAACTGTTTTATTTTAACACTCGTTCCGTACTGCGAAGGAAAGTAACTTACCGAATGACTCTTCCTAGGCGTGAACGTTCGCTGTGTGGATTTCAGGGCCGTGCTGGCCGTCCAGACCTTGCCCGGAGCCATAACTTGCCCCTTGCCCGCCACTCGGCCGGGATACCGCCGGCCCGGGGGGCACCGACTGCCCCGGGGGACGCGAAAGTACCGACGGACGCGCCACTTCCCCCCTAATTAACGCCATGAAAAGCGAAAGCGCTTCGGTTTGAGCGTCTCGGAAAAAACCGCAACGACCTCTAAACCCCAAGCGCGAAAAGCAGCCCCGTTCCCCCCGGGCATCCCGAGGGGGGCTCGCAGGGAGCGGCGGGGCAGCGCTCCCTCCCCCCGAGAACAGAGCGCCGGTTTCAGCCGCGGCGTCGAGCGGAACGGTGTGGGTCTGGTCATGGCAGAACGTTGATCCATGCTTTGAAATTTAACTTAATCATTCTCCCTCCCCACTCCCCCCCCCCCCCCCAGCTGTTGATGGGTACCTTTCGGTATGCTGGAATTAAAAGTTTGCTGTAAACTTCGGCTGATAGTAATAACACCTTTGAGCGCCGCGTTTAAATATCGTACTGTACCAAATAAATTTTTTAGTCGGTCGTAACTGCTTAAACAAAAGCGGAAAAACTACTTTTCACGTCCAGGGCGGTACTGTCGGTGGTAGCAGGCTGTGGGGCTGCTTGAACCACCTTTAGCGCTGGCGAAGGAGTACTTCGTCCACCCAGGAGTGGGGGAAGTGTTGCTTGGTTGATGAAGAGCCATTTAGGTCCGTGTTAGAGATTGCACTTCACCTGTAACGCTGGCATGTCAACTGCCGCATAGAACTCTTCGGTATCATTTTGATAATTTTGTTTCAATCTCTACTTCTTTAAAATGAAGGCAAAATTTTCATGGAAACTGTATTGATTTCAAACCAAAATTCCACCATTCCACACACCCCCTCCTTTTTTTTTTTTTTCTTTTTCTTTTTTTTTTTCTTTTTTTTCTCCCTTTTCACTATTTAGCCTTGATGAAGGCAAGGTGTGTGCGGATTCAGACAGTCCCAGGCTCGTTTCGGAAATCCTCAGTTTACAAACACCGCAGACAGAAAGCAGGAACCTGTGAGGAACCTTCCGTGACGTGGGTCCCCTTCAGCCAAGCACAGTCCTACGTGTAGTTTAAAATACTAATAGGTGTGCCTTTAAACACCCAGGATAAACTGAGCACCTGTTGAACTGTTTCTTGAAACGCGTTACCGGCCGTGTATGTACGTACTCACACATATCTATACATACTATAGATAGCACCATGGCCGGAGTGAGTGGGTACGTGTGCACATGCAGACGCATATACATCTGATGCAACCTCGTTACGTGCCTTTTCTTTAAGGGTCATAGCTATTGAAAATCACATTTACTGGCAATGCGGAAGGGAAAAATCCCGGCGAGGTGTTCCTGTGTGGCTGCATAAAACTGATAGAACAGACGGGATGGGGTAGTCAAGGGAAAAAAGCAAATAAACAGCTGTATGAGTCCAAAACACCAGAAATGCTAGGGGGAAGCGCTGGAAAGAGAAATATTCCGACTTTCTAAATGAGCTCCTTTTAACGAGTTTTCCCTCTTCTCCTCACGATTTAGCGCCTCAATGGCGTTATGCCTGGAATAATAGGAATACCTGCACTTTCAACGCAAGGGGATTAAACGGACCCTATCTCAGCTATATTCAAATAAGCTTCGAATATTCTTGGACTGCCTTTCAAAGAAACAAAATCCCCTCTGTGCAATATTACCCCCCCCCCCCCCCCAAAAAAGAAAAAGCCACCACACCCCCCAACACCATAAGGGTAGAAACGTTTGCTGTTCGTGGTTTACTGGTTTGGCAGTTTAGGTTAATTCGAGCTAGTTAAACTTCACTTTTGGGCATACAAACAAAGTTAAAGCAACTTTGCTAGGCAGACGAGTTAGGTTTAGGTACAGTAAAAGAATTCAGTCTTTGGCCTTTTTGCTGTGCGGGGTATTTATAAAAGCATAATTGAACATGCAAAACTAAGAATAGGTCTAAGCGATTTATGGTTTAAGTACATTACACCTAAAATTGTATGAAATATTCCTCCTATAATATGATTGACAGAGCTATTAAAATCACCTATGCACAAGAATTATTAAAAAAGAAAGTCATGTTTTCAGTGAAAGGAAGGAAAATCCAGGGAGTAAGGTGAAGGGGAGCGGGCCGGAGGTGTCCTCTCTGCGGAATAGGGGGCTTGGAGTCAGGACCCCCGACACCCCCCTAACACTCCCGATCACCGCTCTGCCGACAGGTCCCTTAGCCCCGGGCGGGGGGCGGCGGCAGAGGAGCCAGGAGGACAGGAGGCATAGTGCGATAACAGGTTTGATCCGCTCCAAACTTGGAGCCAAAGGCAAATTTGGCTGAACTCCACAGCTCTTTTCCCAACGATTCTCCCTATTTTTATTTATTTTTTTTTTCCTTTTTCCTGCCTCCCTCCCTGCCCCCTCCTTTTTTCCCTGCGGGACTCGCTGAGCTCGTAGGAGTGGCGCTGGGCCCCGGGGAAAAGCCGTTCCCTCCAGCTCCACTCCTACGCGCCCTCAACCGGAGTCACACCGCAGTGAGCCCGGAGGGGGGGGCGGAGGGGGCACTGATGGGGCTGCCCCTGGCCCCTGGGAGCAGCAGGGCGGCTGAAAAGGACCCATGATATTCGGGAGGGGACGCATGAAATTGCCCCTGAAGACAGAAAGAGGGACGAGTCCAAAAGTCTGCACAGGGGGTCCTGAGGGCTCAGCCCCAGAGCTTTCGGAGGGGCCATAACTGGTCAAGAAGGCTCCCGAGATGCTTCTGGCAGGGCGGGAGGGGGGTGATCCTCCCTGCCAGCTGCACTACATGCATCAGCATCAGGCCGGAGGCACCGGAACGCCTGAAGCGGGTGCAGCATTTTGTTTTATGCAGAAACTGCTACGAAAGGAAATATATCTTTTAAAAATACTAAGAAAACCCCCACACAACATCACCCCACACGGCTGAGAACCAAACGGCTAATCTGAGCGTTGCTGCGAAGCAAAACGCGGCTAAAACAAGCAATCTGGCAGGTGCCCGCGGGTTTGACGCATTAGCTGGGGGGACACGCTCCTGGGCCGGGCGCCGACCCTTTCCCGGGACCCGCGATGCTCCCGCCTTTCCCTGTGACTCACCACACCCCCCACCCCGGCCCTTTTCTGTCCCGTCTCCCCCACACTTTCTACCCTCTCCCCACGGCAGCTCCAGCTCTCGGCTTCCCTCTACAATACGTGGGGAGCTCGGGAAGGGGCAGCCCCGTGGGGGCGGGCAGGGGCAGAGTATCCGTGTGTCTGTCTTTCCGTGTGAGTGTTCGGGGGGGCTGATCTTGCGGGAAGGGCCCTCCTCGCTAAGCAAACGTGTGTGCGTCTCCCCCGGTTAGTGGAGTAGTGGGTCTGGGGGGTGTCGTTAGAGGGGTGTGCGTGGGTGTCTGCGAGGTGCACCCCGTGCCGTCGGGGTGTGTGTGTGCAGATGAATGATGCAAGAGGAAGATGAGGGTGGAAGGGGGCGGGGAAGAGGGGGTGGGGGAAGAGGGGAGAGAAAGAGGGAGGGAGAACGCAGGGAGGAGGAGGTGGGATGGTGTTTGGAGAGCGAGGGATTAGAGAGGAGAGTCCTGACCCCGGGATCAACGGCCAGTCAAACCCGTTTACAATCACGCAGCGGAACACCGACGGCTCCCGCTGCAAGGCAGCGGCCGGCCGCTCAGTCAGAGAAACCGGGCCCCATCCCTGGACTGGGAAGCTGAGGGGGAGTGCGGGGGGGGGGCCCGGCCCGGCTCCAAAGAGAAGGGAGAGGCCACAGGCTGGGGGGTCTGGGGAGGAGAATTGCCAGCTGGAGGTCGGGGGCTGCAGGGGGTGACAGAAGAGAGGATGCTGCGTGCGCCCCGTCGCTTGGCCGCACCGCGGAGCAGGGGGGAAGGGAAGGAGGGGGACGCAGGCTTGAGGGGGAGGGGGAGTATGGGAGGGCCGGCCAAGATAGCTGGGAAAAACAAGCCCGTTGCTGCCAGCCGGGAAAGGCCGCTCTTGAACTCCACACGGGACCCTCCGGGGCTGGGCTGCGGGGCTCCCGGGGACACCAAAGTCCGGCTCCAGTCGTGCATTTAGCGGCGGGAGGGCGCAGGACGCCCTCCCGGACCGCAGGCCATCTGCCGCACGGCTACCGGGGGCGGGGTGGGGGGACGAAGGGGGGCACCCTCCGAAGAGCCAGTGGTAGCGGGTGGGCTCCTTGGCCTTCTCTCCGCGCCCCGCGGGGCACCGGCGCCGCAACTCCGCCGGGCTGCTCCCACCCCACACACGCAGACACTGCACGGGGGGAAGGGAGCACAACACACTATAACTAATATTTTGGGTGGCGGGGAGGGGGGAGCAAGCGGTATTTCCACGTATTGGCATTTCGGCTTCTCCTCTTCTGGAAAACACACAGCCCCTAAACCGAGAACGCTCGGAGCTATCCCATTACCAACGTCGAGCACTTTTGCTCACTTCTATCCGAAAGGGACCTAAAGCAGACGGGGTCGGAAATGCGCCCCCCCCCCCCCCCCCATCTTCAGAGGGAATCCCCAGTCACTTGATGCCACCGGTGGCCCCTCTCGGGGAACCGTGTGCCCCCGCCCCGCTGCTTTTCCGTCTCCCCCGCGCCAAGGGGACCACACAGTTCTGGGGAGGGAGGTGCCAGGGAGGGCATGCAGGGACTGGAGAGGACTGGTCAAGATGGAGCTACTCTCCGTGGGTTCGTGTCTTGGTTAGTGTGGGTGCCTCTTTCTCTGGGAGAAACTGAAGCCTGGGCAAGTAGTTTAACACGGTGAGGGTGATGGAAGTCGGACAGCCAAGGTTGGCTGAAAAGCCGCTTCTGGAGGGTTAAAGTCAGAAGACAGAGGAGACGAAACAGAAAACGTGTCAGGAGCACGTCTTGCAGGACTCCGAGCTCGGCACGGAGGGGAGCGCAGACGGGACAGGAACCGGTTGCAGCCAGGGGGATGAGGGACTGGGGGTAATCGACCCTCGCTGCCCCGAGCTGCGGGAGGCAAAGCGGGGATTATGCATGCTGGGCGCCCAGGGCCTTGCCTGCCTGTTGGTCCCGGCCCCTCCGTTATTCAGCTGAGTCAACAGGAGCAGTGAGACAGGGGCAGCCTCTAAGGGAAGGGAAGCTGGCAAAGGAGCCCGGGCCCCTGGTGTGCAGGTACAGATGCAGGGACGCTTTCAGGAGCGGAATTTGAATGGAAAGCCCCGTAGCCTTTACATGCAGAGAGCCATTCTGCTGCTGGAGGCAACTGTGTGAAAGTGAAGATTAGCAAACTGGGAGCCTCTTGAGGAACTCTACTATCACAGTGTATGGACCCCATTCCTGTGGCTACAAGCCTTAGATAGTAAAGGGTACTAGCAGGAGACCTGGAAGTCCTTCCTAAGCCTCATGCCGAAAACTGGGACACACTTGGCAATGCCTGTGTAGAATATGCCAGAAGTCAGTAGGAGCTGGCTGAACCGAGTTGCACTGCTAGATATGCCATCAGAAAGTCTGGAGGTACCAAAGGTAAAGGATCAGAGAAAATCCCATCCTTTAAACTTCCCAGAGATGCTGTGGAGTGAGGAGCCGCCCCTCAGGGAAAGTGCGCTGGTCCTTGGCTTTGGGGTGGAAGCGGTGGGGCCCTGAGACAAAGAACCCTCCCCTACTTTCAGAGCCTTGGGGTGCACCCGTGCAGTTTCATGCCTGTCTTTCCCGGCCGGTGTAATTCCCTGAAGGGAGGAGCCTTCAGAAAAGTCTCGTTTCAAGAAAGTCATTCAAGTGCTTTAGCGTGGCCTGTCAGGACGGGTTTGGGGGTAATATGCTTCATGCTCGGTAAAATCCCATTGTCCACGCTTTCAGCCCGGGCACCTCGCATTGATTTGGAGAAGACGTGTGCCACGGTTAGCTGCGGCTCTCAGATAGAGGGACTATCCTTCAGAAACCTTAAAAAAACAAAAAGGGACAATGAAACCGAGTAGAAGCAGGAGAGCATCTGGCCGTGGTCAAACAATTGGGCAAGTGCTGGAGGGCGAGAGGGGCTCCGAGGAGTGGGAAAACGCCGCCTCGGCCCAGGGCAGAGCAGCGTGGGCCGTGGAGGTGCAGCCGGCCGGGGGTGGGGGAGCACCGGAGCCCGCAAAGTGTGCCTTTAGGGAAAGAATAGCTTTCACCGGCAGGAGGTGAAATATAGTTTATCAAGGCGTAAAACTCTCCATAGCAACTAGGAACTAACGGTTAACAAAGGCACCATACATTTTGGGCAGTATAATTTATCCACGGGGGGGGGATACGGGTGCGGGAGAAGTAGGGAGAGGTTTATTTTCTACCCCAAAATTGTCTCGCCCAAATTTCAGAAGTATTAAATTCAGCCTTTTTTTTTTTCTTTTTTCCCTTTACTCCCATGCATAAATAGCGTATAAAAATATTGTCTTGCAAAAGCTGTTGGACAGTGGATAGTTCAATCCTAATCAAATTAGCAGAATGAAGTAGCAGTCTCTTATGCCTTGGAGCTGCAAACGCGAGCAGCCCAAGGCTGCGGGTAAGACTAAAACTTCAGGCACGGGAGTTCTAAACAACGAAATAGTGATACGAAACCACAATTCCGACCCGGTGAGGAAAGCTGGGGGGTCTGAAACCATCTGCAGTACATCAGAGTTACATAGACCCTAACTATGGTCTCCTCCTCCTGCCTTACACACGGGTTAATATCTTTATCTTTTGGAAAAGATCTTGACTAATCACTTGATCAACAATCGGGTTAGCTTTCAATATTACCTTTTGTTTTACCTGTAGGTAGGAGAAGAGAGGAAGTGGCTTTGCTCTGGTCAAGGGTTTCTTTGAATTTTTTTCATTATCTACACTTCCGTGCAGTATCAATCCTACCTTCCTCTAAACTGCTTTTCAGTCACAGGGCAGGTGCTGGCTGTGTGGTTCCTCCTGCTGTTGAAATGGAGGAAATAATGAGAAAAAACGAGGTGCTTGGGCAATCGGACAGTGTAAACACACCATGAAGGAGAGTGAGAAAGAAAACTAGGTGCGAAATGCCTTTTAAAATACACAGCTACAAGGGAGCTGAAGCCTGCATATGTCAAAAGGAGAACTCTGGGAGACAAGTGTGAATCTCAGATTCCAGAAAATAGCTCAGGAAGATTGAAATTTAAGGAAAAATGAAAATAAAAAATTAAGAGCTGAACAAGGGAAACGTGGAGTTTAGACTAACAAACTTTTCAGCGATGTGTCTTTGACTGCCATAAGAGTGAAGAGGTAAGGACATAGCTATGCAGTGAGTTTTCCAGAGGGAGACTTCCTCTGCTCTGGCGTCACAGCATTACTTATGTGTCTTGTGGAATAGTCGAAAGAATGAAGAAATTAGAGCAGAAAGTGCGTTTCCTTCCCCCTCTCTTCCCGAGCACTTAATCTGTTAATGTTCTTATCAGTTTCTCACTTTCTAGGAAGTCTGAGGAAGTTTCTGCTGCCCCTCCATCCAAAATGTCCATTTAGCAGATCAGCTTTTAGGTCATAGCATAGCGTCACGTAGTCTCCGAATCGTTCTTCTATGAGTTCTCTACCCAAAGGGAAGCCCTGCATGATTTTCCCCAATATAGCAACATCTTCTCACCAAAGCTCACCAGATAAGCGGGACAATCTCATCACGATAAATGCGCCACAGATACATATACTTAAGATGAGGAAAGAGATTAAATGACGTTACCGCAAAAGACATCATTGGGCGACGGAAAAAAACTATTTGCTACAATTTGGTAGTAGTTTGCTATTTTGTTGCATTATTAAGTGGGTAGTTCCAGGCAGATAAACTAAAATGTTTTGGTGCGTCTCAAACAGGTTTTAGATGTTCCGTAACGTCTAAATAATGCGTCCACCTTTACAGTGAGTTCCTATTTAGATGGCTGAATTTATCATCCATCTTAGAGTATCCTTAGATGTGGAATAAGACAAGATGCTACAGTTCAAAGGTAAACTTATTGTCATGAAAGGGGTCAATCTCGGAGTCTCTCGTTAAAAAAAACGCTCTCTGCTCCTCGGGATATTCTTGTTGACCTCCTTTAACTATAAGAAGTTAAGACATACAACAAATAATGCGTATATAAAAGCATTAATCTTTTATAAAAAATCTGACAGGGTGTGGATAGCAACTGCAGCATAAATGTATGTGATGGCGTCATTTAGTTGGGAACATCCCATCATAATTTCCCGACGTTTGCTGGGTAATGGGAATCTCCCTCCACTGGCACACGGTTGTATGCCAGATTCAGACAACAGTGAGCTGAGGTGTCTTATACCTTCTAGTTTTCGTATGACATGTGTTATCTAACGGTTAGAGGATTCGCTTCAGACGTGAAAATTGAGTGATGGATGGAAGTATGGAGGAAGAAAATCAGAGATAAAATTCACAGAGGATCGGGCCTGGCTTTTATGATAGGAGGCAAAATAATATAAATTAGAAGAAAGGGCAGAAAACTTAGTTCAGAGGCGCCGTTCCTATTCTGTGAAACAGCTGAGCAACATCTGGAACTGAGTCCTTTTGCTTATCGGGCATCGCACAGCAAGCACAGACACAAAACATCTGAATGGGAAACTTCGGCGTTCCCTCCGCCTCGGTTAACAAGAACACCCGGATTAGGGGGCTTTCCAGTGCCTCTCTGGAGATGCCAAACGGAACTGTGAAATGTTACTTAAAAAAACTCTTAGAGTTCTCGGTGGAAGACAGCTGCTTGTTCCCTGCGAGCAGGGAGAAGTCTTCTGTGAGGAAAGGCGGCGAGAAGGCGGTTGTGGCAGAGCCCCCGCAGCCCGCACCCCTCAGGCCCCAGAGGGGTTGCCCATTAAAACTGGGTCAGGCTTTGGCTTCCCTTACTTTGAAAATCAACCCAATCAGACAAACTAGTTGCCAAACGGCACTTGATGAAACCCAGGACCCCCCCGGCCTACGCGCCCACCCTCCCAGACAACACCGGGTAGTTTCTCACATAGGACCCTGTGCTGGTGGTCCCTTCTCCCCACGTTGTGGCCCTGCCACTCAGGACAGCCATCCCGCTGCCGTGGGGGCTGAGCAGGTTCAGGTCTCCCCCATCCCGCAGAGGGTGGATGCCCGGGCAGTGGGGGAGGCGGTCCCCAGCGGGGTGCTGGGGCCGGCAGGGGAGGGCTGGAGGGAGGAGAGCTCCGCACCCCCGGGGAGCAGCTGAGGGGTCAGGCCACCGCGTCGCATCTGACACTGGAGAGGGGACAAGGGACAAAACTCTGGAGCCGGGTCCTGGTGGTTTTAGGGGGCTGGATCAGGCCCCGGGATTCCCCGGCTGGAGGTGACCGACGCTCAGGCTCCACGGACATCCTGCTCCACTGACTCCCTTTATTTCTGCTCACTAGTGACCCAATCGGAACTTATACGACCTAACCTGCAGCCTGCCTGCTTGCTTACCTTCTTTCTCTAATTATGCGTTCTGAGTATTTCTGAGGGAAGGCAGCTACTTGTGGGGATTTGAAAAATCACGACTGCTTTTAGAAAGCTCTTTAGGAAACCCGTGAAAGTGTTCAGTTTGGGATTGCAGTATTTTTGCCCATGCATAGGAGACAGAAAAAAATAAACCAATTTAAAGGAACACCTCAGGGAGGGAGAGAAATAAATCCAGGATCATTAAGCAGTAAAACAAAAGACCAAGAAAATATTTTCGTCTTAAAAGAGTGATCATTGAAGAAATCTCTTTCCTGATATCAAGTAGGGTATTCTGAAGAGCTTTTCCTAAACGAAGCACCTCTGAGGTGTGCATTTGCTGCTTCAGAAGCAGGATCCTTTTGCTCAGTATTGTCCTACCACCAAAACAGTAAAAATACAGCTGGAGAAGCAAGGAGTGTTGACATACTGTTTAATAGTGACTTTCTCGAAGTACAGGTTATCTCCACCTGACAGCGAGATGTTATTCGAAAATCACAGTAAGAATTTTGCCACTGTACTTTCTCGTGACTCGTAAATAAACCTAAACTCCGCTAATATTACCCTCATTTTGGAAAGTTTACAGTATGGGTACTGCAGGCTACTAAGACCACTCCACTGACCCTCAACCATACTACGCAGCTATTGCTAAACTGATTTTCTTCATTATTTCTCAGACCCAAAGCTTTTTAAAAGGAGAATGCAGCACCCCTAATTTAAATGTTAGTTTCCCTCTCCTTTCTCCAGCCCCCCCGGCCCCACCCCACCCCCCCCCCAAAAAAAAAAAAAAAACAAAACCAAAGAGAAAGAAAAAAAAAGGGGGTGGGGGGAGAAAGCAAGAAAAATAAAAAAAAAAGGTGGTAAGCTGTCTTTTAAAGTGAAAGAAATTAGAGAAGTTTGCAGGAAAATGGTCTAAAGGTGACTAGACCAGTGCTGTCTCCAGTCCGACCCGCAAGTCCTCTTGCAGTTGTTTTTTTTTCTCTAGTACAAATGTAATTTAATAGCCGAGATAGATATTGTTTCACTTTCAGCTATCTGCTCTATACTCCGGTCTCATTCTACACTAGATGATTACCTTACTGTCCTATATGCACAATTTAAAGGGAATTACCTATTACTTCAATTATTTGTTTCTTATCAACTGATGTTACACTACAAGGATTTGCATTGAAAAGACACAAAGAAAGAGCAAGTCATGGCACATTGCCAAATAAAAGAGTAATGTTCTGGTGAATTTAGCCCAAATAATTTACTGCTATATGAAAGTGGAAAAGTGGAAGGTGAACCCTTTGACCAATAAATCTCTTCTGCATGTGAAACCCTTATCTTGTCCCCTCCAATATATTCCACACTAGGAAGCCATCATCATTGGCTCTGGTTTGTTATTTGTAAACCTTGATCTTCTGCACTCGGTGTCCTAAATATGGATAATTAGCATCAGTTTATCACGCCTCTGCATATTTTCTCTTCTCTCCAAACATGCATGCTTCTATTGGCTGCCATTCTGTCACAGAAGATTATGGAGACAGATTGCAGAGAATGAATGTGCTAAACGAGATTAGGAAGGAATAGAAATAGCAACTTGGCCAATAAATTCCTCGTGAGAGCCTTATCATACAATTACACGTTGACTTGTTTCACACTCTCCCAGCCTCTTAATCCAACGCCCCCACCAAGAATAAAATTTCACTAATTTCTGAATTACTGCATATCCTCATGACTTGTCACTGAGAATGCTTGGAAGAAGCAACACGGTAGAAAACAGCACATCAAACTTCCAAAAAGAAAAGAAACTTTACAGACAGAAAGCGGCATAGCTTTAAACCGTTTGTATGTGGAAGGTTTGAAGGGTCAAGACTTCAATGTCATACATGTTTCTCTACGCTTTTACTCCCTAACTCCTTATATTTGGTGTTACATCATCCTCTAGAGGGACTTGAGAATCAGAATACGGTGTGCTGATGCTGCTAAACTCTCTTAGGAGTCCATCTGCTCTGCAACCAACCCTCACTAAGGTGTCCTTACAAACTCGTCAGACACCACTGCCGAAAAAACCTGCTGCCATCATCAGTTTCTGGGACAGTCTTGAAAATGCTGTAACGGTGCCCAAAGCATGACAGCAAAGAGAGACAAAGTCCTGCTGAACTTACACGAATCATCTCCCAACTCTTCTAGTTGTTAGTTCTTTTCATTCTGCCGCCATTATTTTGATGTGAACGTCAAGAAAACATGATTTCTGTGACGTACTTAAAAGGCATGGCAAAGCCCTTCAGGACACACCATCTCTGGAAATGCTGAAAGTCTGCATTTCCCCCCTTCATAAGAACCCAAGAGGAGGACTCACAAAAATATTAATGTTGTAATAATGTTGTTTTCATTGTTTTAGTTACGTGTAGAAGAGCGTAAATGGAATGAAGCATTCCAAGATCTGAAGAGAAGGCCTTGCTCATGGATTTATACTCACAGATTTGACGCCACAGCACCCTTGTCTTAAAATTTTAACAGATTTAAGGATATTTTACTGCACTTTTTATCATAAAAGGACTGCTTTAGAAAGCAAGGTGTTTGCGTAACTCCAGTAATCGTTTCCCTTAATAAGTGTGAATCTTCAACTGCATACAGACAGACTCTGAAAGTCTGGATGAAAAGTATGACCAAGTCAAGCTACGTATTCCGGACTTGCTAAGCATCACTCCTGCCTGTGCAGTCAGATACTGGAAAAGTTTTAACACAGCTGTGAGGTAGTACATGTCGTCAGCATTAAGGATGCTCAAAATAAGGTGATTCCCTTTAGTGGGACCATCCCTGCGTGTTTTATCCTGGGGCGGAAGGGATCCAGGTGGCAACAGAGCATCCCTGTTGTCAAACCCATCCTGCAAGTAACACAGATCATGATGTGGTCTGTGAAAACTCCACGCCTGGGCCCTTTGAGCTATCTTCTCAAGAAGTGGGTTTATTGGTAGTGGTGGTGTGGTTGTTGATGATTTATTTGTTTCATTTTATTTTAATTTTTAAGCTGCTCGTTGCTTTTGTTCTACTCTCCCATGGAGTTTTGCTTGGTGCTCAATTACCTCCAAATGGAAAATCTGACTGCATTTGAGAGTCCTCTTCACCCATATGATGTACGTATGAGTGCATTCCCATCAGAGCCTTAAAACCATATCGTTGTAGAAAAGATTGAGATGACAGAAGAATAACCTTGTGGGATGGATAGCAAGACAACCTGCTTGCTACGTGTTTGCTGCCACAAGAGCCACATAAAGTAAAAAAACCCAAAAAACAACAACAACAACAAAAAAAAAAAACCAAACAAACAAACAAAAAAAAAAACCCAAAAACCCAAAAAACCCAAACAACAAACCAACCAAACAAACAAAAAAAGAACCCGAACCCTTATTTCATTCTTCCTTTTCTTGTTAGGCATGCTTACATATTCACATGTACATATATCTGTATGTATACACACAGATATATATATACATATATGTGTATGTATAAATGTACACACATCTCTTGAGTGAATTGGTTCTCTGCATTGGGGAGAGAGGCGTTTGCCATTAATCTGGGAACAAACCGCTAACCTCGGTGACTGGTATTTTAGCTTTTCTTTTCTCCCTTCTCCCAGTGCGGGGAGAGCAGTAAAGCTTGTGTGGACTGATTGTGAGGGGCTCTGCTGGAATTTGGCAGGCCAGGGGCTTGGAGAGAAGCCCCATGCTGACTCCTATTCAGCGGGCCAGTTTTCTGCGAGCTTTGGAAGTTTCACTCAGCCGTGCACTCAATGGCTTCACAAAGCTGATTACAAGCTTCAGCGCATTCCTGAAGGAGCCAAAAGCGACGCAGGTGCAAACGAGCCGAGGGAGCCCCTTATCCCGGTGACAGAATGGGACAAGCTGGGAAAGGCTTGGACCACACAAATCCAAGGCTCACCAGGCAGCAGCAAGTCTGCCTTGGGAACCGGGGATCATTATCCGCTCCATTCAGCGGGGACCCAGCGGCGGCAGCGGCACGTCCCGGGGCCGGGGCCGGCTCCCGGGGCTCCCCGGCTCGGGTGGGAGCCGCGCCGCTTCAACCGACATCCCTTTCCCGCTCCCTTCTCGACTGACTCACTAGCGGACTTGGGGTGCCCCCGCTCCCCAGAGCCGATTTCTACCCCAGCGCCTGCCGCTCCCTTCAGCCCGACGCCCGGAGCACTTCGATGGGTTTTGCCCCGTTGCCCCACTAAACACGGAAATCTCTCCCCTATTCTCCTCTTTCCTCCTCCCGTCCCCACATAAACACAGTGCTTAAGGGTCTGCCTGAAAATCCAGCCCAGAGAACGCGCTGATCCGAAATGGCAGGTTTCCCCCCCAACTGAAGGTCTCTAACAAACATCCTATTTTGAAGACTGCCTTTAATTCCAGAGAGAAACCAGTCGAGAGGGCACACTTCCCCCCAATTACTCGATTCCCACAGAAACCTCCCGCCGTACAAACGCATGGTGAATGCTCTCGGGCTCCGTGAGAGCAGCCCACGGGCCCTGCCCCCCCGGGGAGCGAGGGGTGGTGGAGAGGCGAGGGGGGGCTCCGTGCCGGAGAGGGTGAACCGTGATTCCTTTTAATTAGGGGTTCTCGGGGGGAGTTCCTCCCGCGCCCCCTTTCCTCTCTCCTCGCCCTTCCCCACCAGCCCGGAGGAGAAGCTGCACTTCGCTGCGAAATTAATTACGGCCCTTCCCCGCTATCAATTACGGAGGAATCAGCCTTTCCTAGGGAGAGGAGAAATAATCAAAGGGCTTTTCAGTCTGGGGGGGGACCCTGGACCGCAGGGCACACCATGCGGCAATGGGTCTGCCGCGCTCCTGGTTTCATATGCAAATAGCGAGCTGCCTCCGGGTTGTCATTATGAGTTTATATTTTTTTATTTCCTTTTTCATAATTTTTAATGTTATTATTGTCTCGGGATTTTAGTAGCCACATGCCCTTCCCTTTCAGCGAGTTTTCCTTGGTTATCAGCCACGCCGCTTCTTCCCAGGGCGCGCTGCCTCCCGCCCCAGCTCCTACCCCACGTCCCGCTTCATTTCGCCCTATGGAAATGAAAGCGGCTCGGCCGGGCATCTGATATTAAAGCGATCCCCAGGACCTAAGGCTCGCCCTCCCCACTCCTCGCAGCTGCCCTGCCTCCGCATGAACCCGCCGTAGCCCCCACCGACCTCTCAGTCCCCCCAGCTTCCTCGGTTCCCCCGGTCCCCCCTGGTCCCCGCTGCCCCTTTCAGGCCCTGGAGATGGTGAGGAGGCCGTGGTGCGGTTGCTTGTGCGGAGCGCACCGCCTGCGAGCGGTTGCCTTGGCAGAAAGGTGCAGCTTTCTGATGTTCTTTTGTCTGATAACTAATTCAAGTTAATGCGATCTTTATGTAAAGCTAACAGCGGATAATTGTCTATTTTCTCGCCAACAATCTCCATCACAATCACTTATCTGGAAACCTGCGGTTGTATTAATCGTTATATTCCCCGAGATAAGCGTCTCTCGAATTATCAGTAAACACTGGAGGGAAATTAAACAAACTCCAGAGCCACTTAAGTTTCCTCCGCAGCTTTTATCCCCCCCTTCATTGGGGGGGGGAGGAACCCCAAACCATCCTGGGACCGGAGCACAAGATGAAAGGGGGGTGTGTGTCTGTGTGAGTATGAGACAGTGGAGATGGGTATTTGGGGGATAATTTTGGGGTCATTCTGCAGAGCCGGGTCCCGCTGAAAGCGCATTCCTTTCGAGGTGCCCGTGTTGCAGGGGCAGGCACCTCACGCCCCGCTCGCCGGTCTTTAGCAGCCCCTGGGACCTTGTTGGCAATCCTTGTAAATCATGTAATTAAGTGTATTAGTCGCTGCAGGGGAAAGACGAGCAGCTAGGAGAGAATACACCGAGAGATTAAGCAGAAGTCGCATGAATTTGGTTAGGTCTGCTCTACAAGGAAGAGAGAGTTCCGCTTCCTTCTGAGAATCACCGTATTAGCACAATTATTGGCAATATTTATACTAGAGAGTGATCTGAACCCCAGGAGGGTAACAGAGAGTGCGAGAGAGCGAAACTACTGTGGGAATATGTTTTACTGCTCAGATCCCATCAGTTCCGTTAGGTGTAAAGAAATTACAGCAAATTGTGCTGGAAACCCCTCCAGGGAAAACATACTTGTATGACAAAGATTTTGTCTTTTTGAGATGAAGTCAAAACATCGGTGTCAACTGAAACTCGTTTTAGGGCGCTGCCGTGTGTGTGTTTACTCGAGTACCTGGCGGGGGGGAAGGAAGAATAAAACCCCCAAACCATTGCATTTCTGTTGGGAATCTGGGCCAGCAGAGAGTTTGCAGCTTCTCCCGGGAGAAGGAGGCGTGCTCCAGCCTGCCCTGCTTCCCTGCTTTGCATTTCTGGGAGGGTTTTCCATGTCGAAATCTCTTTATGAACATTAAGTAATTAATCCTGGCAGTTAGTTACGGAGCAGGCACCAAGGGATTTCAAAACTCGCCTCTGTGATGAGCTTTATTTATTGTCTTATGATTTTTAGGAAGCAAACTTTGATTCACAAAGGTTTCCAATGGCACGGCTCCCATCTTAGCTGGGGGAAGGTGAGAGCTGGAATGGAAAGAAAAGAAACAAAACAAAAACCCAACCAAACAAAAAGCCAACAACCCCCCCAAAACCCAAAACCACGAGAGAACCAACAACTCAATGAAACACATAAACCTCCTGTTACTGGTTTGTGTGTCAAGGCAGAACATTTCCAAATACTATCAGTTTCTTAAAAAAAAAAAAAAACCAAACAAAACAAAACCCAAAACAGTTTAAAAATCCTTTTAGTGCTTCAATTCTGGTACTATTTCTCTTGCACTAAAAGTTCCCAGGGTAGCTTTTCCTTATGGCATTTGAGAATCATCCCACTTCATCTCTCACCTGAATCTTGTCATCTGTGCCATCTTGAAGTGATCTGCGAACAATGCTGGTCCCTTGGACAGCCCAAGCTGGTCAATCAGGCAGAACAGACTATGCAAATGGAATGGAAAGGCGAAGCGATGAAGAACAGTGGCCCCCATTGTCTTGGGCATTTCAAAGCGAAGACCAGCTGCAGCAGGCGTTGCTGTCTCGGACCCTTGGTTGCTACTCTAATGTCATCATTGCAAAACATCACATTTTGAAAACTCTACAGTCTGAATGCATGAGCAGCCCTCCACAAAGATTTCACTTTGCCGTGACATCTTTCGAAGTCACCCAAAAAAAGGAAAAAAGAGAAAAAAAACAACCAAACCCAACCCACAACCACTGGGGACTGGGATCCCAGCCACATCGCCAGCTCACATCCCTCAGTCCCTTTCCCTGCACTCCCAATAACTGTGGGGTGCAGCTGACACTAAATGCCTTTTGCAACCTTGAGGTGAATGCCTCGCCTTTCTTGTTGTTTTTAGAGTCAAACTGGACCATGATTTAAGTTGCATTTAACTTTTTTTTTAATGTCAGGTCTCTTCCAGGCACTCCAATGAGCTAATGCAGAAGAGCAGTCAGTGAAATATTTATTCACAATTGCTTCCAAAACTTCAGATACACAGGGCTTTCAAGGAGGCAGACAGTGCCTTTGCAAGTGATTAAACCAGCAGCTAAGCTGGGTATTTACAGTCCTTCAGGAGTTTGTTGTTTTTGTTTTTTTTTTTTTGAATACTCTGTTTCTTAATACTCTCATGCTGTTGCTGCTCCTGAATATTGCTGCCAGCCCTGCTCCAGCTCTGCTTCCCAGTATTGGTCCCAAAATTAGACCTGCCATGAGAAACCAACTTTCACTGCAGCAAAGCTGGGGGCTGTCGAATGATTAATGTGTGTTTCCAAGGGACTAAATTATTGTCCATGTTTCACTTATTGTTCCTTTTCATTTTCTTTTGTCCATAGGTGACATTTGTGATCACCATGTGGTGAGCAGAGGAAACTCCCTTCTCTTCCACCCTCATGCCTGGAACTTGTGCTCAAGGAGCTAAGGTCTGTGCCACCTCTATCTTAAAATGCTGGGGATTACCTTTCCCTCCTCTCCATCTCTTATGCCGCAGGAATTAGTGAATCCAAAGCTTCTTCTCCAATTTACTATAGTTAGCTTACGAAGATGGATAATGCAATAGCCAGCCTCAGATGCTGCCTAGTTCATAGATGGAGCATTCACATATTTTAGTAGTCATTCTTGAGTGCAGACTATGTTCAGTGTTCATGCAGGAACAGAGAAGAAAGTTTCATCGGACTAAGAGAGCTGAGTTAAGAAACTCTTAATTACATTCTTTACAGGACCAAGAATAATTAGGTGCTTCTTCCCCTCTCCTTTTGCTTGGGTAATGCAATCTGTAATAATCTCATGTAGACTACTAAGGAAGCAAAGGACAGACTTATTTAAAACTAAATAATTACCTATTGTGTTTTGATTAGTTTCCTGAATTTGTTTGCCCCTTTCAAAGTGCAGTGTGTCAGTAAAAAGGAAAGAATGAGAGTAACAAACAAAAGCAAAGGGAGGCTGAAGCAAATTGGGGCAAATAAATGACTGCATAGGTGCCGTTTCATCTTCTCTCTGGAAGCTTCTTTCTCCTTGCCAGAGAGAGTTTTCCAAGGACAAGTACTGGATTGAATGAAAACCAGTTTCCAACTATATCAGCCTCTTGGTCAAATGAGTAACACCAGGAATGCAGACTGTTACTTGCTTCATACAAATGTTTCAGTAGAGATGATACCTACTGTAAGCAACCTTCCCTGCCAGGTATTTGTTAGCAGATGTCCCCAAGACTCTTCTATCAGTTCATCTGCTAGGAGAAAAACTTTACCTACTAGACAAATGGATCCCCCCAACTCTATGCCTTCGAAGGTCTTGGACATGCTTTAGGTCTCCTCACTTGCTAACCTGAATGCAGAAATCCAGACAAAAAGCGATGTTGTGAAGTCAATGCCTACACAAAAGACAATAGCAATGCACACGGCCAGGGGCCAAATGCTTTGTTGCTGTAAGTGGGTGTATCTTCATCTGGAGATACCTCTTACTTGCAGAAAGAGGTTGTGAAGGAGGAGAATGCAGCGACTTTCCAAGAGGAGCAGCTGTTCCTTGTGCTTCCTGTGGAAGTGTTGCCATGGGGCTAAGCAGAGTTGGGGGTCCCCTCTGTGGGCATAGTAGCTCCCACACAGTGGTGGGATGGATGACATCCTCAGGGCCCAGGCCATGGGAAGGGAGGCAGGGGCCCACAGGGTCACTTCACCACCCTTGACCCAGACATGCCCCTCTCCTAGAGCAGCCCTATTCTCAGCCTATGTTGCCAGCTGGAGTTCACCCCTTCACAGCAGCCTGCTGGCCTCACACCCAGGGGTGAGAAACCAGAGGTGAGTTAGCCACCCCTCACTCAGGCCTGCTTTCCCTCCACAGCACCGAACAAGCTCCCATCACTCCAGATTTATGGGCTTGGCTCTGCCAGGAGGGAAATGGCCCCAGACGTTCCCCTTGGGCAGGGTGCTGGGACAACCAGGGCCAAACTCACTTCCCAGAGGCCCCAAGTTGCCCTGCCAACAGGAGCTAATTGGAAACAAGAGCAGCTCCTCCTTTGAGGAGCTAAACTTTGCTTTTCACTTGCAGCTGGAACTTCTGCCCCTTTTGCCTACCAACCCCAACCCTCGTACGTTCAGCAACAGTTATCTCTGCTAGTGCACTGACTGTATTTTTCACGTTTATTATCATCCAACCCAGTGTAGTGCCATCTGGCAAATGCACACAAGGGGAGAAGAAAACCATATATTCAGCAAATGGAGCATACAGGGTTTAGGTTTTGTATTGTCTTGTTTTTCTTATTCTTCCAGTTTTCATTTAAAAATATATGGAAGGGTTATCAGAGCAATTCACCCTCATGAAAAATGATCAAAACTCCCAGTTATGAAATTCAAAATTACAGGAGAGTGCTGATGCCAGGAAGGGGCAAGAATATCTCTTCTGTTGAAATACATTTTCTTCTTTTCCTCCTCCTGTGTTTCGTTTCACCTCGTGCTCAGATGAGGAACACTCAATACTTTAATACTTTATATGCGTTTATAAAAAATATATATATTTAATACTTTTAATGTTTGTGTTCATTCTTTTTACCCAGGATTTGTTCTGGTGTTTCAAATCATTATTTTACTGTAAGACATGTACTTTAAACAAGTGTTACGCAACAAACCACACTCCTCCGAAATATTAGAGCATTGCAAGCCACCCTGCAGCCCTCAAAACCTATGATATTTTCACTGATGCATTAAAAACTGATATAAAAATACACCTGCAGTGTAGATGTAAAAAAAACATGTAGTATTTTCAATGAAAGCTAACACCTATCACATTGCCACTTTAATTCAAAGATAGTTTTGTAACAAAGTTGTATAATCAAAGCATTTTTCCTCCCTGATAATTCATGCTTTAAGATTATCAGTGGAGTTGTCCATGGAAAAGGTACTACAAAATGTATTATATTACTTGATTAATTTTATTTCAATTTTTACTTCAATTTTGCCTAATTACTGTATTGTGATCTAAGCCAGCAGTCTTAAATTAACTATCAACCTGAATTTTGAAGAAACCCTACAAGTTCATGATAATGATGAAATTTGAATTA
Organism: Lathamus discolor; assembly: GCF_037157495.1. Classification (NCBI taxonomy): domain Eukaryota; kingdom Metazoa; phylum Chordata; class Aves; order Psittaciformes; family Psittacidae; genus Lathamus; species Lathamus discolor. The sequence goes on along the minus strand of NC_088887.1, from coordinate 66,210,443 downwards.
CTGACAGTTATTGTGTAATGTCAGCAACATGGAAAAGCAAACTTTCAGGTATTTTAATCCCATTTGCATATGTAGCATTGTGTTTTTCCTGTTTCATTTTTCAGAGTAGAATTCTTTGTCATTTCCAAACTATAAAAATACTGCTAAAAAAACCCTATTTGGGATATATAGATTTTTTTTTATTTTTTTATTTTTCCTGAAATTGAACTATGGCTTTGATGAAAATACGAAAGAAAATGGTTCTTGGGACTAGATTGTCAGTTACTCAGATTTGCTCAGATTTGTTCAGAAAAGTATCTTGTTTTACAGATAATTGCAGAGAGGTAAAACCATTCTCAGACCCTGTTAAAATAAAGACAAGACATTTCAGCGAAATTCATACAGTATCTGTACATTGAGCTAGATTCTGGTCTCACATCTGTTTAAAATTCAACATATTCTTTGCTCAAGCCCTGATCCAAGGCTGAATGATGTCACTGTAATGACTTCAAGTGGGCTGTGGATCAAGGCCTTTTACACCACTGTGCCTCACACCACTAGGCTGAGAAAGGCTATTTTTATTGCATCTTTCTTTTCCTGTGAAATCAGATTCATTTGGAATGAATTAAAAAGGCTTGATCAGAGATACTCTGGGTTCCTTTTTATGACAATACTGTTCATTTTAAATATTTCCCACAAATGCAATTTGATAGCGAAATAAAAATTTGCACTTTCTTGTATGTTTCTGCTTATCTTTGGTTTGGGGGTGAATCACGCTCTACTTTTACATGTATGTGTTCCTTCCTTACTTCTGGCAACAGAGCATTACGGTTTTTATGTAAATAACAACCAAAAAGAGAATCTATTGTAAAATACAATGTATGACAAATTCATTGAAACAAGCAAAATAATTTAAATAATGGTTATTCAATAAATGTCAGGAAAGCAGTCCTACACCTTCACTGATCTAGGCTGCTATGTAACTTGGAAGAAAGCGATCAAGGGATAATTTTTATGCAGTACTATATAGAGCCTGTTTCAGTTGTTATGCACATAATTAGAAATTCAGCAAGTCTTACCAAAGAGGGACATAAACAATCACAATTAAAAACTCAAATCTCTCTCTTCTTTGTATGGCAATGTGTGTGGAGAAAAAGAAAAAAGTAGGTTTTTTGGTGGTGGCTCAGATGAGCTTCAGTTAAACTTAGCTTTAACTCTGAGAGCTGCAAAGCAAAGCAAGCAGAACTTTGCCACTTACCATTAGAGGTTGTTTTGCTTACAAACCAGTAGAATTGCTTTTAAGCATCTCCAACAAAAGAAGTAAAAAAGAGAAATCAAAGTGGAATGCTACAAGTATAATGCAAAATCCTTACATGTCGGTAAGCCTTAATAGGTAAAAAAGCAAACTTGAATCTACCCATTGTTTAATAGATAACAAAGCAAACTTGAATCCACACATTGCTTAATAGGTAACAAAGCAAACTTGAATCTACCCATTGCTTTCCTTCATCCTGTATGCACCAAGCAGGTTGAATTATAACAAAATCTTGTCATACACAACCTTAGTTTTCAGATTTTACAGTGTTTCCATAACTGTTATTAGTTTGAGTATCCAGAATCAATGTAGTTTGGTTAAATGATCTATAGTCAATAAATTTCAGCAGTGATCAGACAGTGGCAGAATATTTCCATATGTTGAAACTATCTCATGCCACTTACATGAGCTGAAATGGCAGAAAAGGCTTGCCTCGTTAAACTGTGTCTGGGAAGACAATATGCGAGGAAAGAAACCCCATCATAATTAAGCATCCCATCCAGATTATCATATTAATGTTAGCCCATTATAAATGGTGGGTAAGTGAAGCAATGTTTCTTTTCAGCAGTAAGTGCTCTGAAAATTTTAAGGAATTAAAATGCCTGAAAATGCTTTCCAGCTCACCTACATTCAACGTCAAGTTTAGCCCTTGATTTCCCTGTTTATTCCTCTAACTCTTCTGAAGTGGCCTTCAAAATGCATAAGCATGGATTTATTGTAAACTTTGCTGTTGCTGCTTCACTGTTGTTCTGATCATTTCAGGACAAATGTGACAGTTTAAACTAATGACTGCACATCTATTGTGTTAGTGCTGTTTCCTGGTTATCTAGTTATTATTTATTTCCTGCTTGTTCTATTGTTTCTTGCCTCACGAAGACTCCTGTTTGCTCTGATAAAATTCCTTATAACACGTCTGCAACACCAGGGGTTGGGTAAAAGGGGTCCTCTGAACGATAACACAAAGAGCACATAAAGAATCCATCACAGCAGTCAGTAGTATAATGCAATTTATTTTCACTAGACATCCTCTTCACTACTGGATTAGTCACTTCACTAATGAGCAAATGACCCATAACTCACAGGAGTGGGAACTTAATGTGCAGGTCTTGCCTTCTTCAGTGCAGATGAACTGCAGCGTGCTCACCATTATATGGTCACTTAATATTTATGGCTCCTTCCCATCTTTCTTGGGCATTCCATACTCTGTGGGAGTTTCAGGTGGGTGAAAAATGCAGGACCCAATGGCGAAACAGATACCAGGCTTTATATTTGTTATTGTTTCAGAAAGCATTAAGAAAAGATGCATCTTGCATCTAGATTCCACCAGGAGCCTATAAGCAGAAAACGAACTTATTTTAAAAAGGGATCTATGCATGTGCTAATACATTAAGGATGCTATTTTCTACCACTATAAGCTAGGCATCTTTCAAATTTGTTGTCCAGATATCACTTGAGCATGGCTTCAAGTTTAAGGAGAATTTATCAGGTCATTCAGTGCATGAATGCAGCTTGTCTTCCTGTGGTAGGAAAAGTTGACACTGTGAAATCTAAAAAATTCTGAGTTTGTCAGAAAAAGGAGAGTTTACAGTTTCAGTGGAATCAAAGAGCTTGAAAGATCTTGCTACTAAATGTGTTATTTTTTCCCTTTCCTTAATTTCACATATTGATTATATGTATTTATAGACCAGAAATTTCAGTCTATGATTACTAATTATTAATAACTCAGAGTTCAGAATAAAATTCAATCAGAAGCATAAAATATTCAAATTTTTGAACTTGGTGGACCACCCTATGTGACCAGGGAAGCAGAAATGAAACCAGAAGTACGTTCTGTACTTCATTTAGTAAAGAATGATGGCAAGATTTCCATACCCAGCATTATTCTTAACATTTTAAAGTAAATTCCAGGACTCATTTTGTACACTTAAACCAGAAATAGACTCCTAGAGACAAAATAGCTTTCAGCTTTGATGGTAAGGCTGAATTTCTTCTGCAGAAATCCCCAAGATAAGTTTATTCCCAACTTTATACCTAGCAGGTCAGAGAATATCAACCTGCCTGACACAATAAAAAACATGGTAATTAGAAGGATTCTAAGACTTTATGAATATTCTAAGCCTTTATCCACTTACACATAAGGGCAGAAAAAATTGTTTCCCTTTTTTCAAATCCTAAATAAGACCCTGGACCAAATCCCACTGAAACCATCTGTATTCTTTCCTATTGACTATCATAAATCTGACATCAGGACATACCTGCAGTTCTTTCCTGTTGTCCTGCATTGGTGATGGTTTTGTGCAAAACCTTGGATGAAGTATTGCCAATGGCTCTTGACATAGAATTAGCTGAGCAATAAAATGGAACGATTGGCCTGCTGTTATGTTATGTATTACATTTTGTTGATGTAGCAAATACTATAGGTGTTAGGCCTATGAATACCTCTGATCTTTTCTGAATTAATTCCTCTTTCAAATCAAAAGCCTGTGGCTGAACTGGAGTATGCTTTGGTGACCTGTTTTATTTGGAGAATTTTCAAGGACAAAAAGTCTACCACAGTCTTCAGTAGACAATTTCAGTGGTTGTTTGCCATCACCGTTAACCATTTAGACCTTTTTAAGTCAGAATTTGTCTAGTTTTTAATTCCAGGTGCGGTGTAACATGTATTCCTTTGTTTCCTAGACTGAAGAGTCCTCTACAGTCATCCTTCTGCCCCCATATAGATACTTCAGTGATCAAGTCACCCGTTAACCTAGGCTTTAATATGAATTGTCTAGACCAAGTACCTTCCCTTTCTTCCATGTACACTGTCAGTAATGCTTTCCAGTCTTTTAACCATGCTACTTGCTCTCTTCTGAAATCTTTCCAACATCCTCTAGGTTTATACCAAGGTGTTCTCAAGCAGCTATGCAGAATTAAGGCTATTTTAAACCTGGAGTGGTAGCTTGTCTTAAGTTCTTATTAGAATTATATTGGTCATAAAGGCATTAGAAATAAATAGGAATTACTGTAAAAAAAAAGGTGACATATCAGCTGGTACTTCAGGGTTAGAGCTTTATGGACAGGGCCTTAATGAGAAAATAAAACGTATTGGTGCCTTCAGCACTGACCAAAGTCAGCCTCTTTGATCAGCTTTCTAAATATAGGTGTAGGAGCTTGACAAGAGGTGTCGTTTCATAATCTAGAAAACTCCTTTTGTTGATTTGTAAATGTAGCTTAATGTCCTAAAATTTTCCACATGGCTTTAGGGGAGGGCACCATTCTTCACCTTGCCTTGGAAGGTTGCCTAATATTTGTGTCCAATGTTAAGGTTACTGCAGAAACATGGGCAGCAGACTGATGCTGCGCAAAGCAACAATCCCAGTAAAGTGTATAAAGCACTTTCCTTGGGGGCAAAAGTAACACATTAAACTTTATCATAATTACATTTTCTTTAGAAAATTATGTTGCTATAATGTGTATCTACTATAAGATCTCCAGTGCAACTGCTTCTTGAAAATGTTGCTCTATTACGTGAAGAGGCTTATAAAACTTCTTTGAAGCATTTCAGCCTGTAATTGACAGTTGATACAGTGGTCTATTTCAGATACTTCATGCAATGAGCATTTGGCATTTCTCACGTTCTCACCCAGTCACACTTGTATTTTATGAAGCTCTTCTAATTAAAAAAAAAAAAATCCTGTCAAGTTTGGAGGAGTAAAATATCTTCTTTTTCTCTGTTTTGCTGAAATATGTCATACCAGTAAAGCAAGCAACCCCCTTGTAAAATTACATATCAGTTAAAACAAACAAACTAACAGTTCAACGTGTTATTTAAGCAAAAATGCTCAGTTGCTTAGTATTCCCATGATCGAGTTTTTCTTCTAGCCTTTTCTGTCAGGCTTTTTACTTCTGCTTTTGTTGGTTTTGTTCATGCTTTCAGCCTGTCACTGTTTCTTACACTCCTCTTTTTCCTCTCTGTTTCCTTCTGCCTTACTAGGTCCATGCGGGATGAGCAGAAACACAGACTTCTCTGACCACCCTGTTTTTTGAACATGTAATTTTGGTGCTCTAAATAGAGGTAAGCTAGGGAATGTCTGAGATCAGGGCTATGTTATTTGTTCAGAGAATTAAAAATGAGACTACATGGAGAAAGAAGGCAGGACTGAAAAGTTAAACCTGACAAGAGGGTTTGAGAAAACCCCTTCTGTTGTGCAACTCTACAGTCAGTTTCTGAGGGAGGACTGTAGATCTGTGCGGTCCCCCTACGCCCTGATCCTGTCAGGGTAATTTCTCTCATTTTACAACTTCAATGCTGCGCTAAAATTGTGACATGGTTTCATAAGTCAGTTCAGTGTGCAGCCATTTCACCTTCCCTTATTCCCCCTCGCTCCTGCCAGATGAGTCTAGGGTGCAGCAACAGCCACGAGTCAATCAAGGATGGCTCTGATTGTAAATGCCTGCAATGGTATAAATGACAGTGCCGAAGGAGATTATATTCAGAGCCACATACATGCTGCAGAGGTCCCACCTCGAGATTAGCCTAAAATACCACCCAGATCTCTAGGTCCCTCCCAATTAGCACAGCCAGGCAATCTTCCTGGCACTACAGAGGCAAAGACATATTTTTAGCTCAGTGCTGTGCTCTTTCTCCTGAACTCTTGGAGCCCCGCTGAGCCAATGGAGTCCCAATCAGTGGGCTAGCTCTGATGCTGCCCCTTCACAAAATTGCCTGTAAAGCCAGTTCAGCAAAGGGATCTGTAATGAGCTCAGCAGCTTGGGGCTCTCAGTAAACCGCAGTGGTGAAGTGAGTTCATGACTGAAATAACCGCCCTTTTATTCATCAGTAGCACATCAATTAATAGTTTAACAGGCAGAGGAAAGATACAGTGAGTGTTCAGTGAATATTAGGCTGATCGTAGTCCGTATTTGTGCTAATTTTGGCAAGATTTCCATATTTGGTACTTGAGGAGAGCTATTTTCTTAATTTTATTTTTCCATTCCCCATGCTACAGAGAACCTGCCAACTAAGTTCAGTTGCAATGTATAGAATTGAAATATAAAGATTAGTAAATAAGAAATTAAAATGATTCTTCTTACAGAATGAACAACTCATGAAGAAAGAAAAATATCCTAAGATCCTATAGGATCCTATATGATTTATGATATTGTTGTTATACTTACACTTCTGGTTTATTACTCTCAGAGACCATAGGGCATTAATGATTTGCATTATACAGGAAACACTTGTGAGTTAATCAGTGCCTCAAGTTCTTTAGTGGTTCCACCCTTTCTTTCTTCTTGTCTTACAAAGAGCTGATTTTATTACTTAATTAGTTCCTCTGGTCAAGGACTATGGACGCAAGTGTTGTCAAAGTTAGCAGAAAGAAACATCTGTCCACTCAGCCAGAGTTCTGTCCCATCAGCTGGAGGGATGGACTAACAGTTGATGGCAAACAGTGTGTTCACCAAATGGTGGGCTATTATTTAACAAACTGATTGGAACAGTTTAGGGTTTTTTGTATATTGTTGTTATTTGTAAGTATTCAGGAAATAATCTCTGGGAACATATTTCAGCCAGTTTCAGCCTGTTGCAGGTTGGATCTGTGCCTTCACTATTCGTGCTTGCTGCTTTCCCAGAGCAACTAGTTCCCCCAAGTCACATGGGGTTGTTTCTTGTCCGTTACTGGTGAGTGGAACTAATAAGTAAGAAGGTAGAATGATGAATTAGCTTCTGCTTTCTCAGTGGGAAATAAGAGTCCCTTTTCTCTGTAGGCAAGCCAACTCAGCTCAAGCTTAATATGTGATATTGGAAGTTCAAGATTCGTGGGCCCTTGATTCCCTCAGAGAGAATACTTTTTTGAAAGTCAGCAGCTATAATGAATATTTCAGATTCTAAAGTGCTTTTTTGTTGTTGGGTTTTGTTTTTTTTTTTTTCTGTTCCATGGACTCTACGATGTGAAGTCACAAGCTTAGGACAAATTTAATATTAATTCTAATTCATTAGTATTGCAAAACCATCTTATTCTCATATATTTCCTTGCTCTGTTCTCAGGTAGAAAAAGAACAAAACAGTTCAGAACTTTCTGTTATCCCTATTCTTTAATACAGCTGCATAATCACTGCTTTTTCTGTTACCTTAAAATGTATTCTGGGGATCAGCTTCAGTTCTCCTGACATCTGCTGCGTGACAGAATGTTGACACCTTTTTCTGCTCAGTATCCCCCATCCCCCAGCAGTCTTTATTACAGCCCATCAGTAGGTTTTACCGGGCTTTACAATCATCTCTGTGTCTCTGTCACACACTGGGGCTCCCTAGAAATGCGGCTTGGTCTCTTCGCCTCATTCACCATTTAATGGCTAGATTTTCAACATACACTGCTGTATTTCTCATGGTTCCATTTGTCTATGTTTTCTGAGACTAAAATAGTCCTTTGCGACAAGGTGATATTATATCCGTACTACAATGTTTTCTTTGCATTTATTACATGCCTATTACTCTGCTAGTTATGTATTCTGTATTTTCTGGAACTCCTCTCTGACAGTTGCATCATCTGTCTAACCCATTCTTCAGTCCACACTCACCCCATGACATGCCTGTTGCCTATGAAGTCAAAGCTTTTCTCTCTGTGCCTTCAAGGATCTGTATCGTTCAGCTCTTGCCTTTTCCCTAAATTCCTGCTAAGGCTGGTCAGAATGAATGTCAATGTAAGTGATTTTTCATCAAAATATATTCTTCTTTTTTTTTGTGTGAAGATGGCTGAGTTATTACCAGTGAGAACAAAATTGAACGTTACAACCTTGGAAACTGTCAGAATATAACTGTGTTGCCAATGGCCATGTCTGCTTCCACCCCTTGTCCCTGTTGTCTCCTTCCATCTCTGCTACTCAGCAGATGTCAGATCCAGCACACATTTTCCCTTCCTTCTTCATAAACACCTATACTCATCCTTCCAGACAAGCCTTTATGCCAGGGATATTATTTCCCAGATGCTCTGAATACTTTGTGTTTTTTCATAATTCTTTTCGTTTTTTAGGAGGAACAAGTAAGGAGGAACAACTGAGAAAATAGTCGATGTCTCATTGACAAGATTCATCATATGGCTTTCTTATTAGATCCATGGTCTCAATGTTCCTTTTCTCCTTCAATTCAATCTTTATGCTGTCATATGGAAGGAGCACATTGTGACTTCCTTTGGCTTTTTCTGGCGCATCTTTCACATTTCCAAATCATTGAAATATTAATAAATATTATAAATTACATAATACAAAGTATTAATACATTAATAGAGCCATTTAGAGGTGTATTATTTGTAACATAATCTATAATAATATAAACACACAACAATGGCATTCACGACTGCTGGTAATTGCATGTGACACATATATGTAAGTCTTCCCTCTGAACAGCATGACCAGATCCTTGCTTGCTCTTCAGGTCTCTCAGAGGGGTTCTGACGTAACTCATGGTTATGAAAATGATGCTCACACACTTGTCAGTTTTACATAAATGCAGAGCTACCAAGGGTTTGTTTGGTGTTTGGTGGGATCTTTGTTCCATGGTGCTGTTCCTCCCTTCCAAACTAAAACCATATATTAATATATTCACAGACTGAGTTATATTGGGTCCAACCTTCAGCTTATGGACAGGTAATATTAAAAAACTGCATGGAATCCCAGACCAGGGAAGGAAGAACATGTTGAGGTGACCAGAGCAAAATTCACCCCATTTTGGAAGGACTCATCTCTTGCACCCTCAGAAGCCTGATGCTGGCTGCACTGCTGAGGTTGCCACAAACATTTACCACTCACTGTAGGTCCCTCTGCATTTGCTGATCTGGGAAAGACACAGCCTGGGCCCTGCTAGCGCCTTCCCATCACAGTTCCAGCTGTGAACATGAGAAGCAACTCCACAAGGAGTGGTGTCCTGCTGTGGTATTGACAAGTGAGCAAGAAGCAGCAACTAATTCAGAAGGCCATGAGGACAGGCACATGGTCCTCATGCAGGCAGTGTCAGCACAGCTTCCTCTTTATCTGCTGCCCAGGACTGAAGGCAACAGGTGAACTTGTTTGAGGGAAGCAATGGTCAGGGAGAGAGTGAAGTTTCTCTAAGTAGTCGAGGTCGTGTATGATCTGGTGAGCTATTACAAGATGCTAGTGGAGACAAACTCAACATAAATGGGGGAAAAGTGGCTACATGTAGAGGACACCTGATAATGTGTCTTCTTCTGAGGGAGCAAGAATAATGCCTGTTCCCTCTGTAGAGGTAGGACAGGAAGAGATTGCAGGTCACAGTCCTCAAAACTGGGGCTTGAAGGGAAACAACAAGATATGGGCTACTAGTAACTATCCCCGTATATGTCAAAGACAGAAAATCTACAAAATAACACCATTCATTAAAACATAGACTTGTGGCTGTTTTACTGATGATAACCGTGCATCAGTGAGATAAATGAGTGCACAGCTGAGGACCCTTTGCAGAGCCCTCAGGAACTGAAGTGTTCGTGCTAGTGTAATGCCGAAAAGGGTGCACAGGGTCTGACCACAGTCTGGCAGTCAGCTTGTGACTGTCTTCCTCAGGCTGCAACTCGTATTCAGAAGCTGCGTTCATGTACAAGCTGGTGATCATCCAGCAGATTGTGGAAGGCAGATGAAACATAGCTTTATTTTATAGTTTATTTATGATTTTAGAGGGGGCTTTAAATAGTGTGCGATATAAGACAAGAAAACCTGACAGTGTTCACAAGATTTCTGTGGTGCTTCTTTGGGGTGCTTCTTTGGCCCAGTACACCAGGTCTTACTGTGAAACTGCTTCTGGGAAAACCTAAGAGGATAAGTGGTCATGCCATCTGAGATACACTGCACCCCTGAGCCTGAATTATCTACAGGAAAAGTAAGGAGTATTTTGGTTTCTGAGTATTCGTGAAAAAATCAATGGAAAAGCAGGTTTATATTAAAAATTGATCTAAATATTTAAAATATGAGTCTAGATAAAAATTCAGTTCCTGCTTTCCTCTCAGTTGTTTCTCCTGGAGTTTTCCAACTATGTTTTTAGTTTCTGCTCAGCAGCCTTGTTTTCAGAGTTGTATAACTTCAACATTTCAGTGTATTAGCCAGCAGCCTTACCTTAATGATTATGTTTTTTTTGTATGGTGTCTTGCAAATATGACTGGTTTAATAATCTTCTGCATTGCAGCTTGCAAAACTCCATTAGCATCTAAAGGTCTGCATGAGTGGAAAATCTGACTTATGGTTGTTTAAGAAACATTAATATTCTTTTTAAGTTTTTATAGGGTGTTGGGCACAATTGTCCATGAGTAGCATAGCACAATATTAGTGAGAGCTACATATTTAAGAAAATTTCTCAGCAGCATTATAAAACATGTTTAAAATTGTCAACACTTTTAAAATTATGATACCACTTACTTTGACCTTGATACAGAGTGCATTTATCTTCCCTTCTGTATTTGTATAAACTTGTCAACACCTTATCCAGAATAGAAAAAAGTGGCAATGCATCCTTTTTAGTTCACAAGTAGGAAATCTGTCTCTTTATACAGCAATGAAAATGGGAAACTGTACAGTATAATGCTAATACGAATAGTGTCACAAAATCGCAGTTCAAGATTTCAGTGAAAAAGGAAAAGTAAATCTGTCTCAAATATATTTGGTTAACGTAAGTAAAAATATTTGTCATCAGTTTGTTATACATTAAGATAAGCAGCTACTACCTCATTTGGTTATAGCCAGTGTTTCTTTACTCATTAGGGGTCCATTACCCTATATATGTTTTCAGAATACATGATTTCATAACATGTATTACAAAGGCAACTGTTCCGTAATGGCATCATAAATTCTGTGTGGATACAGCACAAGTACTGGTATGACTGCAATACCTGATGCCATTCTTGGAGTCACCAAGTAATGGCAAGGAATATCTTTGTTTTAATCTAGGAAACAATCATAGAATAGTTAGGGCTGGAAAAGACCTCAAGATCATCTAGTTCCAACCCCCCTGCCATGGACAGGGACACCTCACACTAAAAATCAATCAGAGTTTAAACACCTGATCACAGCACTGCTCTCCAGCGACTGTCACCTAATGCTTTAGACAACATCCTGGGGTGTCCAAGGTTATTTTTTCTTTACACTTCAGCAGCTGCCCAAAACACTGTGTGCCTCATTGTTCAGCCTAGGTTTGATAGGTGCTCGAAGTTAGACTTCAAACACCTTTAGAAATCCTGAGTGTGGAAATTTTGTTGACCAATATATTTCCTGAGACACTTTATGATCTAAAGGCATTCAGGTAAATCTAAATGCCACCTAAGTTCTGGGAAAAGAATTTTTTTTCTCTCTCAAAAATAAACAAAACCATTCCTCTACCAGGACTGCCTACTCCTCAGTGTAAGCCTAATAATGAAGCTGAAGTCCTTCACCTTCTTGTCTACCCTCTTGCTGGGAACTATTAGGGATACTTTTTTTCTAGCATCAGTAAGATTGATGCAGACTATGCCCACTGAGGTGCTCCAGGGATTTAATATTAGCAGGCTACCTTAAGGATGCTATTAGGTTCAGACCTAGTCAGAATCTCTGATCCCTGTGGGGGACACTGCAGAAAGGGACAGTAAACACTTTTGCCTGTGCTTCAGACTGAGTTTTGTTTGAATCTGTTGCATTGGTTTTGTTTGTGTAGTGTGAGCCAAAGGAGGCTTCTCTTTGTCTTTTGGATACCACTCCACCAAAATTAACTGGGCACTTTTGAACTGAGCAGATTGAGATGATTTCTGTACAGAGCTGGGCCCTGCTGCCTCAAGTGTTGAGGAGCTCAGACAGACCTCTGCTTCTGAAATGGCTCTCGGCAGCTGCCTTGGCAGCATGAAGTCTTTGGAGGTCAGCTGTCTTCCCTCCACTGAATTCACAGGGATCCTGTTACAGTTGCATTTACATTAAATTAAAAAAAAAAATAGCTTAAAATACAATGCACAGGTGCAGAGACTATGTTTTATGCTAATCCAAACCTTCTGGAGGGTGCACTGGGAAGAGACCTTGGGACCCTTACATAATGTGGGGCTTGCTGGTGTCTCTCCTGCCCTAGGATAATGCTGTCTGCAATAGCCTAATTCAGGTGTCTGCCAGCCTTCCCCGTAGCTCTAAGACTTTACTCTTCACAGAATTTTGTGGACTTTCAGTGTAAAGTGACTGAAATCAAGAGGTGCTGGGTCCATGATAGAGAGGGGTTCTCTATCATGATGCTGACAGTGTGTGATGTGTGACATGGAGACATGATGTCATGTGGTTGCCATGGTGGCATGTGGATCTCTGGGAAGACTTTACAGGATGACTCAAGGCAGAATGAACCACAGTGGGTGCATCCCATAGCCAAGTGGTTTATTTATTTGTTGTGTGTCCTTCAGCAAATTGCCCCACCAACTATGCTCAGATCTCCCTCTAAAGAAAAATAAGGACTTAGTGGAGGGGGATGTAAACTAGCATATGTGCAATAAAGATGTCAGGGTGACCATGTTTTGTGAGTAAAATTAGACTACTATTATGACTACTAGTATGGTCACAGCTTTTGTTGAAGAGATAAACCAAGCTGCTACACTCTTAGTATCTTTCCTATCTATCCCAACAAGTTGTCACCTGAGCTTGATGGTGCTTTCAACCCAGGCTGACAATCCCAACACAGTGTTTGAGTACCAGCACTAGCAGTCACTTCCTGTTCAGCTGATGCTCAGCTTATTCTGCAGTTAGAGAAGATGACAGGGAGTACCATCCCCTGGGCACTGTTTTAATATAACATAACACTTCATCACAATTATTACCTGCACTGCAGAAATATAATACGTTTTCCCGAATTCAGTGGGAGTCACAGTCAAATTTACCAGAATTGAATGTGGTAAAGCATGTCAAAGACAATAGAAGGGCTTCTATAAGTACATAGGTGACAAAAGAAAGGCTAAGACAAATGTGGGTGCACTGCTGAAGGACAAAGGGGACCTGGTTACACAGGACCCAAGACACTGCATGTTTTCTTTGTCTCAGTTTTTTACTATCAAGACTGGCCTTCTGTAATCCCAGAGGCCAGGGGAAAATGTTGGACCAAGAAACATGTAACCTTGACGGAAAAGGATCATGGAATACTTAAACTGGGTAAACATAAGTCTCTGGGTCCTGATGGGATGCACCCACGAGTACTAGCAGATATCATTGTGAAGCCACTCCCAATGATTTTCGATCAGTCATGGTAATTGGGAGAAGTGCCCCAAGACTGAAGGAAAGCAAATATGATTCTAACCTTCAAAATGGCAAGAAGGATGATCTAGGGAACTACAGAATGGTCAACCTCACCAAGAGCCCTTATGTTGTGCTTTAACCCCAGCTGGCAACTCAGCCCCACACAGCCACCTGCTCATGCCCTGCCAGTGGGATGGGGTTTCATGGGTTTCAGAGTGAAAGTGAGAAAACTCGTGAGATGATAGAGAAAGCTTAATTGGTAGAGCAAAAGCTGTGCATGTGAGCAAAGCAAATAAAGAAATTCACCACATAAAGAAGCAGTTGAATTAAGAGACGAATGTATAGACAGTCAGGTAGATTGAAAACTGGCTGAATGGCTGGGACTAGAGGGTGGTGGTCAGTCTCATGAAGTCTAGTTGGAGACCAGTGACTAGCAGTGTACCCCAGGGGTTCAAGCTTGTTTAACATTAATGATCTGGATCGTAGGACAGCCAGCACCCTCAGCAAATTTGCAGATGGCACAGAACTGTGAAGAGTGGCTGATAGTCAGACAGTTGTGCTGCTATCCAGGAGGACCTCGACAGGCTGGAAAAATGGGCTTATGGGAGTGTCATAAAGTTCAACAAAAGGACATGAAAAGTCCTGCACCTAGGGAGGAAAAGCAGTACATGCTGGTGGTTGTGCAGCTGGAAAGAAGCTCTGCAGAAAAGGACCTGCTGGTCCTGGTGGACACTAAGTTGAACTTGAGCTAGCAAAGTGTCCTTGTCACAAAGAACTTTAATGGTATCTTAGGCTGCATTAGCAAATATCATCAGCAGGTAGAAGGGGGTGATCTTTTTCCTCTACTCGGCACTGGTGAGGCCACAAGGCGAGTACTGTGTCCAGTTCTAGGCTCCCCAGTACAAGAGAGACACGGACATACTGTAGGAACTCCAATGAAGGGCCATGAAGATGATTAATGAACTGGAACACCTCCCATATGATGACAGGCTGAGAGAGCTGGGACTGTCCAGCCTGGAGAAGAAAAGGCTCAGGAGAGAATCTTATCAATGTATTTAACTCCCTGAAGAGAGAGTGAAAAGAAGGTGGAGCCAGGCTCCTTTCACTAGTGTCCAGCGACAGGACAAGGGGCTATGGGCACAACCTGAAACTTAGGAGACTCCTTTTAAAAGTAAGGAAAAACTTCCCTGTGAGGGTGATGGAACACTGGCACAGGTTGCCCAGGGAGGTTGTGGAGATATGCCAGTCAACCAGGCATGGGCAACTGGGTCTACATGTTTCTGCTTGAGCAGGAGCGCTGGGCCGGATGATGCCTGGAGGTCCTTTACAATCTCGACCATCCCGTGATTCTGTGAAGTTCCTGCAGCTAAAAGAGCCATATTCCCCCAGGAGTCCTAATGGCATGAGGAGCCTCAAGCCAGTGAAGATGACATGCCACAAGTATACCTGTGCAGCACAGTTATATACGCTTTGGGTCAGTTTAGTCAACTACAGTGGCCTGGAGAAAGGAAGCTTTAAGAAAACCATGGACCGTCAAGTAAGGGCAAATCTCACAGACAAGGCAAGTTGATGTTTGTCACAACAATGACAAAAAGCAGTGTTTTTGAGGACTGTTAGCTAGAGTTAATGTTTACAGTAACATGCTCTTTCATAAAGAAAGGGGTCAAATTAGGAGCATGGGCTACTGTATTTTCTTTCTTCAGCAGCTGGGGATCACAACACACTCTTGCTATGTAAATGAAGGTGAAGTAACAGACCTTTTTACACTGGGTTTTTTTTGTGGTTTTGTTTTTTTTTTTTTTTTTTTAGCAGACAGGATTACAGCGCAGATTGTGCCGTGAAACAAAGAATAGCTCCACAGGAGCCATGACTCTTCCTGTGAATCATTCTCTCTCTCCTCTTCCCTTCCTACATACCCTCTCTTTTTGTATTTTTTCTTAAAAGAAAATGTCTTCTAGATGGGAACGCCATACTAACTGAACGGCTGGACTTAGAAATGTCTAAAGTTGGCTGTTTACTAGCTACAATTTTATTTAATAAGTAGTGACTGATAATGGTTATTTGCCTCCCTACTTAGAGACACAAAATATGCTTTAAACATAAGCATATGCATTGTCAAAATTATAAACATACACTTCCTCTAAAGTGCCAAATAGAAACGAAAATTATAATATACCTCCCGTATCAGGAGAGAAATTGGGGTGGATGGCCTGGAGAGATGGGGTATATATTTTTCTGTGTAATGTTACGTTAACAACAGCTATGAGTGAAGAAAAATTACATATGGAGCCATGCTGACATTTACGGGGACTGTTGTGGAGAACCTGAAATATATAACAGAGAAAATAAGAGATTTGGAGTTAAAGGGTTACATCGCATTTAGAAATCAAAGGAAACTAGTACTGCAGTTCCTGATAATACAGGTGGAGAAAGGATTATAGGTGCCTGCGTGGACTGCTTGGAGAGCATTAATGGACATTATTTCCCTGTAACTTTCAATGGGCAATTCGTCAGATACTTCCTGATGTGTGTTTCGAAAGTGAGTGCTTCTTTTTGTGCATTCAGGGTTCTCTGTTCATATTCCCAAGAGCTGGTTTTGCTACCTGGTGCAAAGCAGGAGCAGTCATCAGTCTGCCCTGACTTGCACTGACTGGAATAACCTCTTTAGTCTGAGCCTAGCATCCAGTGATTTACAACATAAAATAATGACAGAATCTAATTTTTCCTGACCCTGTATCCAGGGAACAGGGACACAGCAGCCAGTTCAGCAGTATAGCACAGAAAGGTAATTTTAAGCAAGAAAAATGTTTTCTAGCTGCCAAAGCATGTTTTTCTCTCCTGTAATGCTCAATGGCTGGCCACAATCTGGCCCTGAGTATATTCACTTGCAGTAACACTGACAGACATTATGTGTCACATATCACTTCACAGTAATTTCCTGGATTCAGCAATTATTTCACTAATGTTTTGTTTCGAGTCTTCAAAAATGTCTAAGTGTCCAAATTTGATTTTTCGTGCATATAAGTAGTCTTAAGAAGCTGTGGCACTTCAGTACAAAAGATGATGCTCAGGAGATCACTGCAGAATGAGTATCTGCTATCAATAGTATTTCTGTGTTTGTGCCCATTAAAATGTGAAAAGGTAACATTTGAATGCACACATATATTCCAGGTTTTTTTCTGGGACAGCATTTTCTTAAATTATTCTGATTGATTTATTGAATCATAGAGTTGTTGAGGTTGAAAAAGAACCGTAAGATCATTAAGTCCAACTGTTAGTCCAGTACTGACAAGTCCTCTACTAAACAATGTAGGTGTCACATCTACATGTCTTTTAATTACCTACAGGATGGTGACTCCGCCAGTTTACTGGGCAGCTTGTTCCAATACTTGACAACTGTTTAAGTAAAGACATTTTTCCTAATATCCAATCTAAACCTTCACTGGTGCAACTTGAAGCTGTTATCCCTTGTACTATCACTTGTTACCTGGGAGAAGAGACCGACCCCCACCTCGCTACAACTTCCTTTCATATAGTCGTAGATAGTGATATGGTACCCCCTGAGCATCCTTTTTTCCAGGCTAAACACCTCCAGTTCCCTCAGCCGTTCCTCACAGGACTTGTTCTCAAGACCTTTCATCCGCTTTGTTGCCCTTCTTTGGACACCTTCCACCACCTCAATGTCTTCGAGATGATGTTGTGCTAAGAATCAGCAACAAACAAGTGCAACTTCCTCTGAAAAAGGAAAAGGAAAAAGGAAAAAAGGGAAAGAAGGAAGGAGAAGAGGCATGAGGAGAAGAAAAGGAAAAGGAGAAGAAACAGGAGAAAAAGAGATCTGACACAAGAGGAGTGAATGTGAGCCTTGAAACTGCCTCAGGACTGCTCACAGGGTAAACACAAAGTAGATGGCACAGCTCTATGTAGGAGATACAGTCACAAGCAAGACACTCAACTCCTTAAAAGATGTTTCTAAGTGCTTATGCTTCTGAAGTATCATCTCCAAAAGAAAACAAGATTTTCCTTTTAGTAAGCGCATAGCACATCAAGGCTGATCAATCTGTTAATGTGAACATTTGAGAGAAGAGAGATTACAGCAATAAAGGTTCTGACATGTAAATTAAAGTAGTTGTGTTAGACTAAAAGAATATTGTAAAACACAAGGTGTACCAAACTTTGTAGACAAAACCTGTATGATTGGAGAGAAGGGAGCTTTGTGATCAGGTAATTAAGGAGTGCGAGGGAGTGAGCACACCTGGGTTAGAATGAGTTTTGTAGCTGGTTTTGTGAATGCGGGTTTAACTGTACACGAAGCAGGAGAAATCCTGCGTTCCCAGGCAGGCTGGGGACAGAAGCCTCACCATTATATCGGTTTTAACTGTTGCACTGAGAAAATCCAGTGTGGGCTTTTGGATAGGAAAATTGAAGGATTTAACCCAAGTGTGAGGAATATTTGGGTCCCTGATTAATTATGATTGGCTTTGTTGTACTAGAAGAAATAGTGTTAGGCAAAAAGGGACAGTTCTTGTCTTAAAGAATATGCACTCTTACTATTCTTTTGTTTGTATTCATCTCCTTAAAATTAGCCACTGCTTATAAAGTATCCACGATAAGACCAAACAGTGGGATGGAGACAGAGATTGACTAAGTGAAACCTGCCCTAAGTGTGCACCCAAGAGATCAACAGAAATCAATTTTTCTTGCAGAGGTAGGTGGTTATACATAAAAGCCGAGAAAAATCACACTGGAAGCCACAGGAACACTTTCAAGTGGGAAAATTGGGGGTTGCCTATTGCACATGCCCTTGCTGCTGGAGAGTGTATGTGTATATGTGTGCATGTGTCATGGAGAGAGATACCAGGAGACGAAGAATAGAAGAGAGAATAAGAGAAAGGGGAGAAAAGAAAGAAAGAGGAAAAAAGAAATCACTAGAGACAACACAGATGCGAAATCATGATGGTTGTATTAAATTATTTTGAGCTCTTCATACAACTTACATAATTCTCAAGTAGAAGAAATAAAGCCATAATTTATGCATAGTTCTCCCTAGCAAGTAAAAAAAAAAAGTTATTTTTACAACCCCCTATATTGATTGTATTTTTAGAACACTTTCTAAAATAAGTGGAGAATTCAATCCTACTCTCTGAGGCATGTCAATTTGTGCCCACATAGTCGATGGAAAGATTGAACCCTAAGTGCAGATCATGAGATTCTGCTGTGATAAAAGCTGTTTCTGTTTGCTTTAACACTCATGCATAGTGGTAAATGCCACCTGTGACACATTGGGATAAGTATAACTATCTCTATTTCATCCAGTGATTGCAATACACTGAAAGTTGTTTCTGAAAGTTACCTGACTCTCTCTACTTAGATAACTTAATTTTCTTTAAGTGTTTTAAGCCAGAAGAAGGCAGACAAGCTATAGATTCAAATAAATCTCACTTGCCAGGAAGCATTTTTTTTTCCAGAACATGATATCAGTTACCAGAAAGTAATACATATCTTAACAGAAAATCAGTCCATGATCTACTTGGGTATGTGCTTGTTTCTAACCCTGTTCAGGAAAAGCCTTGAACTCTTGTTAAGAGTCTTCTTAATCATGCCTGTATGCATTGTTTAATTAGCCCTATGGTAAATGTCCATTCACCCAACACTGCCCACTGTATATTTTTCCACCTGTAAGCACATGTGTATATTAATAATCAAGACCTGGGCAGGAAAGTGTCCTTCAGCCTACTCTTTTCACTGCCTCCCAGACACTTCTTATACCATCAAACAAACTCATTTCCACTATTGTTTAAGTAGCTGTGGCTATGGAGGCAGAACCAGAAACTGCCAGAATCACCTAAACAAATGAAAATCTATGATGAAAATCTATTACAAAAATCTATTACTTGAGAAACCTGAACATGTCTCACAACATGAGCTTCCCTGAGATAATGGCTGTAAGATTGCCATGCTGCTAGTGGTGTATTTCTTTGTGCATGGTGTGAAAGCTCATAGAGGGCAGCAGGATGGCAGACTGTCTTCCCATGAAAACTTGTACAACTTTTCCAACTGTCTCTTCATCCTCCAGGTGCCTCCTGTTCAGGAAGCCGTTCACTGCCATGGACCTTCCAAGGAAGCCTGTGTAGTTTTTGATTGACTCATGCCTACTGTAACTATTTATTAACCAGCTCTTTGGGCAGCAAACCAGTTATTCTCTTCGGGAATTCACATGCTGAGGTTCTGGAGCTTGCGTACATGGAGCTAGATGTGTGGATTATGCGTATTACGAATTACATGGCAGGAACAAATTCTTTTCTTCTCTGGCCTTGTTGGCTGTCCAGCTCCTTGTCTGCCATAAGGATGAGCTGTTAGGTTCCAACTCCAAAATTCCTTCCTTCTTCCTCCTGCGCTCTGCGACCCAGGCTGGCCTAGTTTTGGAGCATGCTGGATAATGAATGTGAGCAGATAATTTCTTTTTTCTGTAAGATCATGTGCCCTTTCTAATATTAATTTCTAGAGGACCCTCAGGTCTTTGGTAGTGTAATAAATCCAGGTGGGCACTAAAAAATAAGTGAAAATGGTCGGTTGTTAAAATTTTGCTGAGAAACTATTTTTACCCTTGGGCAAAATTCTGTTACTCTGCTTGCATGCCTTGGGGTGTTTCCTACTGAGCTGGCTATACAGTTCTATAGATAGAACAATACATATGCAGGCATGCATTATCTATATCTCTCTTGTTTGCTAAACCTGAAGTAATTTATGTAATTATACACATAATGTATTTTATCCAAATACACAAAAAAGATTTTTTTTTTTTTAAATGCCACTTAGGATCTAGATTTAACTTAAACCACTACTTAGTCTATCTTCCTTAATAGGATACTAAAAAGGAATTTTATGACAACATTATCAGTAGCATTTTGCTGATAATTAGAATAACAATAATAATACTGAGATATTTTTTCAGTAATAATGGTGTTATTAATGAGATTTTTATGAAAGACAGACTTCTTTAGTATAATTATGAAAATTGATCTTTTGCATTTTACTTATTCACTGAAATCAGATAAGTGGCTTAACTACATGTATTATTTCTAATAAATATTCAAAAGAATGCATTTAAACAAGGCACCTCATTCTATTCTTGCTCATATTGCTTGCATTTAAATAAAACTGTAATTGCTCTGCTTTTTTAAACTGCTAGTTTGGATTAGCTGTCTAACCTGTACAGTGTAGCTGTTTGCTGTTTGCATTTTTAATAGCTTTATTACCATTTGGTGAAGCCTTAATTTCTCACTCCCTTGAAGAGTCCTGCCTTTAAGTCAGCTCTACAATTTAACCAGCAATAATCTGTCAAGATAAGATAAAGACCTACACCAGATGAAATGCAGTATTTTTGTGTAGCATTCTGTCATTGTTAAAGGGAAGATCTGAGTATGTCAAAATGTAACACCTGAAAGTTTAATAAACTTTGTAGCATAATTTTACAGTTCACATTTTAAAATAAATTGTTCTAGAATACATTAGCTTGTTCACTAGTGAAATCAGTTAAATATCTATATAAATATGTTTGGGTGAAGGGAGCCAGCAGTTTTCAACAAGGATAAAAGTTCTTTCAGTTTTCAAGCCTCAGATTAAGTCACTTCTGAAAAACCCTTGCTTCAATTCAGTTCTATTAACTCTGCAGTTTCCTCATAACTCCTTCATAATATTTGGCCATAACATCACTGCAGAGGTTCATTAAATATTGCAAACATTCTTTTTTTTAGAGTTGCTAATACTGAGGTAATTGAAGTGAAGCCTACTTAACTCCTCACTTTCAGGACTTGGGCTGCTCTTCAAGCATGCCTTTCCACGTTCCTGTTTCACTTATTCACACAAGTAAGTTTGTTTGGGTGGGTTTTTTTTTAAGAAATGTGTGAAGATGAGGTCCTAATTCCATGTTAGAGTAAAATAGTAACTGAACCATGTCAGGTATATATGAACTGGTATTTTTATAGGACAGAAGAATGAAGAATGCGTTTCTCAGTTCTACTTTAGCAGAATTTGCTATCCCACATGCAAATGGACAATGTCTGTCATATAACCAGACACATTTAATGAAAATGGCAGAAGCATAGGGTCTGTGAGGTACTCTTGAGTCCATGAAAATAAATATAGGGTCAGATATGTGGCTGGAGAGGGAAGACCAGAACAGTGTGCATGGGAGTGTTTGCGCAGCCTCCTACCCAAATCCTGTGCCCCAGTGCCCTCTGGACAGCTTCAGCCGTGCTGTGATCTTCCTCTGCACAACCCAGGAGGCTTTAGTATTTCATATCCAAGATTTTAGATTTTTGTTGTTGTTTTGAGTAACTGAACTCTTATAAACACTGCTTTTTTTCTTTCTTTTTTTTTTTTTAATAAAAAGCTGCTGTAAAATAGAAAGCCACCACTGATAGCTGTTTGCAGACATGCAGCCTTCCCTCCCCTCTTATGTTGGTTAAGCATACACTTCCATGAAATAGTTCCATTTTGATGAACTATCATTTTGCAGTGAAAAAAACCTCCGATTTGCTGACAATATGTTTAACATCACTATTCCATATTCTTGGGCTAGTTCTCCACTGAACTGTATAAAGAAGGAGCCTGAAATGTCTTTTTGGAGGGGTCTGACAGTTTGGCACCACAGACCTTGTACAAATTACAAATGCTATAGTAGAATGTATTTCCGTTTCTCTCAGTGAGTGATCTATGAACTGCAGAGCCACCACTTAATAGACTTTGACTTATGAGAACCAGGCCCTGCCTGAAACCTCAAAGGTTGTTAATAATTTAGCTCTGCTTTGACATAAACTTAGTTCCATGAGCCTTGGTTATTAGTTATGAGGAACAGAATCAGATTTTTTGAACAAACATGAAAGACATATCTGGAATAAATACATGTGTGCTTCATCAAATACACTGCTCGAATTTTAAGGACAAGGCCATAGAACTATTCTGTATTACTCACATAAGAAAGACCCAAAGGCTCAGGAAAAACACTGAGATACAAACCTCACATTTAAGAAATAGCTGCATCTAAAATTAGGCTCCTAGGTCCATTGTTAAGGACTTTAAAAATATTTAGGACTTAAAAAATATTTAGTAGTGGTACTTCATGGAACCATAGAAGGCAGCTCAGTGACAACCATTATCAGTATTACACAGAAGTTAGCAGGTGATACATCAACAACAATTCTAGCACTGATGTGTTCAAGAGTTTTCCCATGATGGTAATGCTGTTTACTGGCCTTGTTTGTAGCTGCTAAAATACATTTTAAAGGAAGCTCAGAATGTATAAATATGTTCTAATTTGACTTTGAAGGGTGACCACTGTTTCATATTCTACATGGATATTTGGGAGTTGAAAATGGGAATAAGGGCAGCTTACAAACAGTGTCAGAAGTACATAGCCTATGAAAAGTCATGAGAGAGCCTGCTGGGCACAGTACTCAACAAGTGTTGAATATCTGTGCATCTGCTTGATATATACTTGTTACAAGAACAGGTCTCCAACGAACAAAGCATCTAATTGCATTCCTAAGTCTATACTTATGCTTAGGGCCTGATCTGTGTTTCAAGGACTTTTTGGAATTGCAAACTGCCATTCCTATGCTCTGACTTCCTCTAGGAGATGCAGTTTAGACCAGGGGAAAGGGTTTTTTGGAGGCTGAATTAAATCAGCTCATAAGACCACAAAACACATAGGGGCAAAAGAGCTCATCTGCCAGCATAAAGGGCCAGGAGGTCAGTATCTCTTGCATGGAGGCTTGAAGCTGTGGTAGACATCCTCTCTTCCAGCCTACTAAATGAAAGCGGTGCTATGTTGAGATGTTGATTCCTGGCCACCATGGAAGGTTGCTGCTTCAGCAGCTCTGGCTGTGTGAACAACATCCTTGTTCTTGCAGCTGAAGCACTTGCTGAAAACAGCCGGTTAATGCCAGCAGCCCAACTCATCCAGGCTAACCTGGGCAGCTTTTCTCACAGAACAGCAACAGCGGTGACCACCAGGAACAACCTGGTGACACCCTCATCTGACAAAGCTCTTTGCACAAAAATACCAATATCTAACTTGATTATTTTCTTCACAGTCTATGAAGTGAGGCATGGATACAAACATCTCTTCATACTAGCAGCTGAAGCCTACATCAACCTGGAAAAACACGTATACAAGCGTGAATCATGACAGAAGAAAGGGCAGGTAAAGCCTCCCAGTAAGAAGGAGGAATGATGTGCCTGACAGAGCTAAAGCCGGCTGGACTTCAAATGTGCCAAAAATCCTTCCTTACAGCTGCTGTACAAAAAGAGTCTTGAAAGAGAATGTCACCATTCAGTACTTTAGACTACTCTCTCTGTACCAAAACAACCTGAGCTTGAGATGAGTCCGGGCTGAAAACACATGTACACTGGAGGTTAATGCTATGGACTCTTTGTTTTGTATCTCATGCAATTTTTGATTTTTTAAAAGTACGAGCACTAGTCCACGTGTGTGATGCGAAGGTGTGTGTCAATTAAAGGTGTGAAAATGACTACAGCAAAAGGATCTGTCTAGAATAATATCAGAGAAGCCAAGAGGCTTGTGGCTCAGTAACAAGTTCATTCAGAAGTTCACAAGGCAGTGTGACAGCTAGACTGAGGAAAGGCTTGTGGCAATATTTCTTTAAGAATTGCATGATGAAAAAATAATAAACATTAACAATGTTTTTTGTTGTCCCCCCTCCCCCTTTTTTTTTCTTTCCCATGGTATAAACAATGGTACTCTGGTCATAAGCCAAAACCTGACAAAGGTCCAAGGTTGAAAGGGGTTTCTTTGAGCCTGTCTTCCTGGTATAATTATTGTAGATTCAGAGGAACCAGATCTGGAGTGTTGTAAAACTCAACACAATGAACTTGACAGACAGCCAGATTTCTGTTTTCAGCCAGTTTAGGGTTACTATAATCTCATTATTATGCTTGAAAGACGACAAGTAATAGAATCTCAGGTAGCCGTTCTGTCTTTACTCAGCCGCATCTTCTCTTTTATGCCGATTTCCCTTGATTACCTGAACCAGTGAGGCTCAGTTTTCAACCACTTATCTTCCAGAAATAATCATCTGATCAGCCCTACAAGGTTCTCACTGCACTCAACGGTTTTAATGGGTCAAGCGTTAAATTAACCCTTTAACCATATCCCAGGAGAATACAGAACTTATTAAAAAACAATTTACTATTCAGTCATTGTTAACTTTGCAAAGGAGAAGGAGTTCCTTAGCCAGCTTTTCTTGTTGTTCCCTCCACTCACGTCCTGCTTTACTGAATCTTTGCCCTTACTAACACATGAAATGTTTTTAAAGCTTCTGCCTAAGGTAACATTCTTTTGGTTTCTTTCTTTTACAGAAGCATAAAACGAAATTACAGGAAAACCTGTGTGTATCTTGTGTTCTATTTTAACAACATTTTAAAAGGTTAATGAATTTTTCCATATATGGAAAACCACATCTGCAAAAATATGACTCACTTGTGTCAGTCAATCTTTTATCAGATGTAGAATTATAAGGCTTGTGAAACTCTCATTGACCTGTCTATGCGATGGGAAGGGTTTGCAAGACTCTTCAGTATTTGTTTGGAGAGTGTTTGCACCAGCCTCAGCTACAGCAGGGAAGCAGCCAAGCAAGAGGTCACTTACTGTGTTGGTGCTCAGGGCAGTCAGCAGCTGTGCTGCCACTTCCAGCCTCTCCAGAAAACTCTGGAGTCCCCTCTGGGAGGAGGATGGAAGCAGGAGCCCAGGCAAGGCTCCCTGGCTTCATACTTCCCCAGGACGGTTCACAGGCAGCAGAAATGTGCCTCCTGCCCTGACTCATCCCAAAGTTGTTGAACACAAGGGAGGTGCGAGAGGATGTGCCTCTGAAGCAGCAGCTTTGGCAAAGCTGCTTCTAGGAGTAGGAGCAGCTGCACTATCTGGGAAAGCAGCTGCACCATCAGGAGGGGCTTGCAAAAGAGGCACAGATGGCATCAGTGACTATAGTACCAGACCTCAGTTGTTCTTGTGAAGCCAAGGCCCTCTTCCCAAAAGAACTCCTTTAGCAGAGCAGCCTATCCATTCCACAAAGGGACAAACTCTCCCTTTCAGCAATACTCCAACGGCAAAAAAGAGACAAGAACAGAAGTATTTCATGTAAACTAAGGCCAAAAAGAGCCTGAATATACTAGCTGTCATGAAGGAAGGGTGTGATCCATCCTAGTGCTGCTTCTTACAACAATTGAATAGTAGGGATACCCAGGGTGTAGATCTAGCCTTGCTGTCTTCAACCAGTTCTTGCTCACACAAAATTCTCAGTGCTGTTCACAGGGGTATTGCCAGGAAATGGCTTGAATGAAAGATGGAAATTTTTACAGAGAACAATCATATGACACTTTCATCACCTTTAGTTTGTACAATCCCATCTGATCTTTGATGACAACTGGAACTGCTTAAGGGGCTTTACTAGCTCAGGTTAGTAGTTATCAAAGGAATATTAGGACTGTAAAATCTACTGTGCATGTTAGTCATTACGTGTTTGTACAAAAATAATGTGGTGATTTCAGTCTGTTCATTGTATATTCGTCCTTTTCAGCGGAGGAATAGAAAGAAAGAAGAAACAATGCTTTAATGTTAGATGGAGTGATGATTTTGAGCATAAGGGTTTTTAAAAGGAAACTGGGGTGAAACCCTTACACAAAAGTAGGAAGAGCCAGTGCCAGGGCATTGAGCACAACCAGCCTGCTGGTCAGGACACTGCTGATAGCCAAGAGAAACACAAAAGAGAGGAACATACCTTGGGGCTCAGCCCTCTGTAGAACTTCAGGATCTTACTGGTGACTGCAGTGAAGGTGTCTTGTTGTCTCCACGTCCTCCAGTGGTAAGGCATATTTCTTATAAAAGTATTATTCTTGTCTATTTAAGCTCATTTCTGTATCTTTTCAAAATTCTGACGAATATTTGAGACCAAGCAATATTGTACATATATTGAAGACGGGATTTTCCTGCAAAAAAGCAATAATGAAAACATAAAATTAGATGTTAAAAAAAGGCACAATGACAAATTTCCACAAATGAAATTTAACATCAAAGGTAAGATTCAGTTGTCAAATATAGGCACCAAGTGTCACTTCAACGTATTTTCCCTAGTCTTTGGTCAACCATTTTAGATGTTGGCAGACAGGTTTGAAATCTCCGAGATGCCTATATCCCACTGTAGTGGCAGATGGAGGCAATTAAAGAGATATTCTGTATGCCTAAAGTAGCTCTAAATATTTCCATTTAAGCAACTCAATCCCACATCTTGTTCTTTTTGCCTTTGATACCTGAGCTTTATCTTTTTTAATATTAAGTACCTTTTATATTTTTTCCATCAGTTTCTATTTGAGAAAAAAATAGTTATTGTTTCCTCTTTATTAGTAGTAGTGCTTCAGATCCTTCCATAAAAAAATGAACACATTCCTGTAAGATCATCAGGGAGCAGAAGCTTTTAAGAAGTCCACGTCAGTATATTAGAAAAGAGGAAAAGAGTAATGTGAAATTTAAACTAGTTCTGAAGGCAGATAAAATCCATTTAAATTTAAGAAAAAACCCCAGATAATTTCTATTTTTACTCTTGGACATGAGAATGGCTAATAGAGAGAAAGGGCATATTCAGGACAAAATAAAAGAGGAAAATACTGCAGTTTACAGGCCTTTATCAAAGCCTGTTTCTGAACAGCCGCACTTCAGTATAATATACACAAAAATCACATCCAACTTCTCCTCAAGGGGCTGATGTCTTTCCAGGCTTTCTGAAAGATTTTTGGAGCATATTATCTAGTGTGTGTGGCCTATTCATCTGACCCAACCTGGACATCTGCAGCTCTTTACCCAAGGTTCCCTTTGTAGAGAGTAGAGAAAATTAGACACATCTAGGGAGCAATTTCTCCAAACTCTTTTACATATATATTCTGAAGATGTACTTCAAGGATGAGTTGTACTCATGAAGAATGTGGAAAAGGGAGCAAGTCACGTCATTAGTAACATATGAATTCCATTTGAGAGGCCCTTTCAATGTCAGAGTTGTCTTTTCAGTAAAATTTCTAAGTAGAGCTAATGCTTTGCTGGGAAATCATTGAGTCCATACAGTCCTCCCAAAGGCATAAAATGCCTGAAACTTGTCACATATAAAATTATTCTCTAAAGATTACCACAGTAGAGCTCTGAGCCAACTTTAGATTAAAGACCTACATCTTATTTGCTTTAACTTGGACAAAGTTTCCTGTAATTTAAGGGAAATGGCTTACAGTTAAAGGACAAAAGATGGCAAACTGTATCCAAAAACTATATTAAAAAGTGCTTCTGAAGAAGGGGTGATTTAGTATACAAAGTATAACATCTTACATGAAATCTGTGTGAAATCTTAGCAGTGTTAAAAGGTTATCAAAATAAAAGTATATTCAGTAGACAATGTGCAACTCAGGTGTGGTATTGATGTTTTCTAAAATTAATTTTCTGCCTTGCACACACAGGGAACTTTATTAAACTGAAAAAGCCTTCTGTAAGTCAACAGTGTTTCTTAGGTTTTTAAAAGGGATACAAGCACTTACTTGCATGGCTATATTGTAACTCACTTTGAAAAGAAAAATGGGGTAAAGGGAGTTTTTACCAAATTTAATTAAACTCTTATAATTGTTAAGACAAAGATTTAAGGATTAATAACTTGGCAAATAAAACATAACCAGAAAAATTATCTAAGTATGGCTGATGACAAACTCCGCTTGAATTGCTGGGATCCCACAAAGATCAAGTCTGCAAAAAGTTCATGTGCAAGCTCTTTGAGTCAGATTTTCATCAATCTGTATAGTATTTGTATGCTGAAGATCATGATGTCATATAAACAGGTAAAATCAAAGAGTGAAAACTTTACCCTGCTGAAATTATAGAGTTATTTCCAATGTGTTATTTTTCATATCAGATGTAGCTGTCTGAATGTTGGCTATCCAGACTAAACTACTTGCCTAAGATGATTCTATAACCAGAGGACCTTGTAGGGAGATTCACCCCATCCTCAGACTGGTATCTAAAATAAATGGCCCTGTTTCTCTCCATTGCCTATAGCAGGGGCATAGATATACGGCTTAAGTTGGTCGTCTATATGGCTGAAGGTAGGTAAGAGGAAACCTACTCCCCACGAGGGTACCATTTGCTATTAAGATAACGTGAGTAGAGAATAATTTCAAAAACCTTCAGTGGGAGTTAGTCCTTCTTTGGATGATGCTGGAACTCTTATGTGTTTGGCAGTTTATGATAAGCTTTAATGACTCAAAGAAAACTCTACACAACCTTCCCGTGTTCTCCCAGACGCAAAACCCCAATGACTGTTCACAGAGAAGTGACAGTGGAGGAACAGATGGAGTTTTGCCTAGACTTTAAATATGATTATGCTTAGTAAAGCCCTACCCGGCAGTGAGCTCAGGAGATAAGTCATTGTTGCTGGACACAGGGATGTCTGCTGCACTCCTGCTTCTCCTGCTGACTTCCTGTGTGGCCTTGGGCAGACAGATCCACCATCTGTTTCTTTACTTTGCTTTTGTTTATGCAGGGGATAGCCACAGGGCATTTTGCAGTCAGATGCAAGCAAGCTGTCTCCATGCCCTGACCCAAAATGGCATGACCAAGATGATGTGGTGCCAAGCCTGGGGTACCTTATTCAGGACCTCAGAAGAGTTCTTCAGCTCCAACTTTGTGCTTTGTTAGCCTCAGCGAAACCACTTCTGCTCAGCTTGTGGCATCAGTAGAGCAGAAGTCCAGGTAGACATATCCAAGGACTGTAAGCACCTTCTTGCAGGAGTCTGTAAGCACCTTGAGAGCAGGAAGAGTAAAGGGATATGTAAACTCTGCCCTGGAGCTTAATAGCACTCACTGCACATTGTGAATCTATTGGTCTGGCTTGCCACCCAGTTCATGCGCCCATAGGATAAGAGCAGGTGCTCAGGATGGTGGCATTTCTAGTAAGACCTTCACTTCCTATAAAGAGCAGAAGAAGGTTTTAATTAACTACGGAGATAAAATTTAAATTAATAATATAAATGGAATATTGTGCATGTGTATGCCTGTGTATGTATCTGTGCGTGTTTACACAATGTATTTAACCCTTTTCCTGAAGTGATGAAACAAGAAACTTCCTTGTCCCAGTCTTTCCTTCCCCATTCCTTTCACTTGGAAATTTCGGTTCAGTGAAAAAATACAATCATTTTGCCTTTGAAATTAGTAAGTTCACTTACAACCCAAGATGAAAAAGTCACAGAGGCACTGGACTCTGAAGCACTGGTATGAATAGATAGTTAATATACAGGAACCCTGTGCTTCTCAGCTATTTATTCATCTGGATGGAAATGTTCTACAAAATAAGCAACCAGCTTAATTCACTATCCATAGCAGAGTAACAAACCATTTTACTGCAATGATCATGCATATTTGCACTGAAGGTCCTCATCTGATATACTACTCTCATGCCACACTCCAGGCTTGCAGTCTTCCAACAAATTTTCAGATACTCAGAAGAGTGTCAAATGAATGCTGACTGGAAGGATTCAAAAGCATTGCATAAACTGAACCTTAAAAGATCAATTTAAAATACCTGCTAGAAAACCAGATCTCCCAAACTTCCTGTGGGGTAGATGCTCTCCATCTCTTTCCAGTATAGATAGCATGATCCATCACTTCACCCCATACCACCAAGAGGATGCCCTCAGTTAGGAGCTTCCCACAACGAGTTTCTCTTTCATACATGAGAGAGATTTTGTGTAGGAAAGCTGTTCCAGCTCTCTAAAGAGAGAAAAGCTCATAGGCCTCCTTATCAACCTGCTTCAAGCTCCTGCTTCTGGTAGTTCACACAGTTAGGACATGGGAGATCTAAAAGCTTAGGTGGTTTCATCTTGTATATAGTATACCACAGACTGGTTGTTTATTTGGCAGACTTAGAACTGAATCAAGAGTTTATGGAGAAAAGGACAAGAATCTCTTCAGCCTGAAATACAGAGTGGGGGTTTGAAAGTCCGTGCCTTGGGTCTGCAATAAGTCTTGTTCAGTTCTAACTCAACCCCGCTATTCTGAATATTCATCCTTTCTAAAACCAAGATTGCTTAATAACTGGTCTTGAATTTAGAGCCTGTAAAACTAAGTACAAACCACAGCTTGATCTATGACACCATGCTGACAGATGTAAGAAGTGCATGTTATTAATGTTACTGTCATCGGTCTAAATGCCAAGCACTCTTCCCTTCAATATCCCTCCTATTGCGTTTGTCCAGGATAATACAGAAAGTGTGTGGAATTTGGGTTATTTTCCTTTCAAAGCCTCATCCTTCTCTTCCTCCCCCCACAACTGACAGGCTATATCTACACCTCATCTGTGGGATCCACAGCTGGGCACACCTTCAGTACTGACAGCCAGGACAGCCTGGTATAAGATCCTCCTTTTGGAGAGTGGGAGGTTTGTCCCCGACATGGTGGTGGGGTACCAGAGGGTATGTATGTTAATTTAGCAAAGCCACAGACTTCCTGAGGCTTTGAGATCTGACCTTGACAGTGAGACACCATCTGCAGGTAGCCCTGGAGATGGGACATCAAGTGTCCGGTCATCTTTCCGTGATTCAAATAGCTGAGGCTGTCCCGGCTTCTTGTACACTCACTATATGTGCTTTCCAAGAGGTTTCTCTGCAGAAGAGGGAAGCAGTGTCTCCACTAACCCTATAGATGCATGAAATGAAGTCAAATAAGGAACACCTGAGCATCAGACATAATTTTCTGTATCACACATGCCTCTGAATTTCATCCCTTGACTCAGTCAATGAGGTCAGTCAGGCAATCATCTGACTAAGCATCATAGATGGAGGAGAGACAATATAAGGACAGTATAAGGGAAGTAAGGGAGAGAAACTGTAGCTCCATCTGCCCTGAGGTCTGAAAGAGCGGGGAAACACAGCAAGCAAGATGTAATCCTGCTAACCAACTACAAACAGCAGTGAAGGCCCAGCAGCATGAATCCAGTGATGCTGTGGCTTCTCCACCACCATGAGCTACAAGATTAAAGCAAAGTACACCAATGCGAGAAGCCTGGGCATGGTTCGCTCATTCTTCTAGTATGAGCCCCATGTGAGAAAGAGACCTTTTGCAGAGGTTAGGTTGGGTGGTAGAAAAATACTCCTCTTGTCTATCCACTGCACCATTTCTAGAAAGAGAGATTTTTCATGGGCCTGCCTCAGTGGGCATGTTAGTTAGTGAGCATGGCTACAAGTCTCACACCATTTTGGAGCAGGTCCTCCTTACTACCCAATGGGCTGCAAAGACTTTGCAAAAGGAAAAATCCTCAGGAACAGGTAAATCCTCTGATCATAATAGTCCTTTGCTTAGCTATCACCTGCCCATCAATTGGGCCCTGCATCTTTGCTCACGTCCAGCTGACAGGGTGGTCTTTTGTCTATCCATGTTGCTGATGGAGTGCTCTGCAGGACTTTACATGGGGACTGTGGTGAGACCTGAGGCTATCAGAAAGTTTAGGTGATAAATCATTCAGCCAGTCAACTTTCCCACTACAGGCAAGATCCATCTCCTTTTGCAGCTGGTCTTGCAAATTGTAGTTGTTAAGAAATAAAAGGCATCAGGAAAGTCTGCTGAGCTGCATGGTTTTGTCACTGTCTTCCCACTTTTATACTTAGGTTGATGTGGTAACTGAGATAGTTGCCCTTACTTGGGTAGACCAGCACTAAATAAAACATACAATCTTGTAAGAGTTAAACTTATGAGCTATAACCATACAGCATGAAATCACGTATGTCACATTTGAAGGGTGCTCACACTTTCCTTCTCATGAAAAAATCCAGCTTTGCCAAGTTAACCTTCCACACCCACCACTTCCTTGTTCTGGTAAAAGTTTGGGTTGTCATCTGCACAGGTTTACTATTGCAAAGTCTGCTCTTCAGCAATCAATTTCATACAGAGTTAGGGGGATGAGTATTATTGAGCTCTCCATGAGGGATCTGGGATTTTGCAGCCTTCAGAGCAACATTTACATGCAGCTTAAATTTGTTTGGAAAATAAGTCCATCTTTTGTTTGAAGTAGTTAATTACCTTACGAGGAACCAAATGAAATAAAAAAAATATGGATCCCTCTTTCTCATAGCGAAGGAGAAAGTGATCTGTTTGCAGGAGTTATATTTTCAGGCACTTTGCTGAGACACCCCAACCCCCCTCGGTTGCTGACTGTAAAATAAGAAAACTATTACCCAGCTGGGGTAACAATAGGCTCCCACAGTGCTTTTCTGCTCAGCCCGCAGCTGCCAGTGAAAGTGGAAACTACAGCAGCAGGATAACATTCTTTTCTTACAGCCTGTTTCTATGGGCAAGGAGCCCTCCCACTGCTTCAATGTATTTTCTATGCAAAACTGTAGAAGAAGTGACATTTTAAAAGTTTTGACCTTTGTTTTTTTTTTTTTCTCCCCCCCCCCCCCCTTTTTTTTTCCACGAACCAAAGCATAAATTTTTTAAACCTTCTGACAGGGTCTGTGCTAGGAATGGCAATAGCCGTTACTACAATAATAAAATGTCTCAAAATCTGAAAATTCTATATTGAGCATAGCACACTGGTAACCTTTTTGCAAAAGAAGATAGTGATGGCAGATACAGAACTCTCCTGGTTATTGTCACAGGCAGACAGATGATCGTGGCACACACCTTTGAAAAATAGTGCCTTTGAATGTCTCATTTTCATTTACTCATTTCATAATTTAAAGCTAAAATTTTAAAGGATTTTGCAAGCAAAGATTTTTTTTTCATGACTGCAAGAAAAATATAAAATATTAAACAGTTTTGTTAAAATCGCCTTTAAAAAAGTGTTTGTGAAAGAAAAATCAGTGGACAGAATAATGTTAGTGAACAATAGTAAATTAGCTACATATACATGTATCCAAATTATATGGATCTAATTTGATAGGAAATTGGTGTGGTTCCCAATTAGATTACAAATACAACAACAAAAAATCTTACCCTTCTAGTTAACACATAAAATAACACACTAAATCTCAGGAAATGGTAAAGGATGTTAGAAATGTAAAACATATTTTCCCAAGCACAAGCAAAATAAATGAAAACTGTTGAAGCGAGATGGGGAGGGGGAAGGGATGCCCATGAGTCATTGAAGTGAATGCAGAACAGATTCCAAAACCAAGCCTGGCAGGTTAATCCATGTGAGAGTCTTCTATTCACTACAGATTCTCTTTGCTAGCTACCACCACTAGCTATCACCAGCTCACCCTTATGTTCACCAAGGGCACTGGCCCTGCTGTTGGCCCATCTCTATATCTCTCTTCAGGTCTCACCTCACATTGTTTTCATACCAAACCCTCTCTCTCCCACACACTGAAACTGATAGAAATTTTGTTGATGCAAACAATGACAAACAGGCCAATAGAGCAACAGTGTTCTGAAATAATCAGGTTGAAAAGCTGCTTTAAAGATCAATAATAATTATAGGAGACAGTAGAAAACACACGTTTTAAACTCGTGGCTCCTCTGGTGGGTTGATAAAGAGGTATAAAGACTTCCTGGTAACCTGAGTCCTCCATCAGAACAAGATAAAATCATCTCTCACTCTACAACACATACACTGTAACCAAATCCATCATTAGCAAACTACATCATTCGTCATTAGGCAACAATTTACTATAATTTACAAGGGGTCCATTAAAAGATCATGAAACCTAGTGAAAAAAAAAATAAAAAAATAAATCCTAAACTCCCCCAGGAGGGTCTGTGTCAAGACAGAAAATTTTTTCATTTCCCCTTAATCTGTGATAAAATACTGTAAACTGTCAGGACACCCCTTGGATTTCACATCCTGTGCAGGTAAACAGGGCAAAGGAAGTCCTAGTTTCTGTCGAAACTGTATGGGTTTTTTTTTTTTCTTCCCTATGGCAGAGCGCCTCCTTTGGATTTTCAAACCCAAAGTTACTCTTTCCAGTCTGTGAATCAACTGCTTAAAAATACCCAAAACCTTTTCATGGCAAGCCTGCCAGCAGGGAGCCAGGGATGGGGTTCTAGGGGTGCCACCAGGATACTTGCACCTTTTCT
The DNA here is from genome assembly GCF_037157495.1 of Lathamus discolor. NCBI lineage: Eukaryota > Metazoa > Chordata > Aves > Psittaciformes > Psittacidae > Lathamus > Lathamus discolor. Next base: position 66,175,821 of record NC_088887.1, on the reverse strand, counting down.
GAGAGGTTCTACAGGTTTGGGGAAAAGGGCTCTGGAGGAGCTGTCAGACAGACCCTGCTCCCACAGAAAGTCTTCTCATTGGCCTTGGTGGGGCTACAACCAAGTCAAACCAAGTTATCCTTTCAAAAGTGCGTCTCCCATCAACTGCTGTATTAATAGTTATTTGCATGTTATTTCCTGGTCTCTTTGCCACGATATGTGGGTGCAGGCAGAAGAATTCTAAAGGATTTTTAGGCTGATAGTACTTCCATTATTCAGGACAATGTGCTATCCAAGGCAGGCAGCTATTTGGGATAAATAGCATATCCCCATTTGTCCAAAATAGCCAAATGTCTGGCATGAGTCATGCCAAACAGACAGCTGCTCGGCAGGAGTGTAGTACTGGCATACTAAAAAGCAGAAGATATTGGAGGGGGCAGAGAGAGCTAAAGGTGGCAACAGGGTATAGTGACAGGGAGTTTGTGGGGTCAGTAGTACACAACTATCACACTCATTAACACTGTCAGACGATGCTATCATAAATGGCACCATTTATCTACAGTTTGCACACAACAGCTTCCAAGACACCTCTCATCTTTTTAGTACTTAAACCAGACAATAAACAAACTTCTTAGAGACTGCTGTGTGGGAGGTGCTGGCAGGTATCACCTCTGGAGCGCACGTATTGCAAGTACGGTATCAGCACCAGAGAAACCACAAGGCATAGACAGGAAAGTCTTGAGAAACATTTCCTTTAGTAAGAGTGCTGCTGGGTGACTTGCAAAGCACAGGGTATTTCCTCAGCTGGCTGAGATGGCTTTCTAAGAAGTAATGTCATTCACAATGAGCAGAACGGATGTCGTAGTGAGGTACATGAATAAATTGCCAGGCAAATAAAGGTATCTGTGTCCTTAGCTGGCTGCCCCGGGTAAGCCATGTACAGGCAGACTTGTGAGCATCATACATACCCATGCTGTGTGCAGGCACCCTCTTGTTCTTTCCAGACTATAAAGTCATAGATAGAATCACAGAGTGATAGAATAGTGAGGGTTGGAAAGGACATTAAGATCATCAAGTTCCAACCCACCTGCCATGGGCAGGGACACCTACCACTAAACCGTGTCACTCAAGGCTCTGTCAAACCTGGCTTCCTCGAGGGAGGAAGTCCCTTCCTCCCTCAGCACTACATGATTTAAGCTGCAGATACTGCTGAGAAATAGGTAATGAACTTCATTTCACAGAGAAAGAGACCAAGACTGTAAAATTTGTGCCATGCTCAACACCGCAAAGTGTGGGACAAAGTCTTGAATGAAACCAGCTCCCAAGAAAGTCTTCTGTGACAAGAATATCCTTTGTTACAGTCACTGCCATGCAAGCTCAGCAGGTGCCATTTCAAATTCAGTATTTTGGCCACCTACTTGTCTTTTAAGCTAAATAAAAACAGTCTCTGGCATGTAGTAAACTGCTTGCCAGACTTAGGAATTCTTCAGCTTACATTAGCACATTTAAGTGCCAAAAAATAAAAAATGAAACTGGCTAAATGTGTACTTAGTCATGCTTGCAAAAATGTCAACGCTGTCAAAAATATTTGTGTGAAAATCATAAACAAAATCTGCTGCCATGAGAAGTTATTTGGTTCTTTATTATGGGACAAAATGACTTCTTTTTCATCAAGACTTAAAAAAAAGAGAGCAAATGCTATGCTGGAAATATTGGCACAATCTTGACTCAGCTGCTTCCCTGGGGTAATAAAGTTACTCCCAGAAAGAAGAGGATTATAATCTTCACAGAGTACCTTAAAAATCCAGCTAGTATGCCAGGCTAGCTTAGCAGGTTCTTAATAGGATGTGCAGTCCTGCACCTCTAAGTATGTTTAGAAGGGTTCAGGTGCTTAAATGCAAGAGAGGGTTGGTTAGTAGCCCTTTAATTGGCATTTTTTGAGTGGATTTCTTGAACTGTGGCTCTCACACTTGCACACTTGCTTATAGAGGCTGGATAAGCGTATTTTATAACCCGAAAAAATAAACAAAAGCAGTAGGTCACCAGACCAAATCATGCAGGTCAGTGGAGAGGAATACCTATAGCTATCTTGAGGCTTGTGTTCACTGACCTGTGGGAACAGTTGGTGGTCCCACTTTGCTTCTGAAAGACAGATGTCCTCACCCGCTTGCTGTTACAGGTGGCAATGCTGTGGTCAGCAGACCCCATGAGCACATCCCAGGAATGAACTCCCACAGAGTGGGTTCACTGGGGCCAGGTAAACTGCAGGGCCTTTGGCGAAGCTGTCTTCTCTTCCCCTTCTCTTCTTTGCAGTTTTATAAAAGCAGGTTCACACTCTAATAACTTGTGGTTAGTTGGGAAACTTTCACTGGTAGTGAGGTGACAGAGAATGCAAGTGAACTTTGAATGGCATGGCCATTTGGGGACTCAATTTCCAAACCATGTAGTGAGTGTAGGCATTGCCATCTTCTCACAACAGAATCATATGTGTTTGTGCATGGTTGTAATGTGTAAGACTCACCAAACCGATATTGAAACGGAGAGCCAAGGTATTTCAGGGTTTTGTTTTTTTTTTTTTCCCATGATGAGGGTGGTGAAACACTTGAACAGGTTGACTGGAGAGGTGATAGATGCTCCGTCCCTGAAGAGATTCAAGGCCAGGCTGGACAAGGTGCTGAGCTGCTTGATCTAGATGATTATGTCCCTGCTCACTGCAGGTGGGTTGGATTAAATGACCTTTGAAGGTCCCTTCCAACCCAAACCATTCTCTGATTCTATGATTTCTCTTGCCCTGAACTGCAAACGAGGCTTGTTAAAGTTAGTGTCCAGTTATACTGATATCATCCTATTCAGCAGTGATCAGGATTCTCAAGAGTCTGGTGAAATGGCACTGAAAGGTCTGTCACAAACATGGCACAAAACAAGTTACTAGCAAGAACCAAATTCTGAAAAAGTCTGCAGCAACTGAAGCAACATTTCCTGGAGAGCTCTGTGGTTCCAAGGCCTGTTATAGAAATAGTTTCCCATCCTCTTAATAACCCCAGGAGTTCATTATATTGCTATATTGCAAACCTAAAAGGTTTCTTGAAACAGAACAGAGATTCATAAAATTAATCTTTTATTACTGTATTTCATGTGTCCCCCTTGCTATCTTGCTTCCTTGTAGAATTTCAGATTTCTGTTTGAAAAGGTAAGGTAAAACAATCTTATATTAATACTTACTAGATATATTCATGGGGGTTTATGTTATCCTATTTATAATTGAGATGGAATTGAGATACAACCAAAACTTAAGAGAAAAGTAATATTTTTCATATCATAAAGAGGATAAAATCTGAAGCAGAAAAATGTGACATTAAATGAACAAATGCCATCTTATGTTGGTGCATTTCAATCATGTCTCCCTTCGTTCCTCCAAACAACTCTACTGAGTAGAGAGTCCTTGTACCCTTTCTTGCTGTCACTGAGAAAACAAGTTTTGCTGGAAGACAAAAAATGATGAGGGTCTCTTACACAGCGTTTTTAATGCTTACTTTGAGCTTACTCTATCTGAGTTCCTCTCAGATACAGGAACTTCAGAAATATTTCATGCTTCCTGAAAAGAAGAGGTAGAACAAGAGATGAATAACGTTGTACCACCCATTTCTGGTTTGTCTTGTAAAAAATTACATTGGTTTAACAGTAAGTAAAAGCAGATTCGTTACAGTGTTCAGGGAGTGTGAAGACTAGGGAAAAGGCAGATGAAGAATAAATGGATTAAAGAAAAGACAGTCTTCTAAGCAGGAGAAAAAATATTGCCTAGAGATATTGAAACACTAAGTAACACAAGGCCAGCAGGGAAATGAAAGGTGCTTTCTGTCTCTGGTCATCTTTGGAGGAAGAGAGGGAGGTGTTGAAAGTGCTGCTGCATGATCTGGATATTCCTTGCACTTTGGCTCTGCCCATCCTCACTACCCCAGTGAATCAGCAGGAGGATGCATTGTCAGGCCAGCACAGGATGTGCCACTTCTGGAATAAGGCAGCAGGACTGTCACGCTCTGAAATGCCATCTGCTTTCTGGAGTGTTCCTAGAACAGTCCCTAAACACATTGCCAATGACTCATTAAAGAGACCCCCAAAAGGCGTCAGATTCTTTGCTTCTCTTGGGAAATGGGCTCCTCCGAGGCCATCTATTTCCAACTTCCCTAGAGCACAAAAAGAAGCAAAGTTGATTATTTTATACGACAAGCAGTGAGAAGTTTGGCTCAGCATTGAAAGCAGCATCAAAATTCAAACTATCAAGGTTTGTTTTCTACAGACAGGCTCTCAGCTCATTGTCCTCAGGTTGCTGAGAGACAGAAGAGGGAAGCGGATATCCTCAGCTATCCGAGGCATTACTTAAATATTTCTACAAAACTTTGCCTCCTTCTGTTAGTTTTTTTCTGGGGTCAGATCTTCCTTTCTTTATTGCCAGTATTTTAGGGACTGGAAGTTGGGCCTTCCCTATTGGGTCTTAGCACAGTACAGTAGCACTGTAGTAGTAGAAAACATTATGTTTCCTGATAGGAAGGATCATAGCCATGCCACTGGTCTGTTAAATATTCTGGTGAGCTCAGGATTAAAAATCTTGCCCTCATCTTGTTCCATTCTTCCATATGTGCCTGGAGATACATTCAGCCTCTGTAGTCAGTCTGAGTCCTACCAATGCAGTCCTTCCAATGCAAATATGTGTTAGTGGTAAATGCAGTCTGCCTCTTTCCTGATCCTGCCAGCAGCTGAGAAGCTGCTGGAGAAGTCTGTGAGACAACAGTCTATGGGGCTGGATGGAATCCACCCCAGAGTACTGAAGGAGCTGGCAGAAGTGCTCACCAAACCACTTTCCATCATTTGTCAGCAGTCCAGGATAACAGGGGAGGTCTCAGGTGACTGAAGGTTAGCAAACATGACACCCATCTACAAGAAGGACCAGAAGGTTGGATCTAGGGGACTAGATCCGAGTGCTGGGAAAGGTTATGAAGCAGATCATGTTAAGTTCCATCCTGCAGCACGTACAGGACAACCAGACGATCAGGCCCAGTAAGCATTGGTTTATGAAAGGCAGGTCCTGCTTGACTAACCTGATCTCCTTCTATGGCAAGGTGACCTGCTTTGTGGATGAGAGAAAGACTGTAGGTGTCTTTTACTTGGCATTCAGAAAAGCCTTTGACACCATTTCCAACAGTAATTCTCTTGGAGAAACTGGCTGCTCATGGCTTGGATGGAAGTATTGTTTGCTGCATAAAAAAAGCTGGCTGGACGGCTGAGTCCAAGGTGGTGATGAATGGAGTAAAATCCAGCTGGCATCTGGGCACAAATGGTGTTCCCCAGGGCTCAGTACTGGGGTCAGTTCTGTTCAATATCTATCAGGGATCCGGATGAGAGGATCGAGTGCACCCTCAGCAGGTTTCTAGATGACGCCAAGTTGGGTGACAGTGTCGATCTGTTGCAGGGTAGGAAGGCTCCACAGAGGGATCTGGACAGGCTGTATCAATGGGCCAAGGCCAGCTGCACAATGTTGAATAAGACCAAGTGCCAGGTCCTGCACTTGCATCACAAGAACCCTGTGCAATGCTACAAGCTTGGGGAAGAGTGGCTGGAAAGCTGCTTGATGGTAAAGGAGCTGGAGGTGCTGACTGACAGAGCTGAACACAAACCAGCTTGTGCCCAGGTGGCTCAGAAGGTCAACAGCATCTTGGCCCGTATTAGAAATGGTGTGGCCAGCAGGGTCAGGGCAGTGATCATCCCCCTGTACTTGGCACTGGTGAGGCTGCACCTCGAATCTTAACTGTGTTCAGTTCTGGGCCCTCACCCCAAGAGAGACATCAAGGTGCTAGAGCCAGTCCAGGAAAAGGCAACTGAGCTGGTGAAGGGTCTGGAGCAGTGTTATGAGGAATGGCTGGGGAGCTGGCCGTGTTTAGTCTGGAGAAGAGAAGGCTCAGGGGGGACCTTATTTCTCTCTGCAAGTGTCTGAAAGGAGGTTGTAGTGAGGTGGAGTTAGTCTCTTCTCACAAGTAACAAGCAATAGGACAAGATGTAATGGCCTCAAGCTGCACCAGGGGAGGTTTAGACTGGATATTAGGAACAATTTTATCACTGAAAGGGTTGTCAAGCACTGGAACAGGCTGCCCAGGGAACTGGTGGGGTAATCATCCCTAGAGGTATTTAAAAGTTGTGTAGATGTGGCAGCCAGGGCCGTGGTTTAGTGGTGGATATGGCAATGCTGGGTTAACAGTTGGAGTCTATGATCTTGAGAGTCTTTTCCAATATAAATGATTTTATTATTCTATTCTAACAGTATATAACTTTGCACTTGGCTCTGTAACTGTCTAGATCAATACAGAGATGCCTATAACTGAAGCTAAGGTGCAATGAATTCTAAGTAGAGGAATTAAAATCTAAAATGAAAACGCTACTGTTTTGTGACAGTGTTATAATCTTATTACACTTATAAAGGTAATTTCTGGTCTGCAGCACCTCTAAGCTATTTACCAGTTATTTTACTACATTTAAGTTATGTAAGGCACCATAATGTTAGGCATCTACAAAATGTAGACATCTGTATCTAAACTGTTCAGCTTTTCATAATTGCAAGTCGTGTGACCTATGGCAGATGTCTGATTTGGGATGAGCCAATTTACCGTTGGGAATTGCTTGCATCTTTCTATGGACTCTAAAAGGGCAAAAGAAGAAGTGCACTAGTTCAGATGTCTGCACTGCAGATGTCTTCATTTCAGTCATTCATATATAAATTTGAGTTCCTTAGCCCTACCACAATTGTCTCTAAGCAGTTTAAGAGAACCCACTAAAACTGTATCTTCACATATGGGGCAAACACTGAAGGTAAGGTGGGGAGTGAGAGGTGTGCAAATATTCCACAAATAGGTTCAAGTTTACTTCTCTAAGAGTTTAGGATGAAAATGAGCCTCAGAACAAAATTCAGAGATTGCTTGTTTGGCATAGCTTTTCCACAGTAAATAATAGATCCAAAATTAGCTAGTGAGAGAGGAAGGGGAAAAAAACTTCAACATAGATCGTTTGCTTTCACTTGCAAAGCTTTTAAATCATTCAGAACAATATAATCCTGAGACACACAGAGACTGTCCTCTACAGATGGGCAGTGAAACAAAACACAGTCATGACCCTACATATAAGTCTCTGTGAAGGGCCATTAGATGGGAGACAGCTCATTGTGTGCACATGTGTTTGGATGAGAAAAATGAATCACTCCCAACTTTGGATCAAGCAGGTGATGTAAAGGATTGGCAGGTAGAAGGATGCAGACAAAGGCTCTGCTTTCTGAAAAGCACTGAGTCACATCCTAGGAGAAGAAAACATCAGAAAAGAAAGCAAAACTGGATGCAGCAACATCACTTGATAGTTGGGAGCAAGGATGAACACCTACTCTGCTACAGAGGACACACACATGTATAAATCAAGGAGCCTAGACTACGCTTTGTAGTGTCTTCTGTAAGGACTTAGGATTGAAATTTTGTCTGTTCAGCAGTAGTTAGGTTAGAAGCAGTCTTTTTTTGCTGAAAAGGAAAATCAGATTTACCATCTCTCCGAAGTTTTGCTGTCCTTCTTAGCAATATTTCTAACTTCGTCTCGATTAAAGGGTAACCAGGAGATATGCAGTTGCATTTGTAATATAAGAGCTGGACTGAACAATGTTATGGATCTTCTAGGACCAAAAAAGCCATCAATACAGTGAGCTCTTAATCCCCTGCTATGTTTTACCTGGGTTTTAGAACAGCAGGAAGGCAAGCAGATTGTTTTAGATCTAGGTTGTGGGCCAGCCTTAGTGAATCTGGGTTGCCTTTATGTTGAGCTGTGCAGGTGCCCTGCTCTCCTCCCCAGTACCTTTATTATCTTTGCATCCCAGACCCCCTCTAGTTATTATGGATAGTGGAGATTAAGACGCTCAGTTCACTGACTTAAAGGAATTCAGCTCACACTGTGACACATTTTTTGATTTTACTAACCACTGACAATTCACAAGAAGGAAAAAAAAAGCTTGAGATATCTAAGCTGGATCAGGGGGGATAGCCACCAGCAATATCAGCACCTTCTTGGATGCAGTAAGGAGGTTAACTTCAGTTATACCTTCAGGGGACCAGCTTCTGATACAAATAACAGATTCAGAAACCCAATTTTTCAGCTTGGGACCCCCCAAATGAGGCAGCAGGTGTCTACTCTTTAAAGCACAGCCAGGATAACTGAGGGACAGCTCCCCTATGGCTTTACAAGCCTCTTTCCCTATGCACATGTAACAATTGACACAAGAGATGCTTAGAGAGGTAGAAGTCACCAGGAAGATGAATACCAATGCAGTTAAAGATTAAGCTGAGAAGTGACACTCAAGCAATATAAACCGACTTAGTTATATTTTAAATGTGAGCATATAAGTCCTGTTTCCTCAAATCACTACTTAGTTTTCATTAATGCCTTACGAGGCCCTCAAAAGATTGCTTTGCATCCTCCTTGGCTCTGCTTTTGTGAAAGTAATTCTTGTGTATTCTGCAATACAGATGTGAACAAGAGATAGATTTAGGTAGAACTGATGATTGTCATTCACTTTTCTGGAAGCTCAAACTGGTACTTGTCACTCAACCCTGCATTTAGGAAAAAAACATAGTCCAGTTTTGGGACTCCACAGATTTTTGTTGGGGTCTCACAAGCTCGCCTTTGAAACCTTCTGGAGGGACCAGGCTAAAGCCCAAGACCAGAGCAACACACGAGACAATTAACACATTAGACCTTCCCATCCCCCAGTGAACTTCTGTCAGCCTCTCCTCTTCCTGAAAGAAAGGGTGAAAAACATCCTTTTTGTAGTGGCTGCGTATTATATAAAGCAAATCAAGAGTGAAAGGAGGGAGCAAAGAGATGGCACAGAGCCCGAAAAGTGCACCCTTAAATCTATAATTAAAACCAAAGGCAAGTTCCCAATATAGCCAATTCAGTTATATAAGATCTTATAAAAGCTTCACACTGTTTGCTGGGTATTGCTTTATTACTGTTCCCTCTCCTCGGAGTTCACTTGAGGTCAGTAGCAGATGAGGTGTTACAGTCAGAGTTTATGGCAGTGTAGAAATCTAACAGTGCCCTGTTTGTAAAGATATGCAAGTGTGCACTCAGAGGGAAAAAATAATCACTGGCTCTACTTGAAAGAGAAAAAGTTAATGGTCACTTTGGAGTTCAGTTGAGACCACCTCCAGCTCCGGAAATGGATTGCTAGTTACTAAGAAATTACTTCAAATAATGTCCTGACAGTCTCTGTAAAAGGATCCTCATTGCCCACTGGTCAGAGGAATATGGCTAAACTACATGTAGAGCAAGAAATCAGTCTAGATAGGGCCTCACTATCTAGCCATATTAAGGCATGAGAATATTGAAGTGTTCTTAGAAAGCCCATGACAAGTCTATACTACATTTCTTCATGCCTACTAAAAACAGCCTGCAGGAAAACACGAGTTCAGCTGGCATTCTTGTAAGTGTAGGCAGCAAACTGTTCTGTGCAACTGTACTGAGAGTAGGTATCTCCATGTGGGAGTTGGAACACGTATCAGAACCACTACATTAAAGAGTATGCAAGCTGTATTTCAGACATATAAATAAAAAGCAGTTATAGCTGGTGATAAAAACCTTCACTGCTGCATTATTTTCTTGCATTTTTTACAGCAGAGTTAGTGGTAGCATTCCTAGAAGCAATGGTTTCCCAGGGCCATGCTGAAACTAAGCTCTTCGTACAAATAAAAACCCCAAACAGCCCAAACACCAAAAATACCTTGTTTAAACACTGTAGAACCACTCAACAGTAATAAGCACTGCTCAGACATCCACTTATTTTGAGGTATCAGGAGCATGTGGTTGCCAGGGGAAGGAGACATAATTGTCTTCTTTGTAATTGTCCTAATTTCAGTTAAGTGACAAAGTGCAGGCACATGCAACATGTTAATGCAATTAGCTGAAGTCCCATATCCCAGGGTGATAAATGTCCTCAAGAACTTACCTAGAAGAAGCTGATGATTGCTGAGTGTAGCACCAACATTCACAAATCAAGATATTTTCAGTTCCAAATTCCAGTTATGTTTAGATTAATTTGTCCCACAAAAGTAGAAGTAGGAGAAAGCAGAACACTTTCAAAAATATCCCTAAAATACTACTTTTTCCCAGTGACAATCAGAAACCACAATTTTTTACCATAATGATAGGTAACAGAAAAAATGGGAAGAATTATTTGCAAGAATGCTTGTGAAATCTATGACCATCTTTTTTTTGCAATATGTGAAACATCAATACCTTTTAAAAATGAGGAGGCCATATAAATTTAAAGGATGTGTTAATTGCTTGAACTCTGTTGTCTCTTTTGAGTAGTGGCAATTCCCAGCTTGCAAATATCGTATGCAAAAGTACAGAAGGAATAACCATGGGCAAAAATGTGTTGCTGATGCAATTTACTTAAAATACTATATCTGGTTGGATTGAGTTCCAGTTCTTCCTATGTCTCCAGCAGAGGCTTTTTGTGATTAATATCTGTCAATGTCAGGCACTAAAATAGTTATCTAAAGAGTACTGTTTAAATTGCACTGGTTTGAGAGCTGGGCCTCAGCTCTGCCTGTGTGGGAGATCTGTGGAAAGGAGAGGCTTAGGGATCTCACTTTTATTATGCACCAATCCATCCTTGTGGCGATGTGGGTTCTGGCAGAGCTCCAGTCTCACACTGACAGTAGCACAAGGCTCTTTCTATGTCAGATTGGTCTTTCCAGTGCAATGGCTCCACAGCAGCCATGCAAACTAGCAGAAATGCAGGTATTGAGAAGTGCTTGCTTACCTTTTCAAAAGTGTACACAGTGTGCAGACATACACTGGCTTACAAAGGGCATCTGCACACAGACCAATATGATGTTTTCAGAAAGTTCTGTGAAGCCATGTTAGATATACAGGGTGTAAATGAGAAATGGGCTCATTAAGATTCATTGGGATCTAATATCAGTCCAGACTTTGTCTGCTGACACCAATCAAACTGATAGACACCAGCAAATAGCTATCTGCAAGAAGATTCACATCTGTATTAAAACAGAGGACTGACACTAAAAATTAAGGCTCATATTGTTAGTATTTTCATTGTAAGCGTGTGTCATGAGCATGTTTTCTGAGCAAAGACAATGATCAGACAAGCTTTTAAATCATTGAATCAGAGAGTGGTCTAGGTTGGAAGGGGGGTCATCTTGTCTAATTCCAATGCTCAAGTGGGGACATGTAGAGCAGTACCATGTTCAGACAGCTTCTGAATATCTCATGATATATAAATAATTTTTAGTATCTCATTACCTATAAATCCATGTAGTCTTCCAGCTGTATATTCAATACAGCAACTAACGACTGTAAGCAGGCATCATCCTTTTACCAGACAATGTTCTCAAACAAAACACAATTTTTACCTGGAGAAATAAGAGAAAGATGGATAAGGCACAGGCTCTTCATACTAGACTACAGCACTTCTTTCCCTCTTTGGAAAGTCAGCACACATGGTCTTACAAGAACTTCTATAAGCAGTTTTGAGTCTAAGTGAGAAGCACCACTGCAAGCTACATATACACAAACTCTTCCTTTGTGTGTCTCTCTAGAATGTTTGAAACACTTCCATAAATATACTGACATCTTTCAAGTGTTCTTAAGATAAAGCTTGATAAAAAAAGTGCATCTGGAATCTTTTTCATAAGTTCTATGCAAATCTCATGAAGAATAATTGTTGTCTAAGCCAGTCTTATGTTGCTATCTCGTGTGACATTCACCTTAACTGAGACCACTGGGAAAAAAGAGATCATTTGATGGCTCAAAGTATGTGTTAGTTTTGTGGTGGTTTTTACTTAATCAAGTCAAGGTAATCAAGCTTGAGCTCTAAAAGCTAATCATGTTCTGGATGGGATTGACTTGAATACAAGATTCGGTTTCCTTGAGCACATTTGATAATCACTGCAGTCTATCAGCTTGGTAAAATAACCTCATTGTGTCAGTGCTAGCACTAATCGACTCACTTTCCAGTGCTCAGATAGTTTAACAAGTGTTTTATTCTTGATACTTGTTTCAAAACTAATTTGCACTGTCTCATAGATTTTCAACTTCAGGTGCCATGTCTCTTCCTCCCATAAAATGCTGAAAAACAAGTTTCAGTTCATAGTGCTATGCTGCCATCTCATTCCATTTTCATTTCATTTTTTAATACTTTACATCATGGAACAGCAGAAATGATTTCAAGGAATGATTCAAGTAAGGCACATAACGTGTGTATGACCTTAGATATCATGTCAGAGGATGTTATAAACCAACTTCTGATTTCTCAGTACAGTAACAGCCTCTTTCTCACTAAAGTCACCCACTAACATCTCTTCTTTTGTTTATCCTCTGTTTTGATTTCTCCACGCCTTCCGCTGTTTCTTTTATTTTCATCTCTGAAGTTTTCACTTTAGATAGACTAATTGATAAGAAAATACCAAGTGAAGTTTCACTTTCCATTCATGCTGTTTTCTTCCCTTGATGTTTTCAAGACACTGTTCAGTTATTAAACCACCCCCTTTTGAGTGTACACATTCAAACTTATGCTGAGTAACAGTGAAACTACAGATTGCTGTGACAAAGGTGAAGTTCAAAGCCTTTCTCAGCTTCTTTGCTGTTCTTTTTCAGATGTCTAACTCACAGAAAAACTGTCCATGATTTTCAAGACTTTTCCTGTTCCACCATTTGGAGCTGTTACATCTAGCAAAGAATCCACCTCCCAGTGCAGTTTCTGAGGATGTTTTGCTCTGAAGACTTCAAATTCTTCTCAGGTGATTCTTTCTTTTTTTTATATATTTCAAAAATGCACTGTGATAAAGTGCCTGGGTACAAATAAATTGGTGACCAAGACAAGGAGTAAGTAAATGGCTTTCTTAAATAAGCCAATTAAAAATCATGTACCATAGACCCCTCTTTACTATCAGTGCTGTGCACTCTTTTGGTGAAGAGAGCTAGGAGCAAATACTTCAGCAATGCTCCTGTGTATAACATACTTTTGGAAATAGTCTTGAGTGAAGAGCTACTCACATTCTCTTGCTCCTCAACTGTGACAAGAAAGAAAAACTCAGTCCTATCTCTGAAGCAAACAAAACCCACAGGAAAAAAAATTGAGTGATTCTGTGATAAACCCATGGTAGATGAGACTCAGAGCAGTAGGAAAGGCTTTTCTCAGTGCTTCAGAATTATTTACTCTTCCTGCTTGTGGAGATAAAACAGAAAATACAGCAATGGGTCCCAGTCAGACCTGCACTTAAGCATGGAAATTGCCTCTCTCCAGTACTGTACAAAGTACTGGGTTTGTCAGTAGCACTCTGAATCACTGAAGATTTTGGATGCGATAGTAGTCAGAAAGCCCAAATCAGGCACCTGAGGTTGTCAGCTGGAGTCTAAAAATGGGGAAAACAAGGGAGACAGAGCACCATAGATACAAAAGGCAGATGTTTTTCTATTCTGAGTCCTCAAATCTACCTTAAGTCTATGTTACGAGAGTAGCACATTGGCTCCTTGTTGTGGGTAATGAGGGACATTCTGAAACCACTTATTAATTTATGCAACATCTGAATGCAGGATGGCTTATGGAACCTCTCTGGTGTTTTAGCATTTCATTTGCAGGCAGCAAATGCTCTTATCTACTCACATGTTGTCAAAACGATGTCTTTTGTGTCCCATGGAAGTTGTGTGATGTGAGGAAGTTCCTCCCTCGAACCCATCTCTTGCACTGCAGGTGTTTGAGTTTTCCAGCCCCCTGGTAGCAGGCAGATATATATTATTGGTAATGCCAGCTACTGTTTTCTTGTCTTAGCCTAAGGTGGAAGCAATTGCTCAGGGGTTCTGTAAATAATAGTTCTGTGGTATCATTGTCCAAATTTAAAAAATAAAGAAAAGTCCCTTGGTACACAATAAGCTGGCAGCGATTTTCACATTACTCCAGGCAGTATCGCATTCATTGCTTGGCAGATCCGTTTTTAATTCAGACTTCTCCTTTAGCTCCCTTGTTGATGGTACTCAATAGTATTTAACTGTTTGTGTTCATCACCCTTGGCTTTATTTGCTGCCAAACTGTTTCAGGATATCTAGCAAAAAGCACAGACTAATACTAAAGACTATCTGTCCACAGAGATCACAGAAATCTCGGGATGGGGGAGAAAGAAAGCTAAGAAGACCTAACAGTACGAGCTAGTACCAGCTAGTACAAGGCCCACCTCACACGCAGCAAATTGGTCTTTAAAAATACATCTACCTGTCTGAGCTCAGGGGCATAGCACAACAAATAATAAGAGGACAGGAGAGGAAGCAATACAGTTCTGTGAAAAACTGCACCCCAGGCTAGTCCTTTAAAAAATTGTACCCGACGTGATTTTAAGCAAAGTGTATTATTCCAGAGAATGGAAAGTATTCATACCTTAACCTGCAGTTCTGTTACTGACTGAATTTACTACCTGAAACCTCTCCAGCAAGCTCTTGGGCCACTTGCATATATAATATATTTGTTTTGTGGGGGACAGAGAGGCAGAGACAGAGCAAAAGTAAGTTTTGGAGAGTACCGCTATTAGTGCTATAAGCCCTACATGATATAAACTCAGTTTCTCTGGGGACTGATGGTTTGTACACAGGGAACAATCAAAGGCAAATCAAAGGTCTCTGTCAATTAGAATGAACCCCTCTTTCCAGCTGTCATAAAATCCATGTATTCCCGCTACGCTTGCCCTGACAATCATGCTGCAATAAACTTCTAGGAGAAGCAGGAACCAAGTATTACACGAAGATAGAGATTGTGTTTGGTTGAATTGTTCTCTCTGGGTACAAATGCTAGTCATAGGTTCCTGAGGTTTTTTTCTGCTCCCCACAGAAACCAAGATACAGGTGTGCTTCTCAGAAATATTCCTGCCTAGGATATCTGCAGCATGCAGTAGTGTCTGCACAGAAACAGATGATCCTTGTGCTTGTGTCAGCAGACCTGCGTGGCTAGGCAAAATTAGTTTTCAGAGCAACAATTCCAAGGTGCCATCTGCAAAGCACAAGAATGCATCATACCATGAGAGTACAAAATATATGCATCTTCATCCAAGATACTGGCCTATCTCCCCCTGCCATATGCTTCAACTGCTTAGCTAAGTTCCCGTTCCTGAGTATGTGCCAAACAGTAAAAACAACATAACCCTTTGAGTTATACCCAGTAACATAGTACTACTGGATCTTCAGCTGCTCATGATTCAGAAGCTGAAAATTCAAATAAAGATATAATATTCATGGCTGATAGTGAAAGGTGAAGGGAATTAAAAAGTAAGAACCAAGGGAAAAGTAACTTAAGATAGGCTTCATCTTTCTTTTTTCTTTTCTTTTTTCTTTTTCCTCTGTATTAGACTCCTGTGTCTCACAAAGGAGAAGGGAACTTACGAAAGAATTAAAGCAAGCCAGCCAAGATCAAGTAAGGGGGAAGTAAGTGAGAGGTTGCTGAATTTAAATAGGATCCATTTCACTGTTAATTCATTAGTGAAATTTTCAGAATTTAAGAATGAAATTAACAGCAAATAATTGAGATATCATCCCAAATTGTTATAGAATTCATTAGATAAATAGATGCCCCATGAATTTTTTAAGCCAATGTAAAGAATCTAATGGAGAATCACAACCTCACTACACACTGCAGTACCTTAAAAAATTTTTACTCTATTCAGAATGATCAGGTTTGAGCTCCATGTTTTCAAAGCAGAAAAGATGAAAGAGAGCCAACGGTACCTACTCCAAAGACTACCGGGGAAATACTGCTGATTCTCAATCACATTTTATTCACATTCAATTGTGTGGGGTTAAACTTTCACTGGAATGAAGGTTTAGTAAGCACAGGAAAGAACCTTGGAGCAATACTCAGATAATAACAGAAATGCCATCCCTTTAAGTACCACTGAACTGCTCCCACAGGGGATTCACAAGAAGACCCTAGTACAAGATGAGTGGAAATCCAGCACCAGTGCTGAGAGATATCAGCCTGTGTTCTATAAAACCATTCTGACGTATATAATCTCACACAACTGAAGTCCAGGCTGTGTTGATTTTTACCTGTGCTCAGCTCCGCACATAAGAAATGCATATACTTTGCTGGAAAAATCTTGCAGTTTGAGCCTTCCTGTGCCTTCTTCTGCTGTGGGCTACAGTCAATGCCATAAGAGCAGCTGTCAACCACCAGCAGCAGTTGAGCAGGCTTCCAGCCAGCTCAGTGTATTTACCCAGTGTCCAACACACGATTGTTCTGTGGGATCCTGAGCAGGAAAATAGCTTGTCCCTTGCACATCAGTGATAACCAAATATAAAATAAAACACTGTGTATGAAGCAGTGCAAGTTCTGTGATCACTTAGTTTTGATGAACTCTTAAGGAAGAATTTAAAGACCCAAGCAGGGAAAATCAGAAGCACACTTTTCAACACAATAAACCCACAAATTATATCATGTTTCTAGTAGAAGTCATTTTTATTCTAAAAATTTGTTTTGTGGTTCTTCTGGTTTTAATATGCACTTGCCATCTCACACACTACATATAAGTCTTTTTACCATAAAGAAAACAGTAAGTTTCAGTTAGACGTGCCAAGAATTTTATTGTCTCTCAGAGAGTCACAGGGAGCATAAGCCACCTTGGCTTTACCATCCTTACCTGAATTCATCTCCAGTGTCTACCTACAGGCTTGCATAATTCCCCGAGTCACACACTTTCCTGGTGCTGCCTGACAGGACTTACAGCAGCAAGATTGCAAGTTGCAATGGTACATCAGCCCCATAGTGACTATTGTAAAATACAGAGAATAGAGGTAAAAACACTCACTGTAAAAAACACTCAATGAAGAAGAAAGCAAGCAAACAGGAATCAATTACATGCATACAATACAAAGGATGTTATTAGAATCTGGGACATGTTTTATATAGATACACCTACTATTCTTAATCTTCTTTAGTTTAATTAATGCAATTATTCACTGGGCTATAGATACTGTGCAGAAAATTCTGTCTTTATCTGCAGAGTGCTAGTTGCACATTGCTGCTTTCACTGGCTGGGTGATATGGAGTAGACATTTCCCCATCTCTTAAGAAAAAAATGCAGTTTCTTGCATGAGCTTAGTGATCATGGCTGCTGTCATTCCTACCACTTCATAAATGTGTTTATACAGAAATGTATTTTTGCAGAATTAATATTATATATTAAATGTATTCCTTCAGCTCTAGCGCCCTTGCAATGATCTTCTTGGCACCTCACTTCTGGCTAGAGTACTCCCACCTGGAGTACTGAGTTCATCGCTGGGGCCTCCAACATAAAAAGTCTGTTGGACTCAAGCACATGTTTCAGCGCCTTGTGAAATAGGATCCACAGTGATTAGTTAACCAGAAAACATGTTGAGTATAATCAGAATCTGACAATTATATTTTGCTTGGACTTAATTCGCCTGATCACAGGGATGCAGTAAGTGGATTTGAACACAACATATCCAAGATCTTCTTTATTTTGGATTTTCTGAGAACAAGTACCCTGCATCTACACATTTTTCCTTTGATATGAACCTTTCTAATGAGTGGTTAAGATATTAACCTTCAAATGTTAAGCTCGAGACCACTGTTCCCAAAGTTGTTCATTAATTTTGAAAAGTCTCTATAGAGGGATTGCTGCACTGTTTTGAAAAGTAGCTGATCACTCCACTTTATCCAGCTTTATGGCTTTCACAAAAGGAACCTGCCACCTAGGTTCCCCACTACCACAGGAACAGCTTTTAAAGTCATTTAAGAGATCTAGGAAGAAGAAATTTGACTGAAAGCTGATTTCCCTTCCACACTCAGATGAGCCAAGTGTTGAATGCATTTGGCTTTGTTGCACTATGGAATTTCCTAGGAAGAAATCACTAGTTAGTGAGCAGTTCAGCCAGAAGGTTTGCTCTCCAGCCTGCTACTGAGATACCTTTAAAGAGCCCACAATTTCATCCTCTTTTTGCTTATTTTTTAAAACAACATAGCTTATTTACCTTCCAAAATATCTACATGAGAGTGTTTGTGCCACTGTAGGAACTATTTAGACGGATGAATGGCTTTTCTTAAAAGAAAAATAAAAGAAAAGCAGCCTCATATAAAAGCAAATGATCCTATTTTATGTAAGCATCTCATACATTCATGAGCATTTCCCAGGACACATCTGTACTGGCCAGGGACTGGTTGTAACTGACTCGTCTGACTTGAAGTTGGCATCTTCAATATTCAATATGCACACATGGATGGGAAGAACTGTTCTTGACAGCACACTGCTGAAAATGCCTATTTGACTAGATAAAAATGGCAGTGTATGGCACTAGATGTCTTTCTTCCCCTCATCTTTGGGATTTTAAATCTGGCTTAAGAGATGGGTGAATGCTGAGACAGAGCCAAAGGGTTAGTCTTGCACCAGGCAGGCATCAGCAGGTGCAGAGATTTTCCTCTGGGATTTGGTTCAGATTGGTGTTGGTTTTGAAGCAGAGGTTGTATCAGAACATGTTCCCTCACAGGCACTTTTCACAGACACATCAGACACAGACACACAGAGACACACACATCCCCCTTCACAAAATGATACACTTGCAGGACTTGATTCTCATGTGCAAGAAGTCAGTTTTGTGCTATTTATTCATGGCAATTACTTGTTGTAATGAAGCATCTTCTCTCCCACACTCACTCACATGATTAGAAGGCTAGCATTTCATGTGGAAGGAATATTGGTGATGGTGCCCTTAACCACTGTTCTCACATTGTCACAGCATGTAGATGATGGAGGAGGCTCCTTTAAAGGTCCTCTAATTCTCCAATTCTCCAAGATTTTCAGCAGCCGCAAGAAATAAATGCAGTGTCTGTGTTATTTTGGCCCATGAAGTAAATTAACCATAACACATTTGTAATTTAGAGATTAGTTTACATTTTGTTGTATGAAAAAAAAAATGCTATGACACTGATATAAAAAAATCCCAAACTGAAAAAGACACAATTCACATCTCAGACATGCAACAATATCCCCAAGATTATTCCTAGTAAAGCTTTATAGTTCCTGGCTCAATTTCTGTATTTCAAGGTTGTCTCTCTTTTTCTCAAACAAACACACATGCATCCCAGTTTTCCTTGGCATCTCTTAAATAACCACTATATATCCTTTCCTTCCCACCTCCTCCCTCTTGTCATTCTACTGGGTTCCCTTCTCTTTTTTCTTCCTTCCCTCCCTTGTTCTCCTGCCTCAGGACCTCATAGTTACTACTTCATGCCCAATCGCTCCTATTCAGTCCTGTTTCCTTTTCTCTCTCTCCACTGGTAAGGAAAACTTACCAGAATGTGTATTCTCCAAGCACTCTTTTCATTTAAATGTGAAGAAGAGTCATCTGAGCCTCTCTCCTAGAAAAGAATTGGTTGTTTATCAGTTGAAGAAGTTTCTTATCTTTGAGTACTTTTGAATAACTTGAGATTTTATGGTCTTCTGTTTTGGTTCTATAAATAATCATTTTGCAGGAAACCAAAAGTGAAATGGTGTTATTGTGTTTAACACAAGTCACAACCAAAGGTTTGAGTAGTTAAGCCTCCCAACTATGCTTTTAATGGCAAATTGTTTTCTAGTAACTAGTTTATGGGAGGAAAGAGAAAGTTATGTTTCCCAAAATGTGCAGAAAGTCTGCCTTCAAACCCCACACTGCTTAACTTTCAGACACGCTTTCTCTGGTGCCACACACCAATTCCCTCCCACCCTGCTTACATGCATATTCAATGGACCATATGCTTGATCTCAAATATCTCCAGGCATTATGGATCCTATTCAGCAAGAAGTGGTTTGCGCACTTATGATCAAGTGAAAAAAAAAGGGGAGGCCTTTTTAAAGGTCATTCAAGAGTTTACTGAGAACGAAATCCCAGTCCACAGTGACCTGTACGTACCACGCCACAGTCCACTTTAAACTGAACACACGTTTCTGCTGAAAACACACACATGGGCATTAAGAATTTCTCATTATTTCACCATAAAGGAGGCCTGTATAGAGAGCTCATGAGGGATTTAAGTGGCAGCTTATTGACTAACACAAACCTAGTGATTCCTTGGAATCCAAAGTAGTTTGTGGGGTGACAAGGCAGTCCCATCACCAATCCCCAGTACATGACAAAAGCAAAGGCAGCTCTAAAGCTGACACACCAACTGCTTCAGGATCTGCAACACAGCCAGATGCTGTGTTGAGAATTTTTCCCTGACACTGTGGCATATGGGCTTTGCATTGCCATTTGAGGAGCATGAGATGGACAGAAACAATCTGGAGAGGGTGGGAAATGGATGACACGTCAGCTGGGTGTTTATGTTTGCTGTTTGGTTATTAGGTGATGCTTAAATGCCTCTTTGGCCTCAAGGTGAAGAAAACTCTTGACCCAAAGGAAGACCTGATATTACTTTATTAATTGCAGTGCAGTTAGTATGGGGATTAATTTATCAACTTGCTTGCTTGAGGTTTTTTTGGGTTTTGGTTTTGAGGTTTTTTTTTTTTCTGTTAAACAAATTAAAATATATTTTCCCCTTCATGTTGTCAGAGAAGTGCAGGAGCAGTTCAGAATTATATTAAAATAGAAATGATGCCACTGTGTAATCACACTTGTTTGTCAAAGCAGTATTCTGTTCACTGCCTGTCAAACTCCAGTGAACTAGTCTCTGCAGCCCTGTCACCTACAGCAACCAGTCCCAGCAAGACCTAAGAAGATTGCACATGTGAGTGACTTACAGGTACATGAAGGTGTCAGATCCATCCCTTGCTTCTTTATTAAGAGTTGTCTGACATTGCACCACTGCACTGTTTTTTCCAGAGAATGAAGAAAGCACTATACAAGCAGCAGACAAACTGCCTATGGGAGAAGATGATAAGGCAGGAGGCCTAGAGGAGGAGAGGACCGTGGTACAGGGAAGCATGTACCAAGGAAAAAGCACTGAAGAGCAGAGAAACATATGCACAGCAGGAAGAGGATATAGAGAAGGAGGAATGTAAATAGCACCACAGAATGTTTGGGACACTTAAAA
Source organism: Lathamus discolor (assembly GCF_037157495.1). Classification (NCBI taxonomy): domain Eukaryota; kingdom Metazoa; phylum Chordata; class Aves; order Psittaciformes; family Psittacidae; genus Lathamus; species Lathamus discolor. The sequence continues at coordinate 66,154,727 of NC_088887.1, read as the reverse complement.
AACCCCCAACAAAACAACAAAAAAAAACCCAAGAACCTAAGACTCAGGAAAAGGATATACATTTTCCTAAGAAGTAGTGATGGGTCACACCAGTGCTGAAGGGAACCCTTGAAGGTACCACATATGGGGGTTTCAACAGCCACAATGTGCCATATTGGCTTTGTTTCATCCTTTTCAAGAGAGGTTGGTCTGATGGTTGTTAAAAGTAGTTCAGTAGACAAAACAACTCCTGATGTGACAACTTCTTTCTTTCATTTTCCTCAACAACTCTTCAGCCCCACAAGGGCACACCTGCCTCCTTCATCCCCACAGGCTCAGTACACGGATCAGCACAAGAGCTACCCGTGAGAAACCCATCAGGCAGGAAACTCTGGCACTGCAGCTGCTCTGCAAACTGGGTCTTGGGAGAATCATGATCGCCATGTGTGCACTGTGTCAGTTCCCTTACACAGCAAGTAGGGGTTCTCCCATCCAGCTGTTCCCGACCAAACCAGCACTACGTGAAATGAGGAATAAAGGAGGGTCATGTTTCTGCACCAACTATTTCCAACACCATGTGCATGAAATGTGTTGCTCCCTGAATGCAGTGTGGTCTCCCACTCAAGAGGCCAGTCAAGAGTACCACTTACTGTCCTGCTGCTCCCATGTACCTTCACTATTTGCATCTCATATTTGGGGTTATTTTAGTCCACTGCAAGCAAGAATTCTCTCAGTGGTATCGATAAACTGGAAAAAAGAAATAAGGAGAGGAAAACAAAAACCAAAAAAATCAAGAGAAGGGATTACCTTTTTCACTTCATGCATGCAATACTTGGAACGACAACATTTGTACTTATGAATCCTGAATAAGTGCTTGACCTTTTTATTGTTTCTTTATTTATTGTTCTCTCAGTTGCACTTCCCACCCTCTAGGCTACTGCATCTGTTTAGGTAGTTGATCTTCAGCCTGTTTCTTCTTGCTTTGTTGAATTCTGAGTCTGCAATTAGATGTTGGTGCAAAAGCTTTCAATGCCAGCAGGACTCTGACACAGATTTGGGTACATGAATGTCCCTGTCTTCAGTAGGGTCCTTGACTTTATTTTAAAAAAGAAAAAGCCTTGGTATGATAATGCATTTTAATTAAACCATGCACAACTAACTCCCTTGGCAAGCACCAGGAAAATCGTACTCTACATCTTTTCATACCTGTGGCTTTAATGACAAGAGTAATGAGACAAGTAAGTATAATTCAAAGACTGCGCTGCTTATACTCGCACCCTGTGAGTGGCTCCTTGTCATGGGGCTTGCAATGGATTAGTTTCGTGTTTAAAAAGGAGATAGAAAGATAACTTGTTGAGTATGCTGAATGAGGTACTGTGAGCTTGTTGTGATAAAGACCAGTATTAGTTGATTGTTATCAAACATCAAGGATTTATTTATAGCATATCAAGTATGAAAATGACGTGGATGCAGGTTGTCAAAGGAAGTCATTTCCCAGAGACAGCTAAATATTTAAAGGCTACATTTTCAGATATGCTTGAGACTTCAACCCTTTCTCTCACGAAACTACAACCTCTGTTTCATTTAACCTAGGATATCTTGCCTTTCAGAAGGTGCACCATGCTACTTTTATAGCTCCATTTCTCAGAGTTCCTGAGGGAGAGATACCCACCCCTGAGGATTTTTCATAGTGTACTTTTCCCTGTAAAAGTACACAGGGCACCCAAGATGCTCGTACTTACAGCTCTGGCCTGAGTTTGAGTTGTGAGCCCACCTGTGGCCTTAGACCAGATCTTGAGCTGCCAAGGTGGGAACAGCCAGAGGCAGAGATTTAGGGGTCTTTTTGCATGAACTGCAAGCTCCCATCCTACAGAGCAAAAGGGATATTGTTACAGGGAGGGCATATAATTAATTAGTAATCTGGATCGCCTCCCTTCCCTCTTCCTTTACTTCTAGGCCAAGTTGTTGCCATCCAGTTCAGCCTTAATTCAGCCAGAACAGACAGAGGCTGCTTTCCTGGCTCCCTCTGAACCCTGCCTGCAGGTGCATTACAGAAGCTGTATGCAACTTAGAAGAAAGATGTTTTAGCTGAGAAGGATTTTATTCACTATATCATTTTCTGAGGAGTGTGGAGAAGAAGATGATGATTTTTTGGCTCTAAAAGCTGCTTTTTACTTTATTACCTGAGCAGCACATTATAATGTTTGCTTGTGGGAAAGACTTAATTAAAAAATCTCAGAAAGGAAGAACATGGGTTCCTCAACTAAAACAAAGCATCCCCCAGAAACATCTTTATGACTTTTATCATGTCAGCTTCATGTTTGACGATAGTTTGGAACCAAGGTAATACGTGAAGCTGCAATTCCAATCTATATTTCTCACACTCTCAGAAATGAGAAAACAAATCCAGCTAACTGATCAGAAGCCGAAAGGACAATACTTAGAAAGAGCTAACAAAATCCACTCTGCAAGATAACTCTCACTCATTGTTAGACAGCTCCATTGATTGCAGTCACCTTACAGGAGGAGTTAATGTGTTCTACTAAACTGGGAGCATTCAGAAGATTATCAGGTTAAAATACATATTTTCATAATAGCCTCTGAAGCCTTTTTTTTCAATTTAATCCCTTTTCTGTTTTCAAACATACACTTCTGAATTAAAATAGGAGGTTTGTATTTGGCAGTCTAGGTCCTCGCTGTCCCGTGCCTCAGCACCGCAGTTTGGTTTTGCCCAGCCAGTAGCAAGTGAAGTCTATATATTGAACAACTCATGCTGAAGGAAAAGCAGCTGCTCACTGACACTGCTTTCTACAGCACACAAATCTTGCACTTTCGCAGCAAGAGAACAAATACTTGCAGAAAATACACATGGACTTTGATGCTCAAGAGGTATAAGATTAGGTCTAGTGTATTGACTAGAGAAATAGTCTGCAGGCCTCAGGCCAGCGAGGCTGCTTGCCAGTGACTTCATTAGGGCTTTTGCCTATGAAAGGACTGCCTGTTTGGATCCTGGAAACTTGCATCAATACGTCATTTTGTGTGACTAAAGTAAGCAGAATGTGTCCAAAGCAGTGGCCAGTTACGGGCCTCAATCTGCCTCCATTTGCAGGCAGTGTCACTCTTAGGAAATCAGGTTTTTATTTGATCCGAGGTTCTTTTCAATAGAATTTTCATCGCTGACTTCAACTGACAGAGTGCCTCATATGAAGGTCCCCATTCTCTCTTGCATCTTCCCACAAAAGATGCTGGCAGCTGATGTCCTTCAAAGGCTTTGTCCAGGAATCCCAGAAACCCCAGAATCTTTGCAAATTTCAGTGATTTGCACCCTTACAATAACCCTCCCTGCTCTCCACCCTCACCTCATAGCAGCAGGGCACTCACAAAATCACGATGCTAGTGACTGCCAGGGCTCTTCTGCAGGGAGTGAAGAAAGGAAGGAATAGGGTGTCATAGCAAATGCAAAAACTGTACATCTGGCAGTATAAATATACATACTTACATTGCAAGATCTGAGGAGATGTGGTTCCAGCGGTTCAAGGGCAAAAGACAGTGAGAATCCATTAAACAATCACCTTTCTTGGGCTTCAGTGCTCTCTGATACCATCAGGGAAATGGGAGGAGAGATAAAGTGGTTGGTGGACTAAATAAAACTGCTTCTGGATTTTTTTGTCAAAGAGCAGACAGAGAAAGCAAAACCCCTAAGGATCAATACCCCACACCCTTAATTATCACTGCACACAGATACCTACAGAATCCTCACACATGTAGGACAAAACCAGGAAATGCAAGAATGTTGAATTCCTTGCTATATGCTAAAGAGAAAAAATAAAATTCTTACAAGCATTTGGCAATTATTTTTCAGTAACTTTTTTCTGCTTTTTTTTCAAAAACTTTTCTTTCCTATTTTCTTTCCTATTTTCTTTTTTTCTGAAATTCACTGAGAACATGCATTTTAGTTGCCGCAACATAACAGCATAAAAATGTTTGTTAAAGGACAAATTGAAAGCGATTGTCCTACTAATGAAAATAAAAAGCAGAATTACTTCTGGAGACTTCATCCACAGCCCACAGCACAGTAGGACTAATGATTTCTGAGAATTCATTAAGTATTTGTGTCATTATAAACATGCTGTAAGTGCCACACACGTATATTTATTACTCTACTGAATCAATGTTGATTTGATCAGCTTACCTTTGACATCAGCATTTCATAAATTTCTTAGTCATTTCCCCATGATGACCTCACCAAACACGTTCTAAAGCACACATTTCAATGCTTCCCCTCCTTTCCATTGTGCAGCCGTGCTCCTAAAATATTACTCTTTTTCCTTCCCTGGTCTCCCCTGTCCTCACCATTCCTTTTTCTTCTCACCCCATGTGCTAAAATTCTGGATCAGCTGCATTTATCAGATTACCTCATAAAATACATATCCTCATAATGAAGGGAAAGGATAAGCAAAAAGCACAAAATCTATTTTTAGAAGATGGGTCTTAATTGTACAAACTTTGTCAGGGGTTATTTCTCCCTCCCTCTCCTCTCCCTTATTTTTTTCTCTCCCCCCGCCCAGGTCCTGGGTTGCGCTCCCTTCAATCTTGTCAGCTGTAAAATGGGTCTCTTTTTAACCTATAATGGATCAGTGAGATTAAAGGTGAAGTCATGAATTAGTAGCAGTGACAGCCCAGCACGATGGCCCTGGCAGCAGGGGGTCTCCCTTTGTGCTCGTCCACTCTGACCCCCCGTGCCACTCTCCGCCTGTGGGAACCGGACAAGAAGAATGTCGGGGTGGGGCTGGGGGCCGCCAGCCCCAGCCCCTGCGCCCGGCCAGCGCCCCCAACACATTCTTTCCCTGGAAATATTCTGACATCACCCCATCATACCTCCTTGCTGGCTCCTTCGTTAACTCCTTTATGCCTTGCTGCCAAGGGACAATGGGTCCTGCTGCAGGGTGGAGGAGGAGGAGGAGGAGGGGCTGGGGGCATCTTTCCCAAGACAACTTTTTCAGAAGCTGCAGACCTAAGGCGAGCATGGTTTTTAAGTTTGGGATGTTTGTGAATTTTCTAGGTGTTGGGTTGTGTGGCTGGAGGTGCTATTGCCAAGGACAAAAAAGTAAGAGTAAAGTTCATCCAAGACACAGAAAGACGTATTTGAGTCTTTAAACCTGAATTTCTAAAGCAAACCCAAAGTCTATCCCTACCACAAACACAGCTTGTTCAGTGTCTACCTTTTTCCCTAGGAAATATCAAAAGCGCCCATCAAAACCATTGTGAATGTATGATGCATTTCCAATCTCTTCCATTAAAGGCTATGGTAAGGCAACATCAAGAGCTTCTTCTTGAGAATTCCTCTTTTGGTGATTGAATACCTGGAAGCAGAGGGAAATCAACAGAGCTACGTCTTTCTTCAAATATGAGACAGGCTGATCTTCCTGTTCTTGTTCTCTGGAGTATATTTTGTCCTTACTAAAATCTAAATGCATTGTGGTTGGGCTTCAGCCTGTCTTCAAGGATAAGCAGTTTTTTATGATCCTTCCTGATTAACGCACTTGTTGTATAATTATAACAGGATTTCTTATCCTGGCTAATTTGGGGTTTTGGTGAAGAAAGTTTCACACTTCTCAACATACTTTTCCGACACTTTTAAAGCAATCCTATTGCACCTATCACCACCACTATCCCAGCTCATATTGCTTCTCCGGGGTATATAACAGGTGTGCAGGACCTAGCCATAAAGGACTGCCTGGAAAACTTAAAGAGTAGCTTTCTGTAGAAAACTGTAAGAGGATCACTAGAAGCAATTTTGCTGGATGAGAAGATGTTTCATTCTAGTGATACCATCAAGTCTGGTGAGTATTCACTATCTCTGTGCCTTGAAGTTCTCCATAGGAGGGTCCTCCACATACCCTTGTCAGAATCGGGTGGGATTTAGGCCCCTTGAAAAAGCAGGGGGCCTAAATCCAAAATTGTAAGTCCTGTTTAGAGGCTATCTAGCCCTGCGGATACATTAGTTTCTGTGGGATTGTCCCATTTTTCTCTAAAAGATGCCAAACACTTGCTTCTTCTGCCCTAAGCAGAGTAGTTTGGCAAATAGCATCTCTTAATTTGCTTTGCAGATACTCCTGGGGTTCACATGGGGAAAGTCTCAATCCAGTCCTGAAGTAAAGGGTAAGGGAAGCAAAGGCTGTGTTACAACCAACTGCTTTCTTATATGACCCCATTTTGTCTTTTTCGTGGCTCACAAGCCAAAAAGCCCACTAATGATGTGGGGATATCTCCCGTGAAAATGGCAGAGAAATTACTGAATGGCCCAGATGAATACAGGGAATGGATAGGGCAGACATCATGAGCCTCTTCATCTCTTGATCAACATATGCTCTTGCAACCTGTGTCTGACTGCAAGGCTCATCCCAGCCTGACATCATCCCGTTTAGCCCCAGCCACACCACAGGACAAGTGTGCACATAGCCATTGCCAAGGGAAAGCAGCAGCTCATGGGGCTTCAGGAGAAGCAGTCCTGTCCAGGTCCACAGCAGCAGTAGAAGGCACTGGCTAGAAGCAGTCCATGAGATGTGCAGCTGGCATGGTCTGAAACAGGTTTCCGAGTCGATGAGCTGACAGCATTTCCACACCAGTTCATGTCACTGTGTTGTTCCCAGTTATGGTTTCAGCAGGTCTGCTGGACCTTTTTTCCAGAACAGGCTCCATCCCTGCTTGGCATCTACTAAGCTGCAATCCATAATGCTACATTTTGAAGGCAAAAAGGAGAGTGCATTGGAGTTGTACCTAACTGGCAGGGGAAGTCTGCATGATGCACATTGCAAAGAGTCGACATCATGGCACGTGAGGAGTAGACCAGGACACGGTGAGTGCCGGACCAAATGGGAGTATTACAAATTGCCATTGAAATTCCCTTCCATGTAATGCCCTCCAAGCCCAGACCATTTTGGGAGAGGAGTTCATAGTGCAACCAGCAAAGGGCTTAGCCGGCTGAGCAAGATGCCTACCTGGTGTGTAAGATGCCCTTTTACACATGGGGTAGATGGGGATCCCTGCAAAATTCTGCATCAGTATCTGTCCAGTATCTGCAATGCTCTTCTATTTCCCTAGGAAATGGGGGATTTAGGGGCAATCTTTCCTCTGTCTGAGAGAAATCAAACTCAGGCCTCACTCTTCCTGAAGGGGAGCCCAAGCTCTACACAGTTGTATGTCCTCAGCAAGAAAGGTACAGAAAAGGCTGATTTTACCCTTCAGATCTTTCCTTGAAACGTGAGTAGATTCCAGGCTACAGGGTCATAGAATCATCCCAGAAAAGGGAGGGACCAGAGCCTCCTAAATCCTGGGCAAATGTACTTGAGAGTAGACATTTAAAAAGGATTACAAAAACCACTGGCTGCATCCAACAGTTAGAGTTGCATGCTATTTATTTTCTTTGGAAGAAGTGTTTTAGCCTCCCATGATGAGGGAGGTGAACAAGCATGTGCACACAGGCAGGCAGGCCTGGCCCCTAGTGATTCAGGGGGTGGCTCCTTGGGGAGCACCTTGCTCTGATCCTTCCTCTCTCCCTGCTAGTTACGGTAGCACTGTGGGCCTTTTTGGGGATGTAGGGGCATGACATACAGCACAGAACCTTGCTATGAGGAGGAATGAGGGGTGGGAAGGAGTTTCCCATAGCATTTATTTTTTTCCCTTTAAAGGCTTCAAAGATCTTTCCTGGAATTTGGTCCTTAACTCACTCAAACACAAAGAGGAAGAGTAGCTTTAAACTTACAGACTGGTGGTGTTGCCACAGCTCATGATTTGATCAGGTGTATAGTATTTCTTCTGAAAGCTTGGGATCTTGGGTTCAGATGACTCAGTGGGACTCTCAACATTAAGGAAACAAAAAAATGGAGTGTCCTCAGGATCTGGACAACAGCTTGGAAACAACCACCTTTCTAATGTTAATATCAGACAGCAGACAACAGTTATAAGTTAATGTAAAAAAGTACTTAAAAGTACTGTTGATTAAAAGGCATTTTTTTTGCTTTGTTTTATGATTTTAGATCCCTTCTCGTGTTCTGTGGCCCTTGGCTCATATCTGCTGAATGTCAGAGCTTGGCAATTCTCTGACTTCACCACAGCCAGGAACATTTCATGAGTCTTCCCCTTTGGAGCCGGGCGTGCCTCTCTTCAGAGCTGGGGAAGGCTGGGGCAGGGGTGGAAGTCTTCTGCCGGCAGCTATGGGAGGGTCAAGGAAGTAATCACTCCCCACAGTCACAGTGGCATCAGACACCTGTGTATCTGCCTTGGGCATGTACTCCTTGCCCCCCAGCCCTAGAGTTCTGTTCACTCTTCCACAGCCCAGACCCAGGAGCCAAGCAGCGCTGGGGATAACTCAAGTCTCCTTGGTGGCTCATTAGTAGCTGAAGAGGGGACCCAGGGGAAAACATTTCTGTGTGAAACTGCCGAAGGGCTGCAGCCTCCCTAATTGCTGGTGTCAAGCCTACATGAGTGCATGGGCCAAGGCTAGCACAGAGACTTGGTGCGCTGTTGTGCCCCCTCCCTCAAGCCTCCCTGTACAGCTTCTCTTCTCCATCTCTACTCCACTGTCACTGGAGACCGTGGCTGCGAGCACACCCAAGAGACCATCTTTCTTCATTGCTTGGGCCTTGGCAGTTTATAGCAACTAGTGAACATGAGGATGGAGAGCTTTTGCTGAGCACTGCCTGGAAAACAAGAGCATACTCCCTCTTCTGTCGTCTTCTCTGCCTCTGGCCATGCAACCCAGCAGCAGCTCCTGCACATGCATAAGGCGCCACAAGCTTCCTCCATGGTTACTATTTCTATCTGCCTTCTCCAGCCAGCGTGGAGGTGAGATATGCTGGGTGGCAGGACTGGTGCTCATCCATCTCCTCTGCAGGCTATCCCTTTCTTCTGTTGCACAAGAAGGTGGTGTGCGTGTGAGTGCATTTATGTGCACACGTGTGTGCATGTGTGTGTGTATGAGCAGAGTCTGACACTGCTTACTCGGCGCAGAGCAGGTCAAGGTAGGGGAAAGCATTGTTTAGTCCCTACATGCCCGCATGGGGGAGAGGAAGGTGTTCTCTGTGCTGGATGTACAAGTGACATGAACTACTTTAATCTTCATTTTTGCCATTTCCTGCTCCCTGGAAAAAGAAGGAAAGTAAAGTCAGACCTGAACCACTCACTATGTGGTGTATTCTGCCTTAAACAGAGTTTATAGCAAAGCTACAGTTTAATAGCGGCCCTTTAATGATTCACTCCAGTAGTTTATTTCTGGAGGAAAAATGGGATTAAAAGTAACTTAAAATTACCAATGCTTCTCCAGTATTTCACTATCTGTCCAGTCCTTGACATTCAAGAATAATCTAGCTCTGAAAAAAATCTATTTGCCAAAAATATTGCAAGCCAAATTTTTAATTATTACGTGGATGCCCATTTCTCATACTACTCACTTAGAAAACAACGCAATGAAATGTTTCATTCCCCATTAGGAGCTGCTGAGAAAATGCTGGAGATACATTAAAACATCAAGCTTTCAGATGACTGCAACTTCTCTGAAATACTATTAAAGACAACCAAAAATGTCTCCATTAGAAATGCAAAACCATTTTGTGACCAATCCCCTCCTCAGAAGGTTTATTATAGTTCTAAAGTCAATTCCTACTCTGCTTTTTTAGATACCTACTAAACTGTATTGTGAGAAAAGTATAAAGAATTTTTATTTCCATTAGATTTTTATTTTAATCACCTAAAAATCATTCTTATGGAAATGAGAAAGACAAAAAGATTCCCCAGGGACTGAGAAACTTCACTGATTTGCATCATTAACACTGAAAAGAACTTGCCTGGAAATGGCCCCTTCACGTTTTCTTTTATTTACATTTCCAGACAAAAATAAAATTAATTTCAACAAGGTTTCTTCTCGATTCATATCCCACTTTGATTAGTCTAGCTATTAAAACATGAATATAGCTTGCTGTGCTTTGATGGACTGATTTAGTCTTTGTTATACTGGAATTCTTTCCTTTTTTTTTTTTTTTTTCAGTTTTTTACCCCATTTGTAAAGGGCTTGCAACATGGGGACTCTCAGTGATCAGTGATTGTATTAGCATTCATAATTAACACCAGTAATTGTTAAGACACTTTTTGAACAATTACCATTTGTGGCGCAGAATGAGAGAAAAGTGACATTCATTTAACTAAACTCTGCAGTTTTTGTTTAACAAGCCTGTCCAGGCATAAGCAAAATGAAAAACAGAGAACACTAAATATGTATTCAAATGCAGACAAATTTCTATGATAAAGTAGTTCTTTCAAGGCTCGAATCAAAATTTTAAACAGTTTACCTTCTTTGTGTCTTCTGAAGAGTTTTACGTAACAAACTTTCAGTGTCATCACTAATAGCAGTTCATGCCAAGGATTACTTTCTTAAAACTGCTACTCAAGCCTTGTGATTTGCAGTACACTTCTTATTACAGGATACATTATGCAGAAACCCTCTGCTATGTGATGGGACATGGCAACCCTGCTGTGAGAATGCCTATCAGCGCTTCTTTTAAGGCCCTTTCTCAATTGTCAGCAAAGTATTTTTTAAGGTTAAAAGGTGTAAAATTATTCTGAAATGCTTTTCTGACCTGTCGCCTATCACTGCAAAAAGCTATAGTTCTTTTTTTTTCTAAAATTGTATTTTTTAAATGTGATAATATTATAAGAATGAAGCTAGTAAGAAAAATATAGTTTTCTATGCTTTTCATTATATTTTTTGTAATTTTTTCAGTACTGATATGCATTAAGATTGTAGTTCCCTTTTTATTTCTGATTTTCTTCATTATGATTCTCTCTTTCCTGTGAGTCAGTTACAATGTGCAATTAATGAGAAACCAGCAATTTAAAAAAAAAAATCTTTTCATTTATATTTTTGTGGATTGTTCAAATGAATTCCTGAATCATATTCTCTAATGTAAAAGTCAAATGCAATAGGGTCATGAAGCATAATCTCATTATACTGGTACATAAAGCTCACAAGATCTGTCATTCTTCAAGTGCTACCTGTACTTTGATTGAAACAACATTGAATATCAGCAGGAAAACTAGAAGAAGGTTTCTATTCTTCACACTGGTGGCTGGCTTTTATGGATTTGCAAGCTGCTTAACTCTAGATTTCCCAGGCTACATGCATGATTCAAGGTCAGTGATCCCATAGTTTTAAATCCTATGCACAAGAGGTTACCATCTCCCATTGTCTGTAGCTTAGGATTTCCAGTGGTAGCTAATAGTTTATGTGCTGGTAAAATGCTGGAAGGTATCTGAAATCACTTTTACACTAAGTTTCATGGCCTGTTCTACAACACAGTCTTACCAACCTATACTGGAGAACATGGCCTTGTAGTAAAGAGGCATCAGATATTAAGGGCCTAATTATTCATCCCATCTGACACGTGATACATGCATACAACAATGTGAGCTGCAGCTGAAGCCAAGAAGTAGAGTACAAGTAGGTATTCTTCTTTCCTCTAGGACAGGAAAACAGATGCTGTACCAGCTTTATGAATTGTGTGGCCTGTACCAGAACACCAAGGTGATCATGTCTAAGACTATGTCATGGCTATAAGAAATTACAAAAGCAGTAAGAAGGCATCACGATGTTGCACTCCATGTTGTACCTATGAGGATCTGAATCAGTCCTCTCCAACATGAATCACCATCTACTTTTCCTGCCACCCTACCTATCATTCAGGGCTCCAGTAAGATTTTGTTCCTGCATTGTGCAGTGGTGTCAATGTTGAGGATCAGAGCTCTCAACACTCAGATGTGCAAGCTGAACGAGTACCGTATACTCTACTGCCATTAGAAAATGGGAGAAGATTGCACAATTTACTTCACATTGATTTTATCACATCCTCTTTATTAACTAACTGTATCTCATCAGCATAAAATCTTGTCTTAACCTGCTTATTAGTACTTTGGTGCTCAAGCAGGACAGGGTGGCCATTCATGCACACATAGACAAATGGACCATGTGTTTTTGGCATAGCCAAGTGTAGACTGGGAGGAATGCATTGCTCCCCAAGAAGCACCCTCTGGGAGCATGTACTTCAAGAGGCATGGCCTGGCTTAGCATCCCTTCTCCCCTAGGTCCTGTGCAGGATAGGAGCAAGTGTGTAAGCAAGTGGCAGGAGCAAGTGTTTAGGCCCTTAACATGAGGACAGAAAGAGCATTCAAGGAGCTTGTGAAGTGAAACCCATCTTTGCCTCTTTAGACATTGTGTCCTTGGGAGAAGGCCATTTCATGTTCACCCTGTGCATTTCAAGGGAAGTCCAGAATCCCAAGCACATTCCAGATATGAAGAAATCGGTTTACTGCCTGAACACATAAACTAACCCCCTCAAGTACTGGTCCTGCAAAAACTTTGTTTATGGGTTTAACTGTGAGTAGTCCCTTGCTTACACTTGAGTGTTTGCATATATGTATATATAAAGTGTGTGTATAGTTACTGCCTTAGCTTAGCTCCAACATACAGAGGTTACAAAGTCACTTAGAAACCACAAGGGAAAAATGGAATGGTCAAGTGTTGCTTGCTAGTTCTCTGGGACCAAACTAAGATGCTTGTTAAAATCACTTGAAACTTGTTAGACTGTCTTCACAGGGATCTCAAAAGCAGTAGGACTCATCTGGTTGAACATTTAAAAGTCATCAGTCTAGATCTAAAATTAGGATTCCTTTTTCATCTTGAAAAGAAATATGCATATCCAGAGGCACTTCAGCTCACACTGAGGTAGGTATCAAAGACTGCGATCTTTTATACCTGGTGAGAAGAAACAAGTCATAAGACTAGGATTTGGGAATACTTGTAAGAAGCTGCTACCATTCTTCTGAAGTTCCATACTCAGTTCTTTCTGCATTCCATCTCCAACTGTGACTTCTGGATAAGTGAGGAATAAAAGGCAAGGTTATTGTCTTGTCATTTTAACACTGTCTTCATACACCTTTCTACGTAACCATTTCCATGAAATTACCACGATGGAGATGAGGCATAAAAAACCTAGGATTCTCATGACACAGAGGATTTTGTGTTTTACACTATTTCAGAGGCATGAGCCAAATATCTGCAAAAGAATGTCACTATGTAAACTAGGGACCATCTTGAAAATTCTCCTTTTTCAAGGCACTCACTGAAGTCAATGGATGGCTTTTGTAGGAAGTCTGTATTGTAGGCATTTGTGGGAAGTGGTGCTCCACACTATGGAAAGATTAGGAGAGTCTGTGTTCACCCATAAAACCCAGAACATGACCATGGCCTTAATCCCAAATAAACAGAAATCCTGTTAATTAAATCCCGCTGTTAATTGCAATGCCACAGGATATGGCATTTAATTTTTTAAAGTTAATATCAAGGCTATAAATTGCCCCTAGGCCAGGATTGTGACCTACTCATACAAGAGACAGTTCACAGCCCTGCAAACCAGCAGCATGAGGGCAAGGCTGCTGTTCAAAGGTACAGCTGCAGCACATAAACTAGCTGTGTCAGGCTCCCTCATGAACAGTCATGAATACCTGCTGGGAGCATGGCCCTCCTGTTCAGTATCTGCCAAGGATGCTGAGGGAGTTTTGCAGATTCAGCAGCATCCCTTGCTTGCACAGCTTTCACTATTTGCTGTGGCCAGTCTAACTGGAGTACTGAGTACCTGAGCTCTGCCTCGCCCAATGAAGACTGAGCAGCTCCAGTTCCAGGTAGCATTTTCCAAAGCAGGGCTTTGGTAGGGAAGAAAGGACATGTCTCTAGACATTAGAAGAGGCAGCCAGGTGCGAAGAAAAGTGAGAAAGTCACATTCATTAGCAATGTGTCCACGATGGACATACACAACTATTGTTTTTAATTTACAGGTGCAAATTAAATAAATGGCCAAATTATGTAAGAAGTTAACAAGTCCATTATAATATCAAAAAAATTAATTTCAGTAATTTAAATTAGTGGAAATACTACAACAGTTCCAGACCTTTTTAATTTTCAGATTACATAATCTAAAAATATCCCATTTTTTTCCTAAGTAAAATACTTTTTATTTCAACCCAGCATTTCTCATACACACTCAGTACAAACACATTGTTTTCATTTCTTGCACAAGACAGTAGATTTTTCTAAGCAAGCATTGTACAATATGAAATAAATACCCCATCTTTCCATGTCTTTTCTTCCTTTTGTTTATTAGGTTTTCCTTTTTCATGGATTTTCGTACTTTTCAAAGGAAATCCATATTGCTCAAAATCTAATAATTTTTTTTTTGCATACTGCACTAGCAAGTCACTAAAACAAAAAAGAAAGCAGCAACTTTGTTATCATTGTTCTGACAAACTTGAACCAAAACAGAGGGCAAAGGGAAACAAGTGTTTTATCTTGATTTTAACACCTCAGTGGATTTCCATAAATATACATATGCATGTAAAACATATAGATATACTTCTAAAATACAAAGAAATCAGATGAGGTAATAGCACCCCCTTCTGAGAGTTAGGACCAAAGCTTATACCCTCTCTTTAAAGCAAATATGGACACTTCTTAGCATGGTGCTACACACAGCTTTTCGATACGCAGCTCTTTTGTCCTACTGTTCTAAAGAAATGTACATACTATTTACTTGGTATTTATCTGCTCCTCCCTCTGTCATGCAAGAACTGCTTGGTTACAAGACAGCAATCATAATTTAGAGCTAGGAAGTCCATGAAAAATTATTTTTTCAGCTCACCCGTTCAGTTATTCCATGTATAAAACAGTCCTTGAATTGTTGGGGATTTTTTTAACCAGCAGAGATCTGGGTTCAGCCTTTGCAGTCAGGATGGAGGAAGGCATGAAGGGCCAGTGTAGCTCATCAGGAATATCATCCCATTCTTCAGTGACTCAGTTTTCCTGGGGGCAGAACTTCCTTTTCTCAAATGGGCACAGCTTCCTCTTCCTCATCCCCTCTATCTCCCCTAGTCTGCAGTTGGGGCAGGAAAGGTCTGAGAGCCCATCTCCCCCTTGCAGCAGCAAGGGCTCAAGATGTAGTGCATGCAGCAGCTAATGGAATTATGCCCAGAGCCATTTCAGTATCACAAGGGCTATGGAAAGGCTCTTCATGAGACCCCCTTACCATGTACTTACACCAGCAAACATTGGCTTGTTTCCTGCCTTGGTCTGACAAAAAGGTTGACTTACCTACCAAAAGAAGTGCATTTTCCACACTCTAAAGTGAAAAATAGACCATGATGATTTCCTGTCCCATCCATCCTTTCCCAATAGAAAGTTTTCTCTTGTGCAATTTCATCTCAGTGGGAATGAGAAGACGCTTCCCCCACTTGCTCAACACAACATGGGCTCAATTACACAGCATAGTGTGGGCAGAACTCTTGTAACTCAGCAAAGAGCATTCCTGTGAATGGCTTTGCTCCACCAGACAAGGCTTCAGTGGCATTGAACCACCCAAGCAGCCCGCAGCTCACCAGTCCAAAGCCAAAATAAATCATACCAAATAACAGTAATCACACCACAGAACCCTAGGTAGTAACTGAGAAATATAGCCAGGGTCAAGAGTCAAAGAAAGAATGTAACAGTGCTTCTCAAATTCCTGCTTCTCACTAAAAAATGATTTGTGGTATTTCTCAGCACCACGCTGGATAAATAGTAGTTTGCATAGATGTTGCTGCAAAAAAAACTTCTGTAGGGTCTGCAACAAAGCAGCTAAGGAAAAAGCAGAAGGGTATTTACTCTTTTTTTGATCTGCAAAAGAAAGAAGTGTTTGATGAAAGGTGCTACACTCTAAGGAAAATAGTGAAGGAACTCTGCAACTTAAAGCACAGAAATCTGCATGACATTGAGTTACGTATAATTTACCATGACAAATCAGTGCTCTAGCAGAAAGAGTCACAGCATGAGAAGAAAAAAATTAGCACAAGCTGAAGATAAGATAGACACCATTTTCTACTTACAGTGCCAGAAAGATATAAGGTTAAAATTAAGCCAAACAAATAGAAACAAAACCCAGTAATACTGAAAAAGAAAGAAGCTCTTCCAGGGCATGTAAAATGGAACACACCACAGAAATTCAACATGGGAATACCATAACATCATGAAGAAAATATGACATCTGAAAAAATTTTACAGTTAAAAAAAAAATAAAAATGCAATTGTGCTGAATCTGGAGGAAGAGCCCCTAGAAGAGGTTTTTGGGTTTGTTTATTTTTTTAGCCCAAAACCCGTAGCAAGCAGGATGCCAAAATAGGTATGAATAAAGTTATTGAGATAAGAACATATGAAGTAATTACAGCACATAAAAGCAGAAATACCTGAAGCCCAAATTACAACGGTAATTGAGTTTGGCTCAACACTGTTACATGTAGGGCTTTTGCATGTGAATAAGAGTCACTAGTACACTCAGAAAGTGCAAAAATAAAACTGATTTGGGGGAATAAGTTCAAACAATGCCTACACATTTGGGATTGTCCAGGTCAAGGGTAGTAAGCACTCAGGCTAATGCCCAAATTCCCCAAAAGACACACAAATCAGATCATGATATTCATAAATTCATACAGAAAATAAAATGCAGGAACATGAATGGACAAGAATATATATTTTGTTATAGGGTTATTTAAAAATAGCTGCTGGTGAAACAAGATTTCTACTACAAGCAAATAATCATATATTTAGGAGCCCTTTGCTAGTATTTCAAATCTCAGTCTCATCAAATAGGAGCTCTATCTCCAGGAACACCCCTGGAAAAGACATTCCCCAATATCTGGCAGATTGTCTAATCACAATTTATAGAAATTTACAGCAAGGGTGACTGACTAAAGACAGAAGTCATGGAAAGTGTTAGGAAAAGAGAAGAAAGAGTGTGTGAGAGAGCAAGTGAAATTCACATTTTAAGAATTACCCTTGTTATCAGAAAGGGGGTCATAAAAGCTCTGTTATTAACCCTGGGCTGAGTCAGGGGAAGGGTAGATGGCTTCTCCTGTGAACACAAGGGAGATTGCAGAGAACCTTTGCCCTGGGAATCCCACCCCAAGCAGGATCATCAAGAGCTACCATCTCCTCCTTGTCCTCTCTGGGCACTGGCAGTTGTCAATGGTAGAAAGCTGTATTATTGTGCCTGGAAGGAGGACTGCACAATCATTCATTCCCATCATATATATTGCTACCCCTGAGCTTGCACCAGTGTCCGTTTGATTCAGATGCATTTGATTACTGACCAAGCCTCTCTACTCTTCCTCATTGCTAACAGGCTCTGCCCCATGCACTCTGGCACGGCTGGGCAAACCTGACTATTTAACCACTGCAGTGTTGGATCTGACCTTCTGCCTTATACGGTATGGCTGTGAGCAAGTGGACTACCTGAGCGCAAGGTGGAAGCTCTCTGTTGCACCGTTTCCCATAATCACCTGTAAATAAACCTGCATCTGACCGCAAAATAATCCATTAAAACAAACAGCATTCTTCCTCGAGGTGAGAACAAGAGATGAAGCCCTTAAGGTCCTTAACGGTCTACTGGATTAGTAGGTGTGGACTAGAAACTGCAAGACCTTGAAAATCAACATAACATTCTGCAATGAAATATGGGGTTGCCATGCAAGAAAAGAGACTCTGCATTTTTTCCTTGATATTTTTTTCACATTTCCTTCATAGTTCTAATTGTTTGGAATACTAGGAGACTTAACATTACAACTGATTAATTCAAAGAAAAAATGCCTATTAAGTATCAGTGATCTGGCTTTTCTACTCTTGCTGTGAAATGGCTGCCAAAATTACACATCTTGGAAGATGGAGTCTGGGAAGAAAACTTAGAACCCAGCACAGCAAAAGTAATCATAGAAAAAAAGGATGCAGAGACTAAAGACATGCAAAATTCCATGCCTCTCAACAAAGGCTTCTGAGAGTTTGAGGCTGTCTATAAAAATGTACAACATACTATACCAAGAGAAAAAAAAAGAGGTAGGAAGCTATTTGATAGACTATAATCCAGACAGTTGTACCTGCTGAAGCCTGCCTTACCAAACTTTACTGATCAACATGGAATTTGAAGTGTTGCAGTAGTCTGCATACAAACTGAGGACAAGGTTTGCAGTATCATCAATTGTGGGAGAGAACTATATGCATTTGCCCATCAATAAGCATGCAAAGACAGCTCAACACTGTGTTCCATATCAACTGAAGCAACAGACTACTTCTTTTATGGGAAAACATTAACATCCAAAACAAAAATTCAGATTAAAATTCTGTTGACTGTTAGCAATCTCAATAGTATATATTGAGAAGCCAGTGCCTTCTAGCTGAGACACAGCAATTAGCACAGTACCCCAAAGGAAGGTGAAATGCCTTCAGCAGGACAGGGGATGATGCTTGCTGCAGGTTGATGTTCTCAACCAAGAGTCTAAGATGTGTATTATAGGGCTTCCAGAGAACTAATACAGGAGAGCAAACCCTTAGTCCAATCATCTGTGTGGTACTAGGTGGACAAGTGATGCAGTACAAACACATAATCTCAAATAACATGATGTCAGAAGTGTCTTACTAGACAGACAAAAGGGGAAGCAAGTCCCCTCTGGCCAGAAGTAAAGAAAGTCCATGTCTGCCATGAGATGCTTTCCTGAATCAAGGTGCACTGGGGGCTTTGGGGCCCCCTCCTGACCCTGCTGATATGCTGTCACACCAAGCTCAAGTGGCTCAGCTGGATCCAGCACCTCTTGATAATCAGCGAACATGAGTGTGGCATTGAATTGAGGCTCAGCATTGCCACTTGCACTGCTGGCAGGACTCTTGCTTGCTCCAGCCCCTCTGCTCAGCATGACAGCACATCAGCAGGCCATGCTGAGAAGAGAAACAACATGAGGTAAAGAGGAGAAATGCTAACAGAAGCAAAGGGTCATGGCAAAGGAGAGCTGAAAGCCTGTGAGCAAAGAGGAGAAGGAAGGAAAAATTAGGTTGACGAGCATTGGAATAAAGACTTTAGGCGGGGGGGAAGAAGTAATGTATTTCTCTGCTTTCACTTTTCCCTTTACCCAGGCAAAAGCAAGAAGCAGAAATGTTGGTTTTAATACTGTTCATGATGAAATTCAGAAAGGAAATAGAAAAGAGATTCAAAGGCAGAGCTCTGAGAGCTCCCGCTCCTGGGCTGCTAGGCCAATAATTTTCAAGCTGTGGTCCATTGTGACTTGTACCACAAGGCTGTGTTTACACTGTGACTTAGTGCCAGCAGTACTGCTGGATAAGGCCTTTCAGCAGATCAGCATCAAATCCTATTTTCAAAGATTTAAAACAAAAACAACAACAACAACTAAAGCCTCATTAAAAAAAAATTGCTCTGAACAAAACCTTGGCACAAATATTGTACATCCTATGCAATTTCCCCACCAACTTTTAAATAAGCATATTTGGGCATTATAAGATGGTCATTTTGTGTGGATTTTGTAGGCATTGTGAAACGTATATGGTTTGGAACCATATACATAATTTGAAAGTTTATCAATTATTTTCTGGGTGAAAAAGGTACATTTTGTGCAGGAACAAAAAGGAGGCCCACACAATCCAAAACAATGACATTCAAGTTGGATGAGAAAAAAATGTAACATTACTAAAGCTTTCCAATATTGAGACTCCATCCTCTTTGTGTGTGTTTTGCAAGAAGTGCAGCCAAGGCACTGAATATTAGCCACACAGAGCCCGGTACTGGAACAGATAGCTTCTGCTTCTGTGCCACTGTGTCAGTGATACCTGTAATGTCTCCATAAAGTTCACTTGTTCAAATTAATAGAAAAGCACAGAGGGAATAGAAACTCCTGGTCACCCTGAACATGGAAAGGGTAGTGCAAACTCTGGGATAACCTAGCTAAAAATATTTTGCTCAAATGACTAAACGAGAAGCTAGAATAACTAGCTGCAGTTTGATAGGTAAAATGGCTGAGGTCCTTTCCCTTACTTGATGTTCTACCCCATAAACAGTTTACCAATTTCCTCTCACTCTGTCAAGATCAATGCTTTTGTCTTACCTTTCCGAATCAACCATGTGTCTCTCTATTTACTCCCTCTTACTCCTCTCATCCCGTTAAACTCATCCTCTTGCTGGCTGGGATGTCAGCCTTGGTTTGACTTCTTACAACAGTAACTGCTTTTGGCTCTAGGTCTCAAAGTGAGCTGACTTAAAAGGCTTATATTTACTTGTCTTTCAAAACCCCTCTCAAGCCCCTCTGCCAGAGCAGTTACAATAAATAAACCAGTGTTTAATGGTAGGGATAAGGGGCACTTGATCCCTACTAGACAAATAAAAGTGTTTAGGAAGGAAGGTACATTGCTTATTTCTATCCCCCACATTCACCATTTATAAGTCCCTTCTCAGAGCAGAACTTGAAGAGTAAATACAGATTTTCATCCAGGCTCATAGTACCCTGGCAAGTATGATACAACGAATACATAAATAAAGATCACTTCAATCACCCAAAGGCCCAGAGGTTACTGATGAGCATATAGTCATGCTGTGCAATGCTGACAGGCTTTTTATGACCAAGCATAGTCAAGGAGTAAGTTACTCACCTCTTTTGAAAGGCCAGCAACACAGTGCCCTGGAGAGCCAACTTGGACCAGAGAAAGGAGCACCCAGCGAACAGAGGGCATTATTTCTTCTGACCCAGACGTGTGCCTTGAGGACACCAGACTCTACAAGTCACATCAGAAATCTAAACAAGCCTGACTTCAAGAAAACTGCTACAGCTACTCACCAAATGCCTCTAGAATTAAGAAATGCAACACAAAGACAGCAACAGCAATTGATTTCCTATACCCATGATCCACGGCTACATTCAGCAAACTTGGATACATGCTGGGGTAGCAGAGCACGTGCAAATAGTGTGGTACTGAATTATTCTGCAAGACCGGCAAAAGTCAAGGTGTGAATATTTTTGCCCCATTACTGCTTCTTTTGCCTTCCGTGCTCCAGACGTCTGTCTTTTCTACAGTGTCTCCTAAATGAAAAAGAAAAGTGTGTGGGTGAAGGTGTGCATACCCAAAACCCCTTAGAAAAATACTAAAAAATACTTGTTTCTTCCTGTCAGTACCAGGAATGTAACTTCAGAAAGCACAGGAGCTCTTCTCATTGCCGGCTGGGGTAGTCACACTTCTGAGGCTGCATTTCTTGCCTGGAGCAGCAGTCACTTTGTTATCCAGGCAGCCAGCATCCTTTTGTTGATCAGCGAAGTTTTGGCACTGCAGATGTGATAAGAATAAAAAACATTTAAGCAATCAGTTAATCTAACAAATATGTTAAATATAGTGAGACAATGAGATCGAATGCCCACTGCTTTCATTGGCACCAGACATAAATCTCAGAGAAAATTGCACAGATGCAATCAGAGTTGAACACAAGAAGTGTTTGGCACACTGGAGCTCTGCTACCCTGAAGATAAGACTTGAAAAAAGGACAGCCTGCCTATCAATACCTTCACAGAGCACACCCTTTTGAGCTCTATAAATACATTACATTCTCACAACAATACTTTTTTTTTTTCTTTTTTTTTTTTTTTCTTTTTTTCCAAGACCGCATTTAAACATACATGTCCTCATTTCTAACTTGAGAATTTCTTAAGCATCCTTCCAGTAAGTTTCCCCAGGTTTGAATTGTTAGTGAGCTACTTAATTGTATCTAATATTTACCAACATTAGTCAAAAGTCTCTACCAATACACAAAGCTATTTATAAAAATAAGTGCTTTTAATAAAATATTTATAGTAAGGCCATTGTCAGCTGTTTGCAGGTACCCCTCACAAGTCAAGTCTTATTAATGAAAGGTGGGAAGCAACTTCCTGGAGGAGACTGCTCTGAGATTTGCAATTAAGGCGAATATGTTTCACACCGTAATGTCTGTGTGTTGTCTCCAAATTGAACACAATGACTCTTTGGGGATAGCTGAATTTTCCAGACAATTTGTTTAATTTGGAACTCTTTTAAATTTTAGAAGGATTTTTTTTTAATAACTTTTTGAGAATAGACCTTATTTTTCACCTCATATTTTTCCATTTGTCTTGTGACAAACCATTTTTCAATTTACAGCATCATGCAAATATGTTCTTCTCTCATTCAAGATAAGAGTAAGAGATTTTCTTAAAGAAGTTAGTTCAAATTAATTTTTTAATGCACCTTAGGTAGAATATATTCACCTCCCCTGTGGGTTTTCCAATTCAGATTAAAGTTGCCCTGATTTGAAACACTTTTCAACCATCACAGCAGGAAATAAATGAAACTAAGTTCTAAGCCCATTTTAATTTTTGTGAGAATGTACACATAGAGATTTAATGTGATTTAGCTAATCCACTTCAATTTCATACCTCTGTTAATTCAAGCAATCTGAGTGATCACAACAAGATTATTGTTAGATCATTCAAAAAGGTACAACTGTTACTATCAGTTTGGAGTTAAATGGACAGTCCAGTACCTTTAAGAGAAGGTGAAAAGTTTCAGCTTCTCTTAGAGCTCAAGAAAAAATACATCTGGTGTTTCCATAGCATATGCCTCTCTGGTTAGAAGACAAAGATCTTTTAATATTTGGATTGTCACAACTGCAGGATGCCCAGAAGCCAGTGAGGAAAACTATTGGCAATTGTCTTACAAAAACATATTATTGGTTTTTTTGTCTTGAATTTTCACTGCTATCTAAATATCACTTTGTGAAATGTTGCATAAGTTGACCTGTCAAGACTGGTAATTCTTATGTCTTTGTTGGTTTTAACCTACTTAAACATTATTAGAGGGTAAGAAAAATGATCCATTTAATTTCTCTGGTGTTGAACCCAGGAATGTCTCCCATCTCATATGTTTAGGGTGAGGATCTGGTGTGCAGCTTCCAGTCTCTCCTGTTTTCACTCCAGTGCTCTCACCTTCATGACAACACCAAGACCTCACAGACAATTGAGGTGACAGAGAAGAAGGTATGCTGCAGAATAATAGAGACAACCATGGACACCAGCACAGGTAAGATGAAGAAGGACTCTTTGATTCTGATTGATGCTAAGTTCAGCATAAACTGACCCCCATCATTAAGACAGAGGCTTACATGGACTTGCAGTTACATGGCAATAACTCTGGTAGCCTGTTGTGGCTGTGGAGGCCTAAGACCACCACAGAGGCCGTGGGATGGCTTGGAGGAATGTTTGATTTTTCTGCTGAACTGATGGATATTGAGAGCAAAATCCTCATGTTGGTGTGTACATGTCTGCCTACTATCCACAGGCTTCACAGGTGGGTTACACATACACTCGTGAAACAACTGTTGACATCATGGTCTTCACCTCCAGATACCATATGTGAGCACATAGAGATAAATTATTTGGCATCAGGATTGCAATGCAATTATGCAGACATTCTTGAAGGAAACATCTGTACACCCAGTGTGGAAAATACACCAGCTGGAGCTTTGCCTAGCAGAAGCAAAGCATTGTGTTGCTGAAATGCCTCTAACGACACAATCAGTT
The DNA here is from genome assembly GCF_037157495.1 of Lathamus discolor. Taxonomy (NCBI): domain Eukaryota; kingdom Metazoa; phylum Chordata; class Aves; order Psittaciformes; family Psittacidae; genus Lathamus; species Lathamus discolor. The sequence goes on along the minus strand of NC_088887.1, from coordinate 66,131,261 downwards.
GGAGAAAGCTAGAAGTCTATCAGTAGACATGCCCCAGAGTCATTTTGGTTATCTGAGGGAGACCTGAACATATGAAGCAGTCAAGAACTGGGAGGGCTGAGAGTTCACTCCAAGTTGGTGCAGTCTCACGTAGCTTGAGTTTGGCCTGCGTCTTTTAGAGTTGCCATGCGCTGTCTTGCTCCAGAGTTCAGCGTGAAATAATTTGTTCAGTTTTCAGTCTTATATTCCCCTGCATTAAAGCTAAAAAAAATTAATAATTACCTAACAAAAAGGGGGGTGCTGGTTTGCTCTTTACTTGCACAGCAGTGAAAGGTTTGTTACAACAACCCAAAAACAGCATTTGTCTTTTCCATTGGTTAGATGAAATTCTGAAACTAATCAGGAAATTCCCTGAAGCTTGGCTCACTGGGTAAAAACTACTTTCCAGGGAATTCAAAGTAATTACTTTTGGTTGTAGGTAGATGTGCTCGAAGTTAGCTTGAGTGACACATCCAAAACACAAGAAAGGATTAAAGTTATCATCAATCAAGCACACCTACATTGTTCATCCGTACTGAAGGCTACAAAACAGTTTGGTGAAAGATGGTTTCTCCAAGAGTACCACAGACACCTGAATATTGCCCTTCAACTTAGTGTGCCTGAGGACTGCAAGGCCAGCAGTGCAGATAGATGTATCTAAAAGGATTTCAGCCTACCCTCACAGTAATTTTTCTCTCAAGTTTTGCCAGGTTTACAAAACTAAAGAAAGGGATTAAAACCTGGGGCAAACTTGGTTCTGAATAAAAAGAAGACAGACTGAGAATTCTGTGGAGTTACTGGAAAGGCAGCTACAGCTTACTGACATTTTTCCATCAGATTTCAAGCACACTGGATAAAATGGCATGCGGTCCCCAACCCCTGGATACAATCTCTTTCAAATCTGTGAGCAATATCACAAATGTGAGATTGAGTAAGCATAGTGTGTACAATTGTACACAAGTTTCTGTGAGCAGACACAAACATGAAAGTTCACACAATAATTAAAAGGAAAGCAGAGCAGTTGGGAAGATTCCAAACATCACGTCTTAGTTACTTAATCACCCTGCAAACACAAAGTAATTTCAGATTACTTTGTTTTTATTAGTTTCATGTTAAAATGTGAATCACATACTGTGTTTTCAATGAAACAATAAAACAGAAAATAATTTTTGGCATAAAGATCTACTAAATAGATTTCCTTCCTCCCCCCCCGCCTCCCCAAAGTGGCTTGTCCAATGCATCCTCTGCTCAGTTTTAGTTCCTTCTCTACATTGCAGTTCTTTTGGTAGGATGCCAAAGCCTGTCAATTAACAGTAAGCCTATCCCTTATGAACAGAAGCAGGGACTGTGATCATGTTCAACTAAGATCAAGGATTAGTAAATCAGCATGGCACCAGATTGCAGGCACTATTTAAACCCCACAGACCTACAAGCCAATGCAGCAATATTATATTCCAGCTGGATGTGGAGAACAGAATCTCATAGTAACAGAGGAACTCACTTTTTAACTTTCTTGTGCAGGCAATTACAAGTCAACTTAAAATGAGCCCTGATGAAATCATGTTGGCTTTCTCAAATGTCAGTTAGGGAACATCCACATGCTACCACCACTGGTCTCTTATCAAGGATTTTCCATCAAATTAAATATATTCCATTACACCTACAATAAATTATAGGAGACTGGATTTTTTAACAAGCAAGCCAAATATTGCACCAAAGCTGGCACAAAGATTTCTGTTTAGAGCTTGAAGGACTGTAATACTATCTCATTCCTTGCCTGGCACATGGGGTTGTTTCGGGGTTGTTTCAAGGTTGTTTCTGCTGTTTGCTGCAGAATAAGTCACACTGCCGATCGTGAAACATTTTGTTTGCTTAATAAACAGAGTTTGAGTTCAAGGCTTGATTTGGTCTGCCAGAAAATGGCCACCCAGTACAGTATACATCCCATCTTTCCTGTAATCATGCCTTCCCTCAGGGATTCCCCACCATCCCCCCTCTTTTATTTTTTCCTTTTCTTAAGAAAGGGGTAGGTTTCTTTTATCCCAGATCAAGTGACAAGGGAAGGAGCTGAGATGTTTACTGCCAGGTAAAATACAAAGTCATGGAGGTCCAGGGGGATGTCATTCCACAACCATACTACCAGGTTGAAAACAAATGATGTTATCAGAAAATGATCACAGAAAGCAAGCCTTGCTCAAAGAAAAACACTCTTTATTAACCTCTCTTTGAAATAACATGAAAGCAAAGTCAAAGAACAATGAGGAAGGGTGACCTGCCTTGCTATTGCTACCTCAGGTGGAGCAACACCTTGTACATTGCCAGACTTCTCATGTTAATGTACTGATAGAGAAGATACTTGGTCCTTTAAGCAGAAGGTTTGCTTTAACACTGCCTCCTTTGCTAAGCAATAATTTCCTATACCTAAAAATTAAAACAGGAAGAAACCTGGTGCTCTGATTTTCAACTGTAATGGCTTTGAATTTTTTTTCTATGTCAAGCATCATGTAAGGAGGGAGTGAGGCCACCAGCTGAGGGCTCCTGATACAGCGCTTGGGATTTGAAATACAGCCGTTTCGTAAGAGGCATATTGCTTATTTCTGCTCTGTGGGACCCCAAAATTCTCTTGTTGGAAAGGACCAATTCTAGGGTTGGAAAGGACCTTAAGATCATTTAGTTCCGACCTCCCTGCAATGGGCAGCTCTTGGGCCTGGTGGTTTCTGCAGCCACTTGCCCACTCCGTACTGGAACAAGAGCTGAGCAGCAGCCTGCCCCTCTCCTCCTTCCCTCTTCTCTGGTTTCCTCATGAAAGGCAGACTTAAGGCAGACTTACAGCCCAGGAGTGCCTGGTGGCACTGACCAGCCAGGTGTCACTTGTCACTGGCAGAGGACCAGGACAAAGTGGGAGTGTGTCCAGACGTACTGTATGTATTTTGTTTGGGATTCATCTCTCCTACCCTGATAGATTTGTTACTTAAATGTCTGTTCCTGAGCTAGGTACCACGGGCTGCCTTCTAGTTAAAACCAGAAAGAATCATTTTGAAGGTGTGATTTAAGACATCTTACAGCAGACACCAAAAATAGGGTCAAATTCTCTTCCACTTAATATAGTGGGAGCCTAGGGAGATTTGTAGGCACAGACATTTATACTGCAGATGTTTAAAGACAGGAAATATGAGTTTTAGCCTTTTGTGGTTCATCAGCATGGATACCTTTGCTGAACACCTGGAGTTTACTGGGATGCGAATGATTGAATGTCAGCGTTCTATCAATTAATCTGAATTACTCGGAGACTCTAAATAATGTTTGTTTCATGTCAGTTGTTCACTTCTATATTGCACACAGACCCTGAAACAAAGGGTAGAGTACGCAGATCTCTGCAATTCACCACAAGACATGTTAAGCAGACCTAGCTGGTTTTGACCTCTTTCACAAGTATCCCACCAAAACCAATTTCTTAGCAAAATGGGTTTCCTCCTCTCTCATGATTCAGAGCTCTGTGATTCAGAAATCCCTCTTGCTCAGGACTTCATTGTGGGTAACATGGGTAACAGCATGGATATTAAGCATCAGTCATCTTTTTGCACATCTGATGTACTGTGTAAAGGATTTTTTTCTTTCCTTTAAATGCTGATCAGAGGGAAGAGCTATAAACCACTCAATCTCTTTATTGAAAGCATCTTAAATGATGCTACTGGTGATCCCTAATAGAGAGCCATTAAAATTCCTCTGCATAACAGTGTTTCTTCCAGGAAATAGCCTAAAAAGGGACTTGCTTCTATTCCAAATGTTGCAGGCAAAAGCTTCTGATTTATAAATACAACTTTTAGTATAAGTCCAAGCAGCCTAGGAACAGCTAGCATATTCTTGAGTTCTTTGCTGAAAAGGTCGCATGAATCATGGCTGCAATACTGAGTTTTCTGTAAGAGAATTGTGTCCCGTATCTGTCATGACAGAGGATTTATTTTAGGAGAAAAGAATTCTTAAAATCAGGATTTTTAATTTAATTAATACCTGAATCTTATTAAAGAGAAAAGAGTTGCCATGCAAATGAATTATTTCTGGTGATGCTATCAGTTTTGTCCCTTTAATTTGTACTTGCAAGGAAAAAACAGTTTGTCTTACTTGATGTTTATGCTATATTATTGCTCAGATGGGCATTTATTGGCTTGCCTGGTGTCTGATGGTCTCTGAACGGCTAAGTAAGAGAAAGAAAATGAACAGGCTGCAAAAATTCTGATTGTGAAACAATTGCTCTTTGGAAGTGTTACCATGCCAAGTGAAAATACAAGAACTGAATGTAATTTGGCATTGCTAGAACTTGTTAGGGTTTTTTCTCCTCTTAGCAGTATCCTCATGTGACAGGATTTGGTTATGAGGAAACTCCTAGAGCAATGCTGTATCAGGTCCTTAAGGAGTTTCAAAGCCCATCTGAAAAGAGGGAGGAGAGATGGCAAAGGGAATGGAGATCTACAGGAAAAAACACAACGAAGCCTGGTGTAGCTTTCCCAGTTCCCTTTTAAGCCAAGATGTACATGCCAAAAACTCCTCTGTGCCCTAGAATTCTCAAGCCATGAAGTAAACGTACACAACCCTTTTTTCTACTCCAGCCACACAAAAACCCCTTCTATTGCTGAATCCTATTTATATGCCTAACAAGAAGACTTAAAACAAGTTTTAAAAAGTATTCAGTGCAAAGTGCAATGGTATTTGCTGTAGGAATTTATCACCGTATTAGAGGCTGGAGTACTAAACAATCACTAACACTATCAGCTGACGGGTAACATTTGTGTCAAACCGTGAAACTACTAACAAGCAGTACTACAGTTTCGTAACATGGGCTTTGATTCAAACAAAAAACCCCCACAGGTTTTAGGAATTTTTTTCCTGATGATCTTCTGCTGAGCTTATCAAGCTGAGCAGTCGTGGAATCAATCTCACTGAGAAGCCGCAATTTCTCCCCAATTCTCCCATGAAGCTTAAAATCAGGGCTTTGGCAGCAGCCCTCCCACCCACCCACAGCTTTCATGGATCCAGATATAATGTAATTTTATTTTTATCCTGTGTGCTTTTACATGGAAACTCAGAAATACACTTGCACCATCACATAGTGTCTATGAAAGCAGCAGGAAAGCAAATTCTGCCTATGCAAGCTAGGGTAGAGCTTTCAAATACTCCACTCACCGATGCTTTATTTTTCCTTTGGGGAGGGAACAACGCCCCCCCAGAAAAACCCCAACCACCTCCTCCCTTCCAGGTACATGACAAAATGGTAAGATTAGACCTACCCCCTAGTCTGTTGTTCATTCCTTTATCTATATGGACTATTTATACAGTCATAAAACCACCAGACTGGTAGGATACCCATTATACCCTGTCCCCCATTCCCAAGCAAGCTCAAGCATCTCAGTTCCTTATTAACATGTTTTTAATTCCTCCAGTAGCAATGAGGTCTCCATCACTTCTGCATCCATAGTTTGAGGACCTTTTGTGTGTCTGAACCCAATTTCTGTTTAATGCAGTGTAAGCCAATCATGTGTCTCCCATCCACCTAGGCCAAAAAGAGAGGTTCGTCCCTCCATTGCAATAGCCTTTCATATACTACACCACCTGTCATGTCACACATATTCATTCCGTTAGCACAAGCAGACCTGTGATGCCATATTTTCTGGAGCTCTGATCATTTTCACTGCTCTCCATCAGATTACTCTTCCCAAAATATGACACCTCAAGCTAGACACAATATTTCATACAGGGCCTTGCTAATGCAGAGCAGAAGAGAACTGGACATGTCATGCATGCTGTATTCCTCTGTATTCCTGTTTATATACCCAGCATGAACATCTGTTTTTTTGCAGTTTATCTCCAATTTGCCAAGAACTTTTGAATTCTATTCCTGGTCCATCATGCCAACATCCCCTCTCAAGTTTTGCTTGTTTGCAAATGTATTGAATGCAGTTGCTATGTTATTGGTTAGGCTGTTAATGAAAACTGACCCAAATTACTGACGCTCAGCTGCTCTTTTTCCATATAGTGAAACGTTGTTTTGTGGTGGGAAAACACAGAACACATTCAATTTTAATCTCTGAGTATGCATGCTTTGGTATTGTTGTTTGTAGTGGAATTGTATACAGCAGGGTTGCACTTTTTGCATCCTGAGAACTTTATCAAATTTCAGTGCATATATGTGTGAAGCCTGACTTTTGCTTTACATAGTTATCTAGGTTTTTTCCTATTTATTTCACTTTACTTTGTTTCTCAGCACAGAATGAATATGATAAAGGGAAATTGGACTGCTGGAGAAGGGCAGGTACAATGTGCAGTTACCACCTTACATGAGTCAGTGCACATAAAAGGTAGAGGAAACCTGTCCTTTCCACCAAAGGGAAAGCACTCCTCAGAAGTGTCGAGTGGTGGACTAACTTTCCCTTTACACATACCTAATTTGTCTTCTAAGTTAACCAGTACTTAATATTTTCTCAGCATAGAGAGAAGGGAGCAAATACTTCCAAAGCATTGCATTGGCTATTGCTAAGGCAGAACAGAGCCAAGCCCTGTTTCCCTAGCGAGAAAGATACAAAAAATCAGCTTTCTGTCCTCTCACCTTCAGGTGTTTAGCGTAAACAAAAAAGTACCATAATCACCATTATTCAAGAAAACAACAGAACTACCTTTCCTACTGCACCCTGTTTTTATTCTTCAGGGTACAACCACATTGCGTCTGTGTATGTTCCTGCCTGCACATGCCACATAACCACGGAGGGGGGGAAGTTAGCATGCAGAATAATGTAATTACTCATTCTTGAATAGAAGGATAATTACTGTCACAGAAACCCACATAACTTGCAGATCTTTTTGTTCTTTTTAAGATGATAAATACAGTATTTTCCATTTTCTAACAGGATGCATCCTTTTCCTTCTGATTCCCCTTCCCCCTGCTTAAGCTGAATTACATATGTTTTGAATGAATAACAAGGGTTATCAGTTTGCATATAGGAAAAAATAGGCTCACCTGTATTTTTTAAAAAAATAAAAGTAATTCCATGTCTGTGGAGACACTGTGGTGAGTCACTGGCGGTTAAGAGATTGGGCTGTCACCAGTAACAATCTTCCTTCGAGTATGACTTTCAGCAGCATATCTGGAAGAGGATGAGGAAAAGAGATGGCAGCAGAAAAAGCCACAATGACCAATCAGAGCCTAAGACTTTTAGAATTCACACTGTGAAACTCATGTTTAAGAGCAACAACAGCTGGTATGCATATTGCTGTTATTCACTGACAGCATAATCTGAGGGCAAACAGTAGGTGAGGCACTGTGAAAAGATACCCAAGTGGCAGGGATCTCACAGTCTCTGTTAGCCAGCCAGGTGCCCTCTTCCTTCCTCCCATACAGAGAGGCCTTTGGAAACGGAAGGAATCATCACTGTGGGATTAGGGGGCTGTTTCAATGGGGAGACAGCTTGCAAGATATTCTACTAAATAGCTTTATTTAAAGAGCTCTTTTAAGCCCTGTTGCCAACACTTAGGCAAAGAGAGGAATCTTTCTGGTACTTTTGTTAGGTCTAAATTTATATAGAAAGAAAAGAAGCTGCCTAGCTTTAGGACATTAGAGCAACAGAAGGAGAACAGATACTGTGAACTGCTTTAATGGAACTTCTTAACATCCATTGACAGAACAAGCCTGTTCTTTTTTAGTGACAATGGCATTGCAGGGAAAACTTTCAAAGCCCCCAGGGGAGAACAGAACTCACAGATACCTCTGTGTCTCTGTGAACCGCAGTAGTTTAGTTATCGTTTGTTCTTACATCTTCAGAAAGAAAAAAAAGGATTGAGACCATTCCTCCCCAGCAAATCCCCACTAAGGTAATGTTTACATTGCAGTTAGCTTAAAACTAACTGGGATTTCATGGCAGTATAGCCCTGGCATCTTGATACCTAATGTGACCAATTTCAGTGTATTTACTGGGGGTTTTCTCTTACCTGTGACCGTCATTGAACCATAGAATCACAAAATAATTTAGATTGAAAAGACCCCTGTTAGAGTCCATGGAAAGATGTAAGTAATTCCCAACAGTAATTTGGCTCATCCCAAATTAGACAGCTACCATAGGTCACATGACTTGGAATTAAGAAACAGCTTTGATCAGAGGTCTACATTTTGTAGATGTCTAACATTATGGTGCCTTACATCACCTAAAGGTAGTAAACTGTCTGGTGAACGGAGTAGAGGTGCTGCAAACCAGAGATTCAGGAATTAGCAAATAAACAGATTCTAACAGTCACAAAATTTTAGCATTATAATTTTAGATTTTAAAACCAAAACTTGTGCTCTAGACCCTTTGCCAGCCTTGTTGCTCTTCTCTGGACCGCCTCCAGCAACTCAACATCTCTCTTGTAGGGAGTGGCCCAGAACTGAACACAGGATTCAAGACGCAGCTTCACCATTGCCAAGTACAGAAGACAATCACTTCCCTCGTCCTGCTAGACACTGTTTCTGAGCTGTGTGCTGCCTGAGTTCCACTGCCAGTAATAATCTGCTATGTCTGAATATGCCTTTTTGAGCTGCTGTGGCCCAAATCTGGACATGACCAGCAGGTCGAAGGAGGTGATCCTGCTCCTCTACTCTGCTCTTGTGAGACTTCACCTGGAGTATTGTGTGCAGTTCTGGTGTCCTCAACATAAAAAGGACATGGAACTGCTGGAACAAGTCCAGAGGAGGGCCACGAGGATGATCAGGGGACTGGAGCACCTCCCGTATGAAGACAGGCTGAGGAAGTTGGGGCTGTTCAGCCTGGAGAAGAGAAGGCTGCGTGGAGACCTCATAGCAGCCTTCCAGTATCTGAAGGGGGCCTATAGGGATGCTGGGGAGGGACTCTTCGTCAGGGACTGTAGTGACAGGACAAGGGGTAATGGGTTAAAACTTAAACAGGGGAAGTTTAAATTGGATATAACGAGGAAATTCTTTCCTGTTAGGGTGGTGAGACACTGGAATCGGTTGCCCAGGGAGGTTGTGAGTGCTCCATCCCTGGCGGTGTTCAAGGCCAGGTTGGATGAAGCCTTGTGTGGGATGGTTTAGTGTGAGGTGTCCCTGTCCATGGCAGGGGGGTTGGAACTAGATGATCTTGAGGTCCTTTCCAACCCTAACTATTCTATGATTCTATAATCTAACAAAACCTCGACCTGGGAAAGACACTATGCTCTGATTTTTTACAGAAGTCTGGTAAATAATTCAACTCGTGGTTGTATTCTGAATTCCCCCATCTGAAAAAGAAGGCACTTCATACCAAGGAAGATTACTTTGCTAGTTACAGGAACTGATACCTTGCTACAAAAGTAATAATAAACAGGCTACTCCACACCCCACCAGAAATAGCATGCTGCCTGCTCCAGGCTCCAATTGAAATTCCATCTGTTTGCGACAGCATCCTTAGCAACCAAAAAATCACACAAGACAATTCCTGTAGGTGAGGTGTATCCAAGCAGCCAGCATTTCAAATGCAAGCTTTTCTTGTGGGCCTCAAAAGCTAATTTTTTACAAAAATCTTGAATTTATTTAAAACTCTATTCCAAGATATCTTTCTCGCTCACAGATTTAGCATATCAATGTTCCTGGGAAGTCATAATCATTGCTTTCATTCTATAGATTTCCTTGCCCTCTAACAACTCAGATTGTGTGTTGTCTCAACCATTCCCTTCAAGTCAGCTCTGACAGCTGAGTCAGACCAGAAGAATGGTTGAATTAAAAAGCCTGACAATCCTCTACCCCTTACTCAGCCAATAACCTCATTTGTTCATTGATTGGAAATTAAAGATGCTAGAATTGCTTTTATTATTTTTGATGGTGGTGATTTACAACTCTGCTGATTTTGTGCAAACCTCTTTATTACTCATTTAGGGCCAAATTACTGCAGAGGGAAAACAGGAAAGCCCATAATAAATTACAGTAGAAATGTCAAAGAGGAACCAGTTTCAATCAGGCAGGTGTATCTGACTGGCTTTCACAGCCCTGCTGAAGGCTTACACTGTAAAGTCCCAGTGTTGCGCTGTTCCTTTTTGAAGCAACATACCAGGAAGATGTCTGCAGCATGCACCTTCTCCAGTGCTGGGAATACACCAGTGGCTTCACTGACTTCAGGGAAGCACTATGCTGCATGGGGTAAAAACAAGTATGTCAGTCCCCCACTCTGCTAAAAATGGAGCCAGGACTTGTGTTATCCTCATTGTGTGTTCTGCTGATAGCTGAAATGTTCTCAGCGATTCAAAATTCATATTTTTGCTCTCATAATTATCCCTTAGCTTAGCTTTTGATATTGGAAAATTATCCTCTTGCTTTAACCAGATGGTTTATATTTTTAAAAATTCTTGATTATACTAATTTTCAGATCCCCACTTAAACACAGTTAGCATTTGCTGACCTCTATCCCCCGTTAAAACAGTGATGAATCAACTACAGTCACTCCAGCTGTTCACTAACTATTTTCCACATTTCTAAAGTGGATTATTCATTCAATATGGGACTGCAACTTCAGTGTCTGAAATACTCCTTTTTTAAAGGCTCTTCACATTTATCCATCCGTGCTTTTGACCTCTAAAATGTTGTAACGGCAAGATATGAAGTACTTTTAAATATCAAACCATTTCACAAACACTTACTTTCTCTAGGCAGGGCCCAGAGCAGGCTGTGTTCTTACAAGCTACTCTTCAAATTGTGAAGGACTACTGAACTGTGTCTCAGGATGTCTCTCATCACCTCATGTATGTGCCTCTCATAAAAGATGAGGAATTAAAATGCCTTGATCCAACCTTCTGAGAATTGTATCTTTGAATATGTAAAAGATTTAGTGATTCACCATCTCCATTTGCTCTGGATGGTTATAGCAACAGTCTGACCTTTGGAAATGCCCATTCATTATCCCTGAATCACATCCAAACTTCTGATGCTTATTTAAAAATACAATTGGTCCTCTCTGGGAAGGTTCCTTTTAGATAAGTTATGGGGTAAATTCATTTAATGAAGTGTGGGACTCAATCCAGAGCTTTAAAACATACAGAAAAATTATGGGCAACTTCGTTAAAAAAATTTTGTTATGGATTTTTTCTAATTTTCAAATTATTGGTTCTTTACCTGAGCAGTTAGTGCTACAAACATGCATTTGAGGCTTGCAGACCAAAATGCATTTGAAATATCAGGGTTCACATACCCTTTCTTTACATCTTTTTTTTTTTGATAGTAAAGATGGTATTAGAATATTGATACTAAGGGAAAAAGCCATCAAGTGCTAGGAAGTGAAAAAAACCCCAAAACAAAAACCCAACCACAAACTTGTGTTTAACATTAGCTCACTCTCAGACACACAAATACTTTCTTTCCTCCAAGGGACACAAGAGCAGTATATGAAAAACAAAAAACCCTGCATAAACACTGAGGGCATTTCTTGGGAGCGCTGAATAGAAGTGAACTGACAGAATGAAAAGACAAATTGCCCACGGGCACCCCGACTTTTTATCCTGTACTAATTGGCTGTCTAAGGGCCCAGAGGAGCTCCTCAGACGCTGTGTGCTCGCTGCCTCTCTGGCTACTGTTCCCTGGGGTTACCAGCATGCAAGTACAGGGAGGGGGGAATATTTTTTGGGGACAAAAGAGCAGGTGCTTACAGGAACAGCCCCCAGTTTCAGGACAGTAACAAAAGAGCAGGCATAGGGTGGATGCAAAACTGTCCAGAAAGCTGTGCTAAGAAATTAGTTATCAATGGTCCACCATCAAATGAAAAGGATGTATTGAGGGGGGTTTCCCAGGAGTCTGTCCGGTGTCTGGCACTGTTCAATATTTGCATTATCAACTTGGATGATGGAATAGAGAGTGTACTTTGTACATTTACATCTGACTCTAAGCCATGAAGAGCTGGAAGTGATTTGGAGGATAGGAGTCAGACACTGCATCCAGTTTTTTTCAGACAACTCCAGTTTCTCAAAGCTCATTCCAAGTTCTACATTCATTTCTGCATTTCAGCTGCATAAATACAGAGGGGGAAATGGCTAATGACTTAACAGCTTTGCGGGATATGGAGTTATCACAAGCTGAATGTCAGCCAAAGACATAATGTGGCAGCAAAAAAAACCCCAGCATGCTGGAATGTGTAAACAGGAGGGTGATCTGTAAGACACATGAAGTAATCCTTCTGCTTTACTTGAGGCTGGTAAAGCCACAGCTAAAGCAATGAGTCTAGCTACAGGGACTGATTTTCACTGAAGTTGGAAAGATTCTAGAGGGGACATGGCCTCTGATCATGGGCATAACAAAGAAGTAGTTGGAGGAACTGCGATGTCCAGAAGACTGAGGGCACTGACCAACAGTTTTCAAAACTGTAAGGAAAAGAATAGGACACTAAGTAGGGCAACAGATGATTGTCATTATCTCCTTGACATATACGGTGGATATATCTTAAGGCAATTCTTTGTAGCCACATATTTTTTCTGTAGACACTACAGCTCACACACATTATAGGTTCTAAAAAGTCACTCATATGCTATCTTTGTATACAAAATTCTGCACTCCTTTTATCATCTCAGGAAAAAACATTGGCTAAAAAAGCATAAGTTATTTGTAGGACATTGATTACAATTTCATCTTGTAGTCATTTCATTTTGGACTTGATTCCTTTATTCTTTCTCACAGATGTCTACCGCATTAAACTCTTTCATTACATTACTTTTACGCTTGCATACCACAAACTCTCCTTTCTCCTCCAGTCCCTGAAATTCCTATTAATACATCAACTTATTTCTGTTGGTTTTCTCCTGCTGTGAATCCATGCATCATTCTCAAGTCACTTACCTCCATGGCTTGTGCCCCCATGAGCTGAAATGTATCGTTTCCTTCACCATTAGGAATGAGAGAGAAGGCATCTCCCATTTTTCTAACCCAATTTATTCAATTGGACTCACCACTGTTCTGAACACATCACTGCATCACTGTGTGATGCTTTTATCTTACTTTAACATGTATAGGCAACAACAGTTTCTCCTTCAGGACACTTTCAGGACCCATTCACAGAAGTACAGTCTTGTAATCCCACTGGGTTAGTCCCTCAAAGTCAGGAATTAGGGCTCAATCCCCTGTACAAGCACCTCAGTTGCTGGTACATACTCTCTTTCCAAGCTTTTACTTCATGAGCACTCTGGTTAATAACTCACCTGCAGGGCGGTATACAGTGGTGGAAACATGTAGTACATATGTTCCACTGGCATTACCTTTCTGTTTGGGATGACGCAACAGACAAAACAGATGTATGGAGCAATGAAAATCAAAATACTTCTCCATGTCCTCTTGGCTTGCACTGCCCTGCCACAGGCTACTGTTCTCCAGTTCTCACAGTACAACAGAGGTGGGCACCACTCTGCCCCTGACTCAAGCCTCGCACAAGAAACCTGGGCTTGCCACTAGGTTGCCAGCATTCATGCTGCAAAACATGCAAGAGAGCTCATGATCCAGCCTTCTTCCTCTGCTCTGTAGGCACTAGTACCAAGCAGCTGTGAGGAAGCGAAGAGCTAAAGGACCCTAACTGAACCTCAGCAGACATTTGCTAAGTAAAAGTATGCCTCAGCCCTCCATCTCCTCTCGTTTCCTGAAGCATGCCTCTTTGTCTTCATGGGAGCTGAACATCACTTTCATCAGGTATCCAAAGACCATCAGCAAATGATTCATTTCTTTGTTATACACGTCTTTATTGGACTGTTTTTACCGGTCTGCCCACTCAAGTTTTACTCAGGAACACTTGTTCCTGAATTAATGCAATCTAAATAACACCTGTTCTTGAAAGAGTCAGTAAAACACTGCAGGAATATCCTCTGAAAGATGCACTTAACTAGTTTGTTCTTCAGACTCAGTGCATTACCAATGAAAGACACAGCCTGTGCATAGAGTGGTGCTAGACAGGAAAAAAAAGGGTTTTTCTTGAGTCTACACAGACTCAGTGATGGCCCTTGAGCTGGCAGGAGGGCCAAATAAAATGCCTGCCCAGCTTGCTCCTGCTTGGCCTTTGGACCCAGCATCTGGTAACTCCAGTCAGAAATCTGAGTACCCTGGGACTTTTAGCAGTACCCTTTTATGCATGTGTGGGGATAGGCAGATGTGCTGTGCAGCCTCCAGCCACCATTCACCCTTGTAGTAAAAATTCTGGGTAGAAAAGATGCTTCTAAAACACATCCTTTCATGGCTCCACAGGTCTTTTCTAAAAGCACTCCAATATTGTTTGTCCAATATTGGCCTAGGCTGGATTCTGGCTTCTTGCAGTACAACTCATGCCCTCTGGATACAGTGGTATTTTGAAACCAGCAGTTCCAAGGGCATCCTGTTAAGAAAAGCTCCATCAGGGCTGCAACACATTTACTGTGAATGTATGGAAGTAAAATTTTAAAATTAAGCCACTGCGAAATGAGACTGAAATCTTTCGTAAGAAAAAAAACCGCAAATTTTCTTGTTTTTGAACTTTTCTTTTCATGGCACACACTGAAATTAGTGGTCTATGAATACAAGTCTCTCTTCAGAACCTGTATGTTATCTGAGTTTAGTGTATTATCATGGTATATATATACACTACATATAATTATTGTTATATTATTTTTTATTAATATTATTATATATATTATAGTTCAGTGTATTATATTGGTGTAGTTTATTGGCTAAAATAGCATTCATTTTGTGAGATTTCAAAATTCAGCCTTATTTTACATTTAAGTTCCTGCATATTGATACATGAGAGAGTAGCACATGACTAAATAGATGATTTTCACTTTCTACGGTTTTAAATGATTACAACATTTTAACACTGCTGTATAATAAACACTTTTTGTATGAAGTTCATCTCGCTGGTTCAAATGGAGCGGCATTGTCTGCGGAGGTCTCATTTCAAAATTATGGCACTTTTATCTTTTTCGTCATGCCACGAGATGCGAAGTCCAAAATATTTACCTTTCTGATTGTCAGTCTTTCCTTCATAGCATGTCTGAGTGGAGACAAAGCAGACAACTTGTTTTGTTGAATCAATAGAGGCATATTATCACAGCAAGATTATAATTCAGGTGTACAATACCTGTATTTTACAGAGTACAAAAATGAAACTGTCATGTGTTGTGTGTCACAGCAGGTAACTAATATCAACAAAGTACCAGAGACTATGTTCAAATAATGTTGTATGGGTCTAACTTCAATCCACAAAAGCAAGGCAATTCAAAGTTAAGGCTTAAACTCTATCCATAAGCCACTCGTTTTCGGAATTGCTTTATGAATGCAGCTGAACTCTCATCTCAAGTCTGTGCAACTACATGTTGCCACACAGATGGTGACAGAAAGCAAACCCACTGTTATATGCAGATTCTTTACGATTGCTTTGTATCTGGTAAAAATACCGTCTACTGGCATTTGCATGTACTTGAGCCTGCAACTGGGGAATTTGGGAGCAGGCTGTGATAATTGCAAAAGGTGTTTGGGATGAGCGGGATTTAGATGACTGTATATTTCTCTTTGCTCTTTGGGGCATGTTGGAGTCTTGTGATAGACAAGGCAGGGAAATACCTATTTTGTGAACTTGTGGCAACAGGAACAGCAAGTCTGGTGCTGGTGTCTGCATCTTTTTTAAATGTTACTGGGAGCCTGAAAAAGGAGGGATACAAATCCATGTTGGAATTAAAATAAAACTGCATCAGTGGTATTCAAGTTTAAGAACTTCTTCAGCCTGACACTGTAGGCAAAGAAAAACAGTGTGGGAAGCAAAACAGTCTGTTTCCAAGCAAGGATACAGAGGGAAACGTAATTAATTCAGCCATACCTGAGCTAAGAAATTTGTTTCTACAACAAAGATCAGATTTCAGAACTGGAAACAAAGGTTGTTTGTGAAAACAAATCAACCCATCATGACTGTGTGTTAGTGCTATGACCAAAAATTTTAACACCTGCCAAAAAGTAGCTGCTACCAGGGCCCTACATCTCCCACTGCTCAAAGACTGATTTTAGGAAATCAAATTCTGCCATGGGCTGTCCTACTTCTCAGGAATACTCATTATTTACAGCTTTCTCTGGAGTGATGTCAGGTCTGGCACTGGGGTTTTGCAGCTCATCCTCAGGTTTTGGGGTCAGCAGAAAGGAAAAGGCTCCGTGTTTTCCACAGGGTGTCAGGGCCCATAGATGTGCCATGGAAACGCAGGGGATGGGAGTACCCTGATCACTGCATCTTCTCCAGTGGTGTCTTTCTATGTGCACTGTCTATTTAACTACTTATTTTTCTCCAGGTTTCAATGAGTTCAAAGCTCTGATTAATTTAACTGGCAGCAAAAGGTGAACCAGCATTGCTAATCTGCAGCTGCAGAATACGTCAGATTGAAGAGCTCCATAACTATCATCACAGTAATCTTGAGCATTAAGGCATCTTCGTTTTTTTGGCACAAAAGGGACCTGATGCTGCAGTCTCACAGCTCCTCAAGCCAGGCAAAGCTTTGCCCTCAATTTCAATGGCAGCTGCTGCCACAGGATTTTGTCAGGCAGCTCCTGAAGAAAAATCTACAAAAGATTCTACACTTAGAGTGAAAATGCACATCCTGAATGCATAAATTCATAGAAGCTGAATTATGACTTCAAAATTGATGGTATTGCTTTTCAAGCAAGCTGCTAGGCCAGAGAGGACCTGCCTTCTGCTGATGCTTTTATAGCTGGCTCAAAATCGTGGGTTTCATGCACTGTATTTTTTTCACTCCTGTGTGTTTGTGTGCTGCACAAGCAACTCCTGGGCTCCTAGGCTGGGATTTGCCACAGTGACAAGGGCCCATAAACATCCATATGAAGGGACAAAGAAATTATGAAGGGAGCTGTAACTTTGGTCACTGCTCGTGAAGACAGGCTGCTGCAGTGCTGGGACAGGTCAGCTGCTCTAGACCACAGTGCCCTGAGCAATTTCCCTCTCATGTGAAAGCTGTAGGTCCTGAGACTCAAGTGAGACTTCATCACATCAAAACAGTGAAGGGGCTTATTTGCCTTTCCTAGTGAAAAAAAGACTAAAATCTGTCCCTTTCCCATTCCTGTATTTACAGCACAGGGCTATGTGGTTGAAAACAGACCCAGGCAAGAACTTACACTGTAGTGCTTCTTCCCTTAGATATCCCAAGTGTGAATCCGTGCCAGAGTCCGGCACTCCAGTACCCCATCCCCGGGCCTGGATGCGTACCTTCTTTACTGGAGATCACCCGGGAAAGGGTACAGTTCTTAGCCTAGCACTGGCCCCTGCCTCCTTGCTTCCCAGGAGAGAAGATGCTGGGGAGTGGTTTGCAAAGCCCTATTCTGTGGGCCAAGAAGCAGCCCATGACCGACAGCCTGGCTATTGCTGGAATAAATGAAGCTGTGATCTGAGCTGGGACATGAGGTATTATTACTGCAGAACAAATAAAAACAGAACTAGAACTCTGTATTGCAGAGGTATTCATCCTTTGTATTCCCTCAAAGAACAAGCCTAATCTACTAACCCAAGTAGATTAGTAAACAGTACATTCAGCTTTCAGAGATCTTCAGTGTGTCTGCAGGGCTTGTGATGTAAAATAATATAAGTAAAGGAAATAAATGGAAATTTTTGTTAAAAAAAATAAAAAGAAACTGAAGTATTATAGCTGCTTACTTTCTCAGTGCTCTGAGGAAGATCAGAGAAGAGTCTTTTGTGTCAGTTTTATTTTGAACCCGTTTCGCTGCTGAATATGGGAAGAGATTAGTTCGCTGCTAATTGTGCTGTTGGTTTTGTGATTCTATGAAAACCCCCTAAAAGTCTGCATGCAAAACCAATGAGGTAGAACATGTTTGACAAGCTTAGTTCCAACATGACCAATGTAGCAGGAAAAGATTTTAAAATCATTGCCTCTCTTCAATAACAATAGTACATACAAATGTTTACAAGAGGATTAAAAGCTGCTTTAGCGACTTGTATTAAAGATTCCTTTATCAGAGAAGTTTTATCGGAAACCGTGTTGGAGCACTATGCGGCTAATCAGATGCAAACAGAAGCGGGTTATGTCACTGACTTTATTTTACCTGCTTTAAAAGGATGCACGATGTATCTGTAAAATATACACCATGCCTACAATACGCCATACCTATTAACAGCCTGCCCAATTACAACAACAGCAAAAAAAAAAAAGGCTCCACAAGCAACGACCCCTAGCACCTGGTAATTAAAATTGCTAATCACCAGCAATTATCTGGCACAGCTTTATAGCCAGGCGAAACAGTTTGACCCTTTGCCCACTGGAAGAAGAATGTTTGCTGTCTATTGATAAGTGCTTAGGCAAAGCTGTGTTCGGCTCACATCCATTAAGTGGCGACTAATAGGAAGTCAACAAAAGAGCTCTGACATCTGTAGTGGGCACTTCTAGCAGGCCAGGTTTGGGAGCACAGGTGTCTGGTGGGCTCCTGCCAAAGACCAGCATACAGGACAGGACCTTTTCTTAAAAAGCAAACTTGAGCTGCCCACATTTCCCGACTGGCTCCTCTGCAACCAAAGAGTAAACGCAGCAAGTTTTCAGGACAAAGATTAAAATAATTTCACTTCTCAGGAGCGGTGGCGGCATGTTTTTCAGACCGTCTGCACGCATTCAAACACAGAGAGGCAAGAAGGCCTGTAGGCTCAGTAATTCAGGTAAAGATTCTTTGGTCTATTTCTGTTCTTATTAAGTATTGAGTTCAAGATATATAAAAATGTCTCTCTAGTGTGCTCTAAGTCTGAGATAGAGAGCTTGAGATAATAAAGATTTATTTTTTTTTCCATTGGACACTATTATGCTCAAAGCTATAAAATACCCTTCCATTGTTATAGCTCCAGGAAGCTGCCGCTAGAGATTATGTGAACTACAATAAACAACTCCATTAAAGCTTCTGAGCTCACCAATGACCCTTATAAGGCCATAGATAAAAAGATCAGATTTTTTTCTTTTTTTGGGGAGAGAAGGAAAGAAAGAGAGAGTCTGGCAAAAATATTGCGAGCTTCTAATAATGAAATGACCTACAAAACCTGAAGGACAAAGCATCCCTTAATCACTCAGGAATGCAAATTGCTCCAAGAACAGGCATCAGTGGAGATTATGAAGCCAGGAGCTGCTGACATCCAGAACCAAACCTCTGTAGCCTTATCCCTTCATTTAGAAGGGGCTTTTAGGGATCTTGGCATGTTGGAGTTTCAATGCAAAAGGAGATTTACAGACAAATAATTTGAGGGCATTCTGACTTGCACACACGATGCCTTTTCCTGCATAAGATCTCAGAGCCTCTCAATATACATCTCATCTACATACATCAATAGACGTGTAAAATATGAGCAGTTTTATAAATAGGAAACAACACTGCTGGCATGATACTTGACAATATCTGCTAATCCAAAACCGTTAAGTCATTCCAAGTGTTCTCTCCCTTTCTACCTCTCTCTTAAGCCCACCTCCCAAGCTGGTTCAAGTTACCGGGGTTAGCTTGAAAATAACTTTATTACCCCATAAGTATGTTGTGAATAAAGCAGCCACAAATTGCATCTCAGCACCATTTGCATTGACAAAGTCTACATCCTGACTGGATACCTCTTGTCCACAGAGGGTATCTCACAGAACCCGGTGTAGCTCCTGTTTAGTCCATACACAAAAGTTCCCTTGCCAGAGAAAGAGCAATGTTACGATCAGTGCATATGTCTCATTATAACATGGAGTAAAAATGCAGCTGGACTTTATATTATATCCCAGGCTACGAACCTGGGAGCACTTCTGGGTCATCCAATTCAACCATAGTCCAGAGTTCTCAAAACATCTGTACTCTTTACCAAAGCCAACTGTAATCACCTAAGATTTCAGATAAAAACATAAATAGACAAAAAACCCCACCCAAAACTGAAACAAAACGCAAAACACAAAGCGTACACCTGTGTGTTCCACATAGATTTCTCCCTTTATAGAAAATAGAAGTTGAAGTTCAATTTTCTGCTTGAAATTTGGCACATGCCTGGGTTATTCTCCATTAGATTCCTATTCTTGATCATTGGTGTTACCAGGGGATTGCTGTCTACTGTTGTTTGTCAGCTCCTGCCAGTGTAAGGGAGACAGATTTGTCTCTGACAAGTCTTTAGCGAAGTCAGAAAAAAATGAAGTCACTGGAGATACACCTACTTACAAGCTTGGGCTGTAAAGTGCAAAACCAAGATGAAACAACGGATTATAAATTCTGGCACCGCTTGACGTTTAGATTCTTCTGCCTGCATGTCTAATTCAATAATGATCCCCAGCAGAAGAGCATGCTAGGAGATTTGTGTAGTCTACCTATTACAGAGTAAATTACACTGAATGACTCTTCTCTGGGTTAGCTGAGGTAATGAAAAATCTGAGGAAGAAGAGAAGGAATAGATTTTCTGACATTCTTCTCCATTTGGAGTCCATGAAATACCAATAGATTTCAGAAGTTTTGGTTCATACTGGGACATCATGGCCACCCAGGTTATGAAAACATATTTGTCTACCAACATTTACATTGAAGGGTGATTTTTAATGCTGTTGTCCAAATTGAAAACTAATGGAATGGCCACTGGGGGCAAGACATTCAGCTGGTTTTTTGCTCCATTTTTGAGAGGGTGAGTCTTTGGGGTTGTAGTAGGGTGGATGGATAAATTCAGGGAATAGTAAATTAATCCCACTTTTGAAAACTGTAAGGTCAAAGCAAACTAGAAGATGGAGATGGGGAGCTAACATGGGGCTTGTGCTAGCAATTATTCTATTTCCATTTCATGTATAATATGTGCCTAACACAGAATGGGTGCACAACGTTCACCAAATCACCACTGCACAATTATTTTCTCTGTATGTAATTCCAAAACAAAACCAGCTTGACCATTTCTCCTTCAGGTGAAAGCCTGGCTGTGCCCCACAGGTCAATTAATCCATTCTGAGCTTCCTTGGAAGTGAGCTCCAGAGTCAAGAGTCCTCCACTGAAAATGTCTCACTAGTGACTGCTACACAATTAAACCTGGGGACGTCTTACTCAAGTGCCTGTTATCCCCTTTTCTGTCCTGGGGAGGAAGAAGAAATGAAGGAGGCAGATTTCAAACTGTTCAGCTGCTCTTCTCCATCATGAGTGCTGGTGAGCTGTGCTAATGTAGACACAGTCCTGGGGAGTGCTCTGTCCAAGGATGGCATGTCTCAGGTGCCATACCTGCTACCTGATAGCTTGCCAGCACCAACGGTACACCCACGGGGAGGAAATACGCCACTCTAGAAATTGGGAAGGCATTGCCTATCTTGCCACACTCACTCAAGATGGACATAGGTTAATAAACACACTTCTGTACTGCCAGTGCTTCCTGATAAGATAGGCAAATACCAAGAAATGAAATCTGTGTTCCCTTATGTTATGGATGTTCCTGCACATTCCTCCTTCATCATCAGCTGCCTCTCCCAGATTAAAACTCGGTGATTTTTCTCATACCTGCCTTTTAAGCTCGGTCAGGCTTTTGATGGGCAACCAGTGATGTTCCTCCTGGACTGGACAAAATGCCGCTAAGCAGGACTATGTTGCCATGGTGGGCCAAATAGTTTCAGCACCTCCCCTGCCTGAAATAGAGCACAGGGAATCACAAAATAGAGATGGAAAACCAGAGCCTACACATCATATACCTGGAACAATGATTTGTCCTGGTATATCTTGGACTTTTGACTAGCTTGGAAGACAAGATCCTCTTCTACAAAAAAGACACAAAATAGAAACATGGAACAAATTGGTCAAAACTTCAGGTACTTTACATGCTCCTGTAGGCTCTGAATGTGGGATATGTAAAGACCAACTAAGATGTCAGGTCTGGGGGTGCTAATGGCACTGCTGCAACCTAGATCAACACAGATTTAGCAACAAACTATTACAAAAGCCTTCATTTGTTTATTGTGTTCAATCCCTGAAAGAATATCGTGTGTGAGAGAGAAACAATGAAAAGCCCCCTGCCACCTTGTGCTCCCAAGTGCTTTTCTTGCTGAAGATGTGCACAGTGTGACTCCCACCAGACTGAAGCAAGCATAGGTGCCTCCATGAGGTAGGAGGCAGATACCCAGGTGGTTTGTGGGCCCTAATCTCACAGTAAGAGTGAATCAACACCAAAAGCCTCTGTAATGCTGCTATTATGTGGACCGAGGTAGCCAGGTCCAGGTCTGGCCAAGCAACTGACTGCCATTTCTGCAAGTCTGAGAGCCCCATGCCAGGTAAATGTGTTCCTAGCCCATGAGGAAACGGAATGAGAGCCTAATAGAGGATGGAGGTTAACCAGGGATGGTTAGAACTGTTGATAGTGGACTGATCTTTCTCTCCAGCTCTCTAAATCTGAAGAAAAACTAAACTAGACCTTTCAGACCAATAGTACAAATACATAATGTATGATCAGTGTGCCAGGCTTGGATGCAATGTTTCCCCAGGTAAGGAAACATTATTAGAAGATGGAAAAGAATTCCATTAAATAAGAAGTTTTGATTTTTTATTTTATTTTTTTTTATAAATTTCCCAATCATTGATTACCTGTACAATGAAAACTAAATTTCTAGTCACTGAAGATTGCTGTTAAGCTGAATACCATGACACCCTCCATTTCAAAGCTTTAGGATAGCAAGATCCTAGGTCAGTGGATGATGACACAAAAAAATTTCTTTGGGGAGCTTAAATGGAGCTTAAATGGAACATTGTTACTGAGATATGGTACCCGTGCTGTGGGACATCATGAAGAAATTAGCTTCAGCAAACTGCAAAAAAGACTGCAGGAGATGCTAAAAAAAAAAAAAAAAGGAAAAAAAAAAGATAAGTGTGAGAATAAATTAAAAATAAAAATAAATAAAACATAGGATGTGGAATGAGAGACAGCCAAGAAAAAAATGTTAATAAAAGGTATTGGATGAAAGCCCAGAATACAAGTACAACAAATACAGACAACTAGCAAATGTACACATAACAGGGTGAAAATCAGAGTCCATCTTCCTCTTGCATTCAGAGCTGAGCAAACAGAGCTACTGGCTGTTTTGGAGAATGGCAGCTCTGAAGCAACCAGGGTATAAACATTTCTTTCAGGTCACAAGACAGAGACCAGTGCCACCTGTGAAGTACTGAGGAGGGAGACAACATACAAAATGGTGACACAATCCAAATATTCCATGTGCCATTTTTTGAAGTTTCCCGATGCAGCGGTGTCATAAAAGTCTCAAAACCAGCTGTCATCTCAGTTGTTATTATAATGACCCCTAAAAAGTTTCACAAAGCATGCAAGGGCCTTTTACCCGAGATCCCCAAAAGACTGTAAAAACAAGATTCAGATGTTCTTCTGTGTCACATGGAGATGACTAACTCATAATTTATGTTTATAATCTTTATTATGTATCTATATAATAAAGTCTATATTTTAAATTCACTGAATATTTACACTATTTCAGGTTTATTTGAGAATTCCAAGTAATCAATACTGAATATTGTTGTTAAGTTGTTGTAAAGTATTTGTGAGATTGTTAGTAAAATGCTTCATATCCAGTAGTCAGAGTCTGAACTGTGAGGTTTAGTTTTGAGTTTGGTCACAATGTTATGGCTATATCCTGGCTTGACGACCAACACTTCTGCAACTGTGAGAGATTTAATAAGCCTCTGAAGAGAGGGTGTATTTGTACATATGGAGAAGAGAAGGCTCTGGGGAGACCTTACAGCAGCCTTCCAGTTACTAAAGGATGCCTACAAGAAATCTGGAGAGGGACTTTTTACAAGGGCAGGTAGTGATAGGACAAGAAGGAACAGCTCTAAATTCAGAGAGATTTAGAACAGATTAGATATAAGGAGGAAGTTCTTTATTGTGAGGGTGGTGAGGCATAGGCACAAGTTGCCCAGAGAAGCTGCGGCTGCCCCATCCCTGGAATTGTTCAAGGCCAGGTTCGACGGGGTTTGAAGTAACCTGGTCTTGTGGAAGGTGCCCCCCTGCCCATGGCAGTGGGGCTGGAACTAGATGGTCTTTAGGGTCCCTCCTTCAAGAAGCCCAATGAATCTCAGTGCTGGCTACAGTAGTGTTCTCGTTAAAGGAAAGTTTGTACTGACCTGATGGCAAAAAGCCAAAAGAATGTAGCAAGGCCTTGACCAGCACACAAGCAGAAGGGACAACCTTCCACTTCCACAAAGTGGACTACCCTCCACTTTGCTCAAGGCAGCCCAAGTACCTTTTGAAAGAAACAGAAGTACCACGTGGGGCTGTGCAATGGCAAGTCCACTTTGGGTACGCAGCAGTTCTCCAAGAACATCTGTAGTTTCAAGTATGATGTAACAATGACATACATGAGATATTTATTTATATATATATCATGTGCCTGGATTTTAGGGGCAGCAGGTAAGATAGCCAATGAAGGCTCAGAAGCCTTTCAAACCTTTTCTGATGAAAGAGGCGAAACTCAGGCATTACAGACTGAGAGGCTTAATGAACTTTCAAAGCAGGTTTTTCAGCAGTTTGTTAAGGTAACATAATGTTCACCATCTTGTTACTGATAACAAAGGTAAAACTGCAGTTACAGGGTGCTTTAGCAGAAGTTTAAAATCCAAGATGTGGAGATATTTTACAACCCACAATGCTTTTATTACAGTTACCCTCATTTATGAAGTGCTATAATGGCAGCTTTCAAAGGTCTATGGGTACCAATCCTGCTGGTGTAAACCCTTCAACTTGCTGAGGATTTAGCAAGCAGTGTATGGGGACTTAGAGGAAAAGCACCCCTTTTTACAAAAGGAGACCACGTGTGGGTGTCTAAAACCAAAAGGACTCTTGAAAAACACTGGGAACAAACATTAACTGATTAAGTTTTCATACTGCATTAAGTTATTAGCCAGGCTCAAACAATCATGTCCAGGAGAAAAGATGATGAGGATAAGAATGTTGTTGCTCTTTCTACACAAAAAATTACAGAAAGTTAACACCAAACAGAGCAAATTTCACATGAGTGGTAAGAAAATAGATGTGAAAGGGAAAGAGATTATTGGTAAAATTGTTGGCATGGCCTACTCAATTCAGCAGCTTTGTGGAAATTATTTAAATCTGTGCCATTTAGATATTAGGCACTGCTGGAAGAAAATAAAAGCAATGAAAGTTTCAACATTCTTCTCTCCAGAAACATCATGGCTAGATTTTTTCCTATAAAACATTAT
The DNA here is from genome assembly GCF_037157495.1 of Lathamus discolor. Taxonomy (NCBI): domain Eukaryota; kingdom Metazoa; phylum Chordata; class Aves; order Psittaciformes; family Psittacidae; genus Lathamus; species Lathamus discolor. Next base: position 66,106,042 of record NC_088887.1, on the reverse strand, counting down.
TTCAGGTTTTACAAAGTACATAATTAAATGTTTACAAATACATTGCCCTTACAATCGTAGTGGCAGCAAGATTCCCTTTCAAATTATACTTGTAAGAACAGAATGTATGTGGTGCTGCTGTTCAACCTGTAAGTATCGATATGAAAAAAGTTGGGCCCATTCATGGTCTTTACATCCAAGGCTCCACAATAAAAAATATGGCACATCATAGAAAAAAATTTATCCTGATAAGGCGAACACATTTTGTACTAGTGGGGAGCAAGCCAACACCATAAGTTGCTCCCAATCATAGTACGTACAAACTTCCTTTTACCAGAGTCATTTCCAGAGGCTTAAATGTTCAGTACAATTGCATGGATGTCACAGGATTCAAGTCTGCAGGGAACCTCACTGTAACCCTGTAAACTCACTTTGAAAGAACAGCCTGCTTGTCCTCACTACATGTAGAAATACTTAGGCCCCTGTAAGGAACAATACCATTAAATATGAAATCAAATCAGACCTAGTAAGACACATCTCATTTTGTTTCATAAAAAATGGAGAACTCATCACTCTTCTCCTTTTTAAAAGTGTGAGAGGTAGCTGCTCCATCCTTTCACTCACCCAGGACATGAACAATGTGCTTGAATTTCTTTCTTGGCAGCGAGGAAGAAAATCTATGTGTGACACGAGCTGCAAACTGGTGTATCTCTGTAACCTAACCCAAGTCACTAGCATGTCTCTATATCCCTGCTGGCTATGACACTAGCTTAAAACAGAGTATATTTAAAGAAAGAAGAGCATTTTGATGCATGTTCTAAGACTTATAACAGGATATTAAACAGCCAAATAACAAAATATAGTTCCAGATTCTTCCACTAAGGTTACTGAGTGGTAAAGGGGACAGAGTAAAAAGTTTTCATCTTGCCTTATTTTTATGGACTCAGACCTCTGATCCCTACTGACACATCACTCTGACAAGGCGTGGTTCTTTGGGCTTGTGGTCTTTAGGGTGTTATTTTTGGTTCTGGGTTTTTTCTCTTTTCATTCTAGCATCATATGCTTACAAAGCATACTTGTGTCTGAGAGACAAGAGTAAAAACGATCTCAGAAAGGAATAGAAACTAAATTCTATAGTTGTGAATTACAGTGATTTGATTACCCTGATCCTTGCAAGGGGGACTACAGTGATGACTGCTGCTTGTTGTGACTACAGCAGACATGGTCCACCTTGACCAATATCAACTTCAGAGGTGATGTTACTCAGATTAAATGTCACTGGTAACCATTCTTTAGTTTCTCCAGGCAGCACACACTTCCTAAGGATCAAAGACTTCTGGCTAGATACCTATAGGAAGAATTCCTAGTTTGTGTGGTTGTGGTTTTTTTTTTTGTCCAGTCTGCTTTTAGAACCCTTTATGGCTATAATTGTCACATGTATTACTGTAGACTTCCTACTTGTGCTCCTCTACTAGGAGTTCTGGTTGATCAATCAAGCCATTAGTGTCCATGCCTGAGGAAGCTGAATCACCCTGCCATTCCCAGTGACTGTATGAACTAGACACGGTTGACCATAAGGGAGACCTGGGCTTCTAGTCCAAATGTGGTGCCTACATATATATATCTAAGTACAAGTATCCTGATCCAAAGCCTCTAAGTACACCCTCTAAGTCTAGATAGGAAAGTGGATGAGGAGAGATTTGTGGGTTATACATCATCTAAAAAATGTTGGTTTCTGTACACCAGCAGAGTAACCTTTCAGGATCTTTGTAGGCGTAACGGAAGAGCCTCAGGAATAAATAAACGAGATGAACTGCAAATTTTTAGGAGAAGCTTTCTTCTAAAGTAGAGTGAGCAAGATGCTTGTTTGCATACTGAGTGAGCAATGAAGGCAGGTTCTAAATAAGGTGGGAAATAGCCTTGGAAGGTGTAAGTCAGTTGAAGGGATGTCATAGTCCAAGAGGCCACCTTTTCAGCAGACTACACAGTACCTTAGGGATCCTTGTCTTCGACAGGAAGGAAACAACTCACCTTCTAGTACCAAGACAGGACATGAGATTAAGGATGGGAATGACGTGTATAAAGACACTGAGGTAGTCAATCTAGACATGGTTCCTATAGTGTACTGGAGGCCTCTAGAGGAAATACAGGAAAGTTCAGTAGAGAATCAGAGCCGCCTGCCTGCCCTGGAGTCCCCTGAAGTACAGGGCATGCACATGGGCCACAGAGGCGCCCAGCCTCTCAGTTCACTGCCCAGAAAAATGCAATTGGGATTGAGAATCAAAAGTACAGCCTCCATCCCCTGTGAACATTACAGAATTTTTTAAGTGCCCTGTAAGCCCTTTCCTAGAGAAAGCTGACCCTACAGAGATCTAACATTACAAGTGCAGATTAGCATTCCCCAGATAAATTTGCTCAGACTGTCCCCTCCACTATCACTCAAGATTGGGTTGCACATCCCCTGCCTTCCTGAAGATCATCCTGAAATCATTCTGGTTCAGTCAGTCGCATTGTGGTGGCCAAACCACCCAGGGTAACATCCAGAGGGGCCTTTGGTGGCACTTGCACACATCCGTGTAGCCACGGACAACCATGATCCATGTGGATTAGTTCAGATGCAGCATCAATAACCACCAGTAACACAGCAGTCTCAGATACAGAGGCTGCAGCTTCTCTCATGGCTGAGGAGAGGATTCAACAATGAACAGTAATACATTGCCAGCATTAGGCATACTGTCACATAGCAGCAGTACCTCCATGGGCCGGTCTTGGCAGATGAGAAGGGAGCAATGCACAGCTGCTGCAGGATTTCCCAGAGGCAGGTACAAGCTGGGTGTTGTGGGTCTCATGAGCTGCTGCCAAAGCTCCCCTGGGAAGTGTTGTGCACATCATTCATATAGGGACAGTGTCATGTACACCTGGCTTCATACACAGGGCTGCAGCAGAAGTGAGGACACTGTGCATGCCAAGGGCAGCCAGAGGAGGCCTCTGAGCACCAGACTTTCACACCAGAGCATAGCACTGGTCTCATTTGTTTTAAGAGAGGCCTTAGTTACTTCAGTGTGGGTGACCACACCTTGCAAGATGGCTCTGTGAAGTCAGCAGTAAGCAGCCCTGTTCTGCATTCATGGCAGCTTCAGGGGCACTGAAGCTTATCTTAACCTGGTGCATAATCCTGAGATGCAGTCCCTTGTTTTACCCCCTAATTATTCACCACCATGCATTCCTTGTTAATTTGTATACAGAGCGGCAATCTCGCTGGAGATCCTGTGTCCCGGGTAAATCAGGTTATTACTGTGACATGTTGCTGTTACAGCTTATAAATTCCTGCAGTCATCATTCATATATTCTGTTGTGGAATAACACAGAGAAGAAATGGTTTTAAGATTAAACATGTCAAAATACAGAATACTGTGGTGCCTATTATTTCAGTTTCATTTTTGTTTCCCATGTTTGCATGCTTATAGAATGCTCCAGGTAAATTCTGCCCCATATATGTTTTTTAATCATTGTCACATTATCAGGGCATGCAATATAATAAACAGATCTGTTAAAGCAGCAGTGATGTCTCTATTGGCAGACTTCTAAAAGAGCTTGGTGACCTTGGTTAATTAGCCATGTAATAAACCAGAACTGAAAGAGCCTATTCCCACAAACCACAGCACAGCAGCCCTCCATCCCCCACTCATCGGAGAAGCTCTGAATGGGAAGTCAGCAGATGCAATGCAAAGTGCAGCCACTTAGCCTTAGAGCCCTTTGCAATGTATGCAAAGATTCACAAAGACATTTCCTTCCAGCCACTGATTAAGAAACAGTCTTTAAAACAAAAAGATAAGTTTTGTGAAGACTTCTTTTACTGGCTAGTACTGATTAAGTTACATTTATTTAGATAAATGTGCATCTTCCTGAAGCTTCACAACAGTGGTATTTCAAAAAAATCTCTAAAAATTCTTCTATTGCAGAAATGTTTTCCATATATTCTCTGATTTACTTCTTTTCATGTTTATTTCAGATATTCCAAAGAGCAAAACCTCTCAACCCCTTGATTAATAGCTAATGTTGTATTCTTTAATGTAATTTATTTTGTACCTGTACAGTGCAGTCCTCTTGAATTGTAAATCGTGTTAATACATATTAGATAAAAAAGAGCACTACATGTATTTATGTTGCTTACTTTATTTGACTGAAAATAAACCTAAGAAGTTAGAACTATGCTATAAAAATAAAATTGCTGGACTTCCATCTGAGAGCAAGAAGTGAAATTAACCGAATTCTTTAGCAGATTCTTTGAGTTTATCCCATTAGACTTTTTAAAAACAAAAGCTTATTTAAGTACAAGCAAGAATCACTACAGTTTTGAAGTCACACAAATGTCAGTTCATAACAAGCCTAATCACAATTAACCACGCAGCCACAAAGTTAATATTTTCTTTTGCAAGTGCAATAGTTTTTCTGATTGTTATAGGAGTTAATTCTTTCTTAAGCAAACTTACGTGAAGCTCAGGACTGCCTCCTACCCTTTCAAGTCACGCTTCTGAGTTCTGGTACAACACAGAAAACAAAAAAACCCCAAACCCTGAAGAGAAGCTTACACTGGTAACTGGTACACTTTGAGCTGTCAATTCCATACAGAACAATGATTTTCATTCCATAGAAAAAAAAAAAAAAAATCAGCATCAGCAATTTCTTTGATCAAATTTTTTTTTTTTTTGACCCAGGATGCTTTTCATTTTCCAAGTGAACATTAAAATTATGGTGTTCCTATGTTGTGAAACTAATGAATATCACTCTGGTTTTAAATCCTGTTCATCCATTCAGGACTGGTTTAGCTGCAGTCATTTCTTTCAGTACTGCAAATCATAGTAAATTCGCATGAACAGCGAGTTTCACTGGGTCTACCAAACTGCCTCCATTATTCTGGGCAAGTTTTAGAATATCAAGCGTAACAACATCCTCAACAAATCTAAGATTACAGCTGGTTGATAGCAGAATATCCAAGAACAAACCTTTTCCTAGATATTCCTGATTGTCGAATTTCAAGGTAAAGTGGAAGATGTATTTTAGGCAAACTATATTTGCTAACTCATTCACTGTGTTTTCTAATGTGATCTAAGAGATCTCTGGAATGTATATAAAGGCACAGGAAGCTACATAGCTGCACGGCTCAGCAACTCATTCAGTAGACAACGCGTGTGTGTTCACATCCATAAAATGAAAGATTTTGATTCACATACTATAAATACAAATGCTAGTACTCATACAGGAATGTGAGTAATCCCCAGTGACTTGCAGTAAGAATACAAATAAACGGTTTGGGACCATGCTTTAGCTAAATTTTTGATTCGGTGTTCAGCTCCCAGGGTGACTACAGCCATATAAAAGAAGCCTAATCAGACAGGGAGAGGGGCAAGTACATGCTGATACAAGGGGTCATTACAACTTTACATGAAGTTGCAGAAAATCCCAGCAAGCAGATAAAGAGGAAGGGAACCAGGGGTTAGTTGCTCTCTTTAAATCCTGATACTTGTAAACACTTCTGCAAGGCAAATCAACAGGACCTTTCTCAGGAACGAAGCCTGGCACAGGTTTAAGAATTAGCAGGACCAGGGTATTTGCAATTAAAAAATGTTGTGCTACAAAGCACAGTAGTTGGTGGTAGTAGTAGCTGGTGGTATAACAATCCCAGTAGATACTGAAAATACACATGAACTGTGATCTCCTTTGACAGACCCTGGTCCTGCCACATCCCACACGTCAGTGCAACCGGACTAAGGGCCCAGGAGAACAGTGGTGCATCCCCAGACTGCGACCAGGGGTGTGGGGGATCTGGGCTGGAGGGGTCCCTGGGCAGCCCAGCATATCTCTGGGGAAGTCCCAAGGGTGCCACTCCAGAAGTTGGCCCACTTCCCAAGGAGGGTGGTCACTGCTACATACATGCCACGACCCAGGATCATAATTTCCTGACTGCAAAAAGTGTGTGCCCCGGAAAAGAAAAGTTTGGAAATGTCGGCTGCAGGTATGCCTCTCCTCTCTGATTTCCAGCTCCTTCAGGTCCGCAGATGCTAAGGCTGGAGGAGGATGCCCTCCTCTGGTTACGCATCCCCTTTTCGTCAAGCCTCGGAGGCTGAAGAGAAATCACTTTGAACACTGAGGCGGGGAGCTGGAGGCAATTACTTGTGATTGATAGCACTAAATATGAAACCACATGTACCTCATCCATGAAGCATGGAATCAGCAGCATATTGTTAGTGGGGGAGATGAATGGGGCTTGAGATAACCTTGGCAAATTAGGCATATGTTAGCATTAAGCTTTGTCAGTAAGCAGGCTATAAATTACAGACATATTGTAACTCCATAAACTCATCTAATGAATTGAATGACAGTGGTAATTTAAGGCAGAATGGAACTGTTTAACCCTTTTAAGAGTTTAGATGTATTTCTATATTATGCAACAATCCAAACTGTATTAAAACGTTGGTGTTTCATATATATTTTCATATATACTGCAAGATCCTGTAACTATAACAGGGAAACAATTCTTCCATGTTTCATGTACATTTTAACAAACAGTTGGAAACCTGCGAATTATTTTACTTATGAGTAGATTAAAAAAGAATGGAGAAAGAATGGAATAGCTGGTGGGTTTCCTTGCACATTCTCTTACTTTATTTTTTCTGTATGATCAAGCTAAATATATTTAAGCTATGAGACACAGCATGCTGTGCATTTCTGGACTACTACTGAACACCTCAGGAGGTGTTGTAAAGCACAAGGCTAAAGGGCAGGTGACTTTAGTCATGAGAGAAGTGCAATAATCCCTTCAAAATGCATGGCCTGCAGTGTCTTATTGCTATTCTGAAATGGAATTTATAAATAAAAATTAGAAGGAAAAGTCAGTCTCAAGCATTTACTGGCTGCTATTGACAGACTTATGCCATCAGTGACAGCTAATCCAGGATTCTGAAACCATTTTCTATTTTACTGAGTATTTCAGCCAAAGTAACATTTGAAAATCACTGGCACATCAATGGCATAAAAGGGCTTAAATCTAAACCGGAAAATGTAAAGCAATATGTTATTAATTAAAATGCATTGGCATAATAAAAAAGACTTTTTGCCTTTGTTCAGTAGAATTAACTGAAAAAATGAGTTAAATTGACTGTACCATAGGTATAGTCTATCTTGAGGGTAAGTTTAGGAAAGCACACTGTTTTACACACTTCTAGGCACTTGATCTTGGCACTCATACAAACATACGTCTTTTTTTATTAAGTAAATAATCATTACTTCTGCTTCCCTCCCATGATAATAAGCCATATAAGAATTAAAATGATACAATTCAGTGATAGCTGAGAAAGGAGGGAGAGGTACAGTTGCAGATATTTTTGTCATGTGTGACACTTTGCAGTTAGTCCTTCACACATATTTCTTTTTAGAGAAGAATAATCTTTATCACAACGACATGAACCACAGGTGCATTGCTATCCCTGGTTTGACCAATTAAAAAACAAAGGGGCTAGCCTGCAAAAAAGCCAGGAGGAGGTTCAGTCCTCATCAGTCCTCTTCTTTGTAATGGTCCTCATCAGTCCCCTTAGCTTTTAAGGTAACACCATGCCTTGGAATATGTCTGAGATCAGAAAGAGGCTTCCTGTTGCCAAGAGTTGCAATATAGTAAATTTGGGAGTGCAAGCAAGATAGCAGGATACTGCAATGGCCAACAGAGATGTGAACCCTGAATAGGTCAGGGTAAAAAGGTACCTGGCACAGGGAGCTTGGAAGAAGCTCAGTTTATCATCCCTTGCTGCATGCCCCTTCTAAACCAGGGTGCCCCTTTTGCCTCTGTTTCCTGTATAAACTGGGACTTACCCTTCTGCAGAGTTCACAGCTGCATTTGCCCTGGAACAGTCAGGGGGCTGTAATATGCAAATAGAAATGTAATAAAGCTTGTAACCTTGCTGTGGTACCAAATTTAAAAAGGGGCTATATTTCACACTTTTTTAATTTTGTTTTTTTTACTCAGTGCGGTCACGGCACACTTTCTCACTAATGCACATGAAGTAGAATGTGGGAGGGTTTCCACAAGACCCTTGTGGTTATTACTTTCTTTAGTTCTGTCCAATTCAGTTTTTAAATCACATTTCAATAAATAAGACTAAAACATAAGGCTCATAGTTAAAAAATCCACTGTTTTTCTCTGGATTACTGCTTTCTTCCAAAGGAAAAAATACGCAGAAAACTGTATGAGTGTCATATATATTTATGAAGTATATATAATACTGTATTTTCTTAGAATAAAGTGCACCAACTTATTTCTGTTTCATAAGTTTGCAGTGTGCTGGAGGTTCAAGGTTGCTGGCACTTGGGATGTAATGAAGAGTACAAGGAAGGATATCAGCATTTTGATTGAAGGTAAAAGGTGTAAGAAACAGAGCTAAATGAGGCAAAAGGCGTTATGTTCATAGTGAAAGAATTTAAAAGCAACAGCAAGTGGGAAATCAATATAATTCCTGTAAGACTGACAGAGAGAGATATGAATTTATGCAGCAAAAGCTCCATTTACTCAACTCCATTTCTAGCCTCAGTAGCCAATGATACCTTGAGCTACTGGTGAGGTCTTTTATGAGATGAGCAAGTAAAGTCATCCAGTAGTGAGAGGTCTTTTGTGCAGTCAGTCCCTCAGTAGGAGGAGGCTTCAAATCCTGCATGTTCTGCAACCATGCTTTGTTAATTCAGAAAGGCTACATCCTTGCATCCAGAGGAGAACAAGCCCCATATCGTAACAGCTGATGCTGCAACATTCTTCTGTGTGGCATGGCTTCTACCAGGCTTTGAGTGGAAATGGTTCACCACAACCAGGATGTGTCCGTGGAGCTCAGTTACTGCTGACATCTGAGCTGGTAATGAGATGGGAAGGAAGCCACCAGCTCTGGCTGAAATGTGTCTTCTAAGACAGAATTGTCCAAACTCTGCTTCCAGTGTGGCTGCCCCTGAGCGGTAGGGCACACTAATGCAGGCAAACGTCTGTAAGTAAGCCTTAGACTAAGGGGTTTCCAAAATGCAGTTTTCTGCACAGCCTAACCTCCGGGTTTTGACAGCTCTGTCTCAAGGCTGCCTGCTCTGTCATCCCTCACCTCTTAGCATAGAAGTTCCAGAGAAATGGGTGCAGGCGCCTCATGCCATTGGTCACCCTGTGCAGCTGAGACATCTGAGAAGCTGACAGATCTGGTCCAGGACCTACTGGAGACTTACTCTTGCCCTTACAGGATAGCTGGGGAGCCAAGTCAGACACCCTGGGGTCATCTGCAGCAGCTCTAGACCCATGTGTTTAAGTGTCTGGATTTCTCCCAACATTTACGTGCTGAGGGCTTACAAAGAGTTTTCGGGCACTTGACAATACCTCAGTTGTGGTTGTAAAAGCCAGTCTTTTTTTCCAAGAAACAGATATGTAACTTTCTTCCTTCTTTTAAATGTGAGAAGGCTTTGTTAAAGCATATTGAATATCTTTCATGTGCAAAAATTAGAAATTTAAAATTGAAGTAAATGAATTTGGTTTATCTCACAGCAGAAAGTATTTCCTCTAAGTATCCCATGAGCAAAAAGAATGATGGCTCAGAAGAAGAAAGAGATTATTTGTGAGCTCATGGGTATGTGTCTGAGGCAGATCCAAGGTCCCTCTGTCACAGTCAGAGAACACAGGGCCAGTACAAGCACCTCCATAGGATAAAGGAGTACAAAAATGCCTATGGATAATTATCCTGTTTGCATAACATGGGAAATTCACAAGCAGTGCATGGAAGAAAAGACGCTGCTTCCCACTTTTCCATTTTCTGTCGAGCAGTGTTCTACAACATGTTCTATGCTGTGTTTCACACATGCATATCAATGAAACTTTGTAAATGCTTAAATAACAGCACCATGTAAGTGCTTCAGAGGTTTTGGTACAAATCTGATCTCTGACTAAAATTGCTTCTTCGGTCTTCATTCCAGTAAAGATTACTGTGACCTTTACTTCTCCATTTTCTTAATGGTTTCTTCACTACAATGACAAAATTGAATGACATCAAAATATCTCAGCCATCTCTAAGATTCAGAATTAAATTTACCTAGTGTAAATCAATAAAGCAGAAATCAAAACTAAAAGCCCAGGGTTATTTTTGCAAGACTTTATGTGTAATACAACTTTGAATTTAACCTCTGGACTAAATGGTGACTCCATACCTAAGTCAGTCACTGAGTGCATGTTTTACATACGTCAGTGAGATCAAACTGTTTAGATCAGCAATGATTAGTGAGAATATCTATTAAAAGTGATTTAGAGAAATGATAGCTACTCAATCCTGTGAGTTTGTTAAGTCACCAAGTCAGAGAACCTACTTCATATACATATAAAATAACCTTTTCAATGGAAAAGAGGGTGAATTTTGTTTCAGCTTTATGATTACCTGGCCTAGTTCTAATGAGGGCATATGCATAGCGGAAGGAATCCCCATTCCAGCTGTGCGGTGGAAAGTACAGTAAGACTGCAACCACTTATCCCTTTTGCAGCTGAGGGAATCTCACAGCTGTGGACTCCGGTCTTTTGGTGACAGCCAGCTTCTCAGTGGCACTCACAGACCATCTTCGTAAGGAACAACCTGTTGCTAGGGCTACCGTCGAGATATTATCAGCAGACCTTGGAAAGACCTGCAAGCATCTGATTTTACAGCTGGTAACCTGTAGACATGGAATAAGCTTAAATGCTTTGCCCAAAATAATGTCAACAGGCAATCAGTGTCAATGGGAGTTGAACCCCAGTTTTCCCAAGGTCAGGTCTCTGTTTCTGCTGGACCACAGTACTGTGGGAGGATCGCAGCAAACAGGCAATAGAGCCACCACCTGGTCTGTGGCATCAGCACTGTCTGTCCCACTGCTCCTTCCCAGTAATAAGAGAACCCCACTTACTTTAAGGCAAAAGGGGTCAGACCCAAAAAATGCTGATGGGCACCAGGGTGTACTGGCAGGTAGCACTTAATGGGACTATTTTTTATTATTTTGAAGAGTCAGTAACTTGTCAAAAGGAGTCACTCCGACAAATCCTTCTTTAACCTAAGATTTAAGTGCATTGGTAGACACTCGGCCAGGGCAGATGGCCTCTCCAAGAGAACTGATGCTGTGAATTGCATGACCTGCAATACCTCATCCAGCGACTGACCACAGTGTACACTGCGATCCAGGCGTGGTGGCAGCCAGGAGCAGAATGGTGATCCTCATTCCATGGCGCTGCTGGGTGCCACATAAAATCTGTCTGGTCACCCGCCTTGGGCTTTTTGCCTGAAGCTGCTGGTGCCGACTGCTCTGTTTTTTCAGCAGCACAGGCATGGTATGAAGGGAGAAAGCATCTGTGCTGCTGCTGCCGCAGCTGGGAGTCTCTCAAGGACTCTCATCAGCTCACAGCGGCTGGCAGAGCTTGTTAGGCTGGGCAGATAATGGGTAACCAGCTTCTTACAGGTCTCTCCCCCCCTACAGCACCAGTGTAATTAGTCAGTGTTTTGCTGGAGGTAAATATTAATTAACTGAGATGAACCTTCTTTATACCTTAAGATTTCAATTTAATTTTTGTGCTTGCATCCAGGATACACGTCATACAAGAAGAACACATTAGTGCATTAAACCTGAACATTAGTGGAGACTGAAAGGATGGGAGGTATAATTAACTTTCAGATAACATACAAGTGCAAGTAGGCAGTATGATAATATACATAACAAATAATAATAATATATCACTGCGTAAGATAAAACCACCTATTTTAACAAAGGACACGGTTAATATGATTTATAAATGAATTTTTTGAGAAGTGCCTGTTCATCCCAGCCTTGTCTGAACTATCCTCTACAGGAACGCTGATACGATCAAGTGCCAGTGTGGCCATGTTCTGTGCCCATTCAAGGGTAAGACCTAAGTACAATGTCCTCTTTCATCTCACCACCTTCACTTTGGTTTCTCCTGGAAGCACTGGAAGGCCATGGGGGTTGGATGAAAATTATTCTGGACTTAAGTCCTTGTCTTTTATGAAGAGCTCAGCCTTAATCCTGTGGAATAAATTTTTGTAGATAATCTGCGGCATCTCCTCAAGCACTGAATAGAAACAGAGTGAGTTTTGGAAGTTCTGAATGAAACTACCATTTGCCCAAACTGGTACTGTAGTGTTAGTTTCTAAGGGCAATTAGACTAGGTGTAAATCCAGAAACATGGTCACTGACTGTGGGTGCTGTACTGCAGACAATCTAAATTGGCTGAGTTTGGCTCTTCCCGCGCAGTACAGTAAGAGGCTGATCAAGCAAACGCAGGTCAGATGCCATAGGTGGCTGTTGTACAACTTCCTAAAATATTTCTAGCATGCACTTCGGGAGTTCAGTTGTGTCTGAGGTGACAATTTCTGGACGGGTTCATGGTCGCTGTTGGCTTTGGTGAGGTCGCATCTTCACCGTGTTTCGTTCAGTGGGTAACAAAGTTAAGCCAAAACTGAGAAGGCATGTTCTGAAAAGTGAAAACAGTCTGTCAATCTTTGGTAAGACAGATTTCAGATCACAAAGAGAGAAATCCTTTAATTCAAAGTTCATGCGAGTTAAGAATGTAAGTCATAAAAAAAAGAACAATATTAGGTGTTTGCATAATTTCAAAGTGCTTCACAGGCATGAATTAATTAGCTGTAATATGAGTAAAAACACTAGATGTCAAAATGTTCACGGATTTCATTGGGGTCTGGATGTCATTACATAGAAGAAAGCCTACAGATTGAACAGCTTCCAAGAACTTCTGCCCCCATGGGAGCTTTGAAGGTGCTAAAGGGGTCACATTAGGCCCCATGCCAAAGGCAGGAAAGGAGAATGGGAGGGGAGGGAAGGAAAGGGAAGGGAAGGGAGGGGAAGGAAAGGGAAGGGAAAGAAGACTTAAAAGCAATAGGACTTTTGAGCATCACAACCAGTTTGCAACGTTTATTTTCAAGGCGACAAGTGAAAAAATACTGCAATTGTTTTAAAAAATGAAAAGGAACAGATGCAGCTAATAACTTGGGAAACAATGATTCATTAATTAAATTAGGGATCAGAGTTCTTGAAACAGCATGGGAGGAATGAAAAATTGGTCTGATGGATGACATTAAACGTCAGACAATTAGGATCACATTTGACAGAACAGAGGTTTAGAAAAGAAATGTAAAGTTTATAAAGAATACTGTAGTAACTTCTGGAAATTTCAGTAGATTTTCTTAAAGTGAAGTGGGTGAAGGCAGAATTCTGTCAGCAAAGTTTAAAATTCATACACATTAATTTTCAAGAGTGTTTTAATCTCATGCCGTTAGAACACTTCCCATAACAACACACTGAACTTTCACCAACACTTTCTCATTTGTCTCAAAATGCTGCTGCTCTTTCAGTCATATTTTTTAAAAAATATGGTTTTAATTAAGTTTTGTTGGATGTTAGTAAACAATAACCAGTGTATTTTCTTTTGTGTGTCAGAGTACAATGTGCCCATGCCTTACGACATACTAAGTACAGAAAGGAAGCACTGAGGCAAAAATTGAGATCTATGAACTTCATGAAAGCAAGAAAGCAGCAAAAGAAAAGGAAAGTAAGAGGTCTACCTAGGCCATTACTAAGATGTCCGGCTGATTCATCCAGGAGAAGGGCAGGCAATGCTGTCGTTGTCCTCTGCTGAACTCACAGATTCGTAGGGCACAGTTTTGATTCAGAAAAATATTAAACACATGCCTGAAGCCGTTCCTATTCAGGAACTGAAAGGCAAGTTTGTCCCACATACAGAGCTGCAAATCAGTGTCTGTTGGGTTGTAGGATGCGGTTCACTGGACGGGTCCATCCATCCCACCACCTTTCTTCCAAGGAGATGGAAAGGCTGCTCAGAGCCATGGGCTGCCAGAAGTCCTCTCTTATCCTTGCATGCAGAATAGTGCTGAGGTAGCCATGAGTACCTCTCACCTAAACTCCAAGCATGGGACTGATGCCCTGCATTAGAAGCCCCTATAGCACATCCCTCCTGCACTACATCCTTGCCCCTGCTAAGCCATGCTTCTGGTGACCCACGCTCGTATGCCAGCCTGTGGGCTGACCTTGGCGCATCCTCATCACCACAAACCTCCTGATGACCTAGGTCTGGAGCAAACATTATTTTATCAAGCTCTTCTTCTCCCACTCTGCCATCTCTGTTGAGCACTGGAGATGACTGGGGATACCAGAGGTTCTTCAGTTTCCCAGTGGAAAGCTGACAAAGGCTCAAAGGCACCAGTTTGTAGCTGTGGTGACTCCCAATAAAACAAGAGAGGAAATAAGATTAATTCATATAAATATATATATAAATAAAAATATAAATATATATATAAAATGTGGATTTTTTACAAGGCTAATCCACCCTGGTGACACTTCACAAGACTTTGTACGAGACAAAAGCAGAAAGAACAATTCATGAACTTCATGAACACAAGAAATAGAAAGTAAAAAAGCCAACAGCAGTATATCACAAACAGCTCAGTAAATAATAGTGCAATTTTCCTAGCTAATAGAATGGTTTAACACCTGAATACACTCACATGCCTGATTAAACACTAACAACGCAAACCCATGAAAGAAGATTATAAGTTGTAATATCTCTTTTCAAATAATAGCGTATTAGCCACTGTTGCATACTTCTCCAATTACATCCCGTTAATTCTTTTCATCTGTAAAACAGTTCACATTATAATAGTCAGCATTGTTTGTGTTTTAAAACAAGCTATTACTTTGTATGCAGTGTATATTGCCAAATTGCAGGTCTCTTTATATGTCTAAGTCTACTCTCAAAGTTAATAAAATCAGTAATTGGTAATACAAGTCACCTTTAACCTGGCTTTCTATGCAAAAATGCTTTAAATTTAGCGAACTGTTACTCCCTGTCACACTGGACATTTTTCCCAGGCGTTTTTCCTTTTTGTTACAAGAGGTTGCCAGAAGCATGAATTACACCTTACAGTAGCATCTCACGTTTACCAAAATACATGAGCCTGAACAGATCAAAGTCCATACAGCTTTGTTTAACTTCTGCTCAGCTGACTTGAAACAAGTGCAGGGTGGCTTGGAAAGAAATGTGGAAAGCCAAAGCCTCTAGTTTCAATCACTGCAATCCCCATTCACCACTTTTTCTAATCAATCACCTCTATCCTTTCCCTTCTCCATCCACCTCCAACCATACAATTCCTTGTCTCTTCTTGCTTTGACATTTTGTACACCAATCACAGTTTACTGACCTGCAGGCCTGCCCTCCTGCGTGAATTACTTAGAAATCCCTGGTTAATTCGAAAATTCCCCAAGTGAGGCAGGAGACAAGAGCCCCTGCAGATTATACTGCTCCGGAGATTTAAGCTAGTAAACAAACTTTCCAGCCTAACAATAAAACCCTGGAAAGGTGAAACTCAGTGCACTGTAGCATTTCTACAGATGGAGCTCTGTAAGGACAGGATAAACAAACATTTCTCAGGAACTGTTTGGGCATGCTCCATCCCGTTTTAATGTACCAGGTGAGACTCCGTCACACGCTGCATTTCCATGATTCCTTCAGAGCACAGAGCACTGTGGTTAATGAAGCCTGGTGCTGAGCCAGTACAGCAATTTATATGTTTCAGAGGGTGTTCAAAGTCGGATGAAAAATCAGCCCAGTCTTTTTAAAGCATGCTATTTGAAAAGAGGTGGTGCTCATTCACAAAAGGTAGCCTAGGTGGAAGTATCTGTTAAGAACAAAGGTAGTCTACTTTGCAGATAATGGCTTTCTCTTTTCTTCTTAATTTTGTATTCCAGCTACTGAGTCATTCAAAATTGTGGTTATGTTTTATTCACCATCATAAAGGGAAGACTGAATTCAAAGATTTCTCCATGCTTTTCTAAAACATCAGGTATTTGCTATTCACTAAGACAGAACAAGGATGTTTTGGCCCAGTCTTCACGATCAATACAGATAATCCTACATTTCCTACCAAGAAAGTTCAAATAGGTTAGATTTTTGCCTTTCGCATTTTTGACTCTTAGAAAACTAACTTTAAAATATACACCTTTAAGATGCACACTTTATTGTGCTTGCCCCTCAGCTGAACTCACTTGCACTTCTGCCAACATTGCTGGTAGCCTGGACAAAGTCCAAGGCAGATGACTGAAATTACCTACATTGAAAACAGATGAAGACAAGAGGTTCACCACACCATCCAGCAATCTTTGTCAGGACTCTCTGGAGGAAAAGGCAAGTACCCTTGCTCCCTCACAAGGATGGAAGAACCACAGGGCTGCCAAAACTTGCACTTGCTGCCAGAGCAAGCACCATCCAAGCATACTTGGTACTGGGAGAATGGAAATGTCAGTGGGAATTAAGCTCCCAGCTGGATCCCTACTAGTCTTTAAAAATCAACAACACAGAGGCATGGAATCAGAAGCACCAAATACTAACAGAGGTGAAAACTAGGATTACTGATTCTTAGTACACCTAATAATGATTAGGTGTACTCTAGAGCCATACATGGGATCCAACCAGAGCACATGCTTCTGCAGAAGAAATGTAGTGTCTGAATTGCACTGCTCAAAGTCAGTTCATTAAAATAGGCAGCCTTCTGGCATGTTAGTAGCTTCAGTTTTGTTCAACTTATTCCTTACAAACAAGCTTTGGAAGAAATTCAGTGTAATAATATATGAAAGAAAACACATTGACTTTATTTTTCACAGGTATATGGCATGGCTCCCTACTCTAGAGGTGGACACCAGGGAAAGACACCAAAGTAAGAGCAACAGCGTAAGTAGTCACTATTCACCTAGTGAGTATTTGAGCACACTTCAAAGAGCCATAATCTCTTGAAATGGATGGGAGCAGTTCCATGGTAGAAGATTCGCTTGCACATTAGAAAGGCTGCCATACAGCCTACAAATTCTTCCGTGAGCCCTGCTTTCTGCAGCTACTGCATGCAACACCAGAGCCCTGGTGACAAAGCAGTTGCATGAATGTATGTGTCCTTCTCCTTCACATTTTAATCTATCTTTTTCCCTAGGTTTTATATTCTTGCCGTGTGCTTACCCTCCCACATTGCAGTGGAGTGGCTGGCAGGGATGCATTTCAGGTGGCCCTTCTGCAGAGGCTGGCCCTTGCTGTGCTTCCTCCTCAGTCCCCACTGTGAGATGCCCTGAGAACTGCTGGACTGGAACGTCTAGCGTGTGAAACAGCAGTTAGTTTGGGGTCAGTAGGAGGGGGGTCAGGTTATAGCAGGCTGCTCCCCATCACCTGGTTGGTGTAAAATGAGAGAAACCTAATGATGTTCAACAAGGGCAAGTGTAGGGTACTGCACCTGGGGAGAAGGAGCCCCAAGTACCAATTGTCTTGGGTTTACCAGGAGCCGTTTTGTTCCTTCTTAGTAACTGGTGCAAGCTCTGTGTTTTGACTTTCAGCCTGGGCAGAGAGCTGGTAACACCGATTGTTTTTAATTGTTGCTAGGTAGTGTTTATTCTGACCAAGGACTTTGTGAGTCTCATGCTCTGCCGGGGACGAGGGGAGGCCAGGAGGAAGCAGAGACAGGACACCTTACCCAAGCTGGCCAAAGAGGTATTCCATACCACAGCACGTCATGCCCAGGGAGGTAACTGGGAGTTACCCGGAAGGGCACACTCTCTCTTCGGGGGGGTCGAACTCCTTCGGCGGTGGTATCGTATT
The DNA here is from genome assembly GCF_037157495.1 of Lathamus discolor. Taxonomy (NCBI): domain Eukaryota; kingdom Metazoa; phylum Chordata; class Aves; order Psittaciformes; family Psittacidae; genus Lathamus; species Lathamus discolor. The sequence continues at coordinate 66,088,350 of NC_088887.1, read as the reverse complement.
CTCTTGTTATTTTCTCTTATCGTTACTATCATTGGTAGCAGAAGCAGTGATTTGTGTTATACCTTAGTTACTGGGCTGTTCTTATCTCAACCCGTGGGAGTTACACTCTCTTGATTCTCCTCCCCATCCCTTCGGGAGCGGGGAGGGTCGGGGAGGGGTGTGAGTGAACAAGCTGTGTGGATGGTTTAAACCACGACACCAATACAGGCTGGGGACTGACCTACTGGAGAGCAGTTCGGCTGAGAAGTACCTGGGAGTATTGGTAGATGATAAGTTGACTACAAGCCAGCCCACAGCAGTGTGCTCTGGGCCAGGAGAGCCAACAGTATCCTGGGGTGCATCAGGAGGACTGTGGCCAGCAGGTCGAGGGAGATGATCCTCCCCCTCTACTTGACCCTGGTGAGGCCACATCCGGAGTGCGGCATCCTATTCTGGGCTCCCCAGTACAAGAAAGACAAGGAGCTACTGGAGAGGTTCCAGTGGAGGCCATGAGGATGGTCAGGGGTCTGGAGCATCTCTCTTACGAGGGGAGATTGCAGGACCTGGGCCTATTCAGTCTAGAGCAGAGAAGACTGAGAGGAGATCTCATTAATGCATATCAATATCTCAAAGGTGGGTGCCAGGAGGATGGTGCCAGCCTCTTTTCAGTGATGCCCAGCGAGAGGACAAGGAGCAATGGCCATAAATTAAAACACAAGCAGTTTCATCTCAACATGAAGAACTTCTTTACATTGAGGTTGGCAGAGCACTGGAGCAGGCTGCCCAGGGAAGCTGTGGAGTCTCCCTCTCTGGAGACATTCAAAACACTCCTGGATGCGTTCCTGTGTAACCTGCTCTAGGTGGCCCTGCCTTGGCAAGGGGTTGGACTAGATGATATCCGGAGGTCACTTCCAACCCTAATGATTCTGTGATTCTGTGAAAATAGAAACGTGTTACAGCGTATGAACCCTGCCTGCCTCACACAACGTTTCTGTTACAATTATGGAAAAAGCACGGAGTGAAAACAGTGTGTCTAAGAAAGTGCTCGTGTGATGCAGCTGTATCCGCTCTTAATCCTTCATTAATGCCTCATCAAAAGAGTACTGTACTTTCCGTTTGTTTCATTTACCGAAGGTCAGCATACTTGGAAGCTATTGTCATACAGCGTTGCAGACTTTTTACATATTTCTCTGTTATTGTTCCAAGCGATCGTACACGCAAATGAGTCAATTGGTATGCAGATTGTCTATCATTAAAACTGTTTCAGAATCAGCTTTGTTGCTGGTCTAGCGTTGGAGCTTGTATACCCTTCCTGAATGTAATGTGTTGTTCTTCATGTGTGCGGTGAGGTGGCTGTGCCAACCTCACGCAGGGCTGGTCCTGTTTTTCATATCGGCAGAACTTCCACTGAATTCAAGGGAAATTCTTCCCTTGGGCCAGGCCTGCAAGCTGAAGTCTTCTGCTTCCACTGCCTTCTCTTTTGCAAACCACTGTCCTGGGTTCGCCAGTAGCTGTTTTTCTCCTTAGTAGCTGGGGCAAGCTCTGTGTTTTGACTTTCAGCCTGGGAACAGTGCTGATAACACCGATGTTTTCAGTTGTTGCTAAGTAATGCTTACTCTGACCAAGGACTTTGTGAGTCTCATGCTCTTGCCAGGGATGAGGGGAGGCTGGGAGGAAGCAGAGACAGGACACCTGACCCAAGCTGGCCAAAGAGGTATTCCATACCACAGCACATCATGCCCAGGGAGGTAACTGGCAGTTACCCGGAAGGGCACACTCTCTCTTCGGGGGGGTCAAACTCGTTCGGTGGTGGTATTGTATTCTCTTCCCTTGTTATTTTCTCTTATCATTATTATCACTGGTGGCAGCAGCAGTGGTTTGTGTTACACCTTAGTTACTGGGCTGTTCTTATCTCAACCCGCGGGAGTTACATTCTCCTGATTCTCTTCCCCATCCCTCTGGGAGTGGTGAGGGGTGGGGGGGAGGAAAGAAAGAGGGAGAAAAAAAGCGGGGGAGTGAGTGAACAAGCTGTGTGGATTGGTTTAAACCACGACAATCACGTAAGATACACATGGCCATATCAGCGCCTGTGCCTTTCCTTCCTCTTGCGCTTTATTCACTGTGTTTTGACTCAGTGTGCGTTTGTTGAAAATGCTGCAGAAGTTTTTCCTAGACACCTTGGAAGAGGTGTCAGCCCCAGAGCCGGTCATTGTTTCCAGTAGGTGGTACACCTCCCAGCTGCTGCCTGCTCCAGCATCTGCCTTGCTGCCTGTGACACTTGAACCCGCATCATCGTCCAAAACCACCCAAAGTTCATACACAACCATGGTGGAGTGTTCTGCTTTAGTTTTGCGGTCGAATTTCAGCTTCAAAAACCAAAGGTCTCTTGACTTGCCTATCTATTATTATCTTCATACAGTTATTTAGAGTTTCTTCTGGGTTTTTTTGGCAGTTTGTATTCAGGTATCACAAGTTCTTGGTGCAGAACCTGGGTTTACTCATCTACAAAAAACTGTTTTAATGACTATGTGAAAAAAAAAAAGTATTTTTATTTGCAGCTGCATTGTAGATGTGTCAAATGGCATGAAAGTCTTCTCTCTTTAACAAGTGAACTATATAATCATAATCAGAATAAAATGAAAGTAAAAATTAAAAACTACATTTATATAAAAAGATTCAGTGACAGGAAATGTTCGTTTTAACAATGTGTAATTTATCGGGGGGGTTAGAAGAACAGGAAATGTATAAATACAGTTCTTACCAATAGTGGAGGAGAGCTGAGTTAGGGACCATCTGTACAAACCCAGTATTTACAAGTCTATGGGACCTGATGAGATGCAGCTGAGGGAGCTAAAAGGTTTGCAGAGCTAGTTTCCATCATCTCTAAAAGATCATGCAGGTCAGGGAGTCCCAAACACATAGGAAAGGAGTAATATTATGTTCATCTACAGAAGGACAAAAAGGAAAATCTGGGAAACCACACCAGTTAGGCTCACTTTTTTCCCTGGGAAAACTGTGTATTGAGCCCTTGTGGAAGGTATTTCCAGGCAAAGCAAGGACAAGAAGGTGACCAAGAAAAGCCATATAGTGGGTAATATCCTTCTATGACGAAACAACATGCTTGATAGATGAGGAGAGATCGGTGAAGTACGCTACCTTGATTTTAGCAAGGTATTTGATAGCATCTCCCAAAACATCCTTGTTGACAAGCTGGACAGTTATGGACTGGACAGGTGGATCAGCAGATGGATGAAAATCTGTCTGAACTGCTGTGACCAGAAGTGGTGTTTAATGGCTCAAACTGGCAGCAGCTCCTAAGTGGATTTCCTTAGGAATTAATACTGAGTTCAACGCTATTCAAAGTTTTACAAACAATATGGATGAACGAGTCTAAATGCACCCTTGCCAAGACTGCAGATTACATTAAACTGCAAAAAAGCCACCACACAGACAGACCTCAACTGGCTGGAAGATTGGACCAACAAGAATGGCATGAGGTTTAAGAACAATAAATTTAAAGCCCTGCACCTGACAGAATAATCCCAAGTAGTAGTACACAAGGAGGTCTGCCTGGCTGGAAAGCAGCTCTGCTGAAAGGACCTGGGCAGGGAAGCTGAACATGAGCCAGTAGCAAAGCCCTGGCAGCAAAGGTGACAAACAACCTCTTGGACTGTGTCACCAAGCACAGTCAGCAGTTTCATTTTACTGACATCCGTGTCACAGTCACCTTCTCTCAGCTTCTCTTCCAGCTTGGGTCCATTGCTTCCCACACTTTGCTGCTCACAGAGCAGGTGGTTCCATGTGGCACTATAGCAGCGGACTGCTATGTCAGGTATCAGACCTTTGTAGATCTTGCCTTTTGACCTCATGCACCATTTCTTATCACAAGGTTACATTTTGCTTACACATCCAAATACTCACTTCAGAATCATTTACAGGGAGTTTTGTGCCGTCTTGCTGCACTATTGTTGCAAGCATTTGCACTGGTAGTAACTACAGCATGTCCCTGCAGTTTCATTAAGTAACATATTTTAGGATTTCCTTCTCTGTCACAGGGGTCTCCTAGATGCACAAGAGACACTTGACATACCTCACATACATCCCTGCTGCTGTCAGTGTCCACATGTGTGTTGTTATGTTATTCCTGTAACTGAGGAAACCAGTATACCACTCCATCAATTTATTCACAGATGGTCTAAAATATCCTCAATATGATACTACATAAAGGTGCAGTTTTCTCAATTTCAGTGTTGCAAAGGCATGTTTAATGCTGTACAGTTTACTAAAGCAAAATTACATTGGGAATAATTTATGTATTTATTTTACTTGGGGCAATTCCATGGCAAAGTGATAAAAAGCTATTTGTTTGAAAGAATAAAAATTGACTTGCCAATACTTTGTTCGGGGGAGATTTGACGTAAAATATTCTCCTAAGACATTTAAAGAGCAAACTGTGGATATATAGAAACAAAACCGTCTAGAGGGACCTGGACAAGCTCAAGAAGTAGGCCTCATGAGGTTCAATAAGGCCAAGAATGGGGTCCTGCACCTGGGTCGGGGCAACCCCCAGTATCAATATAGGCTGGGGGATGAAGGGATTGAGAGCAACCCTGTAGAGAAGGACCTGGGATCCTGGTGGATGAAAAGCTGGACATGATCTGGCAATGTGCACTTGCAGCCCAGAAGGCCAACCTTATCTTGGGCTGCATCCAAAGAAGTATGGCCAGCAGGTCAAGGGAGGGGATTCTCTCCCTCTGCTCTGGTGAGACACCAGCTGGAGTACTGTGTGACGTGTGATGTCTGATGGTGCACTTCTCTGATGGAAAGTGGAAGTGGAGGGAGAGCCCTCAGCAGTGGAGGGGTGCTGAATGCTAGCAAAGTAGCCGCACTTAAAGCATCTGTCTGAAAAAGGGCAGTCTGCTCTTTCTGCTTCATTTCCCTCCAACAAGCCTGAGAGAAGAGATCAACCCCCTGGTTCTCAGGGAATTTGAAGAACAGGGAGAACTCCTTTGTTGCCTCTACCTCCCTATGGCAGGGGGGAAAAAGGAGCTTCCAGGAGCTTCTACTAGCTCTGCCTACTCCTAAATAAACCACTTAGATCACTTCACTACAATGAGCAACAGCAACCAAACAGCACCAATACATACACGTACAAATGTCAATTTATGATTTTCAGCTCAAATATGGCAATCCAGCAATTCTGGAGCCCTAGAAGAACAATAAGCATCATCTGGTCCTCATCATCTCTTGCCTACTGTGATGCCCAACATCATTTCAGGTTTCTAGCTGTGGTATCCAAGCTAAGAGTCTAAACTAATGACTGATGTGTAGACTAATGAATGAACAGAGTCAGTGAACTTCGGTTTGGATTTCCTGTCCAGCTCTGTGCAATGTAGGGTTGTGTAGTTAATCTGAGTCTTCCCTAATAAAAGACAGGTATCATTTTGGACTTGTGGTCCTGTATTTCTTCATTTAGTAAAATACAGCCATCCTCATGCTGGTTTTGAACCCTGGTTTTGGGTCTTATAGTTTGGTTTTGTTCAGCTGAAAGACAGCAAACAATTTTCTATTGCTATATGACCTCAGCTTCAGATTTTGTGGTTGTTATTGAGTCATTTAGAATACAAAGAAAAACTCCAATAAGGCAATACGTGAGAATTCAGAATAAGACAGTGAACAGAACTGATGGTCTATTTGCTGCATTAATTTTGAAATCCAGCTGTGCAAATTTGGTCTGTGAATTCATCAAACACACCTTAAGAAAACACTTTAAAAATTAAAGCTTACCTGTGGGTCTAACTGAGCAATATTTTTCAGCTGAAATGTATTCTACAGAACAAAGAAAGTTAAGTAAGTGCAGTAATGCTCTTATAACAATGCAATAAAAGCATATGATAGATGATTCCCTCATGCAGCATATCTTCAGTGGGAAGCCTACAGTTTCTAGTTCGTAGGCAGCCGACTATGGAGAGATGGTAAGGAACGGTATTTATTGAACAGAGGGAGAAGCACCCTCATGGAAATGCTGTTTATCGCAGTAGTCTCCCTCTATTGCATTGAGATGTCTTTGTTTATACTCCTTTCTGTTTACCCATAGAGGTAAAACCTGCAGGGATCAACAGTCAATTGATTCCCCAACACCCCCCCCCCCCCTTAATCTTTTATTAGGTGGTTGATATTAGTAGTTGTTTGCAGTTAAGAGTATTCTCCACTGAACTCTGGAGTGTGACGTTATCTGTTAACAATACTAAGATCTTTGCTGTAAGTTTTGTTTGTTTGCTTGGCTGGTTGGTTGGTTGGCTGGTTTTAAATTGGCTTCTTAATTCATACCAGTAAGTGTCTTTCTGAAACTTTTTCATTATTGCAAATACTAACTTGTAGTGACACCGCCTGTAAATGAAAAGAATCAAAAGAAGAATCCATTAGAAGAACACAGACAAAACTCAGGAACATAAGCAAAAAGAGGATGTGACTGCCAAACAAAACGCAAATCTCAACAAAGTTGCAGTCAACTGCATGTGACTGCCAGCAGAGGAGTCCTAGAGAAATGGCATGGACCCAGCAGTTTCAGAAGAGCAGCCTGCTTATGAGACATCCTACAGTCACTAGGCATCGAAAGCAAATGATGAGAAGACCAGAACTTCTGCTATTATACTGTACCCTAAAACCATGAGCAGCTCTCACAAATACCCATTATCCACAGCTGCTGTCCACAAATACAAAACTTACAGGAACTACAGTGCCTGCCTCAGAACAGTGGAGAAGGTGCAATCTCACTTGATCGTTTTTGTACTAATCATTTTATACAATGAGAGCTTAGCATCTGTAGTTTTACCTGATGTCCTGCAAGTGATGAAAGTCAAGGTTTTTTTGTAATCATACTAATAAAAAAAGAAGTTTTTCTATTAGGTTATTTCTATTTGAGAACTAGTTATATAGTAAGAGTAACTTAAGTAGTGGTGAGAAATTAACTAAACAAATCTCCTTTTTCCTCTCCAAAATAAAGATGTCTGGCTAAAATGGAGCACATTCTGGTAGCTACAGTGATTTCTGTCTGGGTATTTGGGTCTACCAATACAGAACTGGTTGTAAGCACTAGCTATATGAGATCAGCTGGCAGAGAATAAATATCTGGGACTACAGAGACACTTCTGCAACAGTTACAGTAGCACATACAAAGGCCAGTAAATTATTTAAACATGCCTGTAAATGAGTATTGAGTTTTTACAAATGGCCAGAGCTGATACAGCAACGCAATTACTGTAATGGTGATACACAGAAGGTGTCTAGATGGGAGAGTGAGCCAGCCAGCAGCCCTTCAGGATGTTTGCCAGAGGTTTGTAGATGCACTTGGATTTCCAGCAGCAACTTAATTTTGCAGTCCTTTAAATCAGAATCCTCTGAAACCTTCAAGTTTCCCTTTGTACACAAAACAACACTTGCCTCATGGACCTAACTTTGTTCTGGCTGAAATGTTGCCTGCAAGTGCTCCAACGAAGCTGCTTTGGCAGTTCCCTTGAGTGGAAACTAAGTTTTCACTTAAATCTAAGGTTTACAAGTTTTCTGTCACAGGAGTGACGAATTCATTCCCTAAAACATCTCTGAACTCATAACTGTAATTGGTAAAGCCCAAGAGCTGCTAAAATGAATTAATAAAAATACGAAGTTTAGTTGGGAGAGAAGAGTGAGAAGGATGCAAAAAGCCTGACTTCTATTTTAAAGGAGAAACATAGCTCTAACTGTAGCTAAAAGGAACAAAAATACAACTCAGAAGAGAAGGGGAAGTAAGACTTTCTGAAGTCCATCCCCAAGTCTTGGCTAATAGGCTCCAGGAGGCACCAAGTGAGTCCCAGGAGCTCATTGCAGATCTTGAGGGGAAAAGCAGAGAGCTATACAGCTGCTGGAGAGAGAGTAAGGCAAGAATTCAGTTAAAGCTGGCCCAATAAAGTGAAGAGAGGGCAAAACAGAGGGAAGGGAGTAGGAGACAAACAAGACAAGCTCTCTTTGTTAAACAAGCGCATGACCTGCATAGTATAACAAGTATAACTTAGTATAACAAGTCTCCATCCTCTACATAGGTCACAATTAGTTTTATCAAGTACATTGCCATAATGGGTGTTTCTGTTGCAAAACTTGGAGGTTTACATTGTATCTTGCTAAAAATAACTGCTTCCAAGCAAAGATCAGAATCTCAGCGCAGTTTACCTAGGCCAGGACAGGTCTCAGCCTGTGCAGGTGAGAAAGAAGCTACTGTAGGACAGGCTTCTCTCCTGGTAATAAAACTGCTAACTTAGCCTCGAAGGTTGACCTTTGACTGCTTCAGAATCCTAATGCCAATTTAGCCTAAGTTTATACTATGCCAGACCTTTGTATCATCAGGGACGTGCTCCTCCCTGGCCTAAATCAGTGGCTTGGTCTTGAGATTAGCCTCCTCTGTGAGAAAGTGTCGTGGTTTAACCACAGCTGGCAACTAAATGCTATGCAACTGCTCTCAACAAAATGACAGACAAATCAAGCAGTGTAAACTGCAGGCTGTACCACCCAGATCCTTCTGGTGAAAAACACAGGGCATGCTATATTGGAGCTGGGATGATGCCTCAACCACAGTATCTGCAAAGTCTTGATCAGCAGATTTGTTTCAAGGGATTGGCAGCCTGCTAAGAAGTTAATCTGCCCCTTTTGATTTTGATTTAAAAGGTTTTCGCTTGAAAGCAATATGTCTAATTGTCCAGAAAGAAAGTGACATTGTGGCTGAATTCCCACTTCTCTCACCCTCTGCCACCCCCATTCCCAGGATTTGCTCACCACCTGAACTTCAGCCCTTCTTTACAGGTCCATCCCTCTTACACCATACAGTGCAATTGAAAAGTCTGTGTTCATCCCACCTCAGAAAGGCAGGTTATCCTACAGGATAATTGACTGCAGAGCACTGCTTTCCACCATCAGCAGCGTCTGGATATCCAGGGCACAAAACTCTTAGTCAGGCCCTGCAGGTTTGAAGCATAGTCCTCATGAGAGTTCACCTCCATCATGACTCACAGCAGTCTCATCTGCAGAACCTGGCAGGGGCCCCTGCTTCCAGGGGCTCATGCAGAGTAAGGGCAAAGGGCAAAAAAGGCCACAGACAAGGTTTATTTGTGGGCAATTTCTAACTGATGAATTCCACACAATTGTAACTATAGCTAATACTAGTACCAAAGCCTTGTAATGGGCTTTTTTGCCAGAGAGATCTGCAAAACAGCTGCACTCTGAACTGGAAACTTACCCTTGCTTACCCTGCTGAAATTGCAAAAAGGCGAGCAAGCGTTAGAAAGATAACTGTGTTTTTGTTGTGGAACATAATACACGGATACTTTGGTTACCTGATGCAATGACATCCTTGGCAAATAAAAAAAGAGATTCAGTCCTCCATTATCTGGACAGTCATATAAATATTTATAAAAGAAAAATAAGCAAGGAAAGATAAATAGTCTTCATTGCCAGAGCCATTATTTTTCTAACACATGAGATTGTGAAAATAAACTGCACTTTTCTTTGATAGTATTGAGGTTTAAACTTCAGTTCTTAAGATATTTCATATGTAATAAGGTCACTCCTACTCTGCTTCTACAGTTTTGTCCTGTACAGTAACCATAGAATTTCCTACTAAATTACTTTTATTTGTAACATTAACCTTGAAAACCAACACAGCAAAGATTTAAAGTAAGTTTGCCAGAAATATCTCATAATATTGAAAATGAGCATAATTACATGCTTTATATAGCTTTTTAACAAGAACATTAGGTCTGAGTCCAAATCTCTTGGCTTGGCTTTAACCAAAGTGATTTCAAATAGAACAAGTATATATAGAAAAAGAATCCTATTTTCTTGTTAAAAAAAGGAAAGGGTACTTTCTTAAACAAAAGAATACGTGATTTCCTGGACACAGACCCATGTTACAGTGAGAAGAGCTCAGAAAGGTTCAAATTAAATATCTTGTTAGTTAAGGATGATTTAAGAAGTTGATTGAAAGAGGTTCTATCAGACCATTTTGTCTGGTAATTCTAGAAATGTCTGTGTAGAAAAACCCTACTTTTTTTGCTTTCTGCTATACAGTGTCACACAATCAACACCAAAACCCATGGTAGACACTGATCACACACAATTTGGTGGTACTATGTCAACACCGATTGCCTTGTCCAACAAGAGGTTCAGACTTAAACAAGGGAAACTCAGGTTAGATATAAGGAGGAAGTTCTTTACTTTGAGGCTGCTGAGTCACTGGAACAGGTTGCCCAAAGAAGTGGTGAATGTTGCATCTCTGGCAGTGTTCAAGGCCAGGCTGGCCAGAGCCTTGGGTGGCATGGCTTAGTGTGAGGTGCCCATGGCAGAGGGGTTGGAACTAAATGAACTTAAGGTCCTTTCCAGCCCTAGCTATTCTATGATTCTATGATTCAACATCCTTCAGATACAGAGGCGCAGTCCCTCTCAGTTGTTTCACATACGGGAGCTTCATTTGCCTCTAGTGCCCAACGACACACAAAGCCTTGGCTTTCTTGCTTTATATGCTCACTGAATTCCAGTCTAAAGCTAAGAAACTGAAGGCTTTCATCAGAACTGGTTGTCAGCTGGTTTATCTTCTAATGTCTGCCATGCACATCAGAATGTCAAGTGCAAACAGCTGTCTATTGAACCACCCCCCTCGTGCCCTGCTGGCACCCTCCATCTCCCTGAAGGCTCCCAGACCACAGGACAGCTGCCCCTGTGCCACTGCCCCGGTCTTCCCAGGGCAGCCCCACCACAGCCAGGACTCCATTCAGGGCCTGACCAATGCCAGCTGGAGACCTCACCTTGTGTCTGTGTTGTATGGGCAACGCAGGCCAGATCAGCATTAGACCACTGCTCTCTTCACAAATACGTATTTGTAGACCATACATACAGCAGCAAGCAGCACCCCAGCACAGCAGAGCATACTCCCAGTAGGGCAGTCAGTGCTGCTGACCCAGCCGGCTCCTATCAATTTAGAGTAAAACTGTACTACGGTCAAATTATTGCTAACAGCTCTTCAAAATTTGGCCCAAATTTTCCCAGGGAGATACAAGTGCAGTATTTAGACCAGATGACAAACTTCTCAGAGATTTAAAGCCCCCATGTCAAGGCCCAGGACCACTACAGCCTCCAGCAAGGGTCCCCAGTATTTTTTTATCTGGGGACACTGTTCTGTTTTCCATTAGACCTGACCACGAAGCACTGAGCTCCATTTGACAATGCAGCTGTTCATTCAGAGAGACTGTATCTTAGCCAGGTAGCAATTGGAATTCTTGATGATAGAAAAGGCTACAATATAATTAAAAATACACATCTGTTATGAGCCCCAAGCTTATCTTAGAAAGCCATAATACATAAACAGCACACATTAATACGGAAGCTTCACTTTGTCTTTAATCAAAACTCTTAATTCATTTAAAAGTCCCAAAGGATCCCAGACTATGACACCAGAGCAGAGAATGTGTCATTTGCAATTCTCCGCTGTCCTCTAAAGGCTGTTTCAGGAATTTCAGCCTCGGAGTTTGAACAGCAAATTGCTTCTGTTCTGTTGTCTGTGTGCTAGAGCGCAGGCCACCGGATGGAAGAGAAGTGGGAGGTTTATGCAAAGCTTCAGCTAGAACCATGCAAGCCAATGCAAGAGATGGGTCTGATCAGAGACACGGAGAGACTTTGTCTGTGAGACGTGTGATGACGCACCACAGAATCACAGAATCACAGAATCCCAAGGGTTGGAAGGGACCTAAAAAGATCATCTAGTCCAACCCCCCTGCAAGAGCAGGGTAACCTACAGTACATCACACAGGAACTTGTCCAGGCGGGCCTTGAATATCTCCAGTGTAGGAGACTCCACAACCCCCCTGGGCAACCTGTTCCAGTGCTCTGTCACTCTTACCAGCAGCACTGCTGTCTCTGCCAAAGGATGGGATTAACATGATTGCTATTATTTTGCTTCCTGATACAGTTTGCTTTGCTGGTGAAGCTTTGAGGTCTCTTAGCACGTCCAGGCACTGGCTCCAAATAGTACCGTGCATTCAAATCAGCATTTTCAGATTTCTAAAACTTAGAGGGGAAAAAAGATCAGTTTCACTAGGCCAGTGAAGACACTGAACAGTTTTCAGGTCTTGTCTTGTACTGCTGCTGTGGACTGATACTTTCAAACCGCAACAGAAAATACACATAGAACTCTCATACCCGTGCTAACTCATTCACAAGCTGCTTTCTTATGGGGACGTTTCAGTCTGTTGAAAAGCCTTGTTCTTGCATTTATCACATTTTGCTTGAAATATTATTTTGGCTTGAAAAATTGCTGTATTTACTCTGAGAATGAAGAGAAGACTTCCTAAAAGAGTGAAGAAGAATTTAGAAACTCTTTATCGTTTTTGAGGAATGAGTCTTTTTTCCCCTTGGATTTGTCTACAGAAAACTTCTCTCCTGTAGCTCAAAGTTAGCCTGATACTATCCTTCACACTTTCATTACAGCTAAATCACTTCACAATTAATCACTTCCACTGGCAAAAAAGTATAAAGACATGTATGGAGGGAATTCCGTCAGGCCAGTTCTGATGCCATCCATGTCAGCAGGAATTGAAAAGTCTGAAAACTGTTTTTGTTGAGAATGGGTTAACGGTTGGACTCAATGATCTTAAAGGTCTTTTTCAACCGCAATGATTCTATGACTTTTATAACTTAAAAATTTGATCTTGTCTGGTACCTACCTACACCTTTATACAGTGCTCTTGAGGTGTTCTTTATTTATAACAGAGAAAGGTCAAGCCTTAAAATAAGCCTACAATTATATAATTGCCCATTGAGAAACCCTATAGTTAAAGTCACAAGGGCCTGTAAACTTCTTCTATGCAGCTGTTTCTTCTGAGTCACTTACAGTATTGCCCTTTAACAATCTTAATTAAGGAAACACTAACATTCGTTCTTTTCTTATACTTCCTGGCTACCATCCAATTACTCTTTTAAAAATCATTTCCTATTCTGCTATTAATGTCTGGTTTGCTCCTTTGCTTTGCAGCATCTTTGATTTATTCTAATTTCCGAGAATTTTTGCCCGTAATGTATTGGAACCTGTGCACACATTTCTAACTTGGGTAAGCCTGGGCCTGACAGGTACCATTCTGCTGCTACTCCACCTCTCCCAGCTGCTTTGCTGCTTTTCTCCTAGAAGATGAGACATCTTACCTGTCAAGGTGTCTCTTCACGAGGTCAGAACTGGGTTTTGCCTGTTTCTTTGGTGTATCCTGAAGACTTTTTGAAAATGCCTTTCATTTTCTTTTGCCCATGAGGGCTTATAGAGTAGATCTAATCAACTGATTGATCCTGTGGGCAAAGAGGTAACCTGGTTGAGAAAAATATGAAAGACCTGGAGTATGTTGCTTGTAAATCCTGTACCATGCAACGTTGGAGTACAAAAGCAATCTGAGTACAAGACTGAGTACAGACTGTTCAAGTCTGTACAGTGCTATTAGGAGAGTGTTCTGGGAAATCTGGAAGTGTAATGCTCCAGTTGTGGTCATTTACAGCTTTCTAAAGGATCCACCTTTCCTGCAACTCTTGACTAACAATCTGTCAAGATTTAGAAGTGCATTTATAAGATCCTTTTAACTCTCTTACCTAATTAAATCAAGGATCCCAGAACTCCCCTAGATATTTGAAAGTGAGAGATGAGGCTGGTGAGCAGGGAAGTAAGGTGAAAGGGAAGTTGAGACATGAGTTATTTTCAGAATGCATCCATTTTGTTTATTTTTCAGTGTTTGAAAACAACAATGATGAGAGGTTTAGGAAGTAAAGTCACTACATGCTTCCTCTTCAGTTGTTTTGGGAAACACTCATCTCTAATTGTTCTTGCACCTAAGTTGCAAATGGCTGTTGCAAGAAGTGCAGTACGTGTTTTGTCTGCAGTGCTGAAGAAACGCATTTTCTGTAGGGTCGAATGCACTATCTGGCACTTTGGAGACAGTGTTGGCTTATCCATTTCATGGTAGCTGAGAAATCTGTACTGTATCCTTTTCCTTAGCAAATAAAAAGACATAATAGTTATATTCTTACTGGTCTACTAGCACTTTTATTAATTACATGTATGCATTTTGTACACACATATATATGTACACAAAGAGTATCAATTTATACTGCATTAGTCTCTTTTACAGGATAATAAAATATTTCAGTTTAATTATGGCTATTTTAATAACCTGGGTCACAGCTGTAAAAAATATATTCTATTTAGGTCTTAAACTTTGGTTGTGTTAATAATGTCACAACGGGTAGGAATTTCTGATTTATCAAATACCGTTTTCATTTCACATTTTATGTTCTCTATGCTTTTTGTTCTCCACTAAATGCTGCATCTCTATCTGATGGTTCAATTGCTTGTTTTCTAGAGAATTTTGTTTTCCTAACTTTCTACTCATTACGTTATGCTCTAGTACTTATTTTTACACACCGAGTTGTTAAAGAAAAGTTCTGATTTGCTTTTTTAGTTGCTGTTGTAAGCCTGCCTGTAATTTCCCTCCATTTCTTTATGGCCTTCAGCACTGTTCAGTAGAAACAAGAGGCAAAACTCACTACAAATAGCCTCCTTTAAGGAATGAATGCAGTGCCTTGTTTGAAAGCAAAGCAGAAGACTGTGTTCTTTGCCTCACTCTTGGCAATTTTGGGAAAAAACTTTAAAGAGCAATGAAGTGGCCTTGACTAATTTTGGGAACATTCCCGTTGTAGAAGTGAGCGGGATCCTGGATGCGTACCTGCCTTCTTCTTGTGGCATGTATCTCAAATGCAAGTAATTGGTTTTCATTCTCCACGGCACTGGAAGATTTCATCATCATCTTGCGACAGCTTTTCCCTATCATACCTTTTAATATTCAGACTGAAGGTAACAATCCTGCCAATTGCATTTTCCATGCTCTAGCTAACTTAATCGTTGTTCTGATGACTTCTGATGGAAAATGTTTAACAGAACTTGTTCCATAGAGAGCTAAAGTAAACTAACTGTGCAGTGATAGAAATGTCACTTCCTACACTCCTCAGATTTTTCTTGGTATGTTTTTCTTTCTCTACTCTTTCCTGAGAATCCCTGGTCACCATTTGTTATCTTTCAGGATCTCTGCTCTCTTCTGCCTTGCCCTTCTCTCCTTTTGTAAGCAACTATCCATCACCTCGGTTTCTTTAACCTTCCTGGCCTCTGTATTCATTCTGACCCCTTACATCTCTGCTCATCTTTGATCTTTTCACCTGCACTCAAGTTTCTGCTTCTGCTCATGTGGCGCTCAGGTTTTAGCCCAATGATTTTATGAGAGGATGTACAATGTTGTGTAGTCAGAGTGTATTAGCAAAAAGCTAAGGTTGGAGCAAAGAAGAAAGGAAAATAAACACTGAGTGAGACATCCTTGCTGCTCTTCCTGTGAAAGAGTGTAAGTAACAAGTTAACCCTTATGAGTGATTCTGATGCCTTAAAGACTGTATCATTCTAAGCTAACATAAAGCAGTTAAAATACTACATGAGGGAGCATGGCTTAATACTTTCAAGAGAGCAAGTGGTTCATATGTTAAATTAGTAGTATCCCCTGTCAACCTAAAACTAATGCATTTTCATTGTATTTTAAAACTGCTGTTCAGCAAGCCCTCAGAGTGACATATGACTGGTTAAATCAATGGCTGCAAAAACTTTTCACTCTGAACAATTACAAACTAGAAGAGAATATCTTGCTTTTGATGTTCATTGTTATCCTTGACATTGAGTAAATTTGGTTTGTTAAATTGGGTAGAGCAGGTGATGGTTACAATTGTCCTTCTAGAAACCATACAGAATTAATTTCTTCTGACTTCTGAAACAGCAAGTTCTCGTTGTCTGTCCCTGCTCTAGTTACTTTTGCACATCCCTTGCAGCTCTCCCAACTCTTTTTTCCTCCCTCCAATTAGTAGAATCTTATTCGGAGTTAAAGTGATATTTTAGGTTTCAAGAAGCCAAAAGATGAATTTTCAGAATTAATCAGGCACTTCCAAGAAGTCTCTGAGCACCTTTACATGTGTGTGAGGTCATCTCTGAGGCTGCTCATTCGGGGGAAAATTGGAATGCGCACAAACGCGTACATCCACAGCTGGCTTCTAAGGTCATCATTAGGCTGCATTCATGAAATGTCACAGAGCAGTCCAATCTTCAAGCCTAGAGGTTTTAAAATAAGCTCAACTTTTCTGTCCAGTTATCTCTCTTCTTTTTCAACCATTCATTACCCTTCAAGTCTTACCGTGTCAAAAAATTTACATGTGCACTTGAAGAGCGTCTTTAATACCGAAAAACATTGTTAAATGTGGCATACTGAAAGCTACAGTTTCACACTGACCAAAGATAAGTGGCCATTTTTGATAGAAATGCTATTTATGAAGGGGTTGAAAAAAGTTCTGGCAAAAAAACAAATGTAGATCTTACATACGTGACAGGAGGAAGAGAGAACGTGTCCACAGCTAATTTTAGCAAAATAAATCACTTAATTTAGGGTTTTTATAAAGAAAAGTACACTCCTATGTAGAGTTCAGACCTTGGCATTTGTTTAGTGCATGTGGTATAAGGGGAGAAAATCTACATGGCCTTGAGTGAAAAATGGAATCATTATAATAAAACTGGATTATAATTATATTGTGTCCTTGATCTCCTACCCTAAACCTATAACTAATTCACTGAAAAATATATCATGAGCTTCTGCATTTCCTAGTGAATGCTTCTAATATTAAATTGCATTGTACTGTACCCTGAGACAGCCGAGCTGCTGTAACTTACAGGAGATTAAATTTTCAAGGGTTGCTTTTAACTTTTTCTTCTTCATAGTTCAGATTGGTTAAGTTATAATTTTTGTGTCAGCTAGCAGAACAAATACCCCTTGTAGTTTAAAAGAATAAGACATTAATACTTTCCCATTCTTTTCCTTTTAATAGATTTATGATATTGGTAGCACTGCAGGGATAGACCTTCACCCCAGAAGAGCTTTGTATATTGTATGATATCCTGAGGTGGATGAGAATTTTATGAGAGAATCATAGAACCATAGAATGGTTTGGGCTGGAAAGGACCAAGTTCCAACCCCTGCCATGGGCAGGACACCTTCTGCTAGACCAGGTTGCTCAAAACCCTGTCCAACCTGGCCTTGAACACTGCCAGGGATGGGGCAGCCACAGCTTCCTTGGGGCAGCCTGTGCCAGTGCCTCACCACCCTCACAGTGAAGAATTTCTTTCTTATATCTAATCTAAATCTACCCTCTTTTCCTACGATTCTATGATTATTACTAACATTGATCGTAGTAGATAAGCAGTTTAGAGTTTAAAAAGTAAAAAGGTAAAAGTGCTATGTTTGTCTTTAGAAATGTGCCTGAATGGTGCTGTCGCCACCCACTGCAAGGTAAAGCACTCACGCAGTTGCAGCATGAGCTTGCTAACTTTTGCACTAAGTACCCACATTTACATAGAATTCAGTATTGGTTTTGAGGTACAAATGAAATGTAAGACAATTTCTCTCTCACTTCTGTTAGGAATTTCTGAATCCAACAGCCTGACAGAGGCAAGGCTGCCACAGCTCTATGGCCCTAGGTCCAAGCAGTAGCAAGGCTCAGGATGCATCCCCTATAGGCCTGTGCACACAGAGCACACATACACACCACACGTATATATACATCACTGGCCACACAGGTCAACCCAGACAGGCACAGAGAGCAGCCACAAAAACACAGGCAACACCAATGGCCTCACCCTGCTCACCTCTCTGGCTCAGAAGGGTGTACATGTAGATTCCCATATTAGTGGGAATCTATCTCTCACTAAACATATAATATAAAAAAAGGTGAACAATATGTACAAGTACAATGTTGTTCTGCACCAGGAAGTCAGTGACAGAGAGTGTGCAAGGTTCTTCTAGATCTCAATAAGAAAGGCTTGACAACAAATAGCTTAACAAAATAGCTGGTTTAATAGGACAGAATAGAATCAGGAATATAAATAGGATAAGAAGACGAATATGGGTAGCAAACCTTATATCCATTCAGATGCTGAGCACCCTGCTTTTGTGGAGCACAGGATGGAATCTGAATGGATTTTCCCATACTGCACTGCACAGGTACCATCCTTGGAAGGTTTCCTTCTTCCCATGCCCTGGCACACAGGATGGGCTGGCACGGGGCACTCCATCAGGTTCCCATAGAGGAGCTGTTCATGCTGACATTTAGGCTGCTCAAGCCTCAGATATGAGGGCCAGCAGAGCAGACACGTCTGTCCAACATCAACTCCTTGAATACACCACCTTCTGCAAGGCTCATGGTACAAATGTGGATGTTTTCAGTAGCTGGGCTTATACACACACATCCCAATCAGCAGCTGAACCTTGGATCTCTCACCTCCAGATGCACCCGTCCTTTTCACTGGTGTCTGCAATTGCTGGCACTGTAGGCACACCTCCCATCTGTGATCCCACTTGAGCAGCTGCACTCAGACACCCATCCTACCCAGGAAAAGGGATTTAGTAAGAAGACAGGGCAGGCTGTACTCATCAGGTGAAGGGCAAGGCTAGAAAAACATACTGAGCAGCACCCTGTTTGCACAACTGTCCCTTTTAATCTGCTTACCCCACTACTTCCCCACACTTTCTCCTTCCAAAATTGCCTTTGGGTCACCTGATTAAATCACTGCTGAAGAAGAGAAAAGAGTGAATTGGTTTTCCCAGCATTCTTTGTTGGATGGCTGCTCTGTGCAGTGAAGCTTTTCTAGGGACAGCACTCTGGACTGCAGGTAACTGTGGACAGCTTTGTTGGCACTTCTGTTGCAAGAGCCTTATGAAGTCAGTGTCCTCCTTCATATTGAAGTCTTCCACGACAGCCATGCCTTGGGTTGCAGAGAAGCAGCACTAGGTAATGCTAACAGTGCCCCAAAGAGGGAAGACTCAGCCTGCAGGTGAAGGTAAAGCATAAATCCACAAAAGGAAAAATAAAAAATGGCTGAAATGGACATAAAAAATAAAAGATAGCATCGCTGCTCCCATCCACTTGCAGGGGTTCTTTCAGCAGAGCTGGTCCAGTTATTTCTCGCCAGGGATTCAGAACCTTCCTAGCAGCCTGACAGTCAGAAAGGGTCTGAGAGGGGTGATGGCTGTTCTCCAGGTGCAGGCGCAGGAAAAGCAGTCTCCAAGAAAGAGAAGAATGGATGCCATTGCCTGGGAAACTGGAGATCTCAGGAACAGTTTCCATACACTGCCACTGCAGAGCTGGAAAGTGAAAAGTGATTCGAAATCACCTTTCAAATATTTATTGATGCTTCAAGTCATAATTTTCTGCTCTGATGTGTTGGTGCTCTCATATAATTTAGTATGACATTGCTGTAAATTATTTCAAAGCCCAAAGGAAGATTTAAAGTACCCATTGCTCTACTTTGGATCCACTCTCTTGCTGAGAATCCGGTTCTAACAGTATAGAGCCAACAGACAATCACAAAGATACACCTTTTTGTTGGTATGTATTTTTCACTGATCAATCCTAATTGAGAAGAAGGCGCTGGCTTCCTCAAGCTATGCTTGCTACACCACAACTCATCAATTTTACCTGTAGGACCAGAAGCTACCAAACTCATGAAGACTAAAATAAACATGACAGCTGTTGGGTTTAGGGACAAAACACTGGTCTTCATACAGTGAGGAGCACAGAGGACAGTGGAAGGTCCCTTCAGGTTCAGGCCCTGTGTTCAGAACATCCACTTTAGCCTGGCAGTCACAGAGCAACTCCTGCAGCAGTAAGGACTCTTCCCATACTGATGGGTTTCTGCGGAATCACCTCAAATTGATCTTTCCTAACACAGCCGCTACTGCAGGTTTCCTGTGTACTGGTGGATTCATTTTATCAGCAAACAGAACCAAACCTTCCTCTGGAACTTGTCCTAGAACTTGGAACTGGTTCTGACACTGGATGCTACCTCTCTGTCTGTGGATTGTCTGATAATACATGGGATCATGTAACAGTCTCAAGGCAATGGCCAGAAGAGTGCTCATACAGGTAGGGTTTTTTTTTCCAACAGTTTTGGCCAAAACCCAATCATAGAAGCTTTGTAGTTCTTTCAGACTTTACAAGAACAATATGCTCTCACCACACCCACAAAACCAGAATATTCCTGCCTGTCAAGTGATTCGTGACCTTGTGATGCCAATCTTGGCATCCCTCATCTTTCCTTCGGCACACAGAGTACCACTGGTTTCAGAGTCCATATTTTCTTATAACTGAAAAGCTGCCTGCAAGTACCCTCATGAAGGTAGCTGCACCAGCAGGTCCCTGAAGAACACTGGGGTAAAAGCCTTGTGTGTTTTACTTAACAAAAGCAAGCACTCCAAGGCCTGCACAGTAACAGGAAACCTCATGTCCAGAGAACCAAACCTGCTAGTCCAGAGCTGTAAGTGGGTGCATCGTCCCCACGATGAGAGTTCACTTCTGTCATGACTGAGAGCAGCCTCATCTGCATGGCTTGGGAGGTGCCTCTGCTTCCTGACGGTTCAAGCAGAGTAAGGGCAAAAGAGGCCACAGACATGGTTTATCTGAGGGTAACTGTTAATCAATGAATTCCATACAACCCTAAGTATAGATAAGACTCATATAAAAACCCTATAATGGGTAGGGATTTGTAGAATAACCAGAAGCTTCTCCTTTCTTACCCTGTGGAAAAAATCACAATCTTTCAGTTACGAAAAGCAAAATACTTGTTTGAAAGATAATTGTGTTTTTATTTTTCTAAGCTTGCACTTGTGGAACATAATAAATGACCTGATATAATGACAACTTTGCAAAAGAAGAGTCCCCCTCTCCCCAACATCTGGACAGCAATATATAAATATTTACAATGAAAAAATAGGGAAGGGAAAAGAATGAAGTCAACATCAGCCAAGTCAGTTTGCTTCTACACATCCTATTCTGAATAGCAATTATTTCATTCAATTCAATCTTAACCAACACCTTCCTTTAACAGTACTGAGGCTTTAACTTCATTTTTTAGATCTTATGTGCAACAAATACACTCCTGCTCTGCTTCTATAGTTTTCTCCTGTACAGTAACCATAGAATTTCCCTACTAGATTTTTTCATTTCAGTGTAAGTTTGAAAACAACAAAAAATTAAATAGAAGTTTATGTCTCCTGATACAAAGTTTCTCACACAATCAAACACATCACAACACTGAAAAAAAAAAATCAGCATAAAGAAATGCTGTATAGCTTCTTAACAGGGACATTAGGTTTGGGTCCTCGTCTGCTGGCTTTAACAAAAGCTCTCTTCAAATAGAACAAGTACATATAGAAAAAATAACCTTCTTATTTTCTTGTTAAAAAAGGAAAGGGTGCTTTCTATAAACAAAAGATGTGATTTCCTTGACACAGATATAAGTTACAGTGGAGAGAGCTCAGAAAGCTTCAAATTAAATTGGCAACTTTTTAAAAGGATGGTTTAAGAAGTCGGTTGGAAGAGGTTTTATCAGCCCATTTTATCTGGTAATTCTAGAAACGTCTGTGTAGAAAAAACCCTACTTTTTTTTGCTTTCTGCTATACAGTGTCACACAATCACATGACCAAAAAACATGTTGCCTACAGAAATGGTAGACACCGATCACACACAATTTGGTGGTACTATGTCAACACTGATTGCCTTGTCCAACAAGAGGTTCAACATCCTTCGGATACCGAGGTGCAGTCCTTCGCAGTTGTTTCACATATGGGAGCTTCGTCTGCTTCTAGTGCCCAGCGATACACGAAGCCTTGGCTCTCTGGCTTTATAATGTTCATTGAAGTCCAATCTAAAGCTAAGAAACCGAAGGCTTTCATCAGAACTAGTTGTCAGCAGAACCAAGAACTGTTGGACGATTCCCTGAAGGAGAAAGAAAAACCGAAGAGATATCACTGCTGTGTTTTGCACAGGGATGCCAGGTAGTGCCCAGGCCTAGCAATGAGCAGAGGAAATCCAGAAAGGGCAAGCACAAGCATTTATACCCAACTGTTAGCAAACCAGTTATCATGGATTCATTCTTTCTGCAAAATCCCAGAGCTTCACTATCTTCAAATGTCTGCCGTGCACATCAGTCTCCAGTGCAAACAGCTCTGTCTTTCAAACCACCCCTACTGTGCCGTTCTGGCACCCTCCGTCTCACTGAAGGTGCCTGCAGGGGACCTGCCGCTGTGCTGCTGCCCTGGCCCTCCCAGGCCAGCCCCATCATTCAGGACCCCAGGCCAGGACATCATTCAAGACCTGACCAATGCCAACATGAGACTTCACCTTGTGTCCATGCTGCATCTCAAATGCAGGCCAGACCAGTACTAGACCACTGCTCACTTCATAAATAAAGTATTTGATGTAGGTTGTACAGCAGCAAGCAGCACACCAGCGCAGCAGAGTAATTGCCAATTAGGGCAGTCAGTGCTACAGACCTAATAGCTAGACTCTACGCATTTGGAGCGGTTCTTAAGTGAAACTTGCACTCAGCATGTGGAAGGCATGCTTCTGGAGCCCATCTTCCTGTTCGGCTCTAGCCAAGCAGCTGCAGAAGTTCCATAGCATGCAGGAATGAAGAGCACTCTGGGAGCATGGGAAGACTCACTTGAAGAGCTCATTCCTCATCTCCACTAAATACTAACATGAACATACCCATAACTAGAGCACCCCATTACTTCTAAAGATGACCAAGGATGGCCAGGGAAGTCCTTCATGGAAAATGCATGAAAAACGCAAAAAGTAGGGTCCAGCAAGAATAAGTTCAAACAGGCAAAAGCTACATTGGCAACTTGTGGCAATCCTGTAGGGTACAAAAACTACAACCTGCACTTAATTTGGCTCCATATTCCTCTGGAAGGGAGAACTGCAATACTTGGAGCCAGGAGCAAATTCCTCCCAGATTTGAAGCTGTTGCATCAAAGCTCAGAATCTACACTTCCCTGAAATCTAAAAGCTGAATTTTCTGGTGAATGGGAGCTTTTAGAATTAGATATAACACATTAAGAAAAAGACAGAAAAATTACCATTGAAGAAGACAGCCCGTGCAGATTCACCCAAACAGTTTACCCATCTCAGTGCACTTAATTTTAAGTGTTAAGCCCTTAATAAGGACCCTTTCTGTAGTCTTTAATAGCAGTGACTTGCAAAGATGGTGAGAAAAAAAAATGGAATGCAGAAGGATTCTTTTTTTTTTTTTTTTTCAGATTACACCAGAAGATAGCTATTACTTCTGCTGCTGAAGAAGGTACATGAAGAGACTATTCCCCTTTGTCACGGGAACATACATGATCACAAAACCTACTGTCTACTGAGGAACAGTAATACAGGCTTCTAAGTAAAGAAGCAAAAAATTAAGAACCAAGATCAACAAGCTGCACACACGAATACAGAAATTGCACCTACTCAGTATTTTATTTCTAGATATCAAAGCTCATCATCCATATTTAAAAAAAAAATAAATCTAAGTGGCACCTGGTAAAAGTGAGTGAGTATTCGCAGCTGTGAGCACATTTTGGGTATTGAGTCTTGAAATTCTTTCATCCTCCTGCTCTCTTCTTCATCTTCTGATGCAGTTACACCCCACTTTCCCTACAGAGAGAACAAATAAGTTAAGAGGTCAAGCATCACATGATAAAAATTGCTAATTGGGCCCATTTCTACCCAACTGAACCACATTTATACAAACCATCCACTGCCATAGGAAGCCAAACATGGAGCCTCTTAACACTGAAACTGTCAGTCCCCTCGGTGGTTGGTAGAGCACACAAAAGGAATCTGAGGTTAAGCAAGCAGGAGAGTCTCACAGGAGCACTGCCTGTCCCACAGGCTGACAGTAGGAAGGCAGGCATGGAGCTATGACATTTTCTGCAAAAGGGTTCTGAATATTAAAACCTCTTCTATTTCCTTCTCCTAAAAGAGCCCTAGATTTCTCATCCTCCAAAGCTCCCTAGAGAATCTACCAACCTAGAGGTTTTGGGCAAGAGAGTAATGAAAAACACCATTCAGCAGTTTTGTTTGAAATTGCTAGCTATTGCTGATGACTTTAACATTTTTTCCAACAACATCTCAACTTTTGCTGTACCTCTACATGATACCTAAAATCTTCTGTATATCAAAAGACAAGTGTATCTGCCTCTATTAATTTTCATGTTTTAGTAATATTCTTACCATACCTCAAGCTCACGCTGTTTTTTCCTCTCTTCAAATTGCAACCTCAGCTGCAACTCCTCCAAAGCAGCTCTGTACATTGCATCTTGGGCATTCTGGAGCTCAATGATCTGATCAAAAACAGCTCGAAGCTGATTGAGAAGTACCTGTGAGACAGTTAAGCAACAAAACAATGAAACAGTTGTACAGCAAAAGTTTCTAATTTACTACCATTCCTCAGAACATGAGTAAATTAAGCCTTTTTACACACAGCTAGACAGACTGTTTTGCAAAGCCCTATGTCAATTGTTGCATGATCACACAGCTTCTTAGCACCAAAAGCAACTGGCCCACATTGCAACAAGTTTTCTGATCAGCATCTGTGCTGGGGATTATGTACAGAGCCTACCATAATAAGGTCTTTTACCAGGGAAAGAAAATTTACTTTTCCCCTTGCTTCTGTAACATAAGAGAAGGTGATTCCTAACATTTAAGTCAAGACCACAAAGATACAACCTAATGCAAAGGAGAAGTCTTACCCTGGAATCACTATCCAGCAAGCACCGAGCTATGATTGTGTCTAGAAAAACTTCATGAGCTGCTATGATGTGATCCAAGTCCTGTGCTTGTTGGACCTTGTTCCAGAGTTCATCCCACGAACATTCAAGCACCTGGAGCAATGATTCAGGATTTGGCTGTTTTGATTTGCTAGACAACAAGCTCTTTGAAATTTAAGACACACAACACATATAGAATATTAAAAGTACTTAATTTTTAAGCAACTGATTAGGTGGCTAGAGTGTACCTCAAATGTAATGTAATACTGCATTTGATGAATGAAATGGACCATTTCTGATGCCAGAACGTGACACTGATGCAGCACCCCAGAAAGCTCTGTAAAAAATCCAAAGAGATGACATGTTAAAGACTGCAAGGACAGGCAGAGCCATCAAACCAGCTTTTTCTACCGAACAGAATACTTCCATAAAACAGTCACTAATCTTGGATGGTAGAAGCAACACTGGCTGGCAGCAGATGAGCAAAGAACATTGCACAACCTCATAGAAAATGTGAGCCAAAGATGACACCGTGTGCTCAGACAATGCTGGAAGCTTGCTGAGAACCACAGGTGTAAAAGACCCTCTCAGTCTCAAGAGATCAAAATACAGTTAATGTCCCATGTGTTCTTTTGGTTGAAAATCTGAGGCCACGGATTTGCAGCTGCTTCTGGGGCCTCTCACACCTCTTACCATCAGCCTTTTAAAACACAGAGTGTATTTTTGCACTACTTGGCTACACTGAGACCAAAAGAGAGGGTGGTTCTGACAGCAGTAGGTAATTTGTGGCTCATGTGGTCCAGGTTCAATTCCCTGATCTACAACAGAGACCAACAGGCAAATCACTAATGGCATCAGCTGCTCACCTGTAAGAGAGGGGACCACTGTCGTGGAAGGGTAGTATCAAGATTACTATCAACCTGAAAAATTCTCTGGAATGAAGATACTCAGCCTTCTGGAATCAGGAAGATATCCAGACAGAAGACATAATTTCTAAAAACCTGCCAAAGTAATTTGCCACTGCAGACAAGATATGAGACTACTACAAAAGGAATTCTACATTTTTATATCTTGGGATGGTACAGGAATATCTAATGATCTGAAAAATATTACAGGATACTCTGCTCTTCATTTCTTATGTTTTTGCAGGAAAACTATCTCTAACACATTATGTTGCATCTACTTTAAAAAAGATCAGTAAAAACAAACTCCAGGGTTGGCTAAACAACAGAAATACTTCAGCATTGGTGAGTTGGATACATCTGTGTTTCTTCTCCCTGATAGGAAAAGAGCGAGCTTGGCACTGCTGTCTAGAAGTACTCCTTTAAAGCACTAAAATCCCTGACTGTTAAGACTTTTCAGGAATTGTGAATAAAGTTATCCTTGAAAGTCAATGCTACCTCTGTGTGGCTGAAAACCAAAAGACCCTGCAGCTGCTTCCTCCTATCAGATACTGTCTTCCATTTGGTGCTTTGTAACTGGAATGGCAAGGTACTATTTTAGAGGGAAAGAGTAAAAATAAAAGTCAGTTCTACTACTTGTTCAAAAAAATGGCGCTGGGGTGGACTCTCCATCTATTTCAGACAAAGTTCTACTCACAGCTTCCAACTTAGATATGGCAGTGAGCAAAAAGAGCTCCTGTCCCTCTAGGCAGAAGGCAGTACAGGTCTTTCTAAACATGTCAGAGGTACAAACCAAGAAATACAACGCTCAGCTCCTTCTGCCAACAACAACTCTAACAGCTTGGCCAGCATTTTGAATGTCTGTGTTACTTTAAACATAGCCAAACCTAAAGGTGACAAGCAACTGAGCTAACTAACCTACAAAACACTGCTCTATGGCAAAGCATAAGAAAGGCCTCCCAGGAGGCGGTGGGAGAAAACCCAAACTTCCTCCTGAGAACAAAGGAACAAATAAAACCCTAGCAATGGGAGACAGGTCCTGCCTGAAGACCCTCAGGCAATGAGAATAAAATCTGTTAACTGTTAGTCTCATAAGGAACAGAAAGCAAGAACACAATAGGCCATTGGTTTCAAGTCAAACAGGCACTTATTTGGGGTAAGGAAATGACAGTGAACTAAACCCCATCTCAGAGAAGTTATCATGACAGTTCCAGAGATCAGCCTTGTACACTAGAGCAGACTTTGCAAAAGCTTGTTTCCCAGGGAATTTCTGAGGCCAAGGTGTCCACTCCCACCCACCAAACAGTTCCTTACTATAAATACATAAATATATCTTTGTAAATATTACTATGCCATAAAGAAGCATAACCTCCAATAATTATTCTTTTTATTGAGAGAAATGTAAGTAGGTATAAAAAGTCAAGAGTGAGCCAGTACAGATGCTCACAAATACGACTTATACTCTCAGCTGAGAAACAGGATCAAAAAGTCCCAGTCCATTAGACATACACTAGAGCCACTATAATTAAGAGCTTTCCCATTTCTTCTCAAACATGTTTCTCTTCTTAGCCTCCTCTGTTCTTAGCTAAACAAAAGCACAAGGAATGAGTGAAGGTAAAACTAGTAAACTCAGAAGTGTGCATGTGTGAGACTTATTCCAGCACAGGAAAGAGGGAGACACAAGTTACAGATAGGAAGTTAACAACGAAGATGAATAAAGGTGATGGAAGAGTAAGGGTATTCTTCCAGAATGGGATGCTCTATCTCCTCACTGCTACAAAAAATCACAAGCAAGGACTAAGTAGAACGAACAGGAAACTTCCATTTACAATGTTATTTTATCTTCATCATCATCTGCCATTAAGCAGTCAGTCAAGAGGAGCAATAAAACATAAAATTAATCTGTCCCAAGAGACCTTTTCCTCCCCTCTTAACAGTTTGAAATAAGATGTAGTCATCTAAATCCAGTTTACAAGTGTGTCATCCATTTGGGCCTCTCTCACCTGGTATACTTTTCAGAAGCTTTGCATTGCACATGTGCCCTTTCCATATATCAGTAAGAATATATTCCATTCGCTTTGCTCTCCAAAGGAAATTAAATACTCTTAGATAGTGGCTCATGCACTCACGTGTAAATACCTACAAATTGAAAAAAAAAAAAAAAGCATAACAGTACAAATTTAATAGACTTACTGTATATTCTGAAGGACCAAGAACCTCATCACAGTCCATCTTATCTGACCCACACAGTCTATTAATAACTATGGACAAAACAAAAACCCTGTATAACCCAGAGCTTTTGGGAAGATTCCCCCTCATGGGCTGAACTGAGTTACCTAATATTCAAGCCGGCACAAGGCACTGCAGGAAGTGCAAGAAGAGGTGAACGTGACAAAACCTAAACATTGTGCTCTTTCCGAACTACATATGAAAATTCCTTCTGCTGGTCAGACTCACATTTTGATGTCCTGTTTTTTAAAAAATAGAGGTTCTTTACAGAAGCTAAATGCATTCTGATCGATAGTGCAGTTATTTTCTCAGTAGTTCTAATGAACACTACCTATCAAATTTAATTTGATAGTACAAATAGGTTCTCCTCAAATACATTCTTCAGTTCCTTGCAAATTATCTCAAATTAGTAGCTACAAAATAGTAATGATGGGAGAAGAGGAGCACTCCATTTATTAAGTACTTGCTAAAATCTCTGCTGGAACAAATGAATTACTGATTTTCAGTAATTATTGTTTTAAATGTAGCTTTTCAGCACTCATGGTTAATTTATAAGAATTGAGATTTTTAGCTCAACTGTTTATACAGTGGGTGCATCTCAGATGAAAAAAAAAAGTCTCTCTGATCGCACACTCCAGAATAAAAGAAGGTTATTTCAATCGAAAAAAAAATATTAAAAATTAGCAATTCAATTCAGTATCCGAGACGTTCAAAGACACCAGTATATGACATTACCGTTGCTATTGGCCCATCAACATGATAGTCCAAGCTGAAAACATCCCATCCAGTGTCCCCAGGAGATACCTGTATTAAAAAGATACACTATTTTAGTGTATAATCAGAGCATAGTAATACTGAAAACAAGCTCTTGCTTACACTTCCATCCTCCACAGCCTGTGAAAAAAAAAGGATCCATATCAATACGAGATACAGATCCTTGTTGAAAGTAGTAGATTAAGCAAAAATGAATCAAAGTTTGACACAAGGGTGGGATTCATCTCACTCAAATGCTGATGTGGTAATGTCAATGTTTTTCTACTGGAGCCAGTAAAGGAAATAAAGGGAAGGAAAATTTCTTAGGCAAGACTCAACCTAAGGTATAGATTTATTTTAGATGCTACAGTTCATCAGTGAACTCCCACCAATGGGACTGAAGCTTTTTTATGAACTTAAGTTTCTTACCAGAGGTCTCCTTCATAAAAAGCACTTAAATTGCTTCACTCCTTGTAAATTACTGGTGACAAAGAAACCATCCCCAGATTCTTGTAGAGGCAACAGTAGTATGAGCTGTTTGCAGAGCCTCAGACTGGGCCCACCAGCATCCCTTACTGTTAGACCCCAAATGCTTAACTTTGTATTGCCAATGAAACAGCTGTAAACCCACAGCTTGAAATACAAACAGACAACAGGCAGGAAGTGGGAAAAGAAGGAAAGACTCATTAAATTAAGTTTACATAATTCAAAGTAGACTTCAGTGGAAAGGGAGGGGGAAAATGTATTTAATATATACACATATGAAAATTTTCATATAGATTTCTGCATGTATACACATAAAGACGTCAGGTGAGTCACCATCATGCAACAGACCTCCAAAAGTCGAACATCCAATCGTTTGAGAATTTCAGGATTATCAAACTGGGCATTAGTTGCCCTCACCGCTGTTTCAAGGATTCCAGTTAGATTATGCTGATATAAAGTTGTAGCTGGTCGTGCGAGCTCTGGCCTGGTGGTTATGAAACAAACAGTTATGGCACATTACCGAGATATTCTGCAGCAACAATTTGGTAATAACTGCAACACACAGTAAAACACTTTCTGACAGACTTTCAAAACCTCTCATATTATCTTTGTCTTAACCACAAAGAAAATAAACGACCAAAATACTTGAGCAGAATATGTCTATTAATATGCAGATATACATCTGAACATCAGCATGAGGAGTAACTTTATCCTCATTTAATGCCAATAATCTAAAATTACTAAGATTGCTAGCATAACTACTCTGTAATTTGAGTTGCATTCATATCTAAAGTGAGCCAGATTGCACCATTAATATATCAAACCAATAATTTAATTTCAGTTTTGAGAAACTTGCTGACGGCCATTCACAGGCTTAGAAGTGCTGGCAGAATCACACAAACCCACACCCTCTAGGTAACTTAAACTTTCTAAAGATTTGCAACATACAAGTACCCTGCACTACTACTCTCCCCTATGACCAGTACTGGAAAGTCCCTCACTGCTGCTACCTCAAATGTAATACTGACTCCACAATCCAAATCTATTCTGCTTCGCAGTAATTTTCACTTTAAAAAGCATGGTTGTGTCACCAGACAATATTGATTTTGATTCACAAGCAAGTTAATAAAAGGTCTATTACAAAGCCTTCTAGACAAAGGAAAGCTTTATAAAGGACATTTTTGATGGACTAAGTGTCGTCAGTAGCACCATCATGTAAAACCAGTGAGCTTGCAAATATATTTCAAAACCTGAAACTGACAGTTGTGGGTGCACCAGACTGCTTAAAACAGAGACTGGTGAGGCATCAATTAAACTTTTAAAAAATGCATTGAGTGGTGCTGACACAATGTTTTGGACCAAACACCTCCAAAATATAAAAGCCTAACATTCACAGCAATATTAACTAGTGACATCAAAGGCAACTGAACTTTTCTGCTTAAACTTGCTGACAGGAGTGAGAGAAGTGCTAACATCCGTGAGGCTGTCACAGGGTCAGTGCAAAGGTATCTATATTAGTCCAACTTTTCAAGACAATCTGAAATGGTACCATATATACTTCCTACCAAAAAGGAAGAATAAAGTTTCAGCCTCAGGGTCAAAGAAATTAGATGTAAAATAGAATATAAAAGTTGTTCAATTAAATCTTTGAATAATAAGATACTTAAAGGGTCCTCTTCCAAAAGCAAAACAGTTTCCGCGCTGATCATGTACATTTGCAAGCACCATAAATTTAACACAATTACCCTTCCTACTCTCTTACTTGAGTAAATCCATTAAATGCCTGATAAAGTCTCCTTGACCGAGTAGTAAGTATCGCCTCATGGCCTGCATATGTTCCAGTAAATTGTACTTTTTATTGAGAACATCCAGCAGGTATTTGCTGGTCTCAAAATAAGCTGCATCAATTTTCTCTTGAAATGCGTTTTCCAGATCTGTGAACAAATCAGCAGCTAAAAGAAAAAAAAAAATAAAAAAAAACCCAGAAAGAGTCAAAATTAGTAAGTTTTCCAAAATGGAGGCAAACAAACTTTGGAATTGAAACATACAAGAAGATAAATTGTTATTTATTCTGATCCACTGTATTATACAAAAGCAGAACACATAGCCAAAGGAAAAGCAAGTCTAAAGCAGCCCATATATCAACATTATTGCTTTTAATCTCTGCCCAGCTCTTGTACCTTCTAATAAGAGCTCACATTATTTCATCACTTTTACACAGAAAGTGATTTTTCTTTTTTAAGCTTGCTGAAATACTGCAATTTACAGAATCAAATAATTTGAAGGAGCTCTAAACTCATAGGGAAAAGCTTTTCAGTGGGGGGGATCTAAATTAAAAGTCACTTCTAAGTATGTGTATGTGTGCATATGTGTGTGTGCAGAAATCAAAGAATCAGTAAGAACATTTAACAGAAATGAATTCCCAAGTACAAGTCAGAATAAGAAAGCAGGGAATATGCTTGTGTTATCCTCATGTTTTCTTCTTCACCTTTAATACATGGCAATTTGGGGGCAGAAAGTAGGACACTGCCTCTTACTAGGAAGTGTATTTGACTCTTTTCTACAACTACAAGCTTATCAAGAAAGGGACTGCAATGAGACAGTTACAATACAGCAGGAAGTGTGACCTCTTCAGGCAACATGGAGCAAAACTCTAAATACTGGACTGCCAACTATTAAGACTCAAAGCTTCCCAAGCATTAAAGGATATACTCCCACTTCCAGTGATTTTTAACTGAATAACTATTGCTCTACAGGTAAAAAAATGAAAATTCATGTACCAAATTAGTATACGACATTGTACTCCCTGCTCCAGGATTAGTTTCAACTGATTTTTTTTTCTTTTTTTTTAAATTAAAACCAAGTTTCATGTTCTGACGAGATTCAGTCTCAATTAATAAAGTACTTTTACATTGAAGAAATAAACAGTGGCTATAAAAGTCACTCTTTAATGAGGGAAACCTTACAACGTCTGGTTCAATGACATTCCCTGAGTTTTCCTAACTCTCATTCAGTACCCTGTGAAGTTCAAAAGGAAACTGGGGAAACATGAAAATTAAGGTTCCAAGGCAAATAAATTAAAGAAATAAAAAATACAGCCAAACCCATAAAACATTCTGATTTAAAATGAGAAAAAGTATTCAGGTTGGCATCCTAGCTTCCATCATCTTAGCATAAATAATTATCTGAATGGACTCTCAGAATATTGTCAGATGGCACAAACAAGGATGACAGCATGCATTTCCAACATCACTGACACAGAATGTTCTTTCTGGATTGAATGGGTAAAATGCCCTGAATACAACAGCAGTTTTGTGCAGAATTAAGGCAGTGCAATACTGTGAGGCATTTAGGGTGCCGACCATAAGCTCCACATGTCTTCAGCACACTGCAGATATAGTTGATAATATCCACTTCTAAAACTACACTTCTGTCTGAAATGGGTATTCTCAGCACTTAAGATCGCGTACTTGCTTTGAAGCTCACTCCCCACGTAACAGGGAACCTGTATTTGTGCAGATCTTCCGTTCAATCAAGGAGAGAAACAAGTGCAAATGAAAAAAAAATACTGGAAAAGCATGGCCACAAGCACTATGTAAAGTGGTGGAAGTAGTGTAGCAAAAGAATGTTTTTTTCCTTTTTCAGGAACGGCTGGTGAGATGATGGTTCAAATGCATTTACAGCCCTTATTCACTTAATCCTGACCCTTCTCTGCACTTTAAGCTCATCTTTGACTAGGCAAGCATCATACATGGTACAAAAATCAAATTATTAAATGAAAAATTCTTGCGGATATGAATGGGATTTTGTTATTAGAACATTTTTCATGGAGGCACTCACGCTAAAAATCCATGCTGTGAAAAGTTACTATAAAAACTAACCCAAGATTAATCAGAGAACAGAAGCAACAGACATGTGACAATCCACAAAACCAAGCTTCATAGTTATATATAATAAGGTCACATTTGAGTGCAGGAATAACAGAAAAGATATAATTTTACTAACCTTCCACATATTCAATTTTCTTTGGCCAGATCATAGTGGTAGAGGGTATTTACAGAAAGGCTTCTGTCCTGACTCTTTTTACTGCTTATTTTCTTACTTGCAACTGATTGGTTATTTAGGTTTTTTTATCACAGAATTAATTCAGTACTATTATGGAATCAAATAATGAAGTATATTTGATGAGAAGTAACAAGTACCAAATTCTTACCGCAGCACTCAAGAACATCCCTGCTCACACCCCAGCTTTCTCAACAAAAGCCAGCTGAAGGCAGACTGCTTCCCAAATGTTTGCATTCAGAAACCTAGTACATTAACAAACACCCAGCAAACCTACCAAAGTAAGAAAATTACACGTGTGTAAAATACAAGTATCTATTAAAATACCTATGTTTTACGGCAGGTGGGACTTTTCTAGTCCTTTCCACCTCACTATCCAAAATGTCAATTTACAGTCTAAACCACCTATCGTAGAACTCAGTTCAAAGGGAGGAAACTGACTAACACTGATACTCTACCATCTTGTGACGACTCTGCAGATTTTGCCACAGCAATCATCTTTGTGGATGGAGTCTGATCATGACAAACTTGATGCAAGAAGTTTATGGATTTTCCTATTAGAAGGACCTGAAAAAAAAAAAAAAAATGACTTGTGTAAAGGAAAACAAAACAAAAATCCCCAATAAAACAAACAAACCACAAAAAAAAAAAAAAATGCAAATCACCAAAATCACAATCACCAAAACAGGGTATTTTGTCACCTTTCTGTGATCTTAGCTTCACGATGACAACCACAGCAGTCCCGGACTCATACGCTAACACAGAGCGGTTTTAAATACAAACCTCTTCCCAACCCCCTTCAAATCTCCTTAAACAAAATTTATCAGTTAAAGAATTGAAAGGAGAAAGAGTCTTCCAGTCTTCCTCAGCACACAATTCTAAAATTCTTAAGACTATTATTTATTTTTAAATTTGGCCTCCATTTTTTTTTTTAACAGAAACAGCAGCACAGGGTGAACAAATTATCAGAAGATTAACTTTTGAATTCATACCTTTTTTGACTGCTCCATTGTAATAAAAGAAGGAATCATTGATTTCCTCAAAGTGTATTTGTCATGCCACAACCGATCCGTTTTAACTGTAGGATCTGAAGCTACAAAAAACTGTAGATTGAAATAAATATTAAGAACAAAAATGTAAACTCTCTCCCCTAGTATTTAATTTCTGTACTCAGAAATCTCATCTGTTTGTTATAAAACCTTGATTAACTCAGGGTAAAGTGTACTAGCTGTAAAACATCCACTATAACATACAGAAGCATATGGCATTTTCTTAGTTATACAGTTAGCATAGGAGATAAAGCTCAGAATATAATATAATTTTATTTTACTGGTTCTATTTTTACTCAGGTCCCTCTGGATTTCCTTCTATTTTTACACATGCAGAATTCACAAACTGAATCACAGAATCACAGACTGGTTTGGGCTGGAAAGGACCTTAAAGATCATCCAGTTCCAACCCCCTGCCACGGGCAGGGACACATAGAATCATAGAATAGAATCATAGAATAGTTATGGTTGGAAAGGACAACTGAGGAATAGCAGAGAAAAACCCAAGACCAAGAAAACCTGCAATTGAACTGGTGATCAAATGTTCAAGTCTCTCAACTCCATACAAGAAAATACATTCATTAGTAAGAAACTAAAAATACATGATTAGTTTTGTTAAAATGATGTGTGTATTGATTCTGTCCTCATCCTGTCAAACAAAATATCCATTTTTCAACAAGGACATTTTTCGCTGCCCCCAAATACCATTTCCATTAAGTACAGTCAATTGTCTTTGTTCAAAAACCTTGTCAATGGTATGAAAATTGTAGCCATGTCCAACAGTGATCTCCAGTATTAAGAATGTTCTTACAATGAACATACACATTTTTAAACAAAGTTGAAAGCTAGTGAATGATGTAGAACCCCAAAAGAGACCACCTCACATATCTGAGGAACAGCTGGGAAAACAAGTAAAGTCTATTTCATGCTAGCCATAGAGATTTGTAGGCAATTCACACAAGTCTCTAATGTTGACCTTAAAAGATCAGCTGTGAGTGATATTAATACTCATTTTAAATTTGCCCCAGATAGACAGTTTCAGAAGGCAGACAGCATATTTCACACTCAAAGTCACCCAGATGTGTCTCAGAAGGGCTCAATTCATTTTTAAAAATGATCCTTTGGTTTCTTGGATCCAAAAAATGTCCCTTTAACAAGACTGTACTGATTGCAGACAGGAAAAATAATCCAGAGAGCTTAAAAAGGCACAAACAAAGTGTTATGGAAGAAAAAGGACAGTTACTAGAACTTGCTGTTACAGAAGTCATAACAAAATAGAGAGTTTATAGAGGAACTCTGGAACTGTAAACCTCTTCTACCCAATATGACAAACGGAAGCCATTTATGAAGCTGAGGATAACAGTATGTAGTCACAATAGAATATGCTTTATTTCAAATACAAGGCTTGCATTCTAATAACTTACAAAGAACTCTGCATACATTACTGATCTTACACTAACTAAGAAAAGATAGAAAGATGACTTTCTCTCTCTGTAGAAGCATCTATTGTTAGACCACCATTCTGCCTCTACTAAACATACACAGGATATGACTCACTGAGACAAGATACTGCACCACTGCAACCTTCAAATATCACACTGACTGCCTCCATGAAGAGAGTCATGTTGTTATTGTATATATTACTTACTCATACGCCATTCATTCCCATCACAGTCTACTTTTCAAATTCTCCTCTAGGCTTCCCACAGATTATACTCCCACAAAGCAAACAAACAAAGATCAGCTATTTATTGTATCACATACATTACCTCGTGGTATGTATCCTCCAGCTCTCCATCATAAATCCAGCGATAAAGGAAATTCAGTACAGGATGGGATACTAGGCCAAGAATGTGCTGAACCAGAGATCTCATGTAGGGATCTCCTGTTTTAGTGTAGGCATGGACTGCTGAGGCTAGTTCACCACCTTTTCTCCCTGTGAGATTATAGGGGAGAGGAAAAGAAATGGGTGAAGGAAAGAATACATACACCACATTAAAATAAAGCAGCCACTGATTTCAGCTAGTCATACGTTATTCATAGCTTGCTAAACAGCAATTCTAAAATGTAGGAAAAGTATATTTTTTAATGTTGACAGGGAATTACAAGGTTTTAAGGCATGAATTATTAATTGCACTGAAGCATCAAGCAGAGTTTTCTGACACCGTATTCTGTCTACTTTACAGTGCTTGAAGGAATGCAAATTTCAAGGCATCAGATCACACACAATGGTTGACTTCAAGCTGCTTTCCTTCCCCTACCAGAATAAGGCTTAAAGGAGCCTTAGTACATTTTCCTTCTTTACTGTACCTGACCCTCTCTTAGATGCTCTGCGTGCATACATATACACAAACACATCTTTCTGACTTCTTGGTAGAAGAAATTTGTTACCAATTCCAATAATCAAGGTAAAACAGATATAAGATTCTTCTGGTTAAACCATGACAAATGCTTTTTACAAGGGGCAACAATCTCCATTTATTTTCAAAGACAGCAGAGAAGTACCCTCAGAGAGAAGCATAGCCTATAGGTAAGTTACTGGCCAAAGTTTTGGTCAACTCCAACACCACTTCTCAGCATTTGCAGCCATCCACTGCTGGTGGGTTTGTAAAGTTTTGTTGTTTCATTTGAACCTGCAGACAGGTTGCAAATGACTCCTATATGCCATGATTTAGAGAGGAACAGCAAAATACTCATACACAGTGAAGAGACTTAGCCAACCATTTCATAATGTATTAGTGGGGGGTTTTAACAGTGTAACATTCTCTGAAAGATGACTAAAATTGAAAACAGCATGAAAAGCGTGTGCTTAAAATCTGAAGGATTTCTCAAGCATGTTCTAGTTTAAAAAAAAAGAAAAAACAAAAAAACCCCACAACAAACAGCCAAAACCAAAAAACAACAAAAACATCTAAGTGTATCAAAACACTATAATTCATCGGGTTTTCACTTAAACCCCCTGGCTTACCTACTTGAAATTTTCTAAAAAACCACAGGAGTAATATTACTCATATCCACCTTTTGCATGCACAACCACTCAAAGTTACATAACTTCCCCAGAAATATTAAATTAATGTTAGACAGACCTTGACAGTGATCAACAAGTGCTGCAAGGGTCTTTAACCTTATTTTAGGATCGTATGTCCAGACCAGAAGCCGGCGAAGTGTTAAACTGCTCTCAAGTCCCAAATTCACACCCTGATCATCTTCCAATTGCAACTGATCAGATTAGAAACAGAATGACATATCAAGGAACAAAGCTGGCAAATCTGAAGCAGAACTAATGTTTCATACTTTTTGTTCTGAAGTTAGCTTTTTACTTGAAATTCCCAGTATTATATGTTCTCTCATTAAATCATTGAGCCAAAACCCAAGAGCCACATGAGTGGAAATTGAGAATCAAATGCAGGTGAAAGGACAGAGACACGTGGGAGTTTAATAAGGCCAACAGAGCACAAAGGTCAAGAAGGTTAAGGAATGCAAGGTGACAGTCATGAAAGAAGATCAAAGGAAAAGAGAGCAGAGATCCTGAAAGACGGCAAATATTAGCCAAAGAGATGCTCAGAAAAAAGTAAAGAAAAACATCTAAAGGAAAGGAAAGGTGTAAGAGGTAGTTTTTATTACTGCACAGCCAGCTTATTTTAGTTCAACATGGGACAAATTTTGCTCAAAGTCTTCCTCCAGAAGCCATCAGAACTTAAGTGAACTACATAGTGAGATTAAGAAATTGCTGCTATTGAAAAAAAAAAAAAACCAATGAAAGAAAAAATTTGTCACGATGTGACTACCATGAATCTTACAACACCATGGAAAAAGAAAGCCAAACATTTTCATCTGAGATGTAAATGTATATTTCATACAAGTACCATTGGGGTAAGCAGGATAAGAACACAACCCAGGAATACAGAAGCAAGTTTCTAGAGCAGTCCAAGCAGATAAACTCTTAGAAAAGATGATCTATTTCCTGTATGCAATAACCAATCCACTTCATGCTTCCACACCTAGCACATATCAGTTAAGATTAGCGTCATCCTCATCAAGCTCATCCTTAAAACCAGTTACATTTATTAGCTTCTGGGTGCTCCTGGGTCCATGTGTTTTTTTTGTTTGCTTGTTTCAGTTTGTTTGGAAACTGGCAATGGTAAGAGATACATAGAGCAAAACCCGCCCTTTATCTTCAGGAAAGAGATAGTACCCTTACATCACTCAGGGAGACTCTTAAGGCAGAACCACGTTTCAGGGAAGCTCTGAAGACGTAATATAAAGTCACAGAGAGAAAGACAATACTGAATCCTTTCATGAGATTACTGTCATGTACTACTACGCCAGAACTGCCAACTGGAACCGCAGCTGACAACAACTAAGCTGGCAGCCTGTATGATCTCCCACATACAAGAATGCAGCATGCACTCAATTCCAAGACACAATTTCTACATGTTTTCAAGTAACTAAATGTCCAGTTTAGTAAATAAAGAGCCTTTCCAAAAAGTAGATTTTTTTCCCCATCACTTTTTTAAATAACACTGACAAGTCACCAAGCTCACCTCTGGGATAATCTAGCAAAAGTCTTGAAAATGCTGACTTCTTCCTTAGAGATTTCTGCTCCATCAATTATGAACATAAGAAATGCCATCCTCTGTCAGAAACTTGGCTAGATGAACTACTGCTCTATCTCTAAATGACATATTAATTGCTTATGTAATGTATTATTATTACAAATATTACTACAAATAACAGTGATTTCTGTGAGAAAAATACTCATTGGTAGATTACAGAGAATTGTGTTCACTGTCAATAGAAACCACTGTGCATCTTTCTCTAGGTATCTGAATATCCTCTCAAAGGTATAATGTAAATCAAAATAAGAAAGTTAAATAAAAACCACTTAACTTACCTGAGAATGTAAAACAGACAGAAGTCGGTAGTACTCTTTAAGTTCCTGATGTAAGGCTGCACAAAAACTCTGTGAGAAGAGAAAAAGAAAGAAAAGGGGGGGGTGGTGGTCAGAAAGCGCCTTTCTGAATAACTGATGTAACTTTTATCTATCATTGCACTGTGAATGTAGTTAGAAATTCCCCATAGGGAATCAAGCTACAAGTTTCAGCACAAAAGCCAACTCTTAGAAAACTCGCCAATGTGTAAGTGCTTCCCTAAGAGATGCACAGACCTTTTCTAGGAATATATACGCATTGTCAAGTGACTGTTTCTTGCTGTCTTAATTCTATCAACAGATTAAACTATAACTCTCCAAATAGATGCATCATCTCAATAAATACATTAATAAGTACCATAGGGTACGAAAATCATCACATGACCCGGAAGAAATTTTCTTTAATAATTATGTAAAACACAGTATGTCATAAAGTAATAGAGTTTCAATTTCGGGAAGGCCTCTAATAACAGAACATGGAAGTGGGGACGCAATCATTATATTTACAATATAGACTACATGACTTGAACAAGCAAACATAATGCTCATAAAAAAACACTCCCAGTAAGTGCTGCTGGATCAAGAACTCTGAATTTTTGGCCTTTTATCAACTGACAGTTGTATACGATTCTTCACTTGACATGGAAGAAATGACTGAGTATATCCCAAAAAATATGTAAAACAGGCAGAAGTCAACAGGCCTGAACTAATGGTTCTTTCTAAAACAAATCTAAGCACAGCTACTTTGGGCTGTTTAAAAATAAAAATAGAGGTATATTTTAAAAACAATTCCTGAAAGAACAGTTGTTCAGTAACAGATAGTTTTCCACAGCTTAGGGTCCTGGGGTTTTGCTTTGTTTCTGTAATGTTCTTAACCTAATATACAGACTAAAAAAATATCCTGCAACACAGTTTCTAAAACAGAATTAAAATTATGCCTCATTAGTTTTGGACTGAGTTAAAAATCTTGGGCTTTAAGCACTTTGATTGTTTGTGGTGATTTGTAGGAGTTTTTTTGAGGTTTTTTTTTTTTTTTTTGAGGTATGTGTTATATTTTCCTTTTTTGAAGAATACTCCCATACACAAAGACAAATTGTTCAGAACTGATTTCTTAACAAATTTTCAGCTAACGATTTTGATATCTGTATTAATGGACTTTTTTTAACAAGCAATTCCCCAGGACTTTTGCCCTCAACCCTTTCTAAAATGATCACAAAGTAATTTGGAAAACATAAGGAAAACCTCACAAAAAGAACCCAAGAGCTGAAGTAAAATATTTACTGACTAGAGTATGTACAAGACAGAAATCATTACTACAAGCACCAGTAGAAAATAAATCTTCATTCCCGCTAAGAGGCTAAGAAGCCGGGCAGGGGGAACCAAACCCAAACGACAAAACCATTAATCTTGCCATTACATCTGTTTGAAGGAAAGAGGGTTCCTTTCTTCAACTCAACATCATAAATTAGAAAGACATTTGAAATTCGTTTTACTCCAGAGGATACTGAAGGGCAAAAAGAAATCTCTTTATGTGTAACTCCACTTTTCATTTCTTCTCACTTGCTTCTTCAGTACATTTTTGACCCTATTAAAGTAGCACTCACCAAGGTAGAGGGCAGAATACAGCCTCCAAGAAAACATTCAAAGGCACCATACATCTCAAAAAGTGAGAACAGTAATCACCGACTTTAGTAGCCAAAAGGAATTAGGATCTAACTGGCCAACAACTTTTCAGAGACGCTTTAGGAGTTAAAATTTACATCCAGTGCCAATTCCTGCACCAAAATTACAGATATTTGTTTCCCAAACTGCTACAGAAAACTGGACATTATCCTAGAATTCTAATTTGGTCTACAGCAGAAAAGAACTGGAAAGGAAATAGAACACTTCTCAACAGAAAAAAAAAAAAAAAAAAAAAAAAAGATGCCCACTACCTCAACTGGATCTGAATTGCCAAAATGTCAAAATATAAGGCACTTCATTGCTGATTTTTTTTCTTTTTTCTTTCTGAGGAGAAATTAGATACTAAGCAGTAATGATAGAAGAATATGTTAAAGTGTAGCACAGTGTTACATCTCTACTCCTAATAATTGTCAATACATGATAATTTGCATAGTAAAAACAGTCACCAGAATCATAACAAAACAGGTGACAGACATCTTACCCTACACATAGTTTAAACAGGGGTTTACACAAGCATTCTTTTAAAACATTATGCCAAAGATGCTTTAGAATGCACAAAACATTCTTGTGCTCAATTCTTAATGTACAGTGTGCAATACCTGAAACTGTCAGCTATAAAAGCCATGAAGAACAATGGTATATAATCTTTTTACCCAGATACTGACAGCAGGAGTAGAATATATGTTTTTATTTGTACACTCACGCCCTAGAAATATATATGAAAGTGCTTGCCTCAAGCAAAATTAACAGCTTTAGAGCTATGCAGATTCAGCAAACTAACTGCACAGCCTTCTGTACAGGAACTGAAACCTGCATATAGTAGCTAAGACATTGCACATTTAAATTCACTGAAGAATTAAAGTTCTCCCCTTACTGTAAACTTGAAAATTAAAGCCAGAGACAGTAAAAATAAGCGTAAGCAGGAAGCTACTAGATAAAGAATTAGAAACTTCAGATATAAGGGGAGATTCTGAAGAAAATGCATATACAGTAGCATTACCATATAAAACATGGAAATTAGCATCGGATCACTAGAAAAATAATTAATTATATTGTAACTAAAAGAGTTACTTAGAATAAGAGACAGAAGGGAACAGAATAAAACATTAGAAAAGTAGGAAGCACTACAGTGTCTCTACTGACCTCTTAAGAAAAATTAGATTGAAGGGAGAAGCACTTCAATTTCTTGGCAGATTAGGTAGGATGTTATGGCTAGAGGCAAGAATAACATTTCTGTCGTTTCAGAAGGGATAATATCCAGTTTTACAGAGGGAGCAAGTGAGAGGAAACGGGAATGTCTTAGCAGTAAATGTGGTTTTGGGTATTACAGCAGCTGTGAAGTTACTGTAGACTACAAATCATGATGATGAAACCTATAAAAACAAAAATTAATATTCTTTTGATGCTGTGTTTAAAAGAAAGGGCAAAAGATAATGGGTATTTGCATTTTATGTAAGTTAGTGCAGCATTAACACACAAACAACAACATTAGCTGACAAGATGTCTCCTGCATAGATCACCCCAACAACTGAACCGGTGATTAATTAGCTCAGGGATGCCACCATCCTATGTAAGCAATGGTTTTGTTTATAAACATGCATGAGTACTAAAAAAAAAAAAAAAAATAGAAAAAAAAAAAGATTAAGAAGGAATTATGTGTGAGACCTTCCAGCTACAAGCGACAGGGCCAATTCCTTCTTATCATCAGCAAGAGCAAAAGCCTTTTGCTTGCCTTCAAACTATGACCCATAGCAAAAGTGGCATTCCATCAAAGGATGAATGATTCAAGCTTCGAAGTTTACGCATCATTCTAGTACTGCATTTACTCAGTAACTGTTTCTAAGGGAAACAAGACCAAAATATTGTGGCAAAACTGATTTTTTAGCTGACCTACCTGCCCCACAAGCCCAAAAGCACGATCCAAACTCCTCTGGTCTGTATATTTTCTTATTTTATTATGCAGCCATCCGAGCTCTGCAAGTCTACTTGTAGTATCTCGGAGGGATTTGGATAAGCTCACCTATAAAGTTAACAGAAACAGTAACTTGCAGTTAAGTCAAATCTACCATTCCAATACTCGTTTCAATTAAGTTTGAATAAATAATACATTACAAGAAATATACAAATAAATAAATTACAATTTATACACATAAACATTGAAAAGGCAGCAGCAATGAAGTACTGGCAACTTTGTGACACTCCCTTTTGGAAGTCTTAAATTCATACAATCTTTTTACATTAGGCAATTATGGCAGTGACAAAAAGGTCTTCAGAAAAGAGGAAGAAATCTGAAATTTTATGATGTAGAATCACACTTCATCTTATCCTGATTATCAGTGAGACTGAAGATATTTGAGCTGTAGAAGTGGAGTTAATGACTGACTGAATGAAGAAACCTACAGAACAAAGAGGTTTGATTCCCATGTAGTAGTGACTAATAGTAGAAGACTAATGACTAAATGCCAGACTAGGTATCAGGAACTAAAACTTACAGTATCCAAAATCTAAGCTTACGTCTGATCCACTGGTAACAGCTTTTATAAGTTATTTAATCACATGACCCTATGAACTCTTCCAGTATTTTTCTACTTATATCAGGTATCTCACTTTACCCTGAAAGTCTGCCTTAGTCCCAACACCCTATTTTACTATTGCTATTTTCATCTATATCAGCACATTTCTTCCTTTAAATTACCAACACATAAGATGCTGTTCCTTGTGCTCCTACTTGAGATTTGCTTCTACCGCATTTCATGTTACCCAAGAAAACCATCATCAAGTTTTCAAACTCTACAGGACAAAACCCCCCAATATATTAGGCCAAGAGGCAGACAGTGACTGCCCACAGCAAATGGGCCTATGCCATCTCTACAGACAATTATAACAGCCAGCTGGAACAGTCCAAACCAAAGAAAGGAAATGCACTAGCAAGCTAAATGGATTGCCATACAACTAGAAATCAAGCTAATTCTTCAAGTCTTTCAGTCAGCAGCACAGGTATTCTCTAAGATAAAAATCAGAACCGGACAGCGGTATTTCGTTGTAAGAGCAGAGTTCACTCTCTGGCCCTCTTGTTTAGCTGCAAAGGCACAACTTTTAACATCTCGAACAACTTCTATAGGATAAATTCTAGCCTAAACAAGCATAGGTAGACACAGTTTGAAACTGCCTGCAGCTAAAACCAAAATGATGACATAAGAACCATTAGAATTATGCCACTGCAGAGTACTTGGCAAGCATTAAGGACAATACACATCCACTGGAATCAAATGAGGAACAAGCAAAATTGGCTTAGTGTTACTACATTTGTACCTCTTAGAACAAAGCAGAAGCTGCTAGCTTTTACAGTGCTGAATGTCACCAACAGACCTAATACTAACACTGACATTCAAGCAAGACTGACATCTTGGAAAGCACATTCCTTTCTGGAAAAAACAGACTGTATACAACATCATTTTCTTTGTGCAGCTGAGGGAAAACTGCATGCTTTGGCTACTACTTTGCATAAGATGCAGTCAACACAACTAGAGGAGACATGACCTTGGTCCTCCGTG
Organism: Lathamus discolor; assembly: GCF_037157495.1. NCBI lineage: Eukaryota > Metazoa > Chordata > Aves > Psittaciformes > Psittacidae > Lathamus > Lathamus discolor. Next base: position 66,043,988 of record NC_088887.1, on the reverse strand, counting down.
TTCATCAGAAAAAGTTCCAGCTGCAGCTCTAGACAAACTATTTTTTCACTGGGTCCAGTAGCTCAGCACAAGTGCCAGTAAAGAAGAATAATGGAAGACAACTGACTTCGCAAAAATAACTAAAGACAAATAGTTCTTAGAAAAAAGCATTACTGACCACAAACCATTCGAATAATCAAACTCCCTGTTTTAACAGAGTTAGGAATGCAAAGCAAAACACCTTTTCACTACAAACTAGCCTATTTGATATGAAAGCTACATAGAAAACTAATGAAACCCATAGTGCCAATTTTGCAATCACCAAGTTTTCTTCACATTCCTCTAGGAGAATCTATTATGCTACCTTTCCTTTCCCATATACAGTCTAACATATATGGAACATAATTAACTCAGTGCAGGTGTCGAGGAATTACAAACTTTGCAGTGTCTACAGATACAGAAGATAATAAACAGATTCTTAAGGATGTCAACTGACTTAACAAGATTGAAGTTTTCCATTTTTCTCTCCACTAATCAGCCCTAAATGTCATTGTAGAGTAAGAGGGGTAACAATTATACATTTCACTTTTTGCTATTATTATAGAAGAGAAAAGAAAATTAGTTCAGTTATTGTCAACATCAAGATAAGTCTACTGTGCTCTCAGCATATGAAATGGCCCAAACTCTATCCCCCACCATTTTAGGACTATGTCATATTGTCATAGTATAACATTCTTAATACATACAAAAATTGGAAGCACTTGAACTAGAATTTGAACAAGAACATGACAATCAATTAGCGAGCTGAAATTGAATTGTGATGCAGTATTGTCTAAATCCTGAATAAGGAGAAGATGCTAAAGTAACTAGAGCCACTTTTTTGTTCTTGTTCAGCTGACCCAATCTCCCCCGTGGTTCTTCTCCATACTGCAAATACACTTAACATCTTGCCACCTTAAAACAAGATCTTCTCCCTCTTAGGCTTCTCTCCTGTTCCTCTGCACCCTCTTTGACATATTCCTTCAAATTCACATCAGCTGGATTTTCTACCAACTACAGGAGCTGAAAGCACTTTCTTCAGCACTGGCACAGTGTTTTTTTGGGTGATATGCATGATCCAATCTGATGACTTGTAAGTTGTAATCTAGACCACAATATCAAGCAGCTAGCATCCATTCTACATCTCAGGCTGTTAAATTTAATCCACTAATAGTGTAGCCAATGGTCTCTTCTATGCTGCAGAGGGGAAATGACGACAAAAATCCTCAAATTATGTCATAATTTAGGAGTCTTCGTACTGGCTTAATAGTTTGGAGTCTATTCACATCTTGTGAAATGCTACAGTTTCTTTCTGGGACCCAATCCACCCAATCATTTTTAAATTAGTACTGTTCAAACTACTCTGTTGTACTAAAAAAAAAAAAAAAAAAGCCCACAAAAAAATGGGGAAAGAGTAAAGACTTGTGATAATATTTTTACCTTTTTTTTTTTTAACATATTTTTCATGGTTATTTTTCCCCTCCATACATCTCTGCTCACATATGAAATACCAGTATATATCAATATACAGTACCTTTCCCTCCACTTTATAGCAATTTTCAGAATTGCACATTTTGATGTTTTTGCCATCTATTCCCTGGAAGACATACAAAACATCTCTCACAAGATTTGCTTCAGTTACTTCAACAGAGCCTGGAAAGAAAAAGAAAAATAATTATTTCGCTTTGTTGGACAATTAGATTTTATTACAACTTCAAAACGCTATTTAGAAGCATAGCCTGAAAAAAGAGAAAGCCTGTGTTTATAATCTGCAAATAAATGTTTTAAGTCCTCTTAACAACCTGACAGAGAAGCCAAGATTTCCCTTTACAGGCCTCTATTGATACTTGCAATCCTCTCAAAGCAAGTCAGCTTGTATGGCACAGCTATATAGTTATATTTTAACCAATACTTCAGCCAGTTCTTAAAACTCCTTATCTTTTCTAATTCAATCACTAATGCAAGTTCTAAGTCAAGCATCATGATGACTTTACCTTTCTTTGAACAAACAGCTGAAGTGGTTAAATGGGACTTACAGATTAATCTCTTCTACATTCAGCTGGGAAATCAGTTAATCCAGAAGGAAGAGCTGCTTGTTTAAATATTGGCTTTCAATCACATATGCTACTTCCTAGTGAAAAGACAGATCAGAACCAGACTGCCAGCTGTGTAACATCTACAGAGCTGGTAAACAGAAAAGTGTAAATACTGTTTCTGAAGGTGCACACCTGTGATTTAGTAAAGCTTTTACTGTTGCAGCATACAGTTTGCTTCTGCCTCTTAACTCAAGTTAGAGGTTAGATTATGTTTGAGATGTCAGATATTTTTTGATTTAAAGGAAACAGAAGATTGAAGAAGATGCTGTGCAGGCCACTGCAAATACGCCCACCTTTTCTGGACAAAATGTTACTATCTGCTTTTGTAACTTCATTTAAGATATCAAGAATGAAACAATTTTAATGGCTATCCAGAAATTGAGATGCTACAGCATGCTTCTCCCAAATTTGACAGCACCCTTACTCATCAGTTTGCCTTCCCAATAGTCCACTTTCTCAGAATCAAAAACCCAATCAAAACCAAAAGGAAAACAAAAAAATCAATTCTATTCTTATTTTAGCAAAAGCAGCCATCACCTCAAGATGCTGTTTAAAACTCAGATACTCTTAATAATACTAAGATATGTGCAGGAGTAGCTAGTCCATTTTAGGAATTCTTAGTGAAATGGTAAAAGATTCAAGTGCATATTTCTTTAATCAGTAAGTAATACAACAGGAATTAATATCAACCTCCTGATTATACTGTGTAGATGTAGCAATAAGAAAACTTCAATTAACAGTAAACCAAATTTAGAAAAACACCCACCCCTTTTAATTAGACAAATTTAATATTCATAGAAATATGAATAATTTTCTTGTCAATAGCCTTTTCTGAATGCAGTCCTACTTCTATGTCTGCATCAACAAGTGACTACATTTAAGTCAACTGTCAGTCTTTTCTTACACCATCCCATATAAGAATCAAGAGCCACAGCTGCTGGCTGACTGAATAAAACAAGTTTGTACTGCTCTTTATGGCAATTAGTACAACAAAAATAAGAAGCAGCGCTTGATTTTATATATTTTTGTTTATACACATCAAATCTGTCATATATATATTTATAAATATTATATACATATAGACACACCCCCATTCATCCTCTTTCACATCAGCAGTGGCTAATTAGTGGTTAATTGGTTCTAAATGCCAAATGCTGCCCTCAGATATACCAGAACAACTCTGGTCTATAAGATGTTGCTTTGCACACTGTTACTCATGAAGATTCAGGGAATGGCAGCCAGACTACATTTTATCTTCTACCTATCCACACTCTTTATATAGGAGTTATTAAAACAAACTCCAAAACAATAACAAAAAAAAGAAATAATTAAAAACCCCACATCTCTTAGCTGTCTGCCAGAGACTAACAGCACTGTAGGATGACAACATCTGCCATTAGCTCTCTTATTCAGAAAAGTCTCCTGCTTTTACAGTACAAGTAGAGTGGGCTGAAAATTACACAGTTGTCACAGAGATCACCTGTTTAACAATTTCTCCTTGTGCACAAGTTAAACTTGTGCAAATTCAGAAACTGATGCCTAGAGAATCTGTTCAAGTTTACAGCCACTCCACTGAAGAAATAAGCTAGCAATATTTTTCTTTTTTTTTGTTGTTGCCAATATGTTACGTCAGTTCCCTAAATACAACCACTGTAAACAGTGTGCTCAAGTAAAGAAAAAATAGTTTTAAAAGCTCTGTATTCTCATGCACATTTCCAAGTTTTAAAGGACAGAATCACAAATGGATGAGTATTTCAAGTTCTATTCACTGAGCACTCTTTCTGGCTCCTTAAAAGCAGTACCATCTTCTGATCATCAAAAGGGTGACCATTACTCACAAACCACAATCACCTGATTCTGACAAACACTGCAATGAAATCAGTCTTTATAAAACCAATCACTGCAGAAGGAAATTAGCAACCAGTCATAGAGATTGTGGCCAACTATATTAGTCTCACATATTTGCTTCTATCCTTCTATCAAGTACATTCTAGCAAAACACTCCACAAAAAATTTAACATGCTATAAAACTATTTTGAAATCATTAAAAAATAGTGGAGGATAAAAATACCAACTGTAAAAAGTTACTGTTAACAAATACATCTTTGCTCACCACTTGTCTCCCCTTCTCGCCTTGACCTTGGCACACCACGGGACACAGCATTTGAAATGCCTTTTGAGGTAGCACTTTGTAACGAAGGCTGGTTTGCAGTTAGCGTCCACGCAAGACGTGACCCTAATTGCTGACGGAGGCAATCTCCAACGCCTGGAGCTTGATAGGATTGTCTAAAAGGACAAAAGGAAGAAACATCCTAAAGAGCTTCGATTCTGTGCTCATCACCTGGTGTGGGGTATTTTTGTGGTTGTTTTGTTCGTAATTGTTTTGGGTTTGGGTTTTCGTCAATAATGGAACCTTAAAAAGGGTGCAGAACATACAAACAACAGGCTTCCTATAAGCCTAGAGTACTTAAATATGTAAGCTTATACTGTAGTTCCTATAAGCACTTTAAAAAAACCCACAAAACTATAGAAAAGGAAGTACAGATTTGACAAGTGTGATTTTGTATCAGAGTACCTTTGTCCACACTGAACCGTGTAAATACACTGAAATGGATTAAAAGGGAAGTCAACTGTAATAACAACAGACATAAATAAACAACTATTTACATTTTGTTATTACTTGTAACTGTAGGTACATGCCAAAGGAAAACAGAGAAAGAGGAGAAAGTTCACTTTTCTGCTCCTCTACTGTTTAGGAGAGCTTGTATCAAGTGCCTGAAGATGTGATCAAGGAGGGCGCATCTAGACAAGCCCTAATTTCCTTTACGCTCAAACTTGTCAAATTCTTCTCAAAAAGAAGTCTTAAACATGAAAAATTTTAAGACCAGAAGTTACCTTTCTGATTATTTATGTATCGTGATAATAAAAAATAGAAGTTGAAAACATCTACAAGGGACTTCTGCTGCTGACCAGTCCTCTGCCCTCCATCAACTGAATGCAGACATTTGGAAATTGACACATATTTTAAAAACAATAAACTAGTTCCACAAAGCTGTGAAAGGAGTTGCAGGGAGAGATGGAGCAAGACTGCAACACAAATGTCCATGTAAAAAGTCAAGGAATGCCTTTCGTCTCTCAACAGCCACGCATGGGTCATGGGATGGTCACACATCACATGATTATAGCTAGTGAGCAAGAACAGCCTGCAAGACAGAGCATCTGTCTCTGTTATGCTTACCATTTGTAATACCTGCACTAGAGTACAACACTGAATTAGGCTGTCACCCTTCAAGAAGAATGTACTCTAGAAACAAAGAGAAGCATGTATAAAGAGTTCAGGTGGAATGAAGCTCATGGAAAGATCTAATTTGTGTTGCCCAGGTCACAGGCTACAGGACTAAAGAGAAAGCAGTGAAACTGCTATAAAAATGTAACACTATGAAGAGGTCAGACCAAGATTATGTCAGGAACAAGGTAAGCTCTGCTGGTATGCTCGAGCAAGCATTCTCGATAGACAGAAAGCCTGAAGTAACCCCTCCAAAGTAAAACCCACTCTGAAATGTGCACCTTGAGCACATCAGGTCCTCAATACTAATTACTTAATGGAGGCTTGCTCCCACTCATCCACACTGCCTGCCGATAGGGACACAACCTGTATGAGGCAGGTCCTGTGGACAGCACGGTCTGAAAGACTGGTGTGACAAAAAGGTCTCACAGTCCAACCCTTTCTGAAAACTGCCCACAGCATTTTCTTAGCTTTTCACACAAACACTGCTACTGCCATGGCTGAAGTTTTCAGTGTTTATGTACTGACCCATTCTTAGAACTAGAGCTGAGGCTTGAATTACAGGTATTGATAACAGCTCTACCATAATCCTTTTATAGAATCTTCATATCACAGAATCATAGAATCATGAAGTCATTCTCCATCGTATTTGAGAAGTCATGGCAGCCTGGTAAAGGCAAGATCATGGAGAAGATCCACCTGGAAACTATGTTAAGGCACATGCAAAATAATGAGGTGATTGGTGGCAGCCAACATGGCTTCATTAAGGACAAATGATGCCTGACAAATCTGGTGGCCTTCTACAATGGACTACAGCACTGGTGGATAAGGGAAGAGCAAATGTGATCTACCTGGACTTCACCAAAGCATGTGACACCATCCTACACAATATCTTTGTCCCTAAACTGCAGATACATGGATGTGACAGATGGACCAGTCAGTGAATAAGGAATTGGCTGGACAGTCACACTCGAAGAGTTGCCATCGACAGCTCAATGTCCAAGTGGAGACCAGTGATAAATGGCATTCCTCAGTGGTTGGTGTTTGGACTGGCGCTATTGAACAACTTTGTCAGCAACACGGACAGTGGGACTGAGTGCACCCTCAGTAAGTTTGCTGTTGACACAAAGCTTTGTGGTTCGGTTGGTGTACTGGGGGGAAGGGATGACATCCAGAGGGACCTTTACATGCTTGAGAGGTGGACCAATGCCAATCTCATTAAGTTCAAGGCCCAGTGCAAGGTCCTGCAGCTGGGTCAGGGCAATCCCAAGCACAAACACAGGCTGGGCAGAGAAGTGATTCCAAGCAGCCCAGCAGAGAAGGACTTGGGTGTGTTTGTTGAGAAGAAGCTCAACATGAGCCAGCAGCATGCACACACAGCCCAGAAAGCCAACCATATGCTGGGCTGCATCAAAATAAGCATGACCAACAGGTCAAAGGAGGTGTTCTTCCCCTCTACTCTGGTCTTGTGAGAGACCACCTGCAGTACTGTGTCCAGAGCTGGAGTCCTCAGCACAAGAAGGACATGGACCTGCGGGAGTGAGTCCAAAGTAGGCCATGAAGAAGCTCTGAGGGCAGGAGGACCTCTCCTATGAGACTGGCCAAGAGTTCAGCTTGTTCAGCATGGAAAAGAAAAGGCTCTGGGGAAACCTTAGAGGCTTCCAGTACCTAAAGGGGTCTACAAGAAATCTGGAGAGGGGCATTTTGCAAGGGCATGCAGTGACAGGACAAGGAGGAATGGCTTTAAAGTGAAAGAGGATAGGTCTAGATCAGACATACGGATGAAGCTCTTTACTGTGAGAGCGGTAAGGCAGTGGAACAGGTTGCCCCATCCACGAAACTGTTCAAAGCCAAGTTGGATGGGGCTTTGAGCAACCTGGTTCAAGTGAAGGGTGTTCCTGCCCATGGCAGGGGAGTTGGAACTAGATGATCTTCGAAGTCCCTTCCAACCCAAACCTTTCTATGATTCTCGTCCTCAACATAAAAAGGACATGGAACTGTTGGAACAAGTCCAGAGGAGGGCCACGAGGATGATAACTCCCGTATGAAGACAGGCTGAGGAAGTTGGGGCTGTTCAGCTTAGAGAAGAGAAGGCTGCGTGGAGACCTCATAGCAGCCTTCCAGTATCTGAAGGGGGCCTATAGGGATGCTGGGGAGGGTCTCTTCATCAGGGACTGTAGTGACAGGACAAGGGGTAACGGATTAAAACTCAAACAAGGGAAGGTTAGATTGGATATAAGGAGGAAATTCTTTCCTGTTAGGGTGGTGAGACACTGGAATCGGTTGCCCAGGGGGGTTGTGAGTGCTCCATCCCTGGCAGTGTTCAAGGCCAGGTTGGATGAAGCCTTGGGTGGGATGGTTTAGTGTGAGGTGTCCCTGCCTGCGGCAGGGGGGTTGGAACTAGATGATCTTGAGGTCCTTTCCAACCCTAACTATTCTATGATTCTATGATAAGCAGATATATTAACCTCATTGATACATATTTCTATACTGTATCTAGATTATGTAATGGTTAAGGTTGCAAGGGACCTCTGGAGATCACTTCTTCCAGCCTTCCTGTTCAAAGCATGGGAGGTTACCTGGTGCATTGTGCAGTCATGATTTGAATATTTTCAATTATTGGGACTATACAACCCCTCTGGAGAACCTGTTTCAGTGCTTCAGAACATCCTCCTGCCCTCACCTCACTGCAAAGGAAGTTTTTTCCCTTATATTTTAACTGTGGTTCCAGCCTTGCAAGTTTTGAAAATTACTTCTTGTCCCTCCCCTGGTCAACACTTAGAAAAAGTCTGGCTCAGACTTCTCTACTCCCCTGGTCAGACATAATCACATGGATAAGATCCCCTGAGCCTTTTCCTCTACAGGCTGAACAGTCCCAGCTCTCGCAGACTCCCCTCATATATCAAAGGCTCCAAATCCTCAATTAGTTTTGGGGTTCCTTCACCAAACTATCTTGAGTTTGTCCATGTCTTTTTTTGTACCGTAACTGGACTCAGCATTTCAGCTGTGTCTTTACCAGTACTGAGCAGAGAGGAAGGTTTAATTCCCTCAGCCTCCCAGTGATGCTCTTGCTGATGCAGCCCATGAACATGCCTTCTTTGCCACACTCATGTTCAACTTGGTATCTACCAGGATTCCCAGGGCCCTTTCTGCAAAGCTGTTTTGCAACCAGTCAGACCCCAGCATGTACTGATGCATGGAGTTATTCCTCTCCAGGTGCAGGACTTCTTTTGAACTTCAGAAGGCTCCTGTCAGCCCATTTCTGAAGCCTACTAAAGTCCCTTTGAGCAACAGCTGAATTACCATCTTTATCAACCACTCCCAGTTTTGTTATCATCTGCAAAGCTGCTGAGGATGCACTTTATGCCATCAAGCAGGATGAAGGATCCAGCCCCTGGGCTATACCCTTAGTGACCAGGCTCCAACTGGACTTCATGTCCCTGATCCTAAGTTTTGAGTCTAGGTCAGTCAGTTTTCAATCCACCTCACTGTCACCCTATTTAGTTCATACATTATTAAGTCTGTCAATAAGGATATGCTAATACAGAGTCAGAAAACTTACTAAAGTTGAAGCAAATACATTCACTGCTTTCCCTTGCCCACCAAGTCAGTCATCTCATCACAGAAGGTTCATCTGTCCCCAGGCAAAGCTCCATGTATTTCTGCTGCTCTCTCATGTAAATAGAAATTCATTCTCCTTGCCATCCTAGTTTTTCCTTCCCACAGAGCCTGTATCCACTCTGCCACATTCCAGTGGTATGATCTATTCCACCATGTGTCTGTGACTCCAGTGAGACCACAGCTCTAGTATTGCACACATCTCTTAAGGCCTCCTGTCTGTTTCCCGTGCTGCCATATGTAAGTGTGTAAGGACTCCCAACAAAGCTGTGCTGATGCGCCAAGAAAGGCATGAGAACTTTCCCCAGGAGGCTCTCCTCTCCCCATTCCTCATTTGTGTGCATGTACCTGGGTGGACCCACTTCTGCCCTGCTTTGTTGGTTTCAAGGTCTCTCTTGACCACATCACACTGCACCTTTTGCTTACTAATCTGGCCTACCTCACTCAGTTGAGGGGCATAGTCCTCCCCCCTATTATTCTGAGTTTAAAGGTATCCTCGACTCATATGTCTAAGATGCAGCATGCACACCTAGCACTGACAAAGTCCAATAATGATTTGTATTGTAAAGCATATTAATAACAATAAAATCCAGTTGTGTCAGCATTTACTATTTCCACAATATGAATTCAATAAATGACAAATACAGTGTATTACAAAAAAGAAAAGAAAAAAAGGAAGTATCTTCAACTCAAAATAAAGCTATTGTACTTTCTGAAAATGCATCTATTTTGTGTTTGCTTTGCGATTGTTGGGAGTAGGAAAGAAAATTAAGAGATGGGAATCTCCAATTATAAGCAAGAAATTAATAAAATTGTCATAAATTAGCCTTATATTAGAAATTGTGTCAAATAATAACCAATGAAGCTTCTATTAGGGCAAAATAATTGAGCTCATGTCCCTGCCCATGGCAGGGGGGTTGGAACTAGATGATCTTAAGGTCCTTTCCAACCCAAACCATTCTATGATTTCTGCATCCCTTAAGATATTTTTTTACCCTTTTATTACGTTCTTTTATGTCTTTCGGACATTAACTACAGTTTCTTGAAAAGTGATGTCCCCCATCACTTTTGGATGAAGGCTTTATTTCCAGACTTTTTCACTCCAGGCTGAAACAGCTATGCAAATAAGTACAATCCTTACTTTTATAAGTTTAATAATATTCTGTTCATTTTTCCATGCTCAACCTTTATGAGACAACGTTCCAGGCCCATAGTACAGAATCACTGTTGAACCACTCCCTCTCACAGACTACAAATGTGTGCTCGTTTTCCCGCCATGGAACATAAGAGCCTGTGCAGTGTACCTCTGTCAGGCTTTGTACAGCTGCACCCAATGGCACAAGAGGGGGTCAGATTTTGAGCACATTACTTTGTATTAGCTTATTTAACAAGGTCAATACTCACAGTCATCTCTTGGCTTAAAATGGCCAGCTTTTACATATCAAAAATCAGAACTATTTGGTATTTGAATGTTTCAGCTCCAAATGTAGATTCACTTTGGCATGACCAGACCACTGCTGAACACAATGTGGTTTAGGATATTTTTTGCTAATAGGCAATTCTTTTAAAATCAACTCTTACACAATTTTTTTACTCTTAAAAAAAAAACCCAAACGAAGCTACACAAAACAAACAAACCCTCAAAAACCCCAGTCCACCCAAGATGCAAGACTGCTCAACCTACTGTTAACATGCTTAAAAGAAAATCAGACCATGTAAGAAAGGCCACCCATTCAAAAATGGAGGATGCTAAATCTACTACTTTGACACTGGCTGAGGAACGCTTTGTAAAAGGAACTTGAATGAGGACCCTAAATCCAATGTGCTTACAGAAGATAGACTATTTTTAAAGGGTTTCAGCGAACTGAGAAATTCTTGGAAAAGTACTTGGCACTAGAATCCAAATGAGTGAATCCAATAAAATATCAGCTGTTCAAGCAGATAGTTATGATTAAGTTTCAGAATAGATACACTTGGCCAGCCATCTATGGCTTCGCATAGTCATATGAGAGCACCTGATATTCAGAACCACTCAAGTAAGGAATTCAGTTCCAATACACCTACAGGGGAAATTCCAATAGCATATAAATTGGGAGAGTGGGGAAAAAAAAAAAAAAAAAAAAAGAAAAAAGGCAAAACTAAAAAACCACCAAGAAGAGATCATCTCTCATCTTCTCCAAACCTATTTGTAAGGTAAAACAAGTCTAATTTACCCTGGGAGGAGTGATTGTGGAGTTGGCGTTGGCCCATTCAGGGCATACAGGCTGATGCTGCTGATCCCACTGCTCCCCATGCTGCAGGAACTCTGGGCAGACTGAGCACTACGGTCTTGGTAATTCAATGGAAGGCTTTGAGGCCTGGCATAGTAATAAGGGGTGGAATGAGCATCCCGTGGCAATGCTTGAGCAAAAAGTGTGGCATAACTTGATACCTGTAAAGGAAAGGATTTGAAAAGTGAGGAATGAAAAGAAAGAAGATTTGATTTAAGTCATGTCTTTAGTTAAAAGGAGTGTAATATTCAAGAACGCAAAAAATAACTGAAGACCATGTTTATGCAAAGAAAAATTTGTTACAACTATAATGGGGAAAAAAAAGCAAGTTTCTTACAGTGAGCAAAAGTACTTTTAGCAATATAGCTTATTTCTGCCTACAAACTGTCATTAGCAATAGCTGCAAAAAGTACTTTGGTGCTAGAAATGCTGCAACCAAAGGAGGAATTTTGCTCTCCCTACTCCATTTCAAACTCATTAGCATGTAAGCAGACATTACATCACCACGCAGAAAGCAAGCAAAAAAACACCATCCATCTAATAGTCAGTCATCCATCATCAGCTACAAATGTTGGGCAACTCATTTCTTACATTTACTTAGTATAAAAAAAAGACACAGAAAAATTGCAGGTAATTTTTTCAAGAGTTTACACCTCACAGGGAAACACTACAACCACAAGCTGAGGTGCTGGGTAAGTCTGGATAGTGATTCTTAATGACATCAAAAATAAGTGACACACATTACTGTTTTGCAGAAGTAACAAAGCTTTCTTCACCGACCTTGTTAGACTGCTTACGTGGATCTTCACTAAGGCTAAGCAGGAGGTAGAGTATTGACCATTTGTTTTTCAAAATGCCCTTGGAAAAAAAGATGAACAGAAAAAAGTTTGGTTTACTAATAATGTTGTGGGTTTTTTAAATTTTTATTATCCAGCCCACTAAGATGTATATATATATATATATAGACTTGCCACACAAATAAAACCAAGTCAGAGCCATATTCTTGAGTAAACGGAATGTGCAGTGCAGCCTCTGTATTGCTAATTTCTCCACTGTGTTCAAACATGAACTCTCACCTGCTCCAAGATCAGCAAGTACATTCAATTTAAAATTCATAGCTACTAAGCTACCAATTCACACTTACTAAGAAGGAGGTTTACATACAGTTAAGGTTTTACCAGCATTCCCACACACTCTTAGCATTTAAATCATCTCAGATGTGGATGCTAGTCTAAAGGTGAAGAAGGAAAACTCTTGGTTCAATTGTTAGCAAAGAAGTGTCTGTTTGTCAGTGGAGATTTTCCCCTTCAATCTCCTTTACAGGGAGGATTTACATGTTTGAGGGTTTCAATCTGTACTACTTTAAATAGTAATAAATATAAGTGATGAATAAACTTGAAGAGAGCTACCAAAATTTTCACACCTTAAGATAGAGACACTGTTAACATGAAAGTTGAGCAATATGCAATAGTCTTTTAAGTAAACAAATAGATACCTACAGACTGTCAAAACAACACTCTCAGCAGCTTTAGATCTCAGCAGAAAGCTTACCAGCAGAAGACAGAACAATGCTAAAGCTCATGCTACAAAGAGAATGCTTTGAAGAGTTATAGCAAATATTAGTATGTTTTATTTTAGATATGCATATGTTTCTAGATATTTTACTCAGCACTTCTGTGACACTAACACTTGCACCTGAATTGATCAGGGACATAGAACCTCATAATGGACATTACATATTGGAGTAAATCAAAGAAATTCATACAAGCTCCATCACAATGTTGATCAGGCTATGGTCCGAATACTAAGTAATATCAAATATAAGAGAAACTTCAGTCATACCGAGATTCAACAAAGACTCTATCCTTTATGAAGCAATGGAGCTCAGTGTTATCAGTCTTGCAAAAAGCACATTTTCATTCTCACCCTATTCTATTTTTCCTGTTTTTCTGCAGATTACACATTTTATATGTATACACCACACAGTATATGACCTTTTGGCCACAGAACATTTCTTTCTTGGGACACAGCACATCAACCAAACCTACCAAAGCTCTATATTGTTATATAAGAGTAGAAGGAGACATTCTGTACTATTATGTTGAGCAGAAGTCTAGTATCTCCTGCTTTGATGTCAATAACAAGCAAGAAGCAGAGGTATTGCATCTGTCACAAATAACTAACTCAGCAACTCATTAACAACTAGTGAAGAAGGAGCAGCAACATTACTGCTGCCTCTACTGGCCAGGACACAATGACTCTAAGCGCCTCAAGAAGCATGGCTTGCTCAACTGGCAAGCTGCCACTAAAATAAAACACTAACCTCCTTTTCTCTTCAGAGTAATGGAAGAAACAAAGTTAAAACAGATTCACACTAGCTTTTTTCTTTCTCCTAGCTGCTTTCAAGAGGATTGCTGGAGAAAGAAAAAGCCTCATTGATTCTGAAGACACATATTACTTCTGTGCCCTTCCTTAAGTTCATGGGGGAAAGGAGTGTTTGTCCACTGGTAGTAATAAACTTAAGAGCAGATTAAATGGTAATTGGTAGAATGAAACACAGAATTTTAAAGAAGGCATTATTCAGATTATAGCATTTCATGGACACAAAATGCTAGCACAGAGGAAAACAAAACAAACCAAAACCAAACCAAAACAAAACTAAAACCAGCAGAAGTTAGAAGAACCTCAAGCATTTAAGATGACAGCAAAGTATGAAGAGATAGCTGATGTAAGCTTGATTTACATTCGGAAGAATAACCAAACTGGTAACAACACAGATAATGCATTTTGTTCCAAAGTTTACAGCCATCATGCTCTGCAGGTGCACTGCTTGCTAAATGCAACAGTCTGGTGATACATTACATACGCTAAAGAAACACACTACAGAAAATCTGTATTAAATGAGCACGATCAGTGCAATACATGCAAGAGGCTGAAACCAGTGACTGAGGTCATCGAAACAGGTATCTGCAAGCCAGTGACACTTGCTTCACTTATACAAACCAATGCAAATAATACACAAACATACAGGATAATGAAACCAGGAAGAGTTAAGAGTGATTTCAGCTCCAAGCACTAACAAACTAATGGGTAAGTTAAGCACAGATGAGGGGCAGAACTTCTGACTAGTTCTGACTGGTCATACTCTCCACAGAATCACCTTCTTGTGACGTTAAAATCTTAGTATTACCCTGTAAAACTCAGCCATGATCTATGCATACATTATTGAATAAAAAACAGAACACAGAAAAACATTTCTCCTAAATACAAAGAGCAAATAAAGACAGATTTTCTGTTATATAGTAAACATCATCTCTTACATTAACTAATTTTTGTTGTCAAAAATCAGGTATGTGCAAACAACGACTGGGAATCTTATTTTATTATTACCCACCATATTCTACCTTGCTAAATACACAATTTTATGAAGAATCCAGAACAGATTAGCAGCAGTCATTTCTCACATACTTCAGCTAAATTTTTGCCCTCACAATTTTTCCTGTTTCACCAGATCCACTTTCCTGAATTATGGGCTTTCTATACAGCAACAATTTTTGTTAGAATATCAACATGCAGTATTCTTTGACTAACACTGGTGTTAGCAGAACCACCAAGGTCAGCAAACTCATACCCTTCAACATTATGGACTTGGAGAACTTAAAAATTCAGAAGCAAGAGGACTATTTGAACCCTAGACTAAAAAAAACACCCACATCAATATACTTGCAATTGATGTAAAATAAATTACAACAAGAAAATTCATCAGTTTTACATATAAAATAGACACTTCTATTTTTCCAGAATTCCTTCCTTCATATGAAGTGCCCCTTTGTGTAACTGGCCTCAAACTATGCTCTTTATTCTCTTCCAAAGTGATTTCTAATTAACAGCAAACAGCTCATAGTAAAAAAGAAAAAAACCCCAAACCAACCAACAACCAAACAAACAAATAAAACAAAACAAAAACCCCTCAACACCTGTAAAGAGCAAACTTTTTCACACAAATTACAAAATGGTTGAGGTTGGAAAGCACCTCTGAAGATCATCTTGTCCAACTCCTCTGCTCAAAACACAATTTCTACAGCACGCTGCCCATGACTGTATCCAGTCAAGTTTTGACTGTCTTCAAGGATGAAGACTCCACAGCTTTCCTGGGCAAACTGTTCCAGTATTCAACTATCCTCAGAGTAAAAATATTGTTAAAGACCTGAACACTCTCCAAAACAACTCTATAACATCAGAAGGATGCATGTGCGTGCATCAGTCTTTTTACTTTATATATTTATTATTGTACCTGTGTACCGAGCTTTCTGTAGAGTTCTGAAAACAAAGCAGCATCTCCTTCCCTTCTTTGTCGCACAACTATTAAAAAAACAGAAATATAAATTAAAAATTTGAAAGAAGTGTGTTACTCATGATCTGAAATTATATATTTGTGGCAAATTGGAAAACATGCCCAGGAAAGCTTAATGATGCTTAATTGTTTCGCTCTGTTTACTCCTACAGTTTTGCCCATATCTGCATTCCAGCCCCAAAAATTCTTACATCAAAAGTGATGCAATGCAAGTACCTGTTTTTCTTTAAGCAATCAAAATATCCACTTTCTAAGTAAGTACCCTTTTAAAGTCTAGTCTGCCATTCTGTAGGCTTAGGGAATTACAACACAACCAAAAGCAGGTAAGAATCTGCTTAAACAGGTTAAAGAATGCCATCATGCCCTTCACAAAAGTAAATGTAATTGTTCCTATTTTAAGCAATAGAAGAAAGAAATAAAAATAGTAGTGCCACTTGCTCAAAGTCAAGCAGAATTCCAAGGCCACATAACTTTTATATATTAAGAAAAATAAGTCTCAATCACTACCAGTTATGTAACAGAAGTCTTTGCTCAGAGGGAAAACACCTTCAAACGTTAAGATGCCTTCAGAAAAGTCATGCTACATCAGAGCCATGTTTAAAAAAACCCAAAAACATCTGAAGAAACCTTAATAAAAGAAATGCTGTTAAAGCGTTAATTAGCATCAAAAGCCATTGCTAAGGACACTTTGCCAAATTCCTGCACATGAACTCCAGAATAATTGTAAAATTAGAATCATATATCCAGCCACTTGTTGCATGACTACTAACATCAGCCTACAAACTGAAGTTGAGAAGAAGGAAGATGAGGGAGATAGGACTCTTCAAAACTCCTGGCAATAGGGCCAAAGAATACATGCTGTGCTGTTTAGTACTAGCCAAGGCATGTAGAAACTCATGCAGAAAGTGTACCCTGTAGATTCTGGTCTTTTGAAGTTGCATCTAGAGAAATTCTGATGGGCTTATCTGCCTATCAGCAAGTCATGGAAGCTCTGTGTTAGTGAAAAATACACATGTACTTTAAAACATCTAGAACCACTGACTTCAGTTATCCTAATTCAGCCTCCCTGACTGAACTCTTAAAGCTCAAATATGAAGCTTTAGTTTAATGAGCATATTCCAATTAATTGTTTCTGGACATTCTACTGTAGAGCAGATAAGCTGCTGAAAGCAGTATTTGGCTATTTGGCTTTTCAAGAAGAATGCATTACATCGCCATTGGATTCACACATTGCAACATGACTCAGAGCAGCACAGAATACAATGGAACGTAACTGCAATGTAACTTACACTGTCAGGGTCTAATGCTTTGGTTTGAGAAGGTGGTTGCAGAAAACTTGTAGAGAAACTAAAGGCAAGAAACGTAAGTCACATGAACAATTCCATCAATTCCCAGGATGCTCATTCAGCAACTTTCACACAGGTGCTCTTGAAATTAATTGTGCCAAAGTGTAGTATTTCTAAAGTGCGCATCACTAAAATATCAGTCTTCTAAAAACTACAAATTCATAACGTCTGAATATTATTAAAGGGAAATGAGTGCAAAATTAATTGTTTACTTTCATGGTAGCTAAGACACAAAGTAAATTGCAGGAAGAGAAGTCTAAACTGAGCATTCAGAAAAATCTGAGCTGTGAATACAAACAGCCAATCAGGAAAGCTCACTAGGGAATTAATGGAATTTCCATAATGAGATTTTCAGGGAGTGAGCATTAATAACAGATCAGATAACTATCTGTGAGGCAGAGTTGTCCCATTTTCAGAGGAACAAACTGATCAGATTATCTTCTTGAAGAACTTGCATTCCTATATCTAAGAAAGAAACAAAGATGCACTTACGTTCTTTCTTGATTTTCTCCACTACAAGAAATTCATCCCGCTCAACAGTGGGAGCAAAGTTGCTTCCAATAACTCTCACTGCATACTGAAATTGTTGGGCTGCATCAGCTGAAAGAAAAAAGAAAAAAGGAAAACTCTTTCAGTTAAGCAGAGGCTTAATGTTCTATTAAATCTTTAAAAAGTTAGACATGAGATTATGTTGCTATAGCTGAATGTGGCATAAATGCTTAGATCAGATAATATTATGCTATAATCCTTAAACACACTTTTAACCAGAGGGCAGCAAAGTCCAGCTTACCCACGAATATATTATCAATGCTATAATACACTCTGCAAAATAACTGCACTCAAATTTGTGAATAAGCCTTTCCTATTCTATGCTGAAGGAAGAGACACTTAGCCCTACCCAGTTCTTGAAGAGTATCAGCGCACTTAAACTGGCTCTGCTCTTTCCCACGGGCTGAAATGCCGCAGCGCTTGGGAAAAAAAGTCACATTTCAGCTCATATACAGGAACGACATAGCCAGGTTCACCAGGCACACTCTCTCACCAGGCACCCAAACTGACAGATCTTTCCTTAGATATTCACAACAGTGGTTTTACCAGTTTGTGTGTTGTTTTCAGGTCTGGTTTTAAACCAGTTTATATGGTTTCACTGCTTAGGTTCAAAGCTAGCTCAGAGGTATCAGCATCATATCCCATTGCACAACATAGATACTAATGTAGAGGTCACGAACCAGCTATCTCCCTCCACTGCTCCTTCCTTATGAAATAATTCTATCTTTAATATTGTTGCTGAACAGTACTGTTTTAATGCAAGTATCTCTGCTTTCTGGAAGATTAACAGCCTGGTAACACTGAGATAAGGCCAGCTTAGTATTAATACCTCTACAGCATAGTCATGTTGCCATTTATTGGCCTGAAAAAAACCAATCAAACGATAATCCTAAAGACACATCAAGTGTCCTTGCAAAATATCGGATAAATTTCTACTCTCATATAGGAATAACTGTAATAACATGAGAGGAAAGGTACATAAGAAAAAGTAAGTGTAAATGAATTGTGTCAGCTACTTGGATCTTTACATTTCCTGATTTCAGAAAAAAAAAACCAACAAACAAACAAAATCAACCAACAAAACAAGCATCTAAGCAATTCTGTGTATTAAGTCTGTTTTGTATACAACAAAGGTATCAGACTCCTTGTGTGTCTTAGCCAGTTAAACAGTTAACTTTGAGAGAAAACTGTAAAGTAACGCAGCAATGGTTCAGCCAAGGAAAAAGCAAGGATGCTGACCTGAGCAAATATGTACAAAAGGAACAGAAAAATGGTACAAGTAAAGGTCCACTAGAAGCAGAAATAGTTAAAGTATTGGATCATCTTAAGTTAAATAATATTTACAATTGAAAACCAAAATCGCCTGGGAGAAACTAGGAGTCAATTATTTATTAAATGCATGAAAAATTTCATGAATTTATGGAAAGGAGAAATCTGAAATCAGAATGTGCTACATTCTTTTTGAATGCCCATTTTTCTACTATCTTTTGATATAAATGCCATCCCACGGGTCCTAATCTATTAGAATACAACTGCAGACCACTAAACATTAACCAGTTCACTTAAAGCGGTACTTCACGCAATCAGGAAAAAAGTCTGCTCAGACAGAATCATTAATATTTAACAGTATTTGACAATACTGGCCTACAAAAGAAGCAAGGGTATCATTCCACTTTCAGAAAAGAAAATGTCAATATCCAGTCTCCTGTTAGGTCACAAATCTGCACAACTTAAATGCCTCCCAGAAATAATAGTTCTACTGTTAGACAAAGCAGCCTTTCATTTACAATAAGGACTTGAAAATACATGTATAAAATAATCAAATAGTTCAGCTACTGATAGTGTAAATTGATGACAAGGTGGGAAGAGTTAAGTATGAAGAAGTGTTTCTGAGTAAATCTTAAGTATAATGCACATCATTACAGAACTCCTCAGGATTTCAGAAAGTATTCTAAAATGCCAATTAAAGTCAAATACTGGCATTATGTAATCCCAAACAATAATAAAAGTTTTCTTTTATTAATCGCATAGCTGTGCACAAAGCAGCAGTTAGGCAAGAGCTAGGCTTTTCTAGTAACTCTTAACAGATTTTTGGTATGTTGTTACAGCGACTTAACAGGGGCTACAAATAAAACACAAAATTGCTAAAAGAGTTCCAGGTCAAGCATCTACAATGAAGTCTGGTGAAGGATCAAGCGTTGATACCAAAGCACTTCATAAGTTATGACATGTATTTAGGTTAAATAATAAAATCTCTCACTGATTATCCACTAAAAAGCACGGAAGAATGGATCCAAGTAAACTACTCCAATACAAGTTATAGGAAAAACTAAGAGAAGGAAGCAGTAAAAAAAAAACCCATAAACAGATGTTGTCTTCAAAAAGCTCAAAACAACAAGCACACAGAACCAACCACAACAAAGCCACAAGAAATGTTTCCTACAGTTCTTCCTCACTCATTAGATGTGTTACCCTGGTATTTTAAAGAAAATTACGTTCTGAAATTAACCTGTATGTCCGGCTGTACCACTCTGTGCCTTAGGGATTGCCCTTGAACTTTTTTGGTTTCATTTCCTTAAACAAATTTGATAGAGGTCTCAAGGGTATCAAGTCAAGCAGGTTTCATCAACACTGGGGACTGCTAGAACAAACATCCAAACCTGGGGAAGAGACTGCTGTAAATCTCAGTGGTTAATTATTCCCTCTAGTTAGCCTGCACAGAATTAGCAGTATCAGGTACCTGCCCAGAGCAGTGAACACAAAGGAACAGAGATGTAGAGAATGAGGGAAGAGGCATTTCTGAAAAGAACTACAGCAAATGAAAGTACAGGCTGGCACTACTGCAGCTCAGGAATGCTGGGGGGTTACTGAAGACCTACAACACAAATCCACAGGAAATAAAGACATATTTTGCTTTACTGAATGGACTTGCCTGCTACACATTTAGGATTTTGCAGTTTATCGCAGTTTGTTTATCCTAATGAGTGTTGAATAAGAAAATAAATAGTTGGATTAACAAAAATAATGCTGCTCTCTGGACAATTCAGCATTATTTATTCAGATGCTTCTGCTAACTTGTATGTGATATGATATATACTGTGATTATCAGTAAGCTTAATGCTTGGTGAAAAAATTAAAAATCAAAGCATTACATTTTGTTTATTTACACTGAGTGATAGTGCACAATTTTCCATGTAAGCAATGCTGTATGTTTTAGGTTTGGTTTTTTAAGTTATGTGGTTTCTAAGCAAACTGTTTTGTATGTGTTTCAAAAGATTCAAGTGCTATGTTTCCCCTCTGTTATTTCTGTGGTTTTGGGGATTGCCTTGGTTTTGGATAGGATAGAGTTAATTTTCTTCCTAGCAGCTGGTACACTGCTGTGTTTTGGATTTACAATGATAATAATGTTGATAAAACAGATGTTTTAGTTGCTGCTGAGTAGCGCTTACACAGAGTCAAGGCCTTTTCTGCTTCTCACCTCACCAGTGAGCAGACTGGGGTGCAAAGAAGTCAGGAGGGGACACAGCCAGGACAGCTTACCCCAACTGACTCAGAGGATATCCCAGACCATGTGGCATCATGCTCAGCATATAAACGAAGAAAGCTGGCTGAGGGCTGCTGCTCAGGGACTGGCTGGCATCAGTCAGCAGGTGGTGAGCAATTGCATTGTGTATCACTTGTTTTGTATATTGTAATTCTTTTATCACTATTATTATTATTTTCCCTTCCTTTTCTGTCCTGTTAAACTGTCTTTATCTCCAAACATACTCCCTTTTTCCTCTCCCAATTCTTTCACCCATTCCATCGGGCAGGGGAACAGGGAACAAGGAAACGGCGGTATAGTGTTTAGCTGCCTGCCGGGTGAAACCACAACAGGGTTTAGATTAAATTCACATGAACCAAGATTCAAACAATAAGAATGAAGTGGGTTTACTGTCTTTAGTCACCTGATGAGTTAATTACAAAATCCAGCAAAAATGTGTACAAAGTCTCTAGAGATTCTCTGGAATTTCAGTTTTCCAGAAGAACTGACTCAGAAAGACAGCCACAAGTTTGGGTCGGTTGGTTTTTTGTTGTTGTTTTTGTTGGTTTTTTGTTTTGTTTTTTTTTTTGGGGGGTGGGGGGGGTGGGGGTGTGGTGTTTGGGTTCTTTGTTTGTTTTTGGTTTTGGGGGTTTTTTTTGTTGATGGTGTTGCAATAGGGATTTACCTCAAAATAACAGAAGAAAATCACAGACTTTACCATTTGTGTGTTTTCCAATTTGCCTGCCTCTGACACTACAGCTTTTAGAAGACTGACTACCTGTGCTTCTAGTCCTGTAGTATAAGGGAATGGTGATAGCAAGACTGAGAGACAAAAAAAAACAAACAACAAACCACGTGAAAGTTTCTGGACAGAAACCTTGAATATTAAAACATAAGTCCTTAATCTAAAAAAAAAAACCAAAACAAAAAAACACAACAGAGACATTATTAATAGTAAGTAGCAGGGGTTTTTCATGTAGTGGGGAAATTTTAAGATACATAAAACCTTCCATTTCAACACCAACCATAGCAAGACTAGTTAAAGCACAGAACCTTAGTATAGCCTTTTCCATAACTGCCCTAACAATTCACACACACAGAACCATAGAATGGTTAGGGTTGGTTAGGGTTCGAAAGGACCTTAAGATCATGTAGTTCCAACCCCCCTGCCATGGGCAGGGACACCTTCCACTAGACCATGTCACCCAAGGCTCTGTCCAACCTGGCCTTGAACACTGCCACGGATGGAGCATTGTATCTCTAGCTGAGACTACAATTCCACTAAAAAAAAAAAAAATCCTGATTATTAAACCTGTTACATTACTACCAATATGGAACAAAATTATCTGCTCTTTATACATACAGATTTGCACTGGCAATTCAATAGCTTGGTAGCAAGACTGGGTTTTGTATTTTATGCAGATTTTCATGTTTTATTCATCTCAAGTCCAGCTTCTCTTTTATAAACAGAACTCCCTGCTGTGGGAGTTTCTTCAGCAGATTATTTCTTAAGAGTCTGTAAAATAACTTCAGTACCTAAAGTGATTAAACATAACTAACTTAATATGGATATCTGTCAGTAAAATAAAGATTCACATAGTTCATTACTAATAGATACATTTAATTGCTTGTCTCCTCAAAGAGCAACCATTATGACAGCAGATGAGCTTTAAATACACAGCTATCTATGTACGTGTATATCCGTCTTAATCAAAAAAGTGATTATGGCATGACTCTATTAAGTAACAGCAAGCTCAATACAGCTGATGCATGAGCCTGATTAAGCTGTTTGCAGGCTAAAGGGCAGAAAAACACACATCATAAGTTGTTTTCCAGAGGTCTGATCAGAGCAGTGAATGCAGACAGAAGTAGTCACTTCTCTTCAGACTTAAGTAATACACACATATATACAGAATTAATGATACTGGAAAGCAGCCATAGAACTGAACAAAGAAATCGCACTTGTGAATTGCTAAAACAAACAAACCCAAACAAAACAAGCAAACAACTTTTCAAACCCCTCTCATTTGAGCAGAGCAATCTATCAATAATTCAAAGAGCTATACTCCACTCAGCCATTCAAACTTTCCTACAAACAATGCAGTATCAAAACTCAACTACTTCATAAGACAGATAATGGCATTTTAAAGCTGCAGAAGATACAAGTGTATCACATGCAAAAAATATGGAAGTGATGCACATGAAGAATTTGGTTTTAGAGAAAGCAAGGAGAAACAGGACAAAAGATCAAGTCTAAAGGAAAAGTTAAAGACAATTGGCCAATATACTTCCAAGAAGCCAATATTTGAGAGGAAATGCTAAAATTCAGCAAGTCATTTGCTAAAAAGGAACTTCTAACTTCACCTATACTTTAAAGAAGTTAACTGAAATTCGCTTTACTGTCTTATACCTTTCTTTCAATGCCATTGGCTATAGGTCTATAGAACTTTCCAGAGGAAAACAGTAATACCCCTGAAAACCCAAGTGGCAATTGAGATTGTGTTTCAAAACATTAATGTGTTATGATTGTTGAAAGGAACCTTCTCTCCTGGAAAGAAGACTTTGGCTAATTTGTCTGTAAGCATAATTTCTAAACTGTAGGACAATCTTAAAAAATCAGTAATCACTTTCATTCTTGAAAGCCCTCAAAGATTAGCAAACTCTCCCCACTATCTCTTTTTCGACTCAACTTTTTGTCAGAACATTTAAATTCACAGAGAGAGGCATGCAACTTGGTAGAACTTCTGGAGTCTACAAATAAGGAAAAGAAAATCAAAATCATAGAAATTACTGCACAGGCAGGCAAGCACCCTACAAGACCAGGCATTAATGTAAAAGTGAGGTGGATAGCCTGGATAAACACAGAAAGATTTATAATACAAGACTAGTACACTAGTTCATAGACACTGTGAGGACATGTGGAACAAAGAAGTCACCAAGGGCTCCAACCACAGAGTGCAGAGATGCCCAACTAATTGCAGTGGGCACCACGGGAAATCAGCTTTAAGCCTCTAGTCGACAAATGGCTAAAGGACAGGAGCAGAGAGCTTTCACACCTTAGTTCTACCAAAAAAAAAAAAAAAATCCAACCAAAAAGAACAACCCACATTTGAGGTAGATTTTTTCATTATTATTATTTTAAATAGAATTCTTCCACATAGCAGACCCTGCAATGAGTTTCTCAGAGGCACAGCTGCTAGCAAAAAAATCAGTAACTAGACCTGTGCAGCTGACTGATTCTGGAAACAAGCCATCTACCTATTGTATGGTCTCAGAAAAGAAGTGACAGAGGATAGCTCCACCACTGGGAGCCTCTGCAGTCACATTCCATCATAGCACAAATTCACTTCAACATAAATCTTTAACAATATTTATGGCGTTGGAAGGCCCCCTAAGGTCATCATGGGCAGAAATGGAAGAATCCTTGATGGAGCCTGCTGTCTGCTGGGTTTACAGAGGAGCTCAGGCATGGGATTGCAGAATGTAGACATGGATGCAGTGTTAAGACCACTCAAACCACATTAGCTCTAAGTGCACTATTATGATACAGACATTACATAAATGGACTCCTTCAGCTCCTTCTGAAGCCATAGCTTCCTCACAAACATAATAAAGTGCTGAGAAGGAACACAGCTAAGTAGAGCAAACATTCTGAAGTACAAATTCAGGGAGCGTGCAGGCAGGAAGAACCACTAGATCGCCAACTCTCAACTCCTTTCTATTACTTACCCATTACACTTCACCAAACTGTATTTTACTGGAGCACTTATTCCAGGAGGGTATCAAAAGCTAGGATTTCAAGACATTCACAGCAGGCTAACCATACAAATGGTTAAAGATGGCTCTTTGCACCTAGCTTCAGCTTCTTGCTACAATTTTTTACTAGAAATTTCTCTACTGAATTTAAAGATCTCGCAAGTATTTAAGCTTTTTTCCCCTAAATTCTACAGAACTAAACGTCATAAATTACTTACAAAAACTAAACTGCAACTTGTAAAGTTTGCTTCAAAAAAGAGAATGTGTATATACAAAGCTGCCTAACTTCATCAGTACACAAGGAGGGAAGAAGCTGCATGTAGACCACTAACCACATCAAATACTATATTTCAAACTTATCCTGTGCTGAAAGGAAATTACAGTTACAAGCCTGAAGAACAGTAAGATGCTAAATAACTTGTCTTACCACTGAGGGATATGTACATCTACCTCCACCCAGAGGATGCTGGTACTAACAAATTTCCTTTGACTTTAATCATTCTTTGGACATAGAAACAAGGGCGGGGGGGAAACAATCACCATACACACCTTTCAGACTGAGACTTCTTACATACACTTTTTGATTCATCAGTCTCTATGCGCTTAAATCAATAAGCTGAGCTAATGACAAACTAACATGCATACTGCAGTTGACCTTCAAGAGAAGTATTGTTAGAACAGTGAGCCTTCAGCGCTAGAGTCCCTCTGACTAACACAGGACTACAGAGCAAGGTAAGGACGGGCTTCCTGCCTGTCACATGCATAAAAATGTGCGTGATGGTAAATGTGGCAGACAACCCACACTATGTGTTTTGAGGTTGATTTTGGTTTTGAAGTTTTTTACTTCAAAGATGTCCTCCAATAACCAACAACTGAACAGATGTAGTGGACTACAGCTTACCATGATGTTGGGCAAAATTTCACTTTTCATCAGTCACACACACAAGAGATTTTGGTCACATTAGTAGAATCATACAGGAAAGAGTTTAACATTTATTTAAAAAAATTACAAAAAAATCAGTTTGCTTGCATGCTTTCACAGATGTTGCTTGCAAATAAACTTCTTATTCCAGTCAGAAGAGACAGATGTATAGAAACCATAGCTTCAAAAAAAAGGCTAGATCCAAAATCAGTAGGAGTCACCTCTCCTCAATACTCATACCTTGACTGATAATCACAGAGGTTTCTGTTTCTATTCTCATCCTCTGTTTAAATTTCATAAGTACCACAGACACAGACAAGATACTCAATACCTAGAAACAAGCTTAGATTGAGTTTAAACTCCAATCCCTTTCAAGTCTAAGGGTCTCAAAGAAAAGATTAGGCAACATAGAAATAACGTCCTCACAGAGGCCTCCGCTACTTGAGTAAAACAAGTCACCTCATTTCATTTTTTTTTCTTTCTTTTTGTAGGCAGAACTAGCACAATAATTTCAGATTTCTGGTAGCAAAAAGTCTGAAGTGATCTTAGGTAAGAACATACACCACTTGTATTAGAAAAAAGTTTCCAAGGGACATTAAAAGCAAGAAACAGCATTAGAAGCAGAGCTATAATAGTACCTTAGAACTGTAGGCTAATGTAAAATATCTTTTAATACACAGTTAGACCAGTTGCTAAAAGAAATGTGTGGTTACATAAAAACACTAGAGGTATTAAACAGTTTAGAAGCTATCATTAATATCGGGGAGATAAGGGAAGAGAAACACTACACCCTGATAAAATCTCACAACAGAAGTTCCTGTCACATAATTATTACAGATTGACAATTTTGGAAATGGGAAATCTATGGCCTTGCAGAAGACTTAAGATATGCAATGGAGAGAGAAAGGATTTTGGAAAACAAACCCCAGCAATCAACAGCTGTTGATCATAGAATCATTTAGACTGGAAAAGATCCACAAGATCACCGAGTTCGACCTACCAACAGAATGTTTCTGTGAAGGAGTCCCAGCTCAACATTTCTGGGAAGACAAAGAGATTCCACCTTCTTACCAACTCTTCCAAGCTTCTCAGATGAATCACAGAATCACAAAATGGTTTGGGTTTGAAGACCACCCAGTACAACCCTCCCATCAAGGGCAGGGGCATCTTTCACTAGATCAGGTTGCTCAAAGCCCTGTTTAACCTGATCTTCCAGGGTTGGGGCATCCACAACTTATCTTGCAACCTGTTCCAGTGCCTTACCATCTTCATAACAAAAAATTCTTCTTTATGTCCAATCTAAATATACCTTCTTTCTGTTTAAAACTCTTACCCTATGTCCTGTCACTTCAGGTCTTAGTAAAAATTCTGTCATTCTTCTAAGCTTTCTTTAAGTACTGAAAGGCCACAATAAGGCCCCTTCAATAAGCCTTTTCTTTCTCAGGCTGAACAACCCAAATCCTCTCAGTCTTTCTTCATAGGAGAGGTGTTGCAGCCCTCTGATAATTTTCATGGTCTTCTACTGGACTTCCTTGAGTAGGTCCACATCTCTCTTGTACTGGTGGCCCCAAAGATGAATGCATTACTCCAGGTGGGGTCTCACCTGAACAGAATAGAGGGGGAGAATCACCTCTCTTGACCTGATGGGCATGCTTCTTTTTATGGAGGTCAGGATACAATTGGCTTTCTAGGCTACAAGCATACTTTGCTAGCTCATGTCCAGCTTTTCATCCACCAACACCCTCAAGTCCTTCTCTACAAAGCTGCTCTCAATCCATTCATCCCCCAGTCCATACTGATACTGGGGACTGCCCAGTCCTGGGCAGCACCTTGCACTTGTCCTTGTTGAACTTGATGAGGTTCACATACGCCCACCTCTTGAGCCTGTCAAGGTCCTGCTGGATGGCAGCCCTTCCCTCAAGAACAGCAGCTGTACCGCTCAGTTTGGTGTCATCTGCAAACCTGCTGAGGGTACACTCAATCAGATTACGCCATTAATAAAGACATTGACAAGCATCAGTCCCAATACAAACGCCTGAGAGTGACCATCTGTTACTGATCTCAATTTCAACATTGAGACATTAACTGCGATTCTTTGGATGTGCCCATCCAGCCAGTTCCTTATCCATCAAGTAGTTCATCAACTATACACATACCTGTGCCATTTAGAGACAAGGATGGTGTATGAGTCTATAAGATACTGTCTCCAACAGATGAAAATAAAATTTGAGAGACAACAAGTATGTATTTTCACCTTGTCACTCATTTTCTAGACTTCTAAGATAGCAGTAACTCACATACAGGCCACGGTTCAGTCAGTTTGAAAACGATTCTTTGGAACAGGTTAATACTTAAAATTATTAGCTGCTGTCATGGAAATACTTAAAGGTAACAGAAGTGACTTGCCAGAATAGTGGCATGGATAGAGGAAAGAACACACAAACAACTTTTCAGCCATTACTAGTAAGGAAGAAATATATACAAGAAAAAAGATACAACAGAAGCTATGGCTATGGCTACAACTACCTGACAGGAGGATGGACCCAGGAGGTTGCTGGTCTCTGCTCCCAAGCAAAAACTTACAGGACAAGAGGAAATGGCCTCAAGATGCGCCAGGGGAGGTTTAGACATAAGATCAGGAATAATATCTTCCCCAAGGGGTGGTCAAGTATTGGAACAGGCAGCCCAGGGTGGAGTCACCACCCCTGGAAGCATTCACAAATCATGTAGACGAGACCCTTAGTGACATGGTTTAGTGCTGGCCTTGGCAGTGCTGGGGAATGGCTGGGCTTGATGATCTTAAAGGTCTTTTCCAACCTGGCTGATTCTATGAAACTGTCTAGTGAGCAACGCTCATAAACAGATTAACTTAAAAAGGAGACTTAGCAGATGTACCTCTTTCTTCCCACCCTTTGACTGCAAACTCAGACTGCTCTGACTAAAAAGTGTTTGCCTTGATTGCAACAGATAGAAACTTATGCAAACAGGCAAGAGATTCACTCCCTAGCTAGAGGATCAAAGAAGCACCAAGATGCAGAGGACCTGTGGAGGACCACGGGGATGTGAATGCTTCGACTGGAGCAGACACTGGAGGAAGGCGAAAGTACCTGAACGTGAACGGGGCCACCTTTTGCCCCAAGCAACCGCGGGAGCGGTGCCGCGTTCCTCACAGGGCAGGAGCGCCGTCATCACCCAGCGATGCGCTCCGAGGGAAGGGGCCGCGCATGGGCTGCCACAGCGCTCCCCAGCCGCCCGCACCTCCGGCTCAGGCTGCCGCTGCCACCCCGCCAGCAGCAGAGTCGCCCAGAGGCCCGGGCTGCCAGCCCGCCTCCGCAAGCCCCGCCGCGCCGGGCCGGGCCACAATCACGGGGACGAGGGGGACGCCCTTGGCGGCCGGTCAGGACCGGCGGGGCCGGCACCGCTTCTCTCGGTGTCACGGCCGTTCGCCCGCCTCGGCATCCCCTCTCCCCGCCGGCGTCGCACACCCTCCTCGTCGCATCCCTCTTCCACCCACCCCGCTGCCGGTGGCTTTATCGGCTGCCGGCGGAGGGAATGAGCCGTTACCTTCGCTTTTGCCCAGGATGCGGCAGCAGAGGTTCTGCAGCAAAACGTTGGGGGATTTTTGGTCCGGAGTCGCCATCGCCGCCCGGGAGGCAGGAGGTGTGTGTAGCGGGCGGCAGAGCCGGAGCACGGCGGGATGACAGCGGAAGGGAGGAGAGGAAGCACGCCCCGCCACCCCTCCCGCTAAGCAGCGCAAGGACCCGGCAGCACCGGCCACCGCCGCCTCAGGGCGCCATTTTAACAGAACCCGCCGAAAGCCGCAGCGGCGGCAGCCAGGCACCCACAATGCCCCTGCGCGCCGGGCGGCGGCGGAGCGCGCCACCGGGAACACGCTCCGCCGCACCGCCGCCCCCTCGCCCGGGGGTTCCGGGGCAGGCGACACTTACGTGTATATATATACACACACACACACGCATGCATACACATCCCTTCCTGCCGCAGCCCCGTGAGGGGCCCGAGCTGCCGCCGAGCCCTGGACCCCCGCGTAGAGGGCACGCAGGGGTGGGGAAGGCCTGGCTGGCCTGAGGCAACAGAGTGGCAACTGGGCCTAGGCCACTGCTGCAAAGCCTGCAATGGGCACCAACCCTGGCCGAAAGTGTCGCCTGAATTCCCCAGGTTGAATAGAAAAGTCCCATTCTGCAACGGCATTTGAGTTTTGGGAAACGTCCTCGCATCCATTTCCCCCAAAGCTGGGGAGCTCAGGCTCACTCATTCCTCCTCAGAGAAGAACAAGCGGGGTGGCTGCACTGTCTGTGACTCACAGCCCTGGGAAGTGGGGGCATGTTGGTAACTTTTCCACACAAAGTAGTTATGAATCATAGAATCAAGTAGGTTGGAAAAGAACTTAAAGATTGTCAAGTCCAACCATTACCCCAGGACTGCCAAGCCCACCCCTAAAGCATGTCACTACACTGGCTTTGACGCCTCCAAGGATGGTGACTGCACCACTTCCTGGGCAGCCTGTTCCAGAATCTCATCACCCTTTGGGGGAAGAAGTTTTACCTGATACCCAGTCTAAACCTCCCCTGGCATGGCTTGAGGCTGCTACCTGCAGGGCTGGAAAAATGTGTGAAGTTCTGTTGTCCCAAATCTGGGTTCTTTCACCAGGTGTGCAAGAAGCCAATAAACACACAGGGCCAAGGTGTTTATTTCATGTCTGCAGAGATGGGTGCTAGGTGGTAATACCACAAAGCTAGTACACCAAAGCTTCCCAAACAGCAATTATTTATACACACCGAACACTAACATATTCAATCTCCTAATACATACGTATTGTTACTCACTCTTATGATTGGCTAGAACTGACTCGCCTGACATAGAATGATTAGGGTTGGAAAAGACCTTAAGATCATATAGTTCCAACCCGTGCCATGGGCGGGGATGCCTCACATTAGACCAGGTTGCTGAAGGCCCCATCCATCCTGGCTTTCAACACTGCCAGGGATGGAGCAGCCATAGCTTCTTTGGGCAGCCTATTCCAGTGCCTCGCCGATCTTACAGGAAGGAACTTCTTCCTTATATCCGGCCTAAACCTCCCCTTTTAAGAGTTTCCCTTTCTTAATCTTTTGAGGATGTAGTGTACGTGGGGTAGGTGGTCTATGAATTGGTGGTCGTGATCACCTCTTGTCATTATTACTTTCCCCCCCTTGTTTCATCTGGTTTGGCAGCTGTAAACAGTACTTTGCTGACTGTTGCCCTAACAAACCATTATTCACTTCTACAGTCATCATCTGAGACATAGATAAGTTGCTACCCATTGTTAAAATTTCAGCAAGTTCACCAAGCAATGTAGCTAAGTTAATGTTAACCTTTAAGTTCATCAAGATAAATTGATGAGTCTATCAGATTAAATCCATCAGATACTCCATCCACATTCATCCCTCAGCCTTCAGGCTGGGCAGTCCTAGTCCCCTGTGAAGGTCTTGGCCTCCAGTGGGCAAGACAGAGCTTGTCAGGCTTGTCATCCCCTAACATGGACACAGACTTCACAAGACATCTGTCTTCCATTTCTTTTACTTAGTAAATTCACACTGGGTCCAGCCCAGAATACATATTTAGAGCGTAATTATTCTGCTGTGCTGCTGGAGCTCCGTCTAACCCACCATCTCTGTCCTGTAAGAGATGCTTTGAATGCTGGAGTAGCCAGGTGGGCTTGGTGCCCCACTGTCTGTAAACAAATATTCAATCAAAATATTTTGATATAAACACATTCCTACTGTGCAGTACACTTTCTGGCAGCCCCTGTTGGCTTCGTTATCTCTTCATAGTGTAGCTATGATTTTGTGTGTATTCCTTGCACAGACACACATGCGGGCCTTTCCTTATGGGAACATTATAGATGTAAATGGTGGCTTATCACTAGCATTACTGATGGTGACTTGATGGCAATCTTGTCACATTAATCTTGATGGCAAGTGCAGAACTGAAATTCATTGAGGATGTATGGGGTTTTGTCACTTGGAATATTGTACTGGAACTATCTTAGTCTCACCACTCAGATTATAGCTTTTCAAATCTTAGTGATACTTTGTTTAGGCTCTTTTGAGAAGTAAGGTAGAACCCAAAATTAATAAAGTTACCAGAACTTTATCCCATGTGAATAAAGCAGGGGGAGGAGAGAGAAAGCTGCATCTCTAATAATTCTCTAAGAAAGACTTCAGAGATGGTGTGACATGTTTTTGTACCAAGCAGCAGACTTTCTTTTCCATTCTACATCTGAAGCAAACACAGTTGTTGTCCTGCAAAAAGCCAGTGGCTCACTACTGCTGATGGTCACTCCAGATTTAGATTCCATCATGGAAGGTGTTAATCTATCAAGCAGCACATATGGTTGTTCACATGGAAAAAAAAAACCAAAACCACCACTTTGGCAATAATAACAGGAAGCGATGTTCTTTTACAAAATCTTTACATTCCAAGAGAATACAGTCACTCACAAATATCCTGTTACTACTTTCAAGTGGATATTAGTAATTCCTTCTGGTCATGCTGGTCATTTTACCTGTGGCAACAGTGTCACCATTCTGAAATCAGAACATATTACAGAGCGGCATAATAAGAACATGCCATTAAAATGTGCTCACTTGTGTGTGCCTGCAAGCAAAGGTACAATTACTAATTTAAGCTTTTTGACTTCAGCAAAACTACATCCTACATTATGTTTCTGAAGCACTGTAATAGCTGACAATTACATTACTGGGAATGTTTTCTTTCATTTCTAGCCCCTTTTCCTAACAAAAGGAGGCTCAGCAGTTACTCTGTGTCTGTGCCTCCTGATAACTCTTGGATCTCTTCACCAATTTTGAACAAATTTAGTAGAGGAGTGCAGTTCTTAAGGATATTACTTAAGAAAAATCTAATGAAATTAGTCAGTGAGAGTACTAAGGTCAAATTAGTGCCCCCTTGAAAAGAAACCTAAGGAGAACTTAGTTATCCCTATTGTGTTTGCTGTTAGCAAAGCATCTGATTAGTGTGCACACCCTGGACAGCTAGGTATATACACCTAGCTCTGAACCTTTCTTGCCAAGCCTGATAGATGGATGATGCAGGAGCCGAGGGTGTAAGGGAGAGGGAGCTCTGGAAATGTGGAAAGTGATCAGAAAGAGGCAGGAGGGATGCAAGTTGCTGGGAAATGGAGGAAGGGCAGCTTCATTAGTTCTGCTGCTCACAGATCTCCTTGCTTTTCTGTTAATGAAAATAATTAATCCTGCAATCCTCTTTACAAATGCTAATTCTGATAAGGCAGGTTGCTAACATATGCAGGTTATTGTGGTTTTACCAGCTCCAGTGCAGCTTAAATCAGCTTAATATGTCCTCCAGCATTGTTATGACATAGAGAATCATCTTATTTCATTTTTGAAAATTGAGAAAGAGAAAATACAATTTTTTCTTACTGTATAGCTGTAAACTTAGTTCGCCTTGCTGCTTGGCCTCTGAGCATTAGACTATGAAAAAAAGCAATAGCTGCTCAGATTTTTCATAGTACAGAAAATCCATAAGTTAACATAGATAAATGCATGCTTTTAAAAGTACGACAGTGACTGACTTGCAAGGAATTCAGTTTATCCACAGAAGCTTAAAGAGACTTGTGTTCAGAGCTGCTACATAAAGAACATATTTTTGCTGTTACATAGCTTTATAACAGAAGAATGTACAGTGAGATCCAGCAGGAGATGAAAGTTGAAGCTTGCCAAAAATAAGGCTAGGAAAAGAAAGAAAGGGTTTAATTCAATAAGGATGTTCAGTCAGTAGAGAGGTGTTTAAGAGCATGGCACTTTCTCCAGATCTCAGACATTCTGTCACAGAATGTCTTCTGTCACGGTCAGCCTTCTGTTACAGGCATAGTGAGCAGATATAAACTGACACACAAGCAACTGAGTTGTGTTTATGTTGTGCAGAAGATCAGACTGGAGGGTATTGTAATCCCTTTTGGTCTTAAGCTTTCTAAATTTAAGTAATAATGCTAAGAAAATATTCTTACCGTTATAAAAAAACCTTAGGGTTAATTGTTCTGGTTTTCTCAACTCCTTCATGGTTATGTCTACAGGATGCAATACCTTAGCACTAGCTGTTGGTGGGACACAGCCAAATCATGAGTAGAGCATCATGCTGACACCTCTAGCATTCCACTGTGCCAGATTGACTTTTTTTGTGTCATATAAGGATTATATACCAAGAACTGTATTGGCTGGAGACAGTGGAGGATACTCTCTGTGCCTTACTTAGCATATCACAGCCCTGAAGGACCAGCATCTGGGTCTGCTGGTTCTGACACCATCTGACTTCTGTACCGCAGCATATGTTTTCCACATAGGCAACCCTATAACAGCCTAGAGCCCTGCTATGATGAATCCGCAGTATGAAGAGGAAGGCCATGTTTCTGAAGGGCGTGTTTCAGGAAGAGGTGCTGTGACTTGATTTCTGGCAGATTTTTCCCTTTGCACAAGTAGGCCTTGGGTGAAGAGGGAGTTTGATCCAAGTTTAACTCTCCTGAGTGCCTTAGTTCTGCATTGCAGCCTACTTACTGGGACTTTCACAATATTACTGCTACCTCTCCATTTTCTAAACTCTTCACTTTAGCTGTTCTGTTGACTGAGGAGCCTGAAGGATGTTCCAAAATGCTGTACAGCTACAGAAGGTCCACTGAATTGGCATTTGTATCAAAAAAGAAACCTGTGTTTTGAAATACTTAAGAGATGGCAGAAAGTATGATTGAAGCTATGTAAGGGCAAAACTAAGGACATTTTATTATTTTCTATTTTGGAATTCTGCTCAGTATTTAGAGTAAAGCAACAGTTCCAGATGTAATACTAGCTATCCTATAAACTGGAACCTGTAGTAATGTTTTGCTTCTCAGAACAGTTGTTTCCTCTGGTGGTGCTGCCCTGACCTGATAAGTTTTTGTT
Organism: Lathamus discolor; assembly: GCF_037157495.1. Taxonomy (NCBI): domain Eukaryota; kingdom Metazoa; phylum Chordata; class Aves; order Psittaciformes; family Psittacidae; genus Lathamus; species Lathamus discolor. Next base: position 66,009,284 of record NC_088887.1, on the reverse strand, counting down.
TTATCAGTCCAGTACTTCTTAGCCATAAACAGAATTCTTTTCCAACATGAAGATATACAGACAGGCACACACTGAAACCCACTCAATATTAAATGTTATTGATCACGGAGGGGAGAACAGCATTATATATCTTCTCAATTAATAGTTCAACTGCAGCCAGCAAACAGGCATTCCAACAAATTCGGTAAAACTACCTGACATTTTCCAGGTTTCTGTGCGCCCATAGTGTCACAGTCACGTTATAGAGCTGCAGTAAAGAAATCTCATGGAATCATCATGTATCAGAAAGTGATTTGCTGAAGCTGTTTTGCAAAAATGCTTCTATTTTGTCAAAGCCCCTCAAAATGCTGTCAAAATATTTTTGAAAATTAAAGCCACCTTGTGATAAATATTTCATTTTAAAAAGCAGAGCAATAATTTTGGAAGGGAGCCTGGAATATGAAGCTCTGCAATAAGACTAAGTTAATATTTCCAAATACATGTTTCGTTTTGTATACAACATCAGATTTTCAACAGTTTTGACCATATCTGGCTTCAGTATTTTAGAGCAAAGGCTTTTGATCTTTCTCAGCCCCAGACAAAGGAGGGGAGTGGAAACTATCAAAATAAGATACTGAATATAAAAATAGTATGTAGCAGACCAGTCAAAAAACATGTACTGATGTATTTATGCTTTAGAGTTTGGCCAGTGCCAACCTCATGAAGCTCAGCAAAGCAAAGCGCAAGGTCCTGCACCTGTGTCCTTGCAATCCCAGGCACAGTACAGGCTGGGTGGAGGAGAGATTCAGAGCAGACCTGCAGAGGACTTGGTGGTGTTGGTTAAACATGAGCTGGCTTCAGTGTGCACTCACCTCCCAGAAACCAACCATGGCCTGGGCTGCATCAAAGGCAGCGTCACCAGCCGAAGGAGGTGATCCTGCCCTTCTACTCTGCTCTTGTGAGACCTCACCTGGAGTATTGTATGCAGTTCTGGTGTCCTCAACATAAAAAGGACATGGAACTGTTGGAACAAGTCCAGAGGAGGGCCATGAGGATGATCAGGGGACTGGAGCACCTCCCGTATGAAGACAGGCTGAGGAAGTTGGGGCTGTTCAGCCTGGAGAAGAGAAGGCTGCGTGGAGACCTCATAGCAGCCTTCCAGTATCTGAAGGGGGCCTAGAGGGGTGCTGGGGAGGGACTCTTCATTAGGGACTGCAGTGATAAGACAAGGGGTAGTGGCTTCAATCTAAAAGAGGGAAAGTTCAGATAAGATATAAGAAAGAAATTCTTTGCTGTGAGGGTGGTGAGGCACTGTCACAGTTTGCCCAGAGAAGTTGTGGTGGCCCCATCCCTGACAGTGTTCAAGGCCAGGCTGGATGGGGCTTGGAGCAACCTGGTCTGAGGGAAGGTGTCACTGCCCATGGTGGAGGGGTTGGAACTAGGTCCTTTCCAATCCAAACCATTCTGTGATAATACCACTAGGCAAAAGTAACTCATTAAAATAGCATAAGTCAGTAACAAAGCTCTACAAAGCATTGCAATACTGTACAAGCAGGATGACAAGGTAATTGGAGTTTTCTGATAAATTTTCTCCTTTTTTAGTGTTGTTTTAGCTATTTTCACTATAAACCGATAAGTTCAGAGGGTTTATTTTATTTTTTTTTTTTTATTTTATTAACCTTACTTTGCGTGCTCATTTCCCCAGGTGCATATTTCTCATGCCAATAGCAACTTTCACATCTGTGTTAGCTGAAAGCCTCAAGGTCAAGGTTTGGGTTTTAATCCTTGTCACAGGGGAGAAGAGACAGCAACCAGTTGGCAAAGGAGGATTCAATTCTTCACATGCTTTTGTTTTAAATATTAAAAACAGTAATAAACTGATAAGCAAATGTCATGTTGTGGTTGTTATATTTGACCTAGCTGTATTTAAGCAGTTTTCTGACTGTATACTCTTTAAGGGGTCACTCTGAAGATTTCACTCTCTAATGCTTTTTAAAGTGCTTATTGATTTTTCTGCTCTCCTCTCAGTATTTGGAGAGTTTTTATGATACTGATTTTTTCCTTTCCAATGAACTAGTGAGGAAAATGCTGAAACTAGCTGTACCTCTAGCTGTGTCAAATGTATAGTGTAAACGCTTCTAAAAATAGAGGGAAACATTTTCTTTCCTGCAGGTTTGAGTATAGCAATTAGTCACTTCGTAACAATATGTACTATACTTCCACACAAAAATGACTGTCAAGGTAACAATATCCCCTGCAGAATACATCTTGAGCTTCATTTTCCTACAAATATTAGAAGAAAAAAATCTATTCACTTAGTGAATTCTTTGGATTCATGAAGTTGATCATCCATTTCTTAAAGTCCATTTCATACCAGCCTGAGCTTTTTTCCATTAAAATTCTGGAGATTACTGACTTCATTCACAATATTGGGAGGAATCTGTATATGTTTTTATATTTTTGTAAGGAAACAAACTTCAATCCATAGCCTTCTTAAGTGCATAAGAACAATTCCTAGTGTTCAAGTCTGCCACATTCTAGCCAGATGATTAATACCCTGTGTATCTAAATTAGTGAATACAGTATTTTTCTCTGCTTCCTGCATTGAACTATTGAATGGTTTTGCTATGCCTAGTTGAGAAGCTATTCTACTCTATTAAGTTAAGAGGTGCAATAAATTGGTCTGAGAAAGTGACTTTTAAGGCCTGAATTTACAAAGGGATAGATGTAGGGAGATGGGTCCTCATGGCTGTTAAAACATTGGTGGGTTTTAGACTTCTAAATGTCTTTATGAATCCAAGCTACACTACATGCTCCCAGATGCTCAGATTAGAAGATGCTATAGAATTTGTAAGTACATCTTATTATCACCACTGTTGAACTGGTAGAAATATAGGGGCTATAGGCAAAAAGAGCAACACAGGAGCTACAGATATTCTTAGGTGTGAGATTTAGCATGGGAGCCAGGCTTGGTTCCTACCTGCAGGAACGTTTCTTTACCCTGTGGCAAGTTAGTTTTTTTGTAGGAAACATTTTTGTGCTATACTGTTCAAAAATTTCTTAAATATAATAGGCAGTGGGTTAGAAACTAATCTCAACACTTTCTCCTTCCTGAAAATCTGTGGCAGTTAAAAGCGTATTCTCAAAGAGTCAGGCTCCCAGAGACAGACATATATATAGATGAAAGATACAACCAGATAGTAACAGGAGCCTTTGAGAATCAGGTTTGTTGACTATTTTTCTTGGGTTTCCTCTGTGTGATTAGATCAGCTCTTAACTGAGAGCCTATGTAGACACATGCCATGCTTCCATTTATAATAACAGTTGGATAACACCTTCCATCTCAGCACAAACATTTTTAATATTCTCTGACTCAGAAAATGGTTACAATCCCCATTTTATACAGAATAAAATACGGAGAGCCACAGATGAAGCATTTTGCCCAACATTATAAAGGAAATATCTGTCCAGCCCAGGAATATAACCCAGACACTCTCTTCTTCTTATACTTGAACCACTGAGATGTCTTTCCTTTCTACTTAGAGTGCTTTCAGTGATTTTAAATGCTGCAATTATCCTTTGATGACTTTCTATTTAAAGACAGGGATATGTACTCAGCACATCTCTAGAAGGCACACGAGCAGCATACGTTTGTTATGAACAGATTGTTCAGGTTTCCTAAACTGGAAGGAAGAAGTCATTATTATCTTTCTAATGCCAAAAGCATTTTAAAAGTCAGAAAAAACTCTAATCCTCAGTATGAGAAAAAATAATGAACAATATATTCCAAATAATTTAGAAAGAACAGTTTTTCGTATGAAGATTGGAATTCACTGAATTATGATTACAGTTATCACTATTGCTTTATGAGGGAGAGTATAATAACAGTGGCATAATATTTGTGTAAAAGTTGTCTAATAATCTTATTTAGGAATATCTTTTCTCCAAAATGAGTTGCTAGTAATCAAAAGAAATGAGATTTGCCTTTAGTTGCTTCTGATTTCTTACAGAACTGAATAGCAAGGATTATTTTCCTGCCTTATACAGACACTATGAGACAACTAAGTATGTGATCAAATAATCAAACAAAGCAGAGTCCAGACCAGCGTACTTTGCAGGTTCATTTAATTTTCCAGTCACTTCCTCTGCTGGACAGAAGCACGACGTAAAACAGACAGAGCTGTTTATCAATTCAGATGGAAAAACATTATACTGAGTAATTCTAACACAGTCAACTGGACAAAGAGTTTCAACAACAAACCCTACCTGAGCTAATACTTGACAGATCAGTGTTAGCTGAAAATCAGAAATTTCTTGAATTGTCTAATATAATGTGAGGAATCTAAATTCAGTTATGGGTACCTTAGGTTTCCAGATGCCTACATATATTTGCCTAATATAAAGGTAGTCATGTTTATTGTGAGAGCACTTCACAGCTGGGGAAAAACCAGCTGTGGCTGTGTAATTAGAGACAGGCTGGCATATCATAGAATCATAGAATAGTTAGGGTTGGAAAGGACCTTAAGATCATCAAGTTCCAACCCCCCTGCCATGGGCAGGGACACCTCACACTAAACCATCCCATCCAAGGCTTTGTCCAACCTGGCCTTGAACACCACCAGGGATGGAGCATTCACAACTTCTTTGGGCAACCCATTCCAGTGCCTCACCACCCTCACAGTAAAGAACTTCCTCCTTATATCCAATCTAAACTTCCCCTGTTTAAGTTTTAACCCCTTACCCCTTGTCCTGACACTACAGTCCCTAATGAAGTCTCTCCCCAGCATCCTTATAGGCCCCCTTCAGATACAAGGTCTCCATGCAGCCTTCTCTTCTCCAGGCTGAACAGCCCCAACTTCCTCAGCCTGTCTTCATACGGGAGGTGCTCCAGTCCCCTGATCATCCTCGTGGCCCTCCTCTGGACTTGTTCCAACAGTTCTATGTCCTCTTTATGTTGAGGACACCAGAACTGCACACAGTATTCCAAGTGACGTCTCACGAGAGCAGAGCAGAGCAGAGGGGCAGGATCACCTCCTTTGACCTGCTGGTCACACTCCTTTTGATGCAACTCAGGATACAGTTGGCTTTCTGGGCTGCGAGCGCACACTGTAGCCAGCTCATGTTCAGTTTCTCAATATTCTTTCAGCATATGTGAGGCAGGAGTACTGCCATGCATTCAGCCTTGGCTCAGGGTTCTCAGTTTCCATTTGCTGTTACTATGTGAGGCCCTATGTTATCGGGAGCTATAGCAATTCTTTAACAAGGACAATACAACACCATCCCTGCATTTATCTAGCCCATACTTATTACCTCTGTTGCACTGACGTTGATTCTTTGAAAGGTTAGGTAATTAGGAGAAATCACAAATTTCCTCATGATGTGCCACAGTATTACAGCCTTACCTGTGCTTATCTGTTGACATTTGCTGCAGCGTGGCTGTAGAGACTACTGCCCATGGACCAGGTGATATTGGTTACTTGGGAGTACAGCACTGCTCACATCTGGGCCCTGCATGTTGCCTACAGTATCGCTCACATCTGGGCACTGCACATTGGCTACTTCTACATGGAAAGCAGGGTACAGGGAGGAGGCTACTGGGTGCCCAGGGCTTGTTCTGGTACAGAGTTGGGATCTTCAAGGCTTACTTTTGTGAGAAATGACTCTGTGTGTTACATGTTAATGTAGTAATAATTCCAGATGACAGACTCCAGATATCTTCATGCGGAATAGTAGAAAGAAGTTCTAAGGGGGCTGTTTGTGAAAAATAATGTAATAAGGGAACCATGTTACTAAGTACTGGCTCAGCTAATACAGTGTGTGCATCTGCTAACCATAAATTTTCTCTCATTTTAATTACCTATTATATTTTAAGATTAAATTAATCACTGTTTGGAAATGGGCATCATTGTCCAGAGGAAGCAAACATTTTTAAAAATACATCTCTCAGCTGGAAATGATGGGAAGGGCAAATAATCAGTGAACTCTGGATTTCTGGTGTCTAAACCCAAATTGATCTTCTATAATGTAATTTAATAAAAACATGAGGCCATTTGGCTGCATGATAAGAACAAGTTATAGACTGTCAAGAGAAATCTCTCCTGGTGAGCTCTCCAGATTATATTTCTCTCCGGGCTAGCTTCAGAAGATGCAGCTGAATAACTGCAACCTGAGAACACAAGAGTACCAGAGCAGAGAGAGAAATGGGACAAGTAAAACACAAACACTGAGACATCATGTTTGGTAAAACAAGCACCAGGATCTGAATCTAATATTCTGCTTCAGAAAGCAGAACAACACTAAAACAGATCATAGCCCGTGTCTTATTGCACAAAGACCTTTTCTGTTTGACACGGCAACTTAGCGGCAAGCTGTGTTACAAACCTACTGCTGCTTTATCAGCATGAAATTGGTAATGCTAATATAAGTTTTTTTATAAGGAGGATGGCATGAGAACATGAAAGGAGGTGCATCTGGAATATCCACTGAAATTACCTGTCTGTCAGAAAGGAGGAGAGCTTCAGTTAGCAGGACCATGTGCGTGTCTGCAGTAACAGAGGGAAATGATGCTTGCATCCGTGCTAAAGGTTGTGCAGGGTCGGACTTCTGAGCCTTCAAAAGATCTACATGCAAAAAGATTAGAGAGCCTTGTGAAAAATGACGTTCGAAATACATCCCCATTCAAGGAACCGACGCCAGGTGGCACTGCAGAAGGCAAATAACATTTAGCAATTATTAAAAAACGTGCTTGTTCAGGCAACCTGTGTCTGCACCACCGGAATCCTCTGCCAAATGAGGGGCACTACCTTAAGTGGTACTGCCCTGCCAGTGGCCATCATCAGGTACATTATCATTTACCAGAAGTGGCTGTTGCAGATCAGCAGAGATGAAGAGAAGAGCACTTACCACCTAGTTAATAAAGGGCCCGTCTGATTTCTTTTAATGCAGACTGCATCTCTCACCTGGAAGAAGAGGGCTGCTCAGTTTTGCTTTGCTGTCACAGGATGCATTAACTGTCACCACATACTACTGGTTTCTGCCCACTGTCTGAGTCTGCTACTGCTTGTACATACTCTGGAGACAGCTCAGACTTGTCCAGGCACCAGACTAACTTCCCTAAGCACACCCCAGGGCATGGGCTCTTCCCCAGTTTTTAACTCTTCTGCTCAGACAGACACCATAGCAGCAGATGAGCTCTGCAGGCTCACACTTAATCATTTCAGCTGTCAAAAAAAAACCCTACTGTGTGGTGCAGCAGACAGATGCATTTCTTGCTTTCTACTATTGTTCATTTAAGGGAGGAACAGTGTCATCCCTTCATGACTGGCCCAGAAGCTAAGTCCTTTCCTCTTCTCCCAGTAAGTGGAGCTAGCCAGACAGCACAGACTGAAGACCAGGAAAAGTCTTGTTTATAGTGGGACCGCTTTGAAAGTTGGAGAAGAGTATATTGGAAGGGAAAAAGGTCTTCCGCCTGTGCAGCTTGCTCAGGGTTCTGCATTACCCTTTCTCATGAGCCAAATGAGTTTTTAATGGAGAAGACAGATTTTATGCTATCACTGAAAAATGCAACAACACCTGGGGACAAGGGATGTATGAACATACTATAACAGGTCATTATACCAAATGTGTTACTCTCTCTGTATCTGTAAATAAGCACATAGATCACATTGAAGCACAGCTTCAGGTTCAATACAGCTATGATCTAGTTTTTCTATTGTTAGTGTCCATCCACTGTATCAGCTCACAGAATGGGAGAAACAGGGAGGTGATAGTATCCCTCTTCACATGCGTTCTTTTCTGAATCTCCAACCTTCTGAGCAAAATCTCTGATTGACAGAATATTCAGATTGAATTCTTCATAAATTCATGAGAGAATGGCAGGTTTTCTTGCAGTAGAAGTGTGTCTCTGAGCTGTGTGACTCTCAGTCTTGGGGCATTAGTTTCCCATAGTTATGAGGGTTTGACTTGACAGACTGCTGGTGGACCACACATGTGCTCTGCAAGCCCTTGTGTTGTTCTTCTCCCTGAAGGCATTAAACATGGAGCAGTCCCATCTGCCATTCTGTTCTTTTGCCATGTATAATCCAGAATTACAGGACTCTAGTGGTGGGGGAGGAGAACAGGTTGTGAAAAGAGAAGGAGCACAAAAATAAAATTTGACGGATTAAAACCTATTCAGAGTCCAACAAATCATCAGTGCTGTTTCGGCATGTATCCGAGATCTCGGCTCATCACATCTGTGCTGGTCAGGAGAGACAATAACATTCTGAATTTAAATATCAAGAGGATGTTCAGTTTCAGATGCTAAGAAAGGATTTGCAGAAGTCAGATCTAACTATAGAAAATGTAAAATTGTACAGCTCCTACATCTGTTTCCTTAGATGCCTGATAAAATGATGTGCTTCTTTGACTGGGTTGATCCCTTGAGTCTACCAGTGCACTGTATCCCAGCCCTTTGGGAATCTACGTGGGGAAGTACAGAAAATGAATCCTGATATTACTTCTCGTAGATAAATTCATCAAGTGAATGAGAAGACACAACACTGTCAGACATGCCAAAGGAACTATATCATATCAAAAAGGCGCAATGGCACATCAGGGTGAACAAGATGAGGTGTGCAGGACACCTGCTTTCACTGCACTGGTGCACAAGGGCCTTAGGTTGAGATGAGGATCTTTAGTACACCGTGTGAGATTCAGGTGCTCACCCAACTCTTTTTTGCAGGTGTGAGGAAGGGTTGTATGATTTATTGCATATGTTTTGTTGAAGTTGGTAATTTTTTGGTGTGTGTAGCTCACCCACAGGATGAAATGGGTCTCTGAAAAGTCAGAGTATACCATTGCTTTCAGATGATGGGTTCCATCTTGTAACTTACGACTGTTAATTTTTTCAGCTAAAGTTATAAACCAGAAATGCATTTTATAACTTTTGTGCTATTATTGAAAAATTTCTGTCTTACGTCATTTTGTACATATTTTTTAGAAACACGAATAAAAACAAGTCTTGATAGTACTTTGGAATAGAATTTGTAGGCTTATACTTAATATGTTTATATTTTTCCTAATAATAGAAGTGATTTTGAATAAAAGCACAGAATTCAGTTGGCTACTGCTATTTACTGTAATCTATAGTGCAATCAAAAGTGGTCATAAATTCCAGAAAAATCATAAAGCTTAATGCAAATAAGGAAGTTAATACCAGAATCTAATATGAAAATGCATTATTTATGATACGCTATATTTTTCCTATTTTGGAAGTGTATTATCCAGTCAAGAAGCAAAGTATGTAACTTAGATGATTAATTACAAGTACCAAAAAATGCACATCAAGATATAGAGTATAAGAATATTGAAGCCTGTTTGGCAGGGAAAACAAAGCACAAATACTAAAGAAACTTTCTGTTACTACAGCAAGATGATCAGGGGCTTCCAGAGCTCATTACAGGAAAGCACTAAGAAACAGTTAGCTTCATTAAGTCTACAGTATAGAAAACTAGTATTTATTTTGGATAGATATTTTTCACCATGATTTACTCAAACACATCATGCATTTTTGAAGGCACAAGCATATTTAACTGGGACATTTCACACAGAGTTAAATGCACATCAATTAAACAGTCCTTGAAACATCTTATATCAGTATAACTGAGATCAATTTTAGGTACAGTTGTCAGCTAAATAAATGAATCAAAATTATTGACAGGGTTTACTTTTTAGTTCATGCAAGTTCATTTTCCATTGACTTTGCTGTAATCTGGGCATTGTTGCTGCTTCTGTTTTCCAGAATAGGTCTATTCTGTTCCAACATCCTTTGTGCTGTAAGATGCCATCGTAGAGCCTCAGTATTTGTTCCAGTAAATGGATTCCTCCAGCTCTGTAACACTTTTCTCATGGTTTGTTTGATGAGGCCGAGGTCAGGAAACAAAAGGATTTTGTTCTCCCGATACTGGGTATTGCATTGCTGGAGTTGCTTTCAGCAGTCTATCCTGTTCTCCTATTTCAAATTTAGACAAAACCAAACCACTCCTACTGTCATTCGCAGTCACATTCTCCTCACTGGTATTCTACAGCACTTTTCCACGCAAAATGTGTTCTTCCCTGATATCAATTTCCAGAAGTTCAGCAGGAGTTTTAATAATAAATGAAATAGGATCTGGCCTGTACTAGAGGGGAAGCAAAGGCTGTGCAGAGCTTCAGACCTCGTTTGGTTTTTAGTTGCTTCCTGCCTTTTGTCTAGTGACACACATTTCACAAAGGAATACAGACACCTCAGACACCTTCTCCACCTTCAGCCCATGCAATTTTAAAGGCACTTTTAGGCTCTTTGCCTTCCCGTATCATGGAAATACAAGCTTTCAGGAAAGAAGTAGAACAGATAGATAGGGGCGGAAACTATTTAGCTATCTTATCATAATCTGCCCACATTCAGTGGTATCTGAACTCAGAGCTCCAGACTGTGGGCATATGCTTCCCATACAGCCCAGACCATACCACAGAGAGGCGCCAGTATGTTCTTATTATGTAACTCTGTGATATCTTGTTTACCAAGTACTTTTAAAAAACAATGCATCTGGAAGCAATTATTTTCATACCATGAGTCTTTTCCAAAAAATACCTATTAGGAGAGATAGAACGAAAGTTTCACCCTGGTGATGCACAAACTGAAATCTAGAATAGTTTTAAACAACATTGTAACTGTATTTCCTATACTTTTCTTAAAAGACATAGCTTAATGCCATCTGAAAAAACAGCGAAAAAAAAAGGTCAACATTTGTACTTTTTATTTAGTAAACATTTGAGAATAAAGAACAATCATGATATAATTCTTATTTTCTCTTCACAAATACCATCTTCTTTTCCCATTACCATTTGAGAATGGATTACTGTGCTTTCTGCTGCAAGTAATCAATGAATATATCCTTCTGTCAGCTAATTGCAAGCAAAACCTTCCTTAAAATACTTGCCAGGAATTCTGGCCAAAGAAGCCTCTGTAGCAATCATGCCAGGTTTAGCCCCAAGCTAATAGAATTGTGCAAGGCAGAGTATGCGTTCTATGCATTGAGAAACAGGTACATGCATCTCAGTAGAGATCACAGAAACAAGCGCAGTTGGTCTGTATCTAGACAAGCAAAGGCATTATTACAGAGTGCTTCAGCAGCAACACTCATGCTTTCCACAGGCCAAGTGGTGGCATATCTTGATACTGTCAAGACTCTGACAGCAAACTACCTTTAGATTCAATGAGCCTGCTACATATACAGACAATCTGCCATGTATATGTTTCTGCTGCAACATTCTGTGGTTCATCACATGATCAGGACAAAATAAGTTTAAATGCATGGTTACAATAATCCATCTCATGATAAAACAGATTAATAATCTTACAATTTCTTACAATTCCCTGCAGGCAAAGTCTTTCTGGCTGAAAAACATCCTCTGATTCTAACTGGAGAAGCAGGCAGGAAAGAGAGGAACATGTTAATTCCCTTTTGTAACATAGTGTGTCCTTGTGTTAGTCAAGATCTGCAGAGCAGTTGGAGAATATGTCCTTTTATACCACCATCAGCTTCTCCATCACAAGATTTATGGTCTTTCCTTTTAATCCCTACAGTTGAAGTAGTTTCTGAAACCTTTCTTCTGACACACATGCTAACCCACAGCATAAATATCCCACCATTCCACATCACTACAAATGTGCTTCTCCTCATGTGAATTTTCAGACAGCTGTGATGAATAATGTAGGTGAAATGTTATTTTAAGATCTGAAATGATCATCTTCTGAAGAGCAGCTGTGTGCACGCACGAGAAAAAGCAAAAAGCTGACCGATAACAATACCATTGCAGATAAAGCTCAGGAAGGAATTCTTGTCAGATGTCAGATCCTCCCTGTAAAAATAGGAATATTTTTTTCTGGATATGTATTATTTTATCTTTTTAAATTATTTATATATACTTGTTACGTTTCACTAATAGGAAAAAATAGGCAAGAATAAGAACAAAGAATTAAAAGACTTTTAATTAGAGAGACAAGTTTTGATGACTCAGACACAAAATGAGCAAGTTTATTTACTGCTAGGAAGAGGTTCTCGTCTGTTCTGCATAGTTGAGAGCTGTCCTTATAAAGTCCTTGGCCATTTTCCTGGGAATATGCAGATGCTGCCATAAAGACTCTAGGTACACACCACACAACTCTATTTTAAATTTTTACGGCACTGGGATTCTACCTTATGTTGTTTCAGTCTGTGTTTAATTCTGAATCAACTCCGTGGACTTCAGCATAGTTTTTCTCTATGCAAAGGGTGGATATAGGTCATTCTGTTTGATACGGGTTCTGCTGTGACCTAGCCTCCTATAAGGAATACCTCTAAAGATATACATGAGTCTTGGAGTCTCCACTTCCATTCTGTCCCCTACAGATTCTTCGCTTCTGCAGGTTGGCCCTTGCTACTCCCTGACAGTACGAATTAGTACAGTCACTGATAGAATAAAACCATGGTTACTCCAAGGACCATGAAAATGCTTGCAACACTGATTCTGAATTATATGTGTGCTTGTATTTGCTGGGAGTCCTTTAGAAAACAACCTTAGAGCAATCAAAAATACATTCCCCATGCCCCTCATCATTAGGAAAGCAGCATCACACAATGCTTGCCAAATATAAGTGCATTTCTGGGCTCCTACAAACTGTTTAGCTGATAAACTAGTCATGCTTTTGTCCTGTCAGAGCTAAGAAAAGACTAGGAGAAGTATCATTATGCTTTAATGGAAAATCTATCCATTGTTATGCATAGGCTTTAACTGTCCCAATGTGGCTTTGGGAAAAACATTGTACAGTTACTTTTTTTACCATGATGATGAAGGCTGTCTGTGCTAATGTGGTAGGCTGTGAGGAGAGAAGAAAGGGCTTAAGGGTCCCTAGCCCATCCCAATATGATGACAGATGATGAACACGTAATTTCTAACTTTAAGAATTAATAAAGTACACTATAAAAATGCTTGTGTATTCACAACATGCCCTGCTTGCATCTGCAAACTGAGTAAAGTCAAATAATGATTCAAACAAATGATGCCAACAGAAGAACATTTGCTTAAGTCTCATTTTGAAACACATCTGAAAACAGTCAGTATCAGTTGGATCTCTTAACTGCCAGGGGTGGCAGGTATCTATTATTGATGGAAAAGATGAACTGTAGCAGAATCATCTCTTAATATGGAAACACTGATCCACATTCCATTCATTTAGAATGAGAATTGCTCATAAAAAATGAAAACGTCCTGCTCCAGCTGCTGAAAGTCTGAAACTAATGAGATTTTGCATTAAATTAATTCTGAACAGTTTCCCATGACTGTGATGGTTTGATTTTGAAAGAATCATAGAATAGCTAGGGTTGGAAAGGACCTTAAGATCATCAAGTTCCAACCCCCCTGCCATGGGCAGGGACACCTCACACTAAACCATCTCACCCAAGGCTCTGTCCAACCTGGCCTTGAACACCACCAGGGACAGAGCATTCACAACTTCTTTGGGCAACCCATTCCAGTGCCTCACCACCCTCACAGTAAAGAACTTCCTCCTTATATCCAATCTAAACTTCCCCTGTTTAAATTTGAACCTGTTACCTCTTGTTCTATCACCACAGTCCCTAATGAAGAGTCCTTCCCCAGCATCCCTATCAGCCCCCTTCAGACACTGGAAGGCTGCTATGAGATCTCCACGCAGCCTTCTCTCCTCCAGGCTGAACAGCCCCAACTTCCTCAGCCTGTCTTCATATGGGAGGTGCTCCAATCCCCTGATCATCCTCATGGCCCTCCTCTGGACTTGTTCCAACAGTTCTATGTCCTCTTTATGTTGAGGACACCAGAACTGCACACAATACTCCAAGTGAGCTCTCAACTCTAAGTGAGGTCTATATATCTATTTTATATATTTTGGAAGAAGACATGTTAAAGCCTCTTCTGAAATATGTATTCTTTCACACACACACCCTGACACTGCTCCAGGGCAGTTACATTACTCAGAGATACTTACCTCAGTCTGAGTATACACACAGAATACACACAGAACAAAGCCTATCAGTGAGAATAACTGCAGAGATTTTACTTTTCTGTCCTTAAATGTAACATCATTCTTTAATTTGGACTATTTTAATGTTGGGTTACGTCAGGGTTAGCTTAACACCAGCACAATTACATTTTCTGAATGACCTTATTTAATGTCACTGTAAATATAGTGAAATAAGTTGTCAACTCAGCACAGATGACTCATAAGACAAGGCAGAAATTCCCCAAAGGACTATCTTCTTCTTTTCAACTAAAGAGAAAATTCTGTCATGGGAGCCAGTACTTGCAGGAGTTTCCACAGGTTAAATACTTTATGCCTGTTTCTGAAGGAATAGCAGTACTGCAGGTAAGCACACTACGTTCTAGCTTTCAGTTTCCACAAGAGTTTGCGGAACCCAGGGAGATCCTGCTTTTTTGTAGGAGACATAAGCCTTCCTGAATGCCCATCTACTCCTACCTAGAAACACAGTTAAAAGTACCAACTATTCGCTATAGGAATCTGTGTAACTGCATGCCTTTAAAAAGTTGCCAGTATGGAAGAGGTATCAAAGAAAAAAAATACAGCATGCAGCAATTTTCTGGGCCGTTCTTTGCTGTGTACCAGGAACAAGGTGCAACGCATTCCTTTTCTCCTCTAAAACCATATTCCCATGATAAAACAATTTTGCCAAGTAAAGATCAATTAATGGATTGAATTTGGACTTCAAAAAACTAGATTTAGTCACTTACACAAGTCCAATCCCGTTAGTCCTTGATAATATATTGAGATTTGTTTCTTTGTGTTGGATCTAATTGCCAATCAACCAGTAGCAAAATATCCATATTTCAATGAAGAAAATCAGCAAATTCAATATGCAGGCTTATTTTATATTCCTAATGGTTCAACAGTTCCATGTCAGCAAATTAAATGCATGGTATGGAATTTGCTGAAGTCAGATGAAGGTGATCATTACTGTTACTATCCTAACTGTTGTGCCTAAAGGTTCTAGCTAGGAGGGGGGAACCTTGTTTTCACTCTATTGCCATAGAAAGTCAATGTTTCTTTCAAAGGGCTTCTCATCCTGCAAAGTCCTGAGTGCTGAAATTATGTTGACTGGATATATTCATGTACTAAACATGAATAGGGAAAATGTGTAAGAGGGGAAAAGAGAACCGTATCATGTTAATATTAAATTAGTATCAAGATTGAGCTGTTATGTTAGTGGCGGCTGTAAGTAGTAGTATGTGTTAAATAACTCTAAGCAGAGCTATGTCTTGAACACTTAATTCCTCCTCTATGTTACTTTAGTGATTTCATAATTGCCTTCACACAAAGACATTGCAAGGGTCAGTTGAAATGCTTCTTTCACACAATGTAAGACAGGTATGCTATTGTAATGCTAACATTATTTGTATTCCAATTTAAACCACTTTTTATTTTAATTACTTACATTTAAAAGACCTGTAGACGTGCTTAGGGACACGATTTAGTGGTAGATTTGGCAGTGCTAGCTTAATGGTTGGACTCCATGATCTTAAGGGGTGCTTTCCAACCTAAATGATTCTGTGACTTCATTCCAGCTAGTACCATTCCAGTGTGGCTCAGCTTTACCTCTAGGCGTTACAAAGATATACAGTAATTTTCTTCGATTCTGTTAGCGTTTAAGCTAACCAAGATTTGAAGTTTCTCAGTGCAAAGAAATAGAAGTTGCCCTAGGATGTCACAAAGGAGCACTAATTTGGACAGAACTGTATCATAAGCAGACTGCTTTAAAGCAGGGCAATAACTTGAAGCTGTTTGATCTCTAAAACAACTTTTATGTATGTGACATACAAATATCTAGATCATAAATCTGATGATCATATGAGGCTCAGTGATCTAGAACATACATCTGTATGATACATAGGAAAACAAAATGTATATTAGGAAAAAGGCTAAAATGGCAAATACCAGCTAAAATATCATGCACTGGACTGACATTTAGCATGAATTAAAATGCAAACTAAAATTCTTCTTAAAATATTGTTACAGCAGACCAAATATTTTAAAGGCTGCTCTATACACTGCTCTCCTTTAATCACTTGAATGGATATTCATATGAAATTACAAGCAAAAATGAGTACTCAGTTAAAATGCATGGTCAAATTGTCAACTGTCATTGCAGCATTATATGAAATGAATTAGCAGGCTCCATTAGTTTCACCATTTTGGTATAGCTTTCATAATTTCTAGCTGTTTTTAGCTGCCACAGATGTCTATAGAATATTATTCATGCTAGACAGCTGTGTAGCAGTTGTAG
This sequence comes from Lathamus discolor, assembly GCF_037157495.1. Taxonomy (NCBI): domain Eukaryota; kingdom Metazoa; phylum Chordata; class Aves; order Psittaciformes; family Psittacidae; genus Lathamus; species Lathamus discolor. Next base: position 65,992,968 of record NC_088887.1, on the reverse strand, counting down.
TGGACAGGACAAAAACTTGAATAATTTTATTGTATTAAAGTAAAATTTTATAAATTAATCAATTTTGTTGCATTTGCCATTTGTTGGATTTTAAGTCTTTCTAATGGGCATGACCAGTTTTAAAAAATACATCCAATAAGAAAAATAATACCAGCTTTCTCTCATGGAGGAGGAATTAAATCTTTTTTATCTTGTTAAAAGCAATATTCCAAAAAAACATGTTTGTTTGTCCTTAAAAAAACCCACCACTCTCTCAAATGTCAGTTTATATTTGATAGTACAGGAGTGACCTGATTTAATGAAGAATTGCATTCGATATTAGATGCAAAACTAACTACACATTACATAACAATAGATGTGATTATTTCCTACTTTATTACATATCACATGTTTTCAAATACAATCCTTTTCAAGTATTAGGAAAATAAGCTTATCCATCTGAAACGTGGTTGGTTTCAGCCTTTACAATGGCCCAGATTACACATTCCTATAGCAAGAATACAAATTTTCTCCATAAAAAAAAAAAGACTCATTATTAATAGAGGAGATAAAATCAAGATGCCTTGGTTCAAGACTCTACAGCAATACCCTGTTATGCATATTATAGAGCTTCTATCACACAAACCTGATTTTAAATACAATTTCCAGTGATCTAAATATCTAGTGACTTCTGAAGTAAGTAAAAAAAAAATCAGTGCTGACAGCATAAAATTACTCTGAAAATAGATTTAACCTGTACTTACCCTGCATGTTTATACTTCTTTGGGATTTAGCTTCTTCCAAGACAATGCCAGGGAAAATGATAGACTTGGTCTTCTAATCCCAGCCAGGCAAGCAATGCAGGAAACTGAAGACAGGGAACTGGCTCTTCCTAGTGCTAAGTGAAGACAGTATTTCCTCCTTTACAAAAATCAGAAATCAGTTAGACTTGATTGTGAAATTAGGGATGAATTCATGTACAGGTGCAGGAGAAAAATAGATTGGATGAAAGCTTTAAAAGCAATACTTTCCCCTCTCAATAATTAATTAGGACATCAATATATCATGAAATGTATTTAGCAAAGGCAAAGCCAAAACCTGTAAGAATCTTGACCTAAAATGCTCTTAAACTGACAATGATTAAGTTTGTTGCACAGAGGATGCTGGAATAGGTTCCCATGCACAAAGTCTTGTTAGCAGGAGCAATTATTCACAGCTGATGGCATACAGTAGCTCTCTTGGTGAATCCTACTTTTTGGGAAGGCGAGAGTGCAAGGGAGACAGAAAAACAGTTCCCAGTGCCCAGCTGAGTAAAGAAGGGAGGGCAGATCCATCCTTTGATGAACATCCTCCCCTGAACAGCTGGAACTGCCCACCTTCCTGCTCTAATGTAATGCTCCAGGTGACCTCAGGCCCTGCCCCAGGCCCTGTCAGTTGTTCCTGTGTATGCTGTTGTCAGCATACATTGTATGCTGAGCAGTTGGTAAGCTTTGTGCAGTCAGTGCTGGGTCTCCTCATGTCAGGCAGCTGCTACAACTAAGGGGTGCGAGACAGGAGCATGAAGGGGTCAGTCCTGTCCAGTGCTGGTCACTCGGCTAGAGAACATGCCACCACCACACCACTCACAGTTTTCCAGGTTGAGGATGTGGGAATAACAGTATGAAGCAACTGTGGAGGGCACCAGGGGAAAAGGATAGAGGCTGTGGGGCAGGTTGGGGGAGGAGCACGCAGCTGGGAGGAAAGGACAGGGTCCAGAAGGGCCAGCAGGAGACGCTTAGCAATAGAAATAGGAAGGCACCTAAGACACTCAAGAATACAGGCCATATAAAATAATACAAATTGCTTCCAAATCTCTCTCCACATTGCTGCACATCTAATGCTATAAGCATCTTTTTTTTTTTTTTTGACATCTGCCTTATGTGATATAACATATACGAACTAAACTTCACAAAACACCCATGTCATCTTCTACTGCATTGAAGTCACACGTCACATTCACAGTCATCTTTCCATGCCCGTCCCAGCCTAAGCCAGAAGTGTACCCTCTTTCCGTCCACCTTTGCTAAAACCAGGATATGGTATGTTGCCTTTTTTCCTAGATTGAGCAAACTTTACTCAGTGGTAAATTATTGTTGTCATGCATGATTTTTTAAAGATTTTACTACCCAATCATCTCTCATGCAAACTAAGTGTCCTGACCTGTTTTCACAACCTCTTCCATACTTTGGATCACCCTTGTCATCCTTCTCTATATCTAGTCTAATATCCTTTTCGAGATGAAGGAAACAGAAATGCAAAATATATTCAAGCCTATTTAAAATACACTTCCAGACTTAATCAGATAAGTAGGAAAAGGTACAAACATCACTGAAAACAAATCAGTAATTTAACTTTTCTTAATATCTTCTAAAGTTTCAGGTATGTTCTAATTGTCTCCTGTTTAGGCACAATATAAGAAGTATTTTTCCAGTAGAAATTAAACTGAAACTGGCAATAACTTTGTCTCTCTCCCTTCACTGGTATTTTCTTTTTTTCAGTGCTCCTTAATAAAATGGCAGAATTCAAAATGATTCCTGGTTCAATGAAAACAGAGGTAAAGAGTTAACAGCCAGGTCAAGTTTAATTTCTTAACCTTATATTAATATATTAATGTACTTCATAAAAATAAAAAATATTTATGGGACACTTTGGCAAATGTTAGCCTAAGATTTGAGATGCCAGAGGTTTTATATTTTCTGCCTCAAAGACTTCCTACATAACCTGTAATAATTCATGTGGAGACAAAATCCCAAAGGAATTCAGGGCCTGCCTCCCATGGGATCTGGTCTGAACCACTGTTTACATTATCCCGTAGGGCAGAGGGTGGGCTAACACCCAGAATACTTCCTGACAATACTTCATTCTTTTTATCTGCCTAGCTCAGTACTTTGCCTGTGATCACCTTGTTCAAAGGACAAGACTACCTACCGACCCTGACTGTGCCACATGTGATGGAGGGCCACCACAACCTCCACACTAGCCACAGACTTGTTGGCTGACTTGTCCATTCTTGATCAGCCACATGATGCACTGAAAAGGGCTGTTTCTGAGTATCATTGCAGACTCAGCCAGGACACAGTGATGCTGGACTTTGGTTTGCTTTAAGGCCAAGTTCTACTTTTTCCCTCAGCTTGCCCTGCAGTTTAGCTGGGGCAGGGTTCAGCTTGATCAAACTTTAGGTGTCTACAGCAGAAAACTGTCTGCATATAGACAGGTGTTTACAGTTTAGTTAAATCAATGAGCCAGTATGGTCAAATGCATGCAGAGAATTTATCTCATCCTAAAGGAAACACATTTGGTCAACTGGAAGCCTCCCTGAGTTCCCTGCCTGCACTGACTGGCTCTTCATTGATGTAATAGGAGTTCAGACACCTTTTTCAGAGGGAAAGTCTTACAGTGCAGACACTTAAACTTAGCGAAGTCAAACTGCACTCCCAGATTTCATGTTGTGGTATGCACTTGCATTTAAACAGTACGGGAAGTCCGAGCTAAAATTAAGACACAACACATGAAATGCACCACGGATGTTTGCTCTCGGTTTCCTTTGGCAAGTGAAAGGAAGAGCACTTTCTCTGCCCCGGAGTGCCATTCTAAGACAAAGTACATTCAAGACAATGATACAAAAAAATAAAAATATTGTGGAACATTGAGGTACCTCTTTATAGATAAAGGGAAAAATATTTTAGGAACTTGTTGAAATTTCTAGTATATTTTCTTAGACTTTGCATGTTAAATAAAAGCTGATATAATGCAATTGGGATGAACACTATGTGTTACCATTGACTGATTTTTACATTAAAAGACTATTCTTAGGCAGCTATCATAGAAGCTAATAATCATTGTGTTCTTCCTAGCTAGCAGTCTAGCAAATTTCAGTGCATTCTCTGAAGTATTTTTAGTATAATATCCTGTGTTAAGTCCTTATTTTAACCCTTTAGTGCATGCTCTTGAAAGAAGATACTGAAAAGATAGCATTGTTTTGTCTGTTAGTTTTTGCTTAATGCAAAGAAGGAGACACCAACGTTTAGCATCTAAGGTTTTAAGTTTTAAGGTTTTAAGGTCTAACCCTGTTAGAAATTGAGTGCTGTTTCACCCCTGAAACTGTTCTTATAATCCAAAATACAAGTGTATTATTCAAATGGTTTGCTGAAGTGAATGTTTATTGAAAGTCTGAAAATCTTGTTAGTTTAAAAGAAACAGTAAGCAAAATATACCTATTCTGACCTCCATAACAACTGAGTAGGTGGTTAAAAATTTAAGTAATTTATAACACAAAAACATTTATCTTACTTCCTTGTGTCTTTCTCTTGGTGGTCTATCAATTAAAGAAACAGCCTTTCAGTCAACTTTCACACTTATGCTGATTCCCTAGGACAGCTGGTATCAAGCAAAAGAGATAGCCTATGGCCTGTGGTACGCAAAGACCCCTGTATGCCAGTCCTTTATACTCTGTGAATAATTTTGAAGGTGAAGCTGTGAGAGACCTCATCACCATACCAAAGATGTCAATCAAAGATTCTTCAGAATGTCAGTGATGCAGTGTTGACTAAGAAATATAATTTGGGTGAGGAAAAAGGTGTCTGGATATTTTTTATCAGCATGTCTTTTGCATTCTTGCCCATCTCTCTACTCAGGGTCCTCTATGCCCTTTTATAAGCTCTGGACAAATTCCCAATTTCCCCTCAATAAAAGCAAAGCTTTTAGGGGCCTCTTTGATCTTGCCTGCACCTGGCTAAGTGTAAAAGAGCAAATGTTTTGGATCCTGATTTTCATGTTAGCTATTCCGGCATGACATATCAGGCAGTATCAAGATCACTCTGCCTTTGAAGCAACAGGATTTGAATTTTATTTTTTTTTCAGAGTTTAAATAGATATGAACTGACAGACTAAAGTCTATCTGTCCCAGCAGGGCAGTGGTTAGGATATTAACACATTAGACCTCCTCTTCTTTGTGCTTGGAGTGTCTGGCCTGATTGGCTTTAAGAATTCCTCACAGTGGGGCCTTACCTGAATTGGCATGCAGAGGTGTGCCTGACTTCCTTCTGTGTTATGCTGGAGCTTTACTAGGAATAGCAGTTCCTGGTCCTGCTTCTTCAGGCAACAAGCAGAACAAGAAGAAATTTCTGAACTGAACTCAGTGATCTAGTTTTAGTCAAACATGGTTGAAATCAAGCCAACCAAAATCTGTGGATTTGGCACGAGACACTATAAAATAAGTTACCATGAAGGAAATGGTCCCCTAATGATCATAGAATCACTTAGGTTGGAAAAGACCTTTAAGACCATCCAGTTCAACCATTAGCCTAACAGTGCCAAGTCCACCACTAAACCATGTGTGTAAGTGCTGTATCTACACATCTTTATATCCTTCCCAGGACGGTGACTCCACCACTTCCCTGGGCAGCCTATTCCAGTACTTGCCAACCCTTTTGACAAAGAATTTTTTCTTAATATCCAATCTAAACTTTTCCTGGTGGAACTTTAAGCCATTTCCTCTTGTCCTATTGCTTGTTTCTTGGGAGAAGAAGCCAACACCCAGCACATTACAACCTTCTTTAGCTAGTTGTAGAGAGCAGTAAGGTCTCCCCATAGCCTCCTTTTCTTCCAGCCAAACAACCCCAGTTCCCTCAGCTATTCCTCATCACACTTGTGCTCCAGACTTTTCATCAGCCTTGCTACCCTTCTCTAGACCCACTCCAGCACCTCAATGTCTTTCTTGTAGTGAGGGCCCAGAACTCAACACAGGATTCAAGGTGCAGCCTCACCAATGCCGAATATAGGGGGAGTGATCACTGCCCTGGCCCTGCTGGCTATGCCATTTCTGATACAGGCCAGGATGCTACTGGCCTTCTGGGCTACCTGGGCACACTGCTCGATCATATTCAGATTACTGTTGACCAACACCCCTAGAACATTTTCTGCTGAGCAGCTTTCCAGCCACTCTTCCCCAAGCTTGCAACATTGTATGGAGTTGTTGTGTCCCATGTGCAGGACCTGGCACTTTGCCTTGTTGAATCTCATGGAGCTGGCCTTGGCCCATTGATCCAGCCCCTATCCAGATCCCTCTGCAGAGCCTCCCTATCCTTCAGCAGATCAACACTCCCAGCCAGCTTGGTGTTGTCTGCAAATTTATTGGGGGTGCACTCGATCATGTCATCCAAATCATTGATACAGATATTAAACAGAACTGGCCCCAAGTACAAAGGGGATAAACTGGATTTAACTCCATTCAGCACAACTCTTTTGACTCACCAGTCAGCCAGCTTTTAACTTGGTTTTTAATCCTTTCTTGAACCTTAATATCTAAAGTATTAGAAAATACAGAATATGTGAAACTTGCAACTATATACTTAGCCTGAAATCTGTAGAAACAGTAGAAGCAAAACTGAATGCCAATATTTCTAGAACAATGGAATCACTGATAGACAAACTAAGATACCATGATATACCAAACTAAGATAAGAATTAGGCATGTTTTCTAAAGTTGCACAGATAGGAAAAGACCTTTCCTTTACATTTATACCTTTATATACATTTATATACATATATACATTTATACATTTGCTATGTTCTTATGTAGAACAATTACGTTTAAAATTTATTTCTTCTGTAAAATAACTGCTTTTATAATTGTGTTCTCTAATCTCTAAAATCTTCGCTGAGCCAGATATTTTCATAAATGATCTCAAATTGGACGGCAGTCAAAAACTGACTATAATGAGTTCAGAGGTAGAAAAACATACATATTCCTGATCCTCTTGTCTTCTTCAGAAATACTAACCACCTCCACTCTTTTGAGAAGAAGTTACTTTCAGCACGCTGTGTATCTGGCTTTAATCACTGGCAAAACCTTGGTAGCATCACATATGGAAGCAAGGTAAAAGCTTGTAAAAGCAAGGGGATTTTGTTTGTTTCCTAACTGTATGCTATCATATTCTTATTTGACAGCCAATATGCTATTTACTGCTTCACATTACACCTGTCTCTTCGAAACAGGACTAGCATATTGATTCCTGACAAAGCACAGTAGTATTTTCCAGTGATCCTTCTGTACCAGCAACATCATGCAGGATTAATAACATCCATTTGTATTCACAGAATATTATTATAGAACTGATTCTTTCCCTTTTAATTGGCCCCAGTATATAAATGCATTTTTAATCTGCATTTGGCCTCTTCTTGTCATGAGTATCATCACAACCTTAGTATCACATTTTCTAGCATACAGTATCAATCCTAATGGCATCCTATAAATCATGTTAGCACAAATAATTTTTTTTTTTTCCCAGGGACTGTAGGGCCTGCTAGATGCCAGGAGACTGTTTTTGCCTTCTTAGTGTTTCCTTCCATCAGAGATTTATTTTCAGTGATTCTGTAAATCGGGCCAAGTCCCTTAAAATTGCACTGAGTTCGTATTCCTGTCTCTGTATTGCTTCTCAGAGCTGTGATCTTGAACTAAGACCGTCCTAGAAAGTCACTCCATTCCTTTTGTCTACCATGGAGACAGATTTTTATTTATAATCCTTTTTCACAAATAGGACCAAAATGGTCCTTTGAAGTATTTCTGGAGTCTCCTTTCTTGTTATGTAACAATTCAGATTATTTTGCTGATACAAAAGATGGCTTTTACTGGACAGATTTAGAGAACTCAAGCCATTTTGATATATCTGATAGCTCCTACTTCCCCATCCCCTCCCACTTCAGTTTACCACTGTAGATCAGGACAGACTAAGACTTCACCTGTTGAATGGAAGCTACAAAATAATGTAGCACAGTATTTAACATATTCTGTGGCTGCTTCAGCTGGAGTCACCTACCTCCCCCTTGTCAGGCTGGTGCTGAATCCTGCCATGAAACAGATTATAAGAAAAGTAATCTGAATGTGGTTGACATTAAATTATTATATTGTTGATACCTACCTATCAGAAACAATACACCTCCAGTGTTACAACTACAACATGTAAGAGAAGAGTGCTATTACGGTGCTTTACAGCTATTTGCTCTTACCATTAAACCCACACTGAAGTCTGCAGGGACACGCCTCCCTGTTTGCAATGAAGCTGTGCAATTTCAGGCTGTTTTGATTTTAAGATGTAAATGTCAAGGACACAAAAACTCAAGCATGATAAATCAGTTGGTGCATGTGGAGATGTATGAACAATCCACTCAGATCTGAGGGGAAGCCATGCCAAATTTTCTAGCTTTAATAAAAAGCGCTGACAGACTATTAATATAGGAAGAATAACATGCAAGCTCATTGAAAAAGGAAAGGATATTTCCTCCAAAAGCACTTTTTTTACCCTAGTCATGGAGGAAAGTTCATTGTCTTTACCTTTGCCTGGTAAACTTAGCAGGCTACATAAAAAACAGGTGATAGGTTAGGTTTTGTCAGCAGTGGCTGGAACACCTAGAAACTGTATACAGTGCAGGATGCTATGCAGAACCGTATCACAAAAGGAGGAAAACTGCTGGAAAAAAAAGAAGCACAGTTATGCTTTTCTCAGTGAAAATAATACTTAAGTAAAAACAGCAATAAGTATTTCAAGTAATAGTATTTGTGTATTTGGAATAAGGGTTGTAGAAGTAGGGTGGTCTCATGCTATCTGCTCTTTGTTCTTCTTTGTCCACTAACACAAAATAAACCCCCAGATTTCTAGACTAGACTTCCTAGTGCATTTGTACCACATTATACACATACACAGGCCTCAATACTTCTTTAGACTTTTGAAAATCACTACAGATTATTACTAAATGTTTTCTTGCATAATTCAGTGGTTATTTTTACCGCATTTTATGTGAATACAAGAATAAACCAACTCAACACTCGTATTTCTAGCAGTCTCCTATTTCGTGCAGTAAAGATGTTTTTTTTTAATTATGCTTTCACTGTAAAATAAAATATTTCTTAGAAAAAAATTGCGTCAGAGTACTTCACTGATTCTTGTTGAAGTCCAATTACCTGTTTACTTTCTGTATAAACACAGCTAAATATGTCCTGCTGATACCAGCAGATGCACAGCCATGAGAGAAAATTTTGTTTGTTTGCTTTTTAGAATTTTCTGAGTGTAACATAGTATTCCCACAGCTTTCTTTTGCCAGCTGAGTACCAGACTGAATAGAAAGTACTATGACTTAACAAATGCTTCTATTATCCACAGCTTCAGTGCCATTAAGGGCCTGTCTAAAAACTGCAGAGCTGTAATGGGGCCATCCAAATTCTCTTTATGCTCACTAGCTTGAGTACTGGCAACAGTCTAGTCATGGAATTCAGACAACATAGGATGCTTCTTGACTAAAATTAGCTTTTATGTCCCACAACCCTAATACTTAAGGGATATGTAATATAATGTAGCAATACAGTTTCAGCTATTGTATTATTTTTTAGGAGCAAGGTCTTCTTTGTGAATAGTGTAATGCATAGGTATATGCATTGCATCATTCTGTATATATGCTATATGTATATATATGTAATACATCAGCCACTGCGTTATGCATTATCAGAAAGATGCCATGATTTTGCATCCCCATATGTGTGTATATGCAGTGATTAGTACTAATCAAAATGTTAAACAGAAGAAAGGAGTTTGTATGCATGTGGCTTTGTACACATATAAATAATTAGGTCAGGAATTAATTGATAAAAAAAAGAGCTATCAAATACCCATACCTCCTTTGTTCCCTCTCCTCCCTTCCCCTCATCTCTCTTCTCTCCGGCTAGCAGTTATTCAAGTCTTGGTCAAATTTTTTCGTTAAGGCTTTGTTTCTGACTCTGCCATCTACCATCCTTCATCCTCAAAGCAGCTCCTTGGAAATCCAAGAAGCCATTGATTGTGTGCTGAACATTAAGAGCAATTTTGGTTATACCCATGCCAGCCCACTGACATCAATGGGGCTACACAGTAGCAGGCAAAGATAGGAAGGGAGCCTAAGGGCTAAGAATTTCAAGGAAGGAATCCCTGACTCATGACCTTAAAGCATGGAAGACTTCATAAATCACTTCCCGTGCTACTGCATTCTTCCCTTAATATCTTGCCTTTGATGAGTAGCTGGAACCACCTCCTGTTTCCAAAAGGGGAAGGAAGGGCATTGGAGAGAAGAATGGAACAAGCTGACATTTCCTTTACTCGCAGTATGGAGTATGCTTTACTAAGCAGTATGGAAAACTAAAGCAAAAATCTGGAATTCCTTTTTGCTCATGTACTTCTCAGTACACAGGAGACAGTGGTGGCTAATTCATAGAGTTCAACAGTAGTATGAAAACATGAACAAACCCTCCTTCATTCCTTCATCCATTTATTAAGCAATACCCATTATATGACTCGTTCTGCCAGGATGATTACTTCTAGAAATGTTACACATGCACATACACTTCCCATCTCAGATGTGTCAGGGCAGGCCTGTGTGATTTAGGACAGCACTCATACTTCACTTGGCTTCCAGTCACAGCTGTATCTCCATGTATAGAAAAATTCAGCTACGCTTATCTTTCTGTGTGAACACTGAAGATCGTTGGTAATGATGGTCTAATTTGAGGCAGGAAACTGCCAATAAACAATTATTTTACGAAACAAAAGGAAGAGGCATACTCAAGAAGTACGATAGTTTGTATTCTCTCCTTTCATTTGGGGGATGTTAAAGCACTAGTTGTGAAGGATATAAATCATGCACTTGTCACACTACAGCCCTTCCTTTCTAGGACCTTTCTAGTATTAGCCAGCTTTGGAAAAGCAGTTGCATCAAAGTCAGACTAAGCAACAGATTTTAAGCCTTGACTGTCCTATAATCAGTCAACACTGAATGGCTGCTGCAGGACTGTCCTAGTACATGTGTCTATTTATAGGGCATCAAATACTGTAGGTGGCACTTAATCATAGTATTTAGCTTATCACCAGATACGTTCCTCTTAAATGGTTTCTGGTAGTATTATCCACCTCCACTGAGTAGGTTCACTACTACTAAGCATCAGTTCGCCTAGAATAATTCCCAGCTAAGGATATTTTATTCTGTCCCACATTTCTGAACAATAGAAGGTCAAATCCCCTCTTTCAGCAGCCGTTGCCTCGGTCCAGCAGAGACTTTCACCAGCTGACAGGCTGGTAACTGATTTCCCTATCCAGGACAGTATACTTCAGCAAAGAGATGTCTCAGGTTAAAATCAGTAAACACAAATTCAGGAAAAGCTTTGGTTTGCCTAACCAGAACAAACACCCAGTTAAATGGAAACATGAGCTTCCTCAGAACAAGTCATCTTAGTCTGTACAGACTTAACATCTCAGAAGAAACTGGTGCTTTGCAGATCACAGCCTCTTGATAAAATCTGTCCCTTGCCAGGCTTTTCGTACTGTGTAGATGTTGTTGACTAGCTCTCTTTCCAACTCAGCTATAAGTTTAATGAGTTTTCCTGCTTTCAGAACTGACAGCTTTGAGAAGTATCATGACAAGGCATGAATATTGTCACCACAGTTTATTAATCTTTTTCTAATTAGCATGAAATCCATACACCCATTACATGAAATAAAGACATGGAAAAAAACCCAAACATCCAGTACAACAAAAGCACACATACTGTGTGGAAGCAAGCTGCTTTCATAATCATACAAATCTACCTCTGCACTCTCAGCAAGCTACACAAATTTCCTTTTGCTTATAAAATTAGTGAAAAGGCTACAAGATCTCTGTTGCTTCCTAGATTTGCCAATTAATACATTTTCCCACAGAGAATACCAGCCTCCATGCCAGCTTGGCTCCCTTTCCTGCTCCCCTCCATGGGATTTAAATGAGAGTAATGTTATAGGAAAACATGGAATTCAAACTTCTGCAATCATACATAATATAGAGATATTTTACAAGTCAACAGGCCATACTCTGGAGAGGAAAAATAAGACAATGAAAATTCTAATTTATTTTTTTTTTTGGCTTTTTATGCAACTCTAGTTTTTATTTTATAAGCCTGTTTGGGGATGTGCATCCCTGTCGGGAAGAAACATTCTTCATAGAATTGTTGCCTACCTAGCTAAAACAATTTCTAGTAATATACTAATGACAAGTTGGAATAAACTTTTAACATCAACTTTAGTGAAATACGAACTCCTGCAGGAGACAAAAAAAAAAAAAAAAAAAAGGCAAAAAGCAACGGCTGTGGCCCTTACACATTTCACCGCAAGTGACATGATGGAATTGAACATTGTCATGGTTGAAAGCTTCAAAGATCTCATACACTTCATTGAGTCTGCCTGCAAAACGCTAAGTTTCACCATGTTCCCTCACAGCAAGATTCCCAGTCCACACAATGCTCATCATGCCAAGCCTCTGCAGTGCTCAAGAAGATGAGCCAGACATAGCTGCAGTAAGGGAAAACAGCAGCATCTTAAAGAACCACTTCTCAGTTGAATAAGCTGTGGCCATAGGATCAGGTTTTAATACTTGCTACATGCAGATGTAAAAGCCATTTATAGAGCATTAATATTGAAAGCATCACCAAAAAACTATTTTCAAAACATTTCTTGGAATACTTGTATTTTTTCTATTCCAAGAGAAAATGCTGATGTCATTTGGATAAAAGAAATGAACGAAGTGTGATCTGTGCCACTGTCACCTGGGATTTACCTACAAGAAAGAAATGAATACTGTCTATATCCATCCTACTTTCATCCCTACTGCCTGTGGGGGGCCATCAGGAGGGCTGGAGGGGTGAAGGACCTCCTCCCGACACCCTCCTCCCACCACTCCCAGTGCACGAGAATGCTGCTTCTAAGAATAACCAGGAGGAAGGGTAAGTGCAGAACAATGCAAAGGTACACAGCACACAGGCTGTCCTCTGTGGGACAAGACAGACTGCTGTAGACTGCAATGTTGTGTCTCTTTCTGAGGAATTTGTCCTCCAACTGGTTGTAACTTTCAAACCGGAAAATCTGATGACTGTATCACTGCATCATTTTTATCTAAGCGAAAGGTTCATTTTTGTAGTGTTTAATATTTCTGGTACTTTATGTATCGATTTGTAGCTACTCATGCTTCCGAAATAAACAGTTATAAAACAAATTGAACACAGTCAGGAGAAAAAGCAGATACTGAGAAATCTAAACCACAGCTTTTTTGAAGCCCAGAATGCTGATACTGCTATATTTAGTGCCTTATTTGGTGGGAAAGAACAAACCACTAAAAGATTTCTTCCAGCTTCGATTGAATGCTACATTAGAACAAATTTTTTCAGATGACATTAAAGTAGCCAGAAAGTGATATCCTTTTTATTTACCATCCTTTTGGAGAGTCAGCTGCTTGCTTTTATTGCTAGCAAATATTGTCCAAAAAGTATTACCTAACTTGGAAGTATGTTATGATGAATACTAGTTGTACTAACTAGGCCATGTGGAATATGACAGGAATTTTCATGTACTTTTTAAAAAAGTAATCTCTTTATTCTTGGTGGTAGTGGGGGAAAGCAGCCCTCAGGCACACAATTTATTTGGAATTTAACATTTTCACAGTGTAGAACTGTGTAGAATACAGTTAAGACAGCTGATCAAAAAATGAGAAAGGTGAAAAAAAAGTATGCAAAGGTAGAAATAAGACTTGTGAAGTGCTATCAAAAATAAAGTAGCAAAATAATGTTCTGTTCCTTTAAGATACCAAAAATAACCCACAATACTTTCCTCATCTAGATCCTGATACTGCACTCAGCTCTACAGTCACAGGAGTCTGACTGTGGGGAGTTCACTGCTGGACTGAGGCACTGAAGTGTAAAATAGAGACATAAGGCAAGGTTAACATTAATGCAAATCCAAAGCAAAGAGAATATAAAGTCCACCCAGCAAGCACAGAATATTATTCACAGTACCTATAGATTCTAGCACTTTTCTTCCTTCTGTTTATTCACTGCTTATTTGTATTTTTTTCCCTTTGTTTATGCCATGGCTGCCACTAATGAGGTTTGTCACTATTCCAACAACAAGTATCTCTGGAGGTACTTGTGTGTGGTGTTTGAATGGGAAAGCAGGTGAGTGAACAATGAAGTAAATGGAGATCACATTAGTAACCATAGCAGCCAACAGCATTTTATTCCAGGAGAAGTTTCCTTTGGTGGAGGCTGGGCTTCCTTTTAATGAGTTTCATACACTGCTTCACAGTGATGAGGTCAAGTCTTCCAAATGGTCCACATGACAGGATCTTCTATTGCCTTGTGTCACTGGTGAGACCCTCCTCAATGCTGTGCTGCTCCTGATGAAAAGGATTACTTTGCAGTAACCAGGGACTAGATCTCTTGCAAAGATGTATTTGCTGATGACCAAAATTTCCCAATGATTCACTAAGTTACGCATACACAGGTAATGCCTATGAGCAAATCTTGGTTGTAATTGCAGAGAGCTGCCTGAGCTGGTAGAAGGTTTCAGCCAACTTACTTTAACTGATGTACATTTATCTGATTGTGTCAGATGCTTAGAAGCCAGACTCTCTTCTTTTAGAGGATTTTGTTAAGAAACTGTACAACAAAGGTCACCTTTGTTAGCAGTGATGTGGGAATCATGTTTTGTCATAATGACAGTGCATTTAGCTTTTGAGTATAACAGAAGTTATGCATTATTGTCAGAGGTTAGAAACAGAGAGGTCAGAAAGTCAGAAATATGTCTCATTTTCACACATACTTTCTGGAAAAAAACATCTAGACAAAGAATGTCAAGCAAGAGTGATCTTCATTATCCAGTGCTTAATGCTTTGTCCTCTGGGCCACTGTGCTTCTAACAGAATCATCATTATAGCAGTGTGATGCTGGCTATGCTTTGGCTTCACCTTCAGTTAGCTGGTTTGGACAGGTAAGTCCTTGGAGCACCACAATAACCATTAATTACATTCTTCAAATGAAGTACATCTATCACAAATGCCAGGCAGTGGAATATTTTTAACATAATACAAAGACTTCAAAATTAGTGTTGGTATCTCTTTTCACAAAAAAATATTCAGAAGGATCTGAGAAAATACTGTTTGCAATAGATCAAAGCATAAACATCTGTTCCACTGAGGGAACAATTTCCCTTGTTAATACGAATTAACTAGTTGAAATATATGGTGTAGATGCAAGGAAGAGATGAAGTGGTTCTTTTGATTAGCTTTTCAGAAACATAATAGAGGGAAAGACACAATTAAGAAGTGATAAATTTGTAGGGGAAAAGCCAGGAACACTGCAGGATAAACTATTTCATTCAAACCATTTCCTTAAGCAGATGAGCTGCATACAATAAATGGCTTTTCAATCCCTGTCATTTCCCTCTCCTCACACTGTTCTCACACATGCCCAAGCCAACTTTACCACTTACAGTTTTTAGTCACTTTGGCCAGAACTACTAGAGGTACATAGTCACTATAACATAATACGGAGCAGGAATAACAAATGTTAAACATCTTAAAATCTAGAACTCCAGTGCGTTTGATGTCTACCGTATTATCAGTGCATACTATGTCACTATTGTGCCTGTGGTAATTTATTGAGATCCACCTCTAAATCCTGCCTTCTTACCTTTCAAAGCTGAGGTAGACTAAACTATGGACTATCATTGCTTCAAGAAGAGAATTCAGCATGAAGTGAGCTGCTGCCCTTGGACCAGTCTCTCAACATTTTGACTGCAGTTGTAAAACAGGGCAACCCAACAAGGATTGCAAAGTAGCAGAAAACACAGCTGTACATAAGAAGAGTAAGTCTTTTGTACACTACCACATTCAACTTGGTATCTAATGCTATTTAAACAAATAATGGGCTGTTTTAAGCAGAGCTGCACTGATATAGTAAGTAAATCAGAAGGGATTTGAGAATCTGTGTAACATTTGGTAAATCAGCTGGGCAGGCAGGAGTTGGCTGACAGTAATTCAGTAATGA
This sequence comes from Lathamus discolor, assembly GCF_037157495.1. Taxonomy (NCBI): domain Eukaryota; kingdom Metazoa; phylum Chordata; class Aves; order Psittaciformes; family Psittacidae; genus Lathamus; species Lathamus discolor. The sequence goes on along the minus strand of NC_088887.1, from coordinate 65,977,082 downwards.
ATCAGAAGGAACCATTCAGTAAGAACATGAGGTAGAAATGGAGAGCAATAGAAGAGGAAGTCTAATCTGCAGTCAGAAAAGAAACAATACATTTAGAAAAGACAGCTAGGTCACGCAAGGTAGAGACAGCATACAGGTAATTTTTTAGGAATTTATTTTTAAAATGAGAAATGGAAGAGCAAAATAAATATGATGGCATATTCAAAGACTATTAGTTTAATAAATTGCTTCGAAGTGAAACATTGCGTAATAGGCAGAACAGATCCATGACCAATATGACTAAGGCTGCTCTTTTGGCTCGACTGTTACGTCACAACACGACCTTTAGCAGGTCACTTCAGGCTAGATCCAAAAAAGGACTCAGGCACTTTACATCTGACTTAGGCAGCTTTGAGGTACCCAAGTCTGAAAGTACAACCTAAGCACTGTGCTCAGCTGCGTACTAACCATGGGGGAGCTTGTTACTCCAAAAAGGCATATACATCTGCTGTTCAGTTCTTCCTGCACAAACACCACTCAGTCAGCAAGAGTGTGCTGTGTTAACTTTCAGTGGCCTATCAGTGGTTTTATCTGGACTGCACATTTAGGTTTCCTCTTTGCAGAAATATGGGCGCAAAGGACAACTAGTGCAAGCTGGGATTTCACCTCAGTATGTGCTCAGATCCAGCTGTGCTCCTTTTCTATTTTTCTTGGCAGCATACTGCCACGGATTCACTGGGAAGGGCAGAAAAATGGCTCAGCTTAGCTTGAACAGTAGCCTGGAAATGGCAAATATGTATCTGAGTGTGTATATCCCTTCACCCTGCCCTTGACTGAAAGAGTCCCTGAGAACAGAAACCCTGGTCCCCTTTTCACCTTATGAGAATACAGTCAACCTTTGCATCCACAGGGGACTTACCAGTAGGTCCATGCTCTGGATGGAAGGGAAATGTTTCTTGCGGCCTCATCTAAGTTACCTAAGCTGGAGACACAGCAAGAAGCTCAGAAGCCCACAGCTGTTCCTGCAATGATCTTGATCACCACTGAGCGTTAACTGTTACCAGATCATTAGGTGAAGTTCCCTCCCTTCATAACGGCTACTTGGGGTGCACCAAGCAGCATAGGCACCCCACACAGGTTTTCTAATGGAAACAATGTACAGATAATTGTGGGTTTTAACGCATAGGAGTTATTACCCACTCTATGAAGAAATGACACTTACTTACATGGAAAACACATTGTGGTATTTGGATGAAAAAAGCTATTGCAGGTATTAAAAGAAAGAAAAAAAAAAACCCAGTTTCTGCATAATTTGAAAGTTTGCTTTCATTCCAAATCTGTGTAAGAAGCATTGTCATTAAAGACACTGGATTGATTAAATGTCACAATTTGATTAAAGTAAAATAGCTCATAAAATATGAAATATGAATATTCCATGAATTCTTTGAAAATTGAATGGCTAGACAGAGAATAATCCTAAAAACCAACTGAAACAATTTCCACTTTCAGCTTTGCAATCTATGTATTTTGAGATTATCACTTCATGTTCATTAATTAGGTTCTTCTATGCTTTTTGTAATAAATTAGTTTCCTAAAGACTGATGAAACACACAGTATTAATATGTAATTTTTCATGCAAACAGGTAAGAATGTAGTTTTGACTTATCCAGAATTACAAATTTTGTGAGAAATTTCTGTTGTTTCACAGCTTTTAATTCCTTTTCCATTTCAGTGGCCATGCCTTGAAAGTGAAATATAAGTACCCAAACCTATGTTACAGAAGTGTTAGGTCTGTAAATAGGAGTATGAAAACAGGAGATGCTGCAAAATGAACAGAAATTATTTGTAGTAACCAGATGAAGAAAGTTGGGGTTTAGACCAACATCATTTTAGAGTCTGAAGAGCAACATTAGGTTGACCACACTGCACTTAGTGCACATTGAATTACACATTTCGCAATCCAACCAGTAATAAAAGATGCTGAACATATATAATGCATCTGAATTAAAGGTGACCTGTAAAGAATCAGTCCTATGTCCTTTCTCTTAGCATTTATGTGATGATCTCAAAAAGCATAATCTACATTTTTTCCACTGCATAAGAAATTCAGTTACTCTTTGGTTTAGATTTTGTGGTATCCAAAGAACTACTGAATTGTGACAACACATAAAGGAGCAAAAATTGCCTAGTTTTGGCCATGAGCTAGGATAAAGGACAGCTTACGTGATCATTGCTACAGAAAGGGATGGATTTTCACAACAATAAAATGGTTTTGATCTTGCTTTTTGTTAAAATTCACATTTTGTTAAATATTTAATTTTATAAAATAAGTAAGTTCCAACTAATTTTGGAGAAACTATTTACCTTTAAGTCAGATTTTTATCTAGTGTACAGAGTAACATATGAGTTATCTGAGACTACCTATAGGATTCTTGCAAACTTGAGAGAGTCCTTTGGTATGAATGGCATGAAAACACAAGTCGAGGAAAACAAAGGCCTTCAAAGGTGTTATTTCAGCTACCTTGAAGAGCCCGGGATAGGCTCTTGCTTCTCTCTGTGTACATTCTTGCTGACTTCTTATCCCTTCACCTACATTTCTACTGTTTGTAGGCTTATTAGCACTTCAGTTATTGAAAAAAGAGATTCCTTCTACTGCTTCTGCTGCGCTTTCCGAAGGAGAAGCTTCCACCTGTTCCGTGCCCCGACAAAACGCCGCAGCTCACCGCTGTCATGTACCGTGAATGCTGCCCTTCCTCGGCAGCCGGGACGCAGAGGAAGAGAAGCGGGAGCGAGCGAAGGATTTTTTGCCTTTATCAGTTCAGCCCCACCGCCTGCAATCGGTAACACTCATTTAAAAGCATCTGCAGTCTCACAAGGGACACCTCGCACCCTGGCGAACCACCACAGCAGAGCTACACGGCCCTCACTCCGGGTACCGGCTGGAGCTCGCCCCCCATGCCGGCTCTGCCACGGGCCGCCCGCCAACACCGTCGCTCCAGAGGGCCCCGGAAGGGCGCGGCGACTGCTCCCTCCTCACCTTCCCCCTTGACTTGCTTGCTTCCTTCCTTCCTTCTTTTCCCTCGCATGGGGCGGCCCCCTCGCTTCTCCCACCCCACGTCCGCGCTTCGCCGCGACCCGCACGGGAGGGATGAGGGTGGTGCGAAGGCGCGCAGGAGGTTTTAAAGTGCTTCTCTCCTCCAGGCAGGTTTTATGTGCCCCCCACCTCCGCTCGCGCTCAGCCCAGCCGCGAGCAGGCGGGAGCCGTTACCCACCGTTAACGGCCGTGGGCACGACACCGGACACCGGCAGTGTGCGCGAAAGGAAGGCGGCGGGGGGGGGGTGGGGGAAGGAGGAGGTGGTGCCGGCGCGCGCATGCCTGTGCTCCACACACACACACACAACCCCCTCCCCTCCATGACGCCCGCTGACTGAGCCCGCCCGACGAGGAGATCAAAGCCGGACCTGCGCGAACCGGGCCAGCGCTTGGGGTCGGGCTGGGTACCGGGAGCACGCGCGCGCGTGCGTGCGTGCGTGAGGGGGAGCGGCGTGGGGGCGGCCCCTGTGCCGTGCCCCGCCCGCCGGTTAAAGTGCCTGGGCGCCGGGACAGCGCTTGTCGGGAGTGTGGCGGTGCGGGAGCGGTGGGTTGTGTCTGCTTCCCCGCCGCTAAAGTGCTTGTTGTGGTGCTAGTGCCGGGCATGAGGGGCCGCGGAGCGCTGCGCCGCAGTGGCGGCGGCGGCGGCGGCGAGCACATGGCATAGCCGAGGTCGGCGGCGAGCGCCGGGCCGGGGTAACGGCGGTCTCGCGGGGCGAGCGTTGCTCTCTGCATGTGGAAAGTGAGGCGAGCCAGGGATCCCGGCGGCACCGGAGAGCACACGTCGGCGCGGTCCTGAGTGCCCGGGCAGCGGCGGTGGCGCCAGCCCGCCATGGATTGCAGCCTCCTCCGGACCCTCGTGAGCCGATATGTGAGTATCAACGGCTGGGCCCGTCCCGGAGGGGCCCCGGAGCCACCTCTGAGGAAGCTCTCGCCGGGGCTTCACCTCAAAGTGCAGCCCGTGCTCTCGGCACAGGGGCGAGCCCCGCCGCCTACTGAAGCGGAGGGTAGTGGTTAGGCTGCGAACGACTGTGGTTCGTGCGGGGTGGCCGCACCGCGCGGTGGCCCCGGGCTCGCAGGAAGGGCTCGGGTAGGAGTTCGTGGGTCCCATGAGTTGCAAGGCGGCCAGGGCAGCCTCAGGGTTGCTACTCGTGATTTCCTCTGTAAAGGGAAGGCGCAGCAGTTGTTAATGGGCTCCCTGCAGCCCTCTCCCCGGGTAGCTGGCTGCAGGGCTGGCCCTCGCTGAACCAGAACGGTTGACCGGAGTTCAAAGCACTGTCGCTTACAGTGTGCTGAGACACGCAGTTATCAAGGCAGATAAAACCTTAAGGTTTCTTTGTCTTCTGCCCTTTTTATCCCCTTCTTCTTCCTTTTTGTTATATTGTTTCAATCAAGCTGCGTTTTGTGAAATTGTCCAATTTAAATACACTTGAGGAGTGCTCGGAATAGTCTCAAGGTTTTGGGGATTCAGACACACTAAAGTTAGTGTACTTTGGGGAAAGAGCCAGTTGATCCTGCTTCTCGATCAGCATGTTTTCGCCCACCCATACAGTTTGAAGGAGCGAATCAGTAGTGCATTGGTGTGAATCTAAGTGTAAGTTGAGGTGCATCAGTGTGAATCTGGTTTTATTGAACCCCCAACAAATGTTCAGGATAATGGGTTTAGTAGATTGTTGGAATGCCAGTAAGCGCGGGCTTACACAGTATGAGCGTCATGGACTACCCATACCAGGGAACTACATCCAAAAGCAGAAAATTGCGGGAGAAATTTAAACCAAAACCAGCAAAACGGAGGGAGAGATGATTGGGATTTACAACTATAAATAATAGCTTTTCCTCTAACACAGAAGGTACTGTAAGTGAGGAAACTTCTGTGCTCTGACCAAACAAAAGTAAGTACACTTTTACGCTTGTCAAGGACTGTATCAGTGTGATACAGGCTAAAGCTTTTCTTCCAAGTATAAATGAAGAAAAATAGCAGAGGTGAAAAACTAAAACTGGATTTTTTCCAACCCCGTTTACATTATGTGGAATGCGGAGAGAATGGGGAAGGTGTTTACTGAAAGCAACTATGGATCTTTATAAAGTGGCCCTGAGGGAAGGGAGGGGAATACTTGAAATACAATGAAGTATTATAAGAGAAGCCGTAGCGTCTGGGGATATGCAAAGCCTAGGTGAGTTGTGCTGAGGTCTCTTTGGAAAGAGGCAGGATCAGTTTGGGTGTTGTGTTTGTTCAGCGCTGATCTGTGAGATTCAATTTAAGACTTTTTTTGTGTGTGTGCGTGCACATCTGGAGGCCGTACAAATAGCTCATTCATTGTGCACAAAGCATACCGTGGTCTCTGAATCTGTTCTGCATAGCACTGTTGTGGGACTCTCTCAAAGTAGGCTTATGCATGAAATATGAAAGCAACAGGGCTCAGATTAGCCACAGTAGTTCTTTTAAAAGATGATGTACATGAGAAGACAGTATGTTGAAAATAAGGTACTTGAGCTTTTAACTTGTGGACTATCACCACCCTTCTGCATTGCTGATGAGAGTAATTCAGCAGTCTAAAAGCTAAATGAAACATTATCATATCCCATGAGAGGAAGTATTCCTGTTTCCAAGATCAGACTACTTTATGCATGCCTAGCTGTTCTTTGTGTATTTTCACCTGTTGCTTCTTTTGCACTCCTGTCAGTTTAATTTTGAATTCTCTCTTCCAAGGAAAGATCATTTTGTAAAAGCTATAGTTAAGTAAGTGTGTTTGTTCATAATTTCTGTAAGGCTATTGATACCTGTGTATTTTGTATTTTCTTTTTGTGTGTGTTGGTGGATGGTTGTTTTTGTTTTGTTTGTTTTAAATCTCCATGGTTCTACTGTTTTTTTGTGCAGCTACAGCAGTGAAAATTAAAATGAATAGTTTGAATGCTGGGCCTGAAACTGGTTGTTGTACATGAGTAGTAGGTGCATATGTGAGCCATATCACTCTGCAGTTGTTCACCCAAGCTTTATGCATACCAGCCAGGCCTCACAGGGGTAGATGTGCTTGCCTCTTTCCAAGCTGCTTTTCAAAAAGGAGACAAAGCAGAGCTACTTCCGCAGGAGAGTCAGAGAGAATAGGTACATCTTGTGCTTATTTCAAAGTAAGCTCAAGCTTGGGTTTAATTAAAATCTGCATAGAAACTATTAATTGATTAAGGTCCTAGAATTACAAATTTTTGTGCTGCATGTTATGTCCTGGACCTGTTCAGCTGCAGGTCCTTACCAGAGCAGGTTGGTCTTGATTACCCTGAGAACCCTGGCTGATGCAGGGTGAAGATGTTGAGGCAGCTGGTAGCTTTGTGGTATGATCTTGGGATAACAAACAGTTGCTATGTGATTTATTAATGGAGACTTCAGATAGGATGGTTTCGAAGAGTTCTTCATCATTTCTTTTCTCTCCCCATACTATATGTTGTAAGACATAAAGGCATAGATTATGCACCAGGGTTCTTGTCCTGACTGTGAAGGTTCCGCCATTCCCTTTTCTCATACTGTTTTTGCAGTCACTGTCTTGAAGCAATGCAAAACAGTGCGTATCTCCAATGCCCTATGGAAGCATAATGATGAGTGGGTGCTGTCAGTTCGAGTTGAAGCCAGTTTCCTGGTTAGCATTTTCACATGTTTGTCTGCTGTTTCAACTGCATTGAGTGTTGTCTTTATATCTTCTAGGTATTCAGTGGCATGGGTTGAATAAGATAGATGTTCAGCACGCTAGTCGTACTGTAGTTCGTATCTCTTCACCAAGAGATGCTGTAGCCTCTTAAAAGGACAGAGGCAGTGATGTGTCTGTTACTAAATTTCAAAATTGGCATTTTGTTTCTCTGCCTCTTTATATCCATCCTGCAATATATTTTTTTTTCTTCAGCTGTTATTTCTTCTTAACATTAATGCAGCCATACAGTATTTACAGGACTGTTGGTGAAGAATTACTTTCTATACCAGTTGTTTCACTGCTGCGCAGCTAACACAAAGTTCAGTGTAGTTTTCAAAGTATCCTGATCTTCAGTCTGGAATACAGCAACATAACTTTTCTTGTGTCTACGATTATTCTGTATACTTCGCTCTGTCAAACTCTGACTTATAGCAGAGGTATCTGTAAGTAACAACATAGAAACAACTTTATATAGAGCATTTGTGCTGTGTGGAACCGCAGAATTTGAATAAGCTGTCTAAGATAAATTGACAACTGTTTTTTTTTTTTCCTGTTTTAATTTACACTTTCCAAATAGTGGAAATAATGGTTATGTAGGGGTAGTATGAAAATTGCCTTGGGGGGATTATGCTGATGTCCCATACTCTATAAAAATATAACTTCTATTTCTGGATGTTGCTTTTGCATTAGACACCATGCTTCTCTGTGTTCTCCTTGGATTGTTTGCGCATTCCCCAGAGGATGTGTGCTACCCCAGGAGGGCAGACTCACAGCCTGAGAATATGGAATGAGTGTGTACTGTCCTGTAAGTGTCATGCGGAGCCTGCTGTATGCTCAGTAATGAGAGGAACTTTTTAGCTTAATATTAAGCAGTATGCTATTCAGGGGGAAAAACAAGAGCACAATGATAGTTAAAACATGATTAGCTTCTGTTTTATAGTTAGATTATTTGGGACACTGTGGATGTCATTAAGCAGTGTGTTCTGCCCATGTAACTGCAGTTGCATTAGTTTTCTCTGGTAACTTGTTTCTTGCTGATCTTGGGACTTACAAAGTTCTTTGTTTATAATCAAGAGATGGCTAATAATCTTAAAACGAGTCTCAATGGCATTTTATCTTTCACAAAATGAACAGTTACTTTCTTCAATAAAGCATGTGCATGTCTTTTCTATATTCACAATAGCTGTTAGTGGATGAATGTGGATCTGGATATTCCTGAATATTGCAGATTTGAATACATCTGGACAATCTGGAAAAATGTCCCTCTTTGGCATATGTTTGTTTGGACATACAATGGTTGCTAAACATCTTGCAGCCCATGGTGACAGTCTGTTCTGTGTTTTATAAGACAGCTGGCCCTCATCAGTAAATGCTCCTGCCCAGGTTGATGGCTCTGGGTTGTAGAATAAATACTCTACTGGGTCAGAGGTCTGTATCACTGAGCAGTTTTGCCTGTGTAACATGGTATATTTAGAGATCCTGCCACTGTATCGCTTCTCTTTCAGGTTCTCCTGTTACTTTAGGATTATAAATCTGGATGTTAAGTATTTGTTGCCTGTGTACATATCTCTGAATGTGTGTAGTAGCAGATAAGGTTTACTTCCAGAAGAAAGTGATTTATTACAGCTGTGGCCTCTGGGAAGCTGCTGGCCTATAGTTCTTTAGATGTTTCTAAAAAAAAAAAAAAACCCCACAAAAAACAAACAAAACCCCAACAAAACAAAACAAAAAAACCCCCAACAAAAACCCCTAAAAAATTCTCATTCTCTCCTTTTGGGAGGTTGGAATAAATAAGTTTGCAAATGGATGCTTTATTTTCCACTTCTACAGAAGTGGGTTAACTTTAATCATGGTTTGAGAAGGTGATTGAGTAACCTAAACAGGAAGTTATGTTGGGGGTTTTTAGCAAGCCTGTGGCTTTTGGTCATTGATTTGGACAATTTTGTTGGGTTTATTGACAGTATAATTCTAAAACTGTTTTCTAATTAGATTTCCTAAGTGTTTTACATGTGTATGTAGTCCTAGTAGACAAAATGAATATTGAGCTTAAGGGTTTTTTCCATTTAACTAGCTTTGGTACAGCAAAGGTTGATAACTGCTTTGACCTGAAAGCTGGTAAGATTGTAAACCTCAGTGCTCTGTAACTTTGTGTCTAAAAGGACAGTCTATTTATCAAGTGTTTTGGATGACTTACTGTTCTTAATCTGAGTTCAGTTAATATATATGGGGGTACCCTTGCATTCCAGTTCTTTTGCTCACAGTTATTCAGCTTTCTCTATGCTCGCAGGCTGGTATCAAACTAGTGCTGCATAGATGTTAGGGTGCCTGTTAACATAAACACTTTTCTTTGCAGCTGTCACCTACAGTAAGTCAGAGGTTGCTTGTTTGTTTTCTTTTAATTCCGAGGATATAATTTGATGAGCTTTTTAAAATGATATATAAATGTTTTCATATATGGATTCTTGGTCTGCAAACTACTGATCATACAAAAGATGTGCTCGGTAGGAGCTACCTGTGTATTCACAGGTCTGCAATTGGTAACTTGCATTTTGTGTTTGTGTCTATCCCTGGCATGTAATGCATTTTTGTTATCTCTTGTGCAAGTCAATGTGTCATAATGTTTTCTTGAAACGTGAGATGCTTCCCTTCTCACATCTCTGCTTCAGTGTTGGTACCAGTTCTTCTTGGTGTGGAAGCTGTGACGGTGTGTCAAACAGCATGAATAAGTTCTGAATTCCTGTTTTCCCAAGCACCATTGCTTTGTTATTCTCTCAATTTGTTGGTTTTTTTTTTTTTTGGTGGGGGAAGGGAAGTGTCTGTATGAAGTATTGCCTGCATACTTCTTAGCTTTACTTACCTGAAAAGTTAATTCTGCTGAACATTGATTGTGGCTGACAGGATTTGGCACTTCAGCAAATCTGCCTCTTGTTTACTGGTAGTGACTCTTGTGTTCTGTTTTTGTAACAAACTGTTAAATGCTTCAGTATAATCTGAGGCTCAAAAAAACCCCGAACTCTCTTGATTCCCCTATCAGTTACTGCTGAGGGCTGAGGGGCAGTAAATGTAGGCTTTTCTTTTTTGTCCTTCCCCTACCCAATTAATTGGCTAATTTACACAAGAAAATCGTGATTTTCCTTTTCTTTTGAGAATAAACAAATGAAAACAGGATATTGCATATGCAAAACAGCTCACTTACAGGAACCCAGAGTACATATTACAAGCTGGTTGCTATTGACTACAAAATATTGCTCATCTGCACTCATCAGATGGTCTCTGATAGTAGAAAACACTGCTTTTGGAGCATCTAAATCGTAGAAGTATTTCAGTGACTTAAAATAGATCAAGAACTTTTAACCTTTCCATTTTTAGTATCAAAAATACTTGTCTCTTCTGAGATGAGAACTGGATAGTTGCTTTTGTCTGTTGATAGCATATTTTTTCATTAAAAAAATATAAATATAGTTCTGCTTTTATGCCTTTTCTAAAGCACCACAGAGTATCAATACCAAAAGCAGGGAGTATTTTTAAAGCCATTTTTTGGAATGGAAGAAGGTGAGGTGAACTGTAGCACATTTACATAGCTTAACATCTCTGATTGCTTTGCTCCTGTGTCATATGAGAGTAATTGAAACAAGCAGAAAGGTGGAATGAGATTTTCTAATAAGTTTGCTTTTTAAACCTGAAACACTCAGAAAGCAGTAACTGGGCTGACTAAATGTTCCATAAATACTGTAGCTGGCTACTGTTTGTGCTGTCAAGATGGCGATAATGCTGGGTGGTATCAAAAGATGCATGGCCAGCAGGTCAAGAGAGGTGATTCTCCCCACTTTGCTCTTGCGAGACCCCATCTGCAGTACTGTGTCCAGCTTTGGGGTTCCCAACACAAGAGGGGCATGGACCTGTTGCAGGGAGTCCAGAGTAGGCCACGAAATTGCTGTGAGGGCTGGAGCACCTCTTCTGTGGAGACAGTCTGGAAGATCTGGGCTTGTTCAGCCTGGAGAAGAGAAGGCTCTGGGGAGACCTTAGAGCAGCCTTCCAGTGCATAAAGGGGACCTACAAGAAATATGGGGAGGCAGCAAATAGTAATAGGACAAGGGGGAATGGCTTTAATCTGAAAGAGAAGAGATTTAGAATAGATACAAGGACTAAGTTCTTTACTGTGAGGGTGGTGAGGCCCTGGCACAGGTTGCATAGAGAAATTCTGGGAGTGCCATCCCTGGCAGTGTTCAAGGCCAGGCTGGGCGGGGCTTTGAGCAATCTGGTCTAGCCATAGGTGCCCCATCCCATGGCAGGAGGTTGGAACTAGGTGATCTCTCAGGTCCCTTCTAACCCAAGCCTAGAACTAAATTCTAGGATTCTATGAAAAGAAATTTGTGTAATCTGCCTAGGTTTAAGTGTGACTAGAAAACAGTTGTCTTTTGAGGAGCTGCAACCCAACAGTGAGATACCCCGTCCATGTCATATGCAGGTGTGGCAGGAAAGGAAACCAAGAGGAAACTGTGCCATAGAAAATACTGAGCAGATGTTTCAGCACCTGTTACGCAACTGGACTCAACTTTGCTGTTTGGGGGTGTTTGGGTATTTTTGCTTTTAACAAAATAGCCTGCCTCTCCTCATGTAAGTCTTTTAGTTAAATTATATTTTTCCAGAGTAATGCTTCTTATTCTTCTGTTTTACAATTATGCAGGGTAATGTATTTCTATTTATTATCTATTTATATAATTTATATAAATATATTTCTATTTATATAATTATCAAGGGATATTTCAGTTGAAGCTCATCCTGAGCTATGAAGCAGAATGACACTGGAATGCTATTATCTTCTCTGCTATAATTGCCATGGCAACAATTGCAGGTAGACAAGGCTAACTAAGGATGATTTTTCCATATCATGTAGACACCAGTTGGCTGGTGTTTGGGTTGTATGTGTCGTGTCCCGTCCCCCCGTCCCCGCCCCCCCCAATAATGACTGAGAAGCCTGTGACACAAACACCCTCCAAGTCATTGTGAAAAGCGTGGGGTTTTTTTATTATTTAACTTTGCTTTTAATTTTGTGAGTGTTTGTAATACTGCATTAAAAATATACTCTTTCTAGGAAGAAACTGGCAGCCTAGCCTGGGTTGTTCTGGGAGACTGGTGATATGAGTCAGTGGTTGGGGAGTTTGTTTGCAGCATCACAGAAGAACACAGGCTGATAATGCACCTAAATCTTTGTGAATCTGGATGTTAATTTCTCTCTGTTTTCTTCTTTCCTTAGGACAGGGATGAGAGTATTACCTAACTCTTACATAGAAGTAGTATGGGTAGATTAATGCTTTCAGGTAATAAAGTTACTGTCACAAGAAGGAAACTAGGTGTGGACATAAGCCTATAATGACTGTCTTGGGGTTGTTTTTTATTTTTATTTAAGTCTCGTCCTGCTACCCCCAATTACCCCTTTATTCCTGCATCTGCATACATGCATGCATCCGTGTGTGGATGTGTACAGAGGTACTTACTTAAATTGGCATTTGGCAATGTCAATAATTATGTGAAGAATTACCAGGGATTCAAATGTGTACTAGTTTTAAAAAAACCCAACCACAATGAGCAAGTAAAACCAACAAGTAAACAGGCTTTATACCAGCTCTTCTGTCTGATTACTGAGGCATGCTGTGAAATTGTATTCTGGGATGCTTGTTCTTGTTTATGTTATGGTAATTATTACAAGCATGAAAGCTTAACAGTTTGAAGATTTTGTCGAGACACTTTTCCATTTATTCTGCTGTTGCCTGTAGACTATTTTCCCTTTTTGAAATAGGAGACTGGTTAACATGTTTCCTTCATTAATCGTTAAATTCATCTAGATATGGGGCAGTGTGTGCAGGGGGAAAAGCATGCTTTTTTTTTTTCCTTTTTTTTTTTTTTTTTCCTGATGGCACTGAGTAATCGGTTTGCTTCAGTTAAAAGAGGATTTCATCTAACCTATTTTACATAGAGGATTAAGGACAATTAGGCTCTTCCTCTACTTTGCCACTAAAAGAATGTTGTAAAATCCTCTGAAAAGCACATCTGATGTACCAGAGAAGTTCTGCGCGATTCATGTTAATAATCAAAATAGTCGCATGCAGAAAAAGAATCTTTATGCATGAAGTACTTGTCTTGAGAGAACTGTGTGGATGAAATGGGGAGAGGGAAGGAATCGAATTGTTTACCCAGCATTGTCTCTAATGCTTGTAATTTACATTGTCAAGTAGATGTGTAGATGAACTGGACTGCATTAGCAACTTGCAGTGCATGCCTAGCATTTTATGTAGCCCTTCACATCTTTTTAGAGTACTATTAATGAGTTGTTTGCACAAATGATTATAATGGAGTACAAACACCAGTATCCACTGTCTGTGCTTGTACAACTATTGTATACCACTTGGAATGAATATGTTGCCTCTCTTGAGGTGAACCTGAATCGTTAGTGGCATTTGATAGCTAACATTAAATTGCTATAAACCTGAAGAAGGGTGATCCAGAAAAAGCTGAACTCTATTTATTTCATCATATTAATGAGGTGACTTTGTGTTGAATAAACTATAATTTCAAGGACTGACATAAATGGTGTTTCCTGAATGAGTGGAATGTTTGGCTCTGGGGTCCCAAAGCTGACTTAAAGGAGAACTGTGGTCTTCTGTTAAAATACATCTAATGTCTTTGCCAGTGACTTTGGCTTGATGTTATGCTTTTGTGTGACTTCTCTCTTCAGATGTTTTAATCCTGGTGGTACTTAGGCTGTCATTATGACTTCAGCTGTGTATGCAGGCCTGATGTAACAGAAATGGCATACCAATCACTGGATGCGTTTTGGGTAGAGTATAACAAATGTGGGGGAAATAATGTTGGGAAAGTTTGCTGTCCTGCTTATTCTGTGAGATTATTTCCTTTTCCTCCCCCCCCCCCCCCCCAATAACCACACCCCCTGAAAGCTCTTAAAAAGCAGGTTGCCATTAATCTTACAATAAAATGTGCCTATGTAGAAATAGACTCCTTAATTATGTTAAATATGATCTGTATGAGAGAAGATACTGCAAAAGTAGGCTCAAAACAGTTTGTTGACCAAGTCATAACTAAAAGAATAATTAACTTCTATGCTGATGTTAGCAGAAATATAATGCAGATAAGTTCAGGCAGGACATTTGTTTTGATCAAAAAGACTCCTTATACTATAAGCAGATTTTGATTTATTAATGTCAGTGCTTTTCTTTAATGCTCTGCAATTTTCTGTAAGTATGGAACGTACTGAAATGCTGTTGTTCATTGGCATTTTGTATGTTTTATAGAATAGGTGCAACTCTTCTAGTAAATTATGTGAGTTAGCTTTTCTTTGATTCATCAGTGGAATTATATTCACAATAAGTGTGATCTTAGGAGTTATCTTAAATCACATTCTAGCCTCCTGATCACCAGTATGAAGTTCAGAAAGCTTAACTGACAAAAGCCTTCTGTTCATCCAGGCTTTAAAAAAAAATAAAAATTGCTCAGGGAACATCAAGTATTACAGACATTGTTAAGTTAGTTTAAAATCTAGTAGACAGATTTTTTGAAATGTCTTGCACATCTAATTTTTAAAAATGCTTAGTAATTTTATCCTTTTGTACAGATTTTTCAATTCATAACTACCTTAAACAAAAGCAGTTCTAGGGGTTACACTAGAAATACACTTTTGATGCTGACTTTAAGCACTTTGCAGGAATGTATATTCTCTGTCCAACAAATATATAGCCACTTAAATACATAGCTAGTCTTTAATATAATAGGGGGTAGGATAGGGGCAGGTGGGCAAAAGCTGAGATGAAATTTTGTTCAGTGACAGTTATTGAGCACAACTACAAAATTCCTTCATCTTCTAAGATTAAAAAACCCCAACAGAACCAAACCAGAACTAACCTGCAGGGTTCTGTGAATGCTGTAGTATTGTTAATCTCTTAAACAGTGTTAACTGAGTGCTTACTATTTACAGTTGTCAGGTGGCCAGATGGCCTAATTTGTAGGCAATACTAGTATATTGGCACTTGGAGGCGAGAAATTAAGGGAAAATGCAAAAAACCCTCTGTCCTCAGCCCTGAATGGCGTGGTCATTTTAAGATGATTCATGAATATGTTGGCTTTTTAATGTTGTAAGTTTATCTAACATAAGGAGGTTAAGCTTCGCTACCTAATGGCAGTAACGGCATGAGAAATAATAGGAAAGCTTCATGTGCTTTTGGGAAGCAGTGTACCGTGATAGGCAGGTTGTACAGGCAGGTTGATAAAAGGATGATCTGGATTGTGGTTCTACATTTCCTGTCTCTTTTAGCCCAGGAGGTCTCAAATTTTAAGGACTTTCTTTATTTATTTTTTTTTCTTGAAGGTTCTTAAGCCCCTGACTTCCTTCCTGGGAAGTGAAAGGTTACAGTGTGCATTTTTACTTTGTTAATGGCATCTGCTGTAACTTTTTTAAGGAGCTCTTAGGTCAGCTCATATATATATATATATATATATATACATATATATATATATAAAGTAAGTTTAAAAAATATATTAAAAATAATTATTCGAGGCTAGATTATGCTGGGCATGTAGAATTAAAATATCAGTATTCCATTGCTATTTCCTTGCACATAACAAATATAATGTATTCTGAACTGAAAATAATAATACATTTACACATGCATTTGCTTTTTTGCATGTTAAAAATGATAACAGAAGCTAAACAAAGTTTGGTTGAGTCATGGTTGTAGTTGAGTCATGGAGATAACTGAACAAACTTTGAAGGCTCCTAAGACTGTAGCATTGTCTCTTATTCTTTCTTTCTCCCCCTGCCTCCAGTCAGACCACTTAATGCTGCTGATAATGACTTTTTGTTGCTGCAGAATAGCAGCTGCTTGGTTATGTGGCTTTTAGCTGATCTTTGAAGAGGATTATGATGAGGAGAAGAAGTGCTACTGCACTTTTTGCTGTGAAATACATAGCTGTTTCTTGGAGGTGTACAGGGGAAAGGCAGAAACATTATCTGTGCAGTGCCCAAAAGCACAGGAGCTTCCTGGCTAGTGCTGGCTGGTTAGATCAGTGCAGCAGTGGGAAAGCATGTTTGTGGTGCTGCTGACGGCTGCAGGCAGCCACATCTTGGGACTTCTTCCTTAAACTGGTTAAAGGCTTGATCAGGACTCCTCTTGAGTTTCTTGTAGTATGTAGAAAAGACCAAAGTAGTAATGTTAAGCAGGCTGATGTAGTAGCGTATAGCTCTTGTAAGAGCTTGTCACAAGAAACTCTGGCAGCAGAGACAAGCTTGTTCTTTTTTCTCCCTTCTCGATGGTCTTTTGGCTTGTTGATAGGGACATCTGTTTTACTTTGAGTGACAAACCATTGGGCAATGAGTGTGTGTGGATGCATTCCTAAAAGGGTAACTGTTGCTCTGGGTTTAAAGCTGAAATGGGTGAAGTCATAGCAACTTTCACTGTGAGGGAAAGAGTGCTGCCCAGTGCCAGAGTTCTAGATAGTGCTTCTAACTGGGATGCGGGTGACATCCCAGAGTCACTGATGAGTCAGGGCTGATTTGACAAGTTGCTGAAATCCATGGAACACTGGCTTGTTTTGTGTGTAGCGTCTGACATCAGAAAAGGAGTAACTGGGAAAGGGGTGGGAGTTCATATAAATGTTAAGAAGCTTTGTGAGTTATAGAATGGGGAGGGGGATTTGGGGTCTACAAACTGGAGAGAATGTTACTTAAAAACAAACAAACCAGCCACAGAACTCCAGTCTTTCTTCCCTAAACTAGTCTTGTCGTGCACTTCAGCAGCACTCTTATGTCATGTGGCTCGACCTTCCTGAAGTCCTAAGTGCAGTCAAAGCATAATGACTTCGGGGAGAAAATCAGCTATTATATGCTTAGCTTTTCCTCCCATGTGCATATTAGAACATCTTTTATTGAAATAAAGATGCTGGCCAGAACAGGAATCCCTTAGGATTGTGAAAGCCTGTATTACTTTAAACCCTTTCATGGGCAACTGTGGGAGACTGGTAAAGGAAGGCTTCTTTGGTTTACTGTGGAGGTCAGTGTCAAATGATTAAAAATCAAGGGTTTCTGTGCATGAAGACAAGGTGTATGTGATCTATTTCACTAAGGATTATTTGGAATGAATTAATTCTGAAAATAATTGTTTAAACTCGGTATTTCTAAAATGGGCAACAGAAACATTTGTTTAATGTCAGACTGGTAAAAAAATGCTTCATGCTTTTTAACTCTTCCCATAAAAAGTGACAAGATGATCTGGAGAGAGGTCTTGTAACCTGCAGTATTCTGATTCTAAAATAATAACTGTTGAAATTGCTGAATGTTAATTTAAAGGAAAAAATACTCTCTTGGCTTTTTTGCAGCCATCTTGATTTTCAGCTGTGAACAGATGGTTATAAGACATTCTAATTTAAAACAAGTTCTGTGGATAAAGCTGCATAACATCTTAAAGTGATGACCTGCAGACTCCACAGGTTGTTATTCTGAGCAGTAATTATACCACTTGGTGGGTTTGTTAGTTCATGCTTTAAGATTGCCATAATAGAGGTTCACAACAACTTCCCTGTGTTCATCTGCTGAGTAAAAACTATTGTTGGCATACCTGAGGCTTTAATAGCTGTAGATCTGACCAGGTTGAAGTGTTTCTCCTGGTTCCTGTTGTTCCAGTTACAGGTTGACTGCAGCAATTTTTCTTTATCCAGTTATTGTTATTGCTTCCTGCTGGCTTTAATAGTCCATATGGCTGTTCTGAAACTGTTTTCCATGAAAAAATGGATTTATCTCAAACTACTAAGTGATTTGTTAAACTGTTTCATGTTCCTTATTTCATATATTCATAATACCTGCGGAAGTCTTAACTTTCATGAGAGGATGGTAGTGAGTAGCTAGGTGGGGAGGGAGCTGTGGATGTGGAGCTCTTCTGGAGCCTGAAGAGGCTACGCACCTATAGCTTAATTTGGAAGCTACTGATGCATGAGTGTGACCTGAGAGGCTGGAAAGAAAAGCTACTAAGCTTTAAATAGTAACAAATAGTGAGAAAACACTTGTGCCCTTGAGACTTAAGCTGTTTGGTCTCAGCTTTCATGACAAGATAGTTGTGTCACCACAGACTACTGACTGTGGGGGCATGTGCTCTGAGAAGTAATTCTGGAGATGCATTTAGGTGTTGAAACTACATGTGTGTTTGGTTTGGGGAGTGTTGGAATGGTAGAATGAAGGTAGAAAATAGCATCAACTCCAGATGTCTGTATAAACAGACTTATTTATGCCATTACAATTAAAAAAACCAGAACACTTTGATAATTAGAATTCGCTGTAAGCTGTTCTTGAAAGACTTTTTACTAGGTTAAGAGTTGATGAATTCTGGAGGGGTTCTCAGCCTTTAAGTTGAGTAAAAGGTGTGTTTGGAAGTAAAACCCCCTAGATATCAGTGTACCTGACTTATGATTTCTTTTAAAATTTTAGCATGTTAACACAGCGGGTTTCTGTCTCTCTTAAAATACTAAAGAGAGAGGGAAGGTGAAAGAATATTCCATAGAAGAGAGGGAGTCCTTGCCTGAAAGAGGAGCTTGAGCACTTGATATCACGTGCTTGAAGTCATGTGTGGTAATGTGTCTTGTGGTTTCTGAGCTTGTGGCTGAGGGAGAACAAACTGTAAATACTTACCTGTTCTCCAGTTAGGTGGTCAATTGAAGCTTGCTGGAACTTTTATTTAGAACTTGACCACTAAGTTGGCAAATTAGGACAGCTTTCCTGCTTCTGATTGGAGTTTGCCCTTTCAGAAGAAAAGGGTCAAAGTGAATCGATCAGCTTAAGTGGTTTAAATTATGGGATGCACTCTTAAAATGCACAGTTTGAGAGAATGTTTTGAAGATTTGAAAGACTACTCAAGGAGGAAGATCTTTCTTCATGTCTTTGAAGAAGACTTCCGAAGGACTCCTTCCACACTGGCATCAGCCTTTCATCCATTTACATGAGCTGCTGCTCTTTGCTAAAAAATGTTTGTTTTCATTAGCAAATGTATTAAAACATCTGTTGTCACCTTGCAGTTTATGGGTGAGCAGATTGTTTGCACCAGCCTTTAAAACACTGGATACATTCCTGAAAAGGCTTTAATTCTGAGACTGGGCTCCATCTGTAATCAGTGCCAGAAAGTATACAACCCTTGCTCTGGATGGTATTTAGCCATCTGGATGGCTTTCTGAAGCACTGCTTGTCCAGCTTTGCTTCCTCTGCAGGTGGTTCAAGATGCTCTGTTCTTCTGTGTACTATCTCAGAATAATATACTGGGTTTTAAGCCCACATGCAAATTGTTCCACCACCTCAGTTTCCCCTTAGTGCTGCCTCAGCTAATCTTACTATGATTCCTGTCTCTTCTGAAAAGCTGTCGTTACAGGCCTTTTTCTGCTCGGGTCTCTTTGTTCCACAGTTATCCTCCTTGAGCCTGTGTTCTTACTTACACCAGTAGGGTTTCTCTGCAGTTCTTTGCCTTAGCTTGTGTATCTTCTTACATGCATGCCTTTTGAGAAGTTACAGAAAATACATTATGAACTCCAGATGAGTTTTCCTGGCCAGAGAAATTCCTTCCCTTCTCCCTTCCCATAGTCCAATATGGGTCATCTGATTCCCAGCTGACCAAATCAGCTGTTGCTGTGTGATGGACCTTTGCAGAAGGGATAAATTGTCTCACTTCCTTTGAAGATCCAACTTCGGTATCTGGAAAACTACAACCAACAAAATGTGCTTTTGTTATCTCCCTCAAACTGAGGTTTATCTCCCTGAACTGTATGGTTGAAAGGATTATGCCATACAAGGTTACTAAATATGGTTTTGCATGACTCTCATACTACAAACACAATGATGGCCATCTCTAGTAGTGATGAGAGTACCTTCTCTTGGTGAACATCAGTGCCAAAGCTTTATTTTAGTGCTTTCTCAAGTGATTAGTACGGAAAACAATGCAGCTGTCTTGGCAGGCTGTGCTAGGCAGAAGTGCAGTTCCTAATTTAGTAGGTATCTGTCTGCATTTGAAAGTGGCAATTCAGACTGGCAGCAAAAGAGGATTGAAAGCTGATAGTGAGCAGGGTAGCTATTAGCTTACTGTAGCTCAGGGCTACTCCATTCTTCACAGTGGGGAAATGGTAGTGTGTTCACTCTCTGCTCTAGGAGAAACAGATTACAGTATGGTCAGTGTTGCAGTCTGGTTGCTTGTTCTAGGAAGGAGGTTAGAAAATAAAGGCATCTTTTGAAATAGGTGCCTTGCTGTCCTGAAACTGAAGGCCTTGAAATTTTGGCCTGGCCCACCAGCTAGAAAGCAAGCTTCATACCTGGGAGAATCACCTGAAAACATTCCCAGCCAGCATTATTTTACTCTTGTCCAGGTCTGTTGTTGAAGATTTTTATCTAAATAATGATCTGATGCCCAGGCTGGGAAGTTTTTGTGAGGGCAGTGGTTGCTACTGCTCACTTTAAACAAAACTTAACTGGAAGCTTATCACACACATGTGATTTGCAGGAGGTTGTGATACAGAATATTGTCTTTTAATGGTTTTGTTGAGAGAGCCAGGTGGCTGTGGGAAGCATGTTCCCTCAGCATCTTACTGGAGACTTGCTGGGGAAAATCATTGTGTGTTCTGAGTCCAGCCAGAAACCACCAGTTGTGGTGGTTATTGCTGCAGTGCAAGCTGTAACTCTGTTGACTGGGATAGGCAGTTGTACTTTTAAATCTTAAGGTTGCAGTGTGATTGATAAATCTCGTTGTGCTCTGTGTGTTGCTTTGAGATATGGTTATGTGACAACTACTACATGACTACTGTGAGGACAGCTTTTACAGAGTAAAAACTCGGTGAAACAGTGGATTTAACATAAGGTTGGAACTTTCATTTACTGACAGGGGATGGGATACTGAAGATAGCATATTACTTTAAGGCCCTTGCATTCTATGTCATCTTACAGGTTGTTTTGTGAATGTTACACTTCTAGTTAAATTTGTTAGGTTTGCTGATCTGAAGGTAGAAATGTTGCTGGCAGAGGGCACAGATACACTTGTTATTGCATACGTAAACTTGATAAACATTTGTGATCTTTTCTATGTTTGTAACATACACTGATAGAAAGGTATATGGAGATAGTTGATTGTCTTTTTGCTTCACTGAAGATGCTTTTACTTAATTTTTTTCAGGTAGTGGCAAATGTCGATTTCATGGAAAACTCCTTGACACATGTTGACCTTGAAGCGAAGGGTTAAGCTCTCTTGTGCAGCTGCTTTTTGTTCTGGAAAGAATCAGCAGTAAAAGTCAGGCTGTCAGCTTTATTTGCATTTCCCAGCTATTGTCTGCTTGCCAGCATCTTTTAAATGTTTTAAATGTAGCTTTTGTATTTTGCTAATGCATAACGTTTGTATGCAGTGTTTTCTTGTGATGATGCCAGAACAGCCATACAGTAAATATTTAATAAGAGTGGTAAAGATTTCTTGTTCTCAGTGATCTAAAGTCCTGATGTAAAGGAAATGATATTGCCATTCTAAATTATTTATGAAGTACTGCACATAAAGAGATTGGGTTTGTTTGGTTTATGATACATAGGAGTAATGGTCTCAGTTTAGTTAAGACATAAATGCTGGAGGTGGTTTTTAAGCATGATGAAAATCCAAGTAATCCCATTTCTATGGCATATAGGTCTTCCTCCAAGATGGTAACTGTAGTACAAGTTGGAGGTTGGAAATTATCCTGTTGCTCCATGATTTAACTGACTCAATTTTAGGAGAGCTTGCCTTGTCTGAAAAGCAGGAATTGTTTGCAAGTCTTAACAATGGAACTTTCACATTTTCAAAGTCTATTTTTAAGGTGGTAGACGTGGCTAGCAGCTCTCATGGGAACATGAGTTTTCCTTATCTTTTACTAATCTTTAAAGATGACAATGCTTTTAGCTTCAGCTTCAGTGTAAGGGGAAAGAAAGCTTGTGAAGCAAGTGTGGCTAATGCTTTGAACATGTGACTGAACGTGTGGAAAGTACTTTTTCCTCTCAAATGCAAAAGTATTCATTGTTTGAGACTAGGGAAGAAGTGAACAGAAATAGTGAGGTGTAAAAGGTAAAAGAGATCAAAGCTGTTACAGAAGGAAAAAAACCAAAACCAACCCAAACCAGTGTGGGTACCCCTCTGTCCTGAGACATAAAGCTTGAAGCACAAGTCCTTGGATGCTTAATCGGTTGAGACACCCTGTACCTGGTCCCTCTCCCCTTCCTCACTATTAATTACTGTTCCAGTTTTGTTGCATGGAATGAAGAGTGATAAAGCTGAGGAGAACTGTGAAGACTTCAGAAGAAGAAGGTAGGAGCTTGCTGCTCACAGCAAGGACCAGCCATTTGAGGAGGTGGCTCTCAGCAGACAGCTATCATTTGCATAGTGTTGGGTGTGGTGTCCCTCCAGGTACCATGCCTCTCTTTAGGGATACTAAATTTCTATTTCAAAACTTCAGTCTGTGCTAGTGATGGGAGACAGGTACTGAGATAGCCTTTACCCAGCTCACTAAAAAAGAGAACCAGCAAGCTTGCCTGGCAAACAAATAAGGCTGTGTCTGAGAGGAATAACCCTTTTTCAAGTAAAAAGCTCAAGCATTCTTTTTCTCATGCCTCAACTCTGCAGCTTACTTTCAATGTTGGGATTTACTTTATGTACTAGTATTAATTTTGTCTCTTACTTATTCTCCTAACAAGTATATAAGATGCTCTTTTATAAGTTTGAGTGTATCTGGAGTGGGAGTACATTATTATCTTGAAAAATACATGAATGTGTCAAAAACTTTTAACATAAATGATCCAAATTCACTTTTTTGCACATGGATTAAGATGGATGCAAAGTACATCCATGGAAGTTAAGTTCCATAAAAATGAAATTCCTACCTTATATTGCATCTAAGTGGGATTGCAGTACTGTCTTTATTTTCCTTTAAAATAATGCCATTCTCAGGCCATCACAATGTGTGTGTATCTGGCTGTCTGTTTTCCACTTCTGTAAAAGTGAGCTTTCATAGCAGTAGTTTAAGGCACAGACATTATATTGCTCTTCAAGTAATGCCATGTCTAAAAATGCTGATAGTTACTGTTCTATGAGCCTGTTATATTTCTATTTTGGGTAAGACAGTTAAAGTCCTTGCCATCAAGATGTGTGATTTGTTTTGTGGATTTGTTTTGTTTGGGTTTTTATGCATTTTGCACTATAGCCTGGTCTTAATAAATACCCATGAATGTTATAAAATATGTTACAACAAAATTAAAAATGCTTTAATGTTTTCTTTAAAAAAAAAAAAAATTGGTCATCAGGTTTGGCTGAAGTCTACAATGATTTGCTTCAGAATGTGGTAGTGGGGTGTATTTAAGCAGTGGACATTATTAGATCCAAGAAATACGATGAAATCGAACTCACCTTTTCCATGGTTCTAATCCTTCAACAGAAGCAGCACAAAAGCAACTTTTGTCAGTGTGCAGTCTGCTAACTCCTCATGTCTCTTGGTGGACTGAAATAGAGTGTGCTAGTTAAATTTCTGAGTTGTGCATGCCATATCCTTAATGGGACGCACGATAGCAGATGTGTGTATGCTAATATTGCTATACCTGGAAAAAGTTACAGAACTTAAATTTCTGTGTTCTGAAGCATCCCATGAAATAAATTTGACAATTTGTTTTATGCTGTCTCTTTGGGGGCAAATAAAGATATAACTGTATACTGTGGGTATATCTATGTCTATACGCACACACACATATATATATATAAAATTATTTTTGTGAAAACAAATTGCATGCTTTAGATACAAGGATATAGATGTTCAGAGGAGGAAATTAAATGTGACCAAAAGAGGTGCATCAGCATTTCATGTGGCAGTATTCCTCCTTTGAGTAGCCCTTCTTGTCTCCTGTATTTGAATGCTGCACAAGTTCTTCTGCTTCTGAAATAATTCCTTCTGCTAAATAAAATAAAGTGTTTGGTTTGGTTTTGTGTAGGTTTTTTTAATACTGTCTCCCGTGTCTACTGGAGAAAAAGCAAATGGCCTAACAAAACAAACAGCCAATTTCTGACTTGTGTCTGGGTGAATCCACACTTGGATTTTCCTGCCTCTGTGTCCGAGCTTCTGAGAAACCCGTTTCTTTCCTGGGTTTCGTGCTGAAGAGCCTTTTATATGCACATGTTTGTAGTTCTCTGCTGTCCTTTTCTGAATGCATTTTGATACCTCCTACCAGAAATACTTTTAGCTTGCTGTGCTATTAGTTTGTTCTTTTGTAGGAAGGCTTATTATTTCTTTCAGGCTGGAGGAAGATCCTCTGTCTTATGTGGGAGTCTTCCTGTCCAGGGCTGCCTTCAAAGACTATTTTACCATTTGGTAAGCGAAAAGGATAACTGATCTGACTTCAGCTGTTAAGTGGTCTGCACTGCCTTTGCAAAGTTTTGAGTATACCTGCGATTCTTAAAAGTCCTAAAATTGGGTGGTTTGTAGGGAACGAAATGTTGAAACTCATAAGATTGAGTCAAACGTAAATTCCGGCCTTCTTACTCTGTTTATATGGAGAATAGCTTCAGAATATGTTCCTCGTAGCAGAGCCATTCCTTATTTCTTTGAGAAAATAAGTAAGGAGACTGATGAAAGAAAGGAAAACTGAATAAAGTACTGTTCTTACGATGTTTAACTCCTTGAAATAAGGGGAGGGGAAAATTACTAGCTTAGCTTTCTAATTAAAAAGCATCCGAGAGAAAGGCTGATGAAACAAATTCTTCTAAAATGGCTGGTGATCAGCAAGCCATGCTTTCAATAGAAAGGCAAGCTAGATAGAAACAGATTGTCCATTGAGCAAATGCTTTTCTTGTAGAGATCTTAATACTCTTGATTATTTTTGTTGATTTGTTGTAGGTACATGCAGCCTTTCATGTTGTCCTTGAACTGTCTCCATGCATTAGTGGCCTAATGTAGCTGTAGGTCATGCACTTTTCCAATTCTGGTAAAATAAAAACAACTGTCATGGAAAAGTTACAGGCAAGCAAAGAGCTACAATTTGGTGTGGAAGAGAAGCAGGGAGAGAGTGAAACTTTTAAAAGTGATATGAAAAACTCACTTGTTTATTAGAGCATACCATGTTGTGGACTGGGACTTTAATTACGTGCTTCAAGTAATTAAAATGGTTGAAGAATTAAACACATGTCAGTGTTTTTCAGTTTAGGTGTAAACTTAAATTAAACTCAAGAGAATTCCTAGCCCCAGTTCCAAAGGTTAGTTAGGATACTTACTGAAAGATGCCGTTCCCTGCATGAACTGTTTCTGTTACCTAGGAATCTGGAAGGTATTGGGAGTCAAGAAGTATGAGAGACTAAGGGTATCCTTTTTTTTTTTTTCTGATTGTTTTTGCAGAAGTCCCTGAAGGCTTCTATTGCAGCACAATTTGTTTGAAAGATGCCTCCCTGATGAATACACTGTAAAGTGTGTTTTGTTCTCTTGATTAGCAATATTACTGTGTACCACAGTGCTAACATTGCTCATCTACCACTTCAGAGATAGCGATAAAAGCCTAATCAGTAGACGCAACTGCTCAGATAATGACACTTTCCTACAGTACCATATTTATAACATTGATGACCTAGAGTAATTTGACTCTTGGTCTGGTATTTCTGCAGTAGAGGTGGAAATAAATGGAGAAGAAAGAAAGTGTTGCCTGTGTAAAGAACTAGAAAATGATTTTTCTAAAATCAATTTAAGATTTCCTCCTCTTTATGTTCTCTGAATCTGGTGGTATTGTGTACTATCATGCCAGTTGTCAAAAGACAATTCACTCAAGTATGGTTAAGTAAATTGTTTGAACTTAGAATGAAGTTTTATTTTCTTGTCAGTTACTGCTCTGTATTCATATTACAGCCTTCAAAAAGTTGTGTTTTAATCTTAGAGGAGAAAGCCCTCACAATGTATTCTGATGCTGCATATAGATGTTACCCTACTTCTGTATACTGAAAAAGAAAAAAAAATCCCTTTTTACTGTAGAGTTATTTCAGGATGTGCCTCTAATGTAATCTCTGCTCCTTGTGTGTGCATGTTGGAAGCTTTTATGTTGTAATGCATCCTGTATGCGGCTGTTACGCATTGTGGATAACTTCATTCTCTCTATTACTGGCACAGCTTTCTAATGTCTTTATGGAATGGCCTTCCCTTTCAGTGTTCTCCAGCAGTGATACTGTCTTGAAGCATCCTTCTAACTATTACTATACACTGTGTGAGTCTGCTTCAAGGGAAAAGCGTAGCTCTTATTTCTCTAGTCATCAGGTCTGTTACTGAGAAAGTGGAGTTTAACAAGTGACAGTTGCCCAGTGGCAAATGAACATTTGTTCATTGAAATTTTTGGGTTTTGGGACTGAATTGTTACTGAATTCTTTTTTGTTTTAGGCTAAGACGCGCCTAAGCCACCAAAAATGAAAGAAGGGCACTCAGTGGGGACTGACATGCAGTTTAGATTTCTCAGGAACAAGTTTGTATTGGTTTAAGTCCTTAAGACTGAAATGGCGAATGAAAAGACTGAGGTATTGCATCAGGTCATCTGAACATCTTAAAGCTGAAAGTGGCATACAGCTGATAGTTTTACATTCCTAAGAAAACCTGTTGAGTAGGATGACTGAGAAACAAAATGTTAGCAATTATGAAGCAAGTATTTTTGTTACAAAACAAGATTATTGGTATTCTTAAGGTTTGGTATTCTGTATGTATTGGTTTATGGAGTGAGTTTTAAAGGTAGTTGTTCATATGCCTGTTTCTCATGAGGATAAGCCATCTTATATACAATTGCTATTAGAGGAATTAAATGTTTTTAGGAACAGATACCACTGTTTCTAACACCCCCCACCGTTTCCCCCAGTACAGTGCAATATGTAATGTATTTAATATGTTCAAGAATTCTTGTAATTTTGACCTTGGGAGATCAGTTAGGTCAGTACTGGGCATGCTTGAAGACTTAACCAAGGACTTGAGCTGGGTGAACTGGACAAACTTATTTCACATACAGTGTGAATGCTGAGTTTGGGACAGGATAAACTATTTGGCCAGGGTCCTGCAACCTAGTGATAACAGTGAAAACTAGAATTCATCCAGTGAATGCTCTCAGCAGAGTGGGCTTCCTGGTAAAACTGGTTGACTAAAATTAAGGTTTTAATCTTTTCAGCACCATCTGACTGCAGGTATCTGTCCACTTGCAAGACTGGCAGATGTGGCCCAGTGTGCTGCAGGGTGGGTAAAGCAGTGAAAGCACTGTGGAGTGACTTGCCTGCTCTTGCCTTCTCCATATGTGATTTCCATGTAACTATTAGCCAGGCATTAGCACTGAGAAGTCTGTACTTTGAAGACAAGTTAAAGCACACATCTGCCTGATACCTAATTTTGATACTCTTAATTGCTTATTACACTTACATCAATATATCGAAACAACTAAGCTATTCTGATCTCAAACCTTTCTTGAGCTTTTAAGTTAAGTATTTGAAGTGAGCAAACTCTTAGCTTATGTGATAAAAATACTCAGGAGTGGGGAGAGACAATGCCAGTTGGAGGTACCTGAAAAGCATTGGAGGCCCCTCCTGGGAGGTATTAGCCCCTTAGAGGCCCATCTCCACAAGCCGTTGGAAGAATACAGGGGTAAAATATGGGCAAGGAGAACCTGGAGGAAAGCAAAATTCTGTCTGGGGCTGCCACAGGAGATCGTCAGCCATGTTGTCCAGAAGTGAAGCCACCCAACGCTGTCTGAGCATATTTTGGGCTGAGGGGGGAAAAGAACATTTCAGAATGGCACAGGACTTGCTATGGAATATTTAAGGGACAAACCAAAGGTGGAGAAGAGGGGCATCTGTGTCATTTGGGGAGGAACAAGTGTGGGGAAAATAGTGGGATAGGGGATAAAGGTTGTTTGCATGTAAATAGGGTGTTTGTTTGTATGCTTATCTGTCCATAGCCTTCACCTGCTCTGTGGATCCTGTCCTGTCCTAGTTGAATTACTTTCTCTTTTTCTGGGTGTGTGTGATGGGTGTTTGAGCACAGTGACTTGAATGGGATCACGGTTGGCCTGTGGTACCAGCAACTGCAGATGCTGTAATGAGAAGACGTAAATGCCAGTAACTGGAATGGGTGCACCAGTGAGTGTGAACCCTAGCAAAGATCAAGCCTAAAAGACAAGCATGTGTGTATCTAATAGTGATACCATGGGAGGAGCTTTAAATAACATACTGTAGAGATTACTCAGTGTCGCTGTAAGTGCACTTTTTTTACTACACTTTTCCTGGCACTTTGTCTTCCTTATATTTTTGTTCATGTCAATGATTAGCATGTTATTAGAACAACAAATGGAAGTAGTTTATGTTGACTAAATGCCAGGAAGAGATGTGCTAGCAAGATGTACACTTAGGACCTTAGACATCTTCCTGATTTGTCTGTTTGTTTAAACTCTACTCAGTTATCTGCAGTGTGATGATACCTGTTATGCTTGGCAGTATGGTAATGCACAAGGTATGTCATTTTAACAGGTGTTGAGAGATTAGTCTGAGCAGCTCAGCTGTAGCTTTGTGCAGAAAAATAGACTGTAAAAAGCAGTGATGCTTATATGGAAAATAACTCCATTTCCACTTCTCGCAAATAAAGTGGTTTATTTAAATAAATAAATAAAAGCAATTTCAATCTGGTTTTAGCTGTGTTTTTATTTGGGGGAGTGGGCATATCTTTGGGTTTATGTGTTTCCTTGAGATCTCACTGCTGGGTGAGCACTTGAGGTTCATCTGATTTGTTGTTATGATTTTAATGTCTATAATAGAGGAGCCTGTGGTGAATGAGGGAATGGTCCTCTGCTTTCCATCTGCTGAAGTCACCATGCAGAGTTGATGAGCAGATTCAGACTTAGCTGCTAGGTAGAGGAATTTGGACTTTTTTTTTTCTTGTAACTGTTCATGATTTCACAGGCTCAGGCTGGGGCATGCTGAGGTGTCACCATCAGTGCTTACGAAGGTGTTTTGTTTTTTTTCCCATAGGAGGAGGAAGCACAGTGCTCTGAGGGAAGCAGAAACTGGCAGGATTGAGCAGTGTGGCAAGGACAGTGAAGCTCTTCTAATTTTGCAGTTGAGGATTCTGTTTGATTGCTTCCTAAACATTTTGGTACTGAAATATCTTTTCTAATCAGAATAAAAAGTTGAAACAGAACGAGAAAATGTGACTAGACAATATTTAGCAGCATATGTATTGGTGGTAGTTTGCTAGTCATGGTAGTTCTTAAAACAACAAAACCAAGAAGCCTCCAAACTCTTGGAAAAAAAATAACCATAAGCTAAACCAAGATTCTCATTCTGTGTCCTTCTAGAAGCAATGACTATATAATGTGACAAAAAATGAGCATACTGTAATCTAATATGTCATTATTAGTGTAATAAGAAAGCTATTCCATGCTCTACTTGCTTTCATGCTGCTAATAAAAGGCTGCCACACTACATTACTTTGTTTCTGAGCTGTGACTTAAAATTTTCACCCTTCAAGCAGGCCAGATTCAGTGATCTGATGCCCACTACATTATTTCATATATGGAGTCAGATGAAGTGACAGAGTAGCTGCAGGTTATAAAACATTCCAAGAGGATGCAACAAAAGGCATCATGAGACTTTGACAGGTAGTGAATTACATCAGAAATGTAACAGAATTGAACAGAATTGAAAGGTTGCAATGTAGTTCAGTTTGATGTAATAATAAATGTAATGCAAGTATTTTGCTGTATGCTAGCATTTTTTAACGAAGCATGCATCTAAATATGTAGAAGCTATATCCTTATTGGAGAGCATCTGAGCTGAAATTAGCTCAAGACTGTAAGCAAGGATTGTTGTTTGCCATACTGTTGCTCATCTTTAGCCAGTTGCTAACACCTGCTGTTAGTGGAAGTAGTAATTTGTCTGCTGGTTTGTTTCAACCAAATCTCATTGTCTCTGGACTGTTAGGCTAAGATATAGGACTGGAGAATCGTTTAGGTTGGAAAAGATCAAGTCTGTTACCCTAACACTGCAAAGTCCACCATAAGCCACAGTACAAGTTGTTGTATCAGTGCCATGCTCTTAGTGATTTCAGGACCCCAATAAATACACCTTGAAAGTGGTGTCTCAGCTTGCTAATGAGAAAGGGTTAAGCAGTGATGGCAGAAAAGGGGAATTGAAAGAAAAATCTTGCACAGGAGCCAGAAGCATGCCTCAGGTAAGAAACAAGCTTTTTAGGCATTCTCAAGGACAGTCCAGTAGTATTGAAGAAGATGAATCTGGATTGCTGGATGTAGCTTGCTGGTGGAGACGCTGAAACATATAATGAAAAATGCTTGGCTGAGAAGGAGCTGTCCTAAAGCAGTACTTGAGAGGCAGCAGTGTGAAATGAAGGTGTGCTGTGAGCTGTTAGACCTCCCAGGAACTCTCAAAGGGCTGAATGTTTTTTTTATGAAGAGCTGCTGGGAAGTGTAGGAGAGGGTAGTGAATGGGCAGGTGAATGGAAAATGCAAGGAATTACTTTCAGGTCCTGGGGATTGTAGATGCACTCCTCCTGGGGTCATAATTTGCTGTAATAAAATGTAAGAAGAATACTAGCTTTATTGTAATAGATTTTTATTATTCCTTAAACTGAAAACAGAAACCTGACAGCTGTAGTAGAAAAGTTTCTTTGGATAGTATTTCACTGGGCGATGAAAGCCCAAGGAAAAAGACTTTTGTCCCTTTTTGTCTCTTTCCTGAATTTTACTGTATCAGCAAATGAAGTCCTCATAAATGGTACATGTGAAAATAGACAAGCTGATTTAAGTACAGTCTTGTGTGCTTTTGTCAAAATGCTGTGTGCTTTTTTTAAAAGGTCGTAGACTGAAATAACTTTTAAAATGAGTGCACTGATGCTGGGTTTTGAGAAACTTGATGGAAGAAAGATAATGAGACTGCCATATCTGGGTACAACTAGGTAGGAATTCCATTACAGACGAGTTGCTTTAGTAGAAATATGATGTATGATTAAGGAGAATGGGATCAAGTCAGAAGTGTTAAGTGCTGTGTAGTGCGATGTGCCTTAAAAGGAGATGAAGTGGGCTAATACTGTAGCTATGCTGTTGACCACATAATCAGGATACTGACAATTTTGTAAAGTGTGAGAAGGCATGAAAGAACACAAGGAAAAAGTTACAGTAATAGCAGTAAACTTAATTTGCTCTCAGGAGGAAGAACAACAAATCTCTCAACTGAATATGGTGAAGAAACAGTATTCTTTTTTTTTTTTTTTTTCTCAAGGATATACTTTGATCATCTGCATCGATGTGCAAAGAGGAAATTTTAATTTTAAGGAATACAGGAGACCTGGTTCAAGATCTTACTAAGCAATCATCTTGTAAACATTACCTGTTTTGAGGTGGTGCTTGGCATTCCTGTATGAACAAAAGCACACTTTTTAATTATTTTTTTAATTATTTTTTAAAATTTATATATGTATGACTTCCCTTCCCAAAAACTAATCAAGCCTCATGGACTCAGTGAAGCCAAATAAGAGGCATTGAAGTGTAGCTGTGAAGGTGTCTTGTGTATGTCACAAAGACCAGATAAGGACAGCAAATGAGAGATTTAGAAGTAATGTATATTTTTAAAAAGGGTTTAAAAAATATAGAAGAATCTACTGGTCAAACAGAATGGAGAAAGCTGATGATAGTGATCCTTCAGAAAGCTGTACTCTCTTCTTCCTTCTGTTTTCTTAGATAAGAGTGCAGATTTAAAATTAAAACCCTAAGATAACATCTTTATCCATGACAGTGGGAAGCATGCGTGAAAGGCTGTATGCTAAGTGACACCAGGGAATCCTCAAGAAAGGTGCTGCTACAGCAGGCAAGCCACGGGAGTTCTTTGCTGTAGTGTTCACTGCAGAGGACTGTAGAGAAATACTCAGACTGAAGCATTTCTTACAGGGGTTGACAAGAAGGGCTTCCTTTTTATTAATGTGTTGAGAGTAAAATGAATAAGAGAACATTGTGCAAACCAGATGATACACACTTAAGCTGTAAAATACCTCAGATATGGAAGTGTCGGATTTTTTGTCATAAGTATGTAATCCGTCCCTTAACATCAGGCTGTGTGTGCCGGAGGAGTGGAAGGTGCAAGTGCAATACTGTAGAGGCCTAGCAGAGGAGTAAAACTGGGGGTTTCAAGGAAGTAAAGTATCATAAAAATTCTGTGAACAAATAAATACAATAAAGGAATGGCTTTTTTTAGTTACAGGTTATGCATCACAAAGCAGTTAGAATCCTTTGGAGGAGAAACAAGTATATGGCTGGTATAATGTACTTCGATTTATAAAAAGCATTTGACAAGACCTCCTGCCAAAGGCTTTTAAAGGAAGTCAGCTGTTGTGGATTAAGAGGAACTGCCTCCTGTTGTATTAATAGCTGGCCAGAAGATGAGGAAAAGGTAAGACTAAATGAGTTTCCACAGATATCTTTCCAGTGGACACTTCAAGGAGGTATGCCCTCAGAAAATTCATACATGTTCTAGACAAATGAACAAATTATGCTGATGTTCAGCTGGGAATAAAAAATTATATAATCCAAAATTGAGATGTTTAAGAGGAATTTCAAAATACAGAGGAAGTGGACAATAAGTAGTTGCTGGTATTCAACACTGCTAAATGGAAAGTAATGCATATTGCAGGGAGAGAATGAAAACAATTCTACTTACACGGCTGCCTTAATACAGTTCTAGTTAGTTGTGATCCTTTGGGAGAAATTTTGTTCTTGTGGGTAATTCTTTGAAGGCATAAGCTTTGTGCTCAGTAGCTGTAAGAAATGGATACAAAGGCAGAAGTGTTTAGGGAAGGAACGGGACATGAAAAACAAAACATTACTGTTACTCCTTGGTGTAACAAAGATGCTGCATGCATCTTTGGTCACTGCCTCAGACCATGAGTAAATCTGGTAATGGTGACTGGGATAAACACTATGGTATGTCTTTCATTTGAGGGAAAGCTAAACAGGATTGAGTGGTGAGAGGAAAGTCTGTAGGTTAAATTTAAGCAGGAGGTTCTGGAAAAGGGACCCAAAGGGTGTGTTTTCATGCTTTTATCCTCTATCAAGTCCCACTGCTTCATTGCAAGGGAATTTCCATTACATGGATTATTGCATTAGTATGGAAAGATACTTTGCAGAGTGGATTTTATGGAGAGGGCTACAGAAGATCTTAGAGAAGAGTCATAATGAGTTTAAGGATTGATGTTAAATATAAGAAAATAAAGTGCTATAAAAAAACTTTTCAAGGCATATCAGTGATTCTGTAGTCTATGAATGTCTCCCATGTAAAACTTTGCAAATTTTGGTTTTGATTATCTAACTATAGGAATGCAGATGTGGGTTAACTTGGGCATGTGAACTTTGAAACCTGCAGAACAGCATTCTTAGTAGAGGTGTTAATGACCTACAGCCCTGATTATCCACAACAGGAGAAGCTGTAGTGAAAACTTTGAAACCGAAGCTGCTTTAATTTAGTCACCTTCCTTCAGGCCTGCAGTGACAGCTTTGGCCATAACTTTCACCTTCTTAAAGGGAAGGATTTTGTTTCCTGTTCAGAGACACTGGTGAGTGTTTCTGGGTCAGGTTTATGGCTAAGCACTGCTGCTTTTGTGAAGAGGAATGCAGGTGGTACAACTTCAGTTATGGAAAGTTTTTCTGTGTGTCACCTTGAATGACTCAACAAATGGACGAGCTGAAAAGTCTCCTCCCTGTGGGTTGTGGTGGTTGATGAGCACCTACCATAGATTGTTTTCACGTATTATGGGTAGCAGAAAGAAAGCTCATCATCTAATGTAAGCTGCTAGAAACAAATCTTAAATTTGATGAAAGAAAGTGAGGTTGTTAACCCTTCCTTTTGTTTCCCAAAACACCAGTGGAAATCCACCACATTTTCCTGGATATTTCCCTACCACAACCACCTCTGTAAGCTGAGTAAAAAGAAAAAATAGGCAACTCTTCTCACATGAACTGGATAGATCTGGCAAACAGTTTTGTTTAAAATTCGGGATTTTTCTCTTTAAATTTTCTGTACTTATATTTATGTGCTATGCAAAATAGAATAAAATTGTAGTTTATGCATTACAAAAAGGGAACAAAATAGACTAAATTGTAGCTTATGCATTACAGAAAGGGAGCAAATAAACTTTTTTATATTATTCCAAACAAAAAGGGTAACAAGCAACCTGTAACAAGCAATTGAACAAATATTATAAGGTCTAACAAAATTTTCAGAACTCCTTTTAGAATCATGGAATAGTTAGGGTTGGAAAGGACCTTAAGATCATCAAGTTCCAACCCCCCTGCCATGGGCAGGGACACCTCACACTAAACCGTGTCACCCAAGGCTCTGTCCAGCCTGGCCTTGAACACTGCCAGGGATGGAGCATTCACAACTTCCCTGGGCAACCCATTCCAGTGCCTCACCACCCTCACAGAAAATAACTTCCTCCTTACATCCTATCTAAACCTCCCCTGTTTAAGTTTTAACCCCTTACCCCTTTTCCTGTCACTACAGTCCCTAATGAATAGTTCTTCCCCAGCATCCTTGTAGGCCCCCTTCAGATACTGGAAGGCTGCTATGAGGTCTCCACGCAGCCTTCTCTTCTCCAGGCTGAACAGCCCCAACTTTCTCAGCCTATATTCATGCGGGAGGTGCTCCAGCCCCCTGATCATCCTCGTGGCCCTTCTCTGGACTTGTTCCAACAGATCCATGTCCTTTTTATGTTGAGGACACCAGAACTGCACACAGTATTCCAAGTGACGTCTCATGAGAGCAGAGCAGAGGGGCAGGATCACTTCCTTCGACCTGCTGGTCACGCTGCTTTTGATGCAGCCCAGGATACAGTTGGCTTTCTGGGCTGCGAGTGCACACTGAAGCCAGCTTGTGTTCATTTTCTCATTGACCAACACCCCCAACTCCTTCTCCTCATGGCTGCTCTGAATCTCTTCTCTGCCCAACCTGTAGATGTGCCTGGGATTGCTCCGACCCAGGTGCAGGACCTTGCACTTGGCATGGTTGAACTTTATAAGGTTGGTGTCAGCCCACCTTACAAGCCTGTTGAGGTCCCTCTGGATGGCATCCCTTTCCTCCAGCATATCAACCAGACCGCACAGCTTGGTGTCATCAGCAAACTTGCTGAGGGTGCACTCAATCCCACTGTCCATGTCAGCAACGAAGATGTTGAACAAGACCAGTCCCAACACCGATCCCTGAGGGACACCACTCGTTACCGGTCTCCAGCCGGACATCGAGCCATTGACCACAACTCTTTGTGTGTGGCCATCCAGCCAGTTCTTTATCCGCCACCTATCAAACCGATGTCTCTCCAACTTACAGACAAGGATGTCATGTGGGGCGGTGTCAAACGCTTTGCACATGTCCAGGTAGATGACGTCAGGTGTTCTGCCCCTGTCCACCAGTTCTGTAGCCCCATCATAGAAGGCCACCAAATTGGTCAGGCAGGATTTCCCCTTAGTGAAGCCATGCTGGCTGTCACCAAGCACCTTGTTGTTTTTCATGTGCCTTAGCATGCCATCCAGGAGAATGGGCTCCAAGATTTTGCCAGGCACAGAGGTGAGACTGACTGGTCTGTAATTCCCCGGGTCTTCCCTTTTCCCCTTCTTGAAAATGGGGGTTATATTTCCCTTTTTCCGGTCATTGGGAGCTTTACCTGACTGCCATGGTTTTTCTAATATGATGGCCAGTGGCTTAGCAACTTCATTCGCCAGGTAAGGATGCATCTCAAGATGATTCACATCAAAGAAAAAAAATTTTGTGTGCATTAAGCCTTCGCTCATATATTCATTCTTTTCTGAGCAGAATGGGAAGCCCGCTAACAGTGTGTAATTCTGTAATAGAGTACTGTGAGTTTTGAAATGGGGTGGGTTAGTTTTCTCAGATTTCAGAACCAGCTCAGAAATTCTCATTTTTTTTTTGTTCACATATTTTTCAACTAATCTCTATGTTGCACTTCCTCCTCTGGTGTAATTTTCTCCATTTCAGTCCGTGTTTAACTGAGCCCTTCCTCTTCCTTTGTCTGACCTGTTCTTCCTTGCCACATACACAAACTGTTACAATTTAAGAAAATCTTGCTTTATGAAGGTTTTGTTAGTTTGTGCAAGAATTTGTATGAAAATTGGCTATGACAGGATTAAGATTGCAGAGGGCTGGAACAGGTTTGCCTTTAGGGACTATGACGGCTGGAAATAATTTATTTAAAGGTAAAAATATTTGGCTTCATTTGCAGTTTGTGTGTGCACCAGCCTTATCTCTAGGCAAAATGCTTCATGAAATCAACCCGTGATAATTTCTCATTTCTTTGAAATGCTAAAATGTCTATTTAAACATTCAGAAATCCTATTACTTGTTTTCTGAAGACTGACACTATACTAAAACTTGACCACTAAATTGCTTCTTTCCCATTTATCTTTGTGTGTGTGTGTATGGTTTACCATTTACACATTAAACTATTTAATCCTTTTTCCTACTTAAATATTGTTAAAGCAGCTAATTCTGTGTAATGGGGGTCACTGGCTAAAATGATGTGTACTACTTAATTATTATCTGAACAGAAGGAACAGTGTATGAGAGGGCAAGATTAATACACTTTCTGAGAAGCGGGTTTTAATCAGTTTTTGCTTTCTTCATGCTTGGCATTTTTTCCTTACCTTAAGGCATTGATTAAATGTATTGAACAGTTGAGTTTTAAACTCAAAATATCTTCCTGTAAGGACAGGGTTTGGGCTGTTCTTACTTTTTTACAACATGGAGTAAGATGTAATGATTCTGTCAGTTTGTTGCTGTATTATTTTTGGAGAAAGTGGGTTTGTATGACTTTATGCCCAGTGCAGTGGAAATTATCTGGAGAATTGTGTGGTTCATAGAAGGATTATTATTTCATAGTTAGAGAATATCCTCTCAAAGATGAAGTCATCACTATTTCCTCATTTAATGTGTGGAAAGAATGTGGGTTTGTATTATTCTGAGGTAACTTCTAAGGCCACTTTTCAAAATCAAGATACAGAAGCAATGCAAGTGAATTGCATTATTTGTGGCAGTGCTTATAAAGGGAAAATCTCTTCAGCTGTGGTGGAAATGTAGCTGTATATTTACTGTCACAAAAAACCAAAACCAGTCCTTGGAAAATGATGGATAATTTTATAAGTGTTATAGAATATGATTTAAATACTTCATGTGTGTATTGCTTGAGTGTCAGTTGCATATTTGCTAGTAGAGCACATCTTTCTTAAATGGGTTTCTATGAGGAATAGAATTGCTTCTCTAATTGTACTGTGTAACAGTTACCCTTTTAATGTGGCATCATATTTGCTGAGAATTTTTTTTAGTGACATTAAGTATGCCAGATTCAAATAGGAAGAAACACCACTTCTTAAAGGGCTTCTCCCTATTTTCTGTTTCTCCTTTCATGACCCCTCCTTTTCTTTAGCACTTTTTTCTCTTCATTCCAGCCTCTTTTGCTTCTGGTGTTCAGTAGTACAGTTCCGTCTCACAGATATTGCTGTTGCCTGGACGTATTCAGGAATTGCATAGAAAATGAGACTACTGGACCTACTGATACTCAGAGAACACTTTATCTCTGGAGATGATTCTCTTTCCTGACATTAACTTTGTCTCATTCTACAAATGATGTGTTTTTGTTCCCATGCCAAAGCTAACCTATTTTCTTTGTTCAGAATGTTTTGTTGAAGTTTGATTTGAACGTCACATCTATTTCTTCTTATTCAGAAGAGTGAAATCCTTCTCTCTGATGGCTATCTCTGGTGTATAGTCATGTCTGAGAAGTGCGTAGCAGTGCTAATAAAATGAGGCAGCATTTTGTAAAATTTGTCCCAGTTGAGTAATAGATGAGCTTTTGTGGAAATTTTTAAAGATAATTTTTGTATTTTTTGCTGTGTCCTCAGTAAACTTTGTGTGCTCTGTCTTCCCAGTTCTCTTCATTGTACACACCAGTATTGTGCCTGAGTTTTGAATGGTTTACATGCATGTATTCATGTGTGAAGTTAAGACATAGTTTAAAGCCTTGTTTGCACTTGAGGACAAGTTCTGACACAGCCACTTTGCAGAGAGGGTGTGCAGTCAACCTCAAGGGTAATCCTTTGGTGTAAACCAGCATTTCTTAATCTGGCCATTTTGTCCACCCACTTCCTATGACCCGATAACTGCTTGCCTTTCACCACTGAACACAGTTCAGTTTCTGCAGTATGTGGCTCACTATACCCAGGGAGCCATCAGGGACGCCTTGCTCTATACTGTTAGTATCATACACAGTAACTGCTAAAAGTTTAAGGAGTGCTAAAACTTCAGCTATCGTTGCCTACAGCCACTGGATAAACCAGGGTTTGCTGCCCAGTGAATGAAATACTGTTAAAGCCAGCTATTTATTTCAAGCACACAGGTTATACCTCTCACTTACAGGTATGCCATTATTATAATGGAGACTTGCTGGAGACTGAATGTGTTTAATCTTGATATGACAACCCCGCAAAATGTTGCCTACAGGTCTTTTCAAGGCTGAAGTAAGTAGCTTTCCATTAGCCATAGCTTAGCAAGTTTTAGGTATGCAGTTTTTTGCTCTGGTTTCCTTCACCAGAATAACCTGCTACACTTACAAAATTCAGTGACTACAGCACAAACAAAATGTCTCCTCCAAGAAGCACCATCACCTTCTGAGGCAGAAGAAACTTCTCTGAAATTGCCCTTGGCCTCTTGTTCCTTATCTGTATCTTGGGGCAGCAGCTGTGTAGGCAGAAGCGGGAGTACTTTGTCTGTACTGACTCCATGACACAATGTTGATTTGATCATACAGATAAAGAACAGAAGTTGCTTCATTTATCTGTATAGCAGGCTATGCATGCTCTTACAGAAAATCGGGGTGGAAAAACAGATTGCCTTACAGTGGTGAGTGTTCTCAGGGTGCTTCCAGTTCAGCACCTTTTTTAGTTGTGAGGATGTTCTGTAGAAAGCACATTGCAAAACTAATGTAATTACAATGTAAGTATGATTACAGGAAGATGTTTGTGAGACTTCTGACATCATACGTCATCCCCATATCATACTGTGGGGATACTCCCAGTCTTGGGCACTGTTTTCTTGTTCAGGAATACACTGGTAACTTATGGATGAGTTTTTATTTAAGCAAAGGCTGGCCATGTCACTTGCCCTTGTTTTTAACCCTGGGCGTTATTGTTCAGTTGAATACTGTCACTAGTCCAGGAACTTAAAAATAATTTCTATAAAAAGGTTAAATTTAGCTATGGTAGCCCTCATCACAGTGAGCATCTTTACTGGTTATCCTTACTGATATTTTAATAACTATAGTTATTGTCCTGCAGCTCAAAAGCCAGAACATTCTGGAATTGTGCAATTAATGTATTTTATGTTTTTTCTTGGTATCCAGAGCTATTCCACAGTAATTGGAAAAGGCTGTGCTGCTATTTAGTGTTGAGATGGTTTTGAGAATCTGAATGTACTGATCTTCATCTTTGAGGCTACAGCCTGCTGGGCTTGGGTAATTGAAATAAGCAAAGTCTAAGCTTCGTCCATTTGTTTGAGGAGTGCATTATTTTTCGATTCTCATTTGTTGCCAGTTGACTGCATAATAGCTATATCCAAAAAATACCAATGTATAGGTGTAGTCATTTGTCTAGTCATGTTTGTCAGCAAAAAGTCTTCTGGGATGGAAAAACAATTTAAAAATAAACTATATGGGCAATTTAAGATCTTAGGTTTGGTAGAAATTTTGTAGTAAAATTGATGTGTGTCAGGTGATTTTCCTAAGCTGTGTTATTTCAAGTGACTGAGTTTCTGTAATGAAAACATATTTTAGGAGCTTAACATTTCTCAGGGGAAAAAAATATGCTGATTGGTGGTGGCTTAAAAAAACACCTCACTGAGAGGGCATGTGCCTGCAAGGAATGATTAGCAGTACCTCCCCCTCCTGCCCCCCTAGATGTCTTTTGGCTTTTATTCTTTCAGATAGCCAGCATTTGTTTGTTAATCTTGCAGGGATTTTTATTTTATATATTAATTGTTTTTTATCACCTCTTTCCTCAAAAGAAACTCACAAACAACCCAAGGTTCACTTCTTTGTTTGGGAGCCTTCTTTTAATTTCCAGTCGAACTTTACAGGCAGTTTATGCACATCTGTCATAAACCAGATTTTTACTGTTACTTGATACTGATTCTTCTTCTTCCAGTCTATTTTAGAGGACAACCACACCTTTTTTTCCCACTTAAATTTCCTAGAATCTGAGGGTTTCCTAGGTCAAGATGGGTTAGTTTCTTCTCATGAAAAGGATCTCTGATTATTGATACAGCCCTGCTGTGTGCCTGATTTAGTTTGACCTGATCTTTATTGAATTAAGAGGACCAGAATCACAAATGTTTCCTAGATCCCACCTATGCCTTGTATAAGGATGTCAGTACGGTACTTTCTCTACATGCAGCATCTCATCCTCTGGCTTTCTCCCAGCTGAACTGCCAGTTTATAGCCACAAGCCAGCTGTTAGTCCTTAAAAGTGCTTCAGCTTGTACTCTGTATGATTAAATTTTACTGCTTTTTTTTTTCCTATAAAAAAAGTTTTCAAGGTATTCTGGCACAATAACCCAGTCCGCTTTCAGTGCCTAGTTTTATGTTGTCATAAAAATTTACCACTACTGTCAAACATTTCCATAGTTATAATAATATGTGAGTAATGGTGTGGATGATCCTCAATTTGCCCAGGCCCTAGCCCTGTTTAGTCCACTGTATAGATGCAACCTTAGCTTTGCTGACTAGTTTGTGTGCTTGTCATGCTGAGTGTCCACCCAACACATCATAGTTTCCAGACTTTAATTATCAGGCAGTTCTCCACAAAAAAGCAATTTGGTTTTTTAGTTTGAATTCCATTTGATTTGCTGTAGTAAAATACAGGACTGTAGGTTGCATTTCTCTTCTTGCTGTGGTTCAGAATAAAATAAAACAGACTTGAGAGCTTCTGTTTGTGGAACAGGAGAAAAAAACCACACACAAAACAGTTCATGCAGCACTCTCAATCATTGGGGGGAGGGAGGGGGCGACTGATAGAGGAATAACGCATCATGCTACAGTGCAGTGTGTGGTCTTGCTGCCAGTCTGATCTTGGACCTAGCTCATGGTTCTGCTACTCTTTATTGAATGATGTCCTAAAGGCTGATTTCTTATGTTGACTTCCTCTACTCTCTAGTTGGAAGTTTCTCAAGGTACAACTGTTCTTATGGTCATATTTTTTGGTCTTTTGTTAGAGCTGCATATTGTCAAAGAACAGGATGAGCCCGCAAGAACACGGTGTGAGACTTTTTTGATGGAAACCTTTTGTCAGTATGGATGTGGAAGAATGCTTTCAAGGACAACAGAAAGAAACTTTTAGTAACTGCAGTAGTATAAACAGTGGAAAAGCAGAAAAGCATTTTATTAAAATGCTGGTACTCTTCAGGGGGAGAAAGATATCATGCGTTGCATCCTCAAGAGAACAAAAATGTAGAGGTGAAACTACAAGGAGAGTTTAGAGATCTTTTCATCTGTCTTACAAAAGAAACTTTTTTCTGTCCAGATTGTGTTATATGTTTTATTTCCCTTTCCGTGTATCTAGGTTGTGGTAATTTAAACTATATTAAAGATTGAACAAGTGACACGTTGCGTAAGAGGATGCTGCTTATTGTATTACGTGTGGGTGACTTAACAGCTTATGCTGTGGCTTACTTTTTCTTCATGAAAGAGGAAGCATTTTTATTTATAAAAGCTTTTTCTTCTAGAATAATCCTGAATAATTCCCACCACAGTTGCTTAGATCATGTTGCTTTGTATAATTAGGAATGAAACTGTACAAGAAATGTAAAACCCTGATTTTTATTTTTTTTTTCAACTTGACAGTGTGTAGCACTATATTTGATGTGATGATCTGATTTGAAAGTTTTCCTTTCTGATGCCTAGAGTAAACCTGCAGTAGCCGAGATTTTGGTTTTGCAGATAAACAGATGGCTTTTTCTCCTTTTGCAAATATTTGTTATGGATTTATGCATTAATACCAGTAAATGTCTTGTTTGTTCCATCAAGTAAGTCTTATTATATTTAACAGTTGGTGCATTGTTGTCTTCTAATCTCTTAGTATGCGATTACTAACAGAGCACAGAAGCTGAAGTTTGAAATTCCAAGTCCTTTGCTTTCCCAAGAAGAAAAAGCGAACA
The DNA here is from genome assembly GCF_037157495.1 of Lathamus discolor. Classification (NCBI taxonomy): domain Eukaryota; kingdom Metazoa; phylum Chordata; class Aves; order Psittaciformes; family Psittacidae; genus Lathamus; species Lathamus discolor. The sequence goes on along the minus strand of NC_088887.1, from coordinate 65,935,026 downwards.
CAGTCCTGTAACAAAGCATTTTTATTTTGTTTGCTATAACATAGAATGAAGGGGTGGAAAAACTCTTCTGCATTTCACTATTTCGGAAATAGTCTGTACACAATAAAGTAACACTGCATGTGTCTTGAAACAGAGGACATGGGCTTGTGTGCTTGTAACTATAAGGCAACCAACTGACATGTCATACAAGTAATTTGCATTGGATGATGGCAAAATCTGCCAGAGAAAAACATTGCTGTTTCTGTAGTGTCATAATATATATGAAAGTCAGTTACTACACTGTAGAAATTTTCAGTTATGAATTAAATTTTCTCCTTTGCTGTTTCAGACTTAGTAGTTGTTTAACTCTTGAGGGAAGGAGGAATCTATTCATAAACATAAAATAATTAAAACCAGAAATCTGAGATACAGATTGCTTTCCATCAGTACAGGTAAGGTTAGGCACACTGACAAATCATTTACTCCTCCATCATTTGTTTGTTCATGCCATGTTTAAATGAAGATTGCTACAGTTAGGAGTGATCATCTGTCATGGAGAGAAAAGTAATGACAGGAGAAAGTTGATGTGGTCTGGTGGCTGGTCTCTTCTCCTAAAGAACAAGTGAGAGGACAAGAGGAAACAGCCTCAAGCTGCACCAGGGGAGGTTTAGACTGGATATTAGGAACAATGTCTTCCCCCAAAGGGTTGTCAGATATTGGACAGGCTGCCCAGGGAAATAGTGGAATCACAGTCTCTGAAGTGCTCACAAGCCATGTAGATGAGGCCCTCAGTTATGTGGTTTAGTGGTGGCCTTGGCAGTGTTGGGGGAATGGTTGGGCTTGATCATCTTAAAGGTCTTTTCCAACCTAGCTGATTCTGTGATTCTATTCTATGAATATCCATCTAAGGATGTTTAAAGAGAAAGCTTGAACATTTCTAGAGGACTTGAGCAGGGAAAGTAAAGTGTCTGGAGAGGCTATGAGTTTTTAAATGTCCTAGAATGGACATCTGCTAGTCAATTTTTCCTTTTTGGGGCTTGAAGAAGTAGTAATAATTTCTTTAAATCAGATTCATGTAACTTTAGGTTGATCTTATTTGCATCATTGGAAATAATTGTTGTAATTGGAGCTCACTTGCAAAAGCGGTGATATGTTCTCTTATTTCAGTACAGTAGTATCAGAAAAAATAATGAAAGTAATAGATTTGAGTTGCTGTGACTTGCAGGAAAGCATTTAATATGGGCCTTCTCATATACTTATTTATTCTAAGGAATCACCAGGGTGATTCCTTTTCTTAGTGTCGTGGTTTAAACCCAACGACACAGTCCGTCCACTCACTCCCCCCCTTTTTCTCCCTCTTTCTTTCCTTCCCCCACCTCCCCCCCCCCCCCCCCCCCCCCCCCCGAGGGATGGGAAGGAGAATCGAGAGAATGTAACTCCCACGGGTTGAGATAAGAACAGCCCAGTAACTAAGGTGTAACACAAACCACTGCTGCTGCCACCAATGATAATAACGATAAGAGAAAATAACAAGGGAAGAGAATCCAATACCACCGCCGAATGAGTTCGACCCCCCCGAAGAAAGCCCGTGCCCTTCAGGGTAACTCTCAGTTACCTCCCTGGGCATGATGTGCTGTGGTATGGAATACCTCTTTGGCCAGCTTGGGTCAGGTGTCCTGTCTCTGCTTCCTCCCGGCCTCCCCTCGTCCCTGGCAGAGCATGAGACTCACAAAGTCCTTTGTCAGGGTGAACATTACTTAGCAACAATTAAAAACAATCGGTGTTACCATCCGTCTTCCCAGAATGAAAGTCAAAACACAGAGCTTGCACCAGCTACTAAGAAGGAGAAAAACTGACTGCTACTGCTAAACCCAGGGCACTTAGCCTAGCCTTGTTCTGTAACCTGGAGAATTTTTGAAGTAAAATGATGGGACAATCCAATAAATTTCATCATTTGTCTGAATTTAATATGAGCTCCTTGGAGTGGAACTTCTCAAATCAATAGGTCTTAGTGCTACTTATTTTTGAAGGAAACGGCACCAACCAATAATGACAAGCTAGCAATAAAAGAGGAATAGCCTTTTTGGAGAGATTTCAAAAGAATAAGAGTGTTCTTAGATCTCCTGTTGTGATTATTTCAGAGATGCTGGAACTACTTAACTACTGTTGAAGAGACCAAACCAGCAAGCTGGCTAAAATATTGGCTCTACATGAAATGGGAGAGATGTAAGATTTTTGCAAGATGATCAGAGATGCTATCCGCAGTTAGATGTATAGTACTTTAATGTAAAATACAGTATCAGACAAATTTCACACTTTAACTTAGGGAGCTCATTAGCTTATGGCAATTTGAAGTACCAGTGCAAAAGACAAAGTTAATCCAAGTTCCAGTGTAAATAAGTTTTTAAAGGCCATGAATACAGTTAAATGTGTTAAAAACCTAAATGAAATTGTCCAGTTGTCAGTGGACTTAACTGTGATTCTGCTTAAAGGAGATTTTCCAAGAGTGGTAGGTACTGATTTTTTTTTTCTTTTCCAGGTTTACCATGTGAAATAGTGATGAAATCAGTGCAGCATCTAGTATTGGCATTGCCTTTTTCAGATGCTGAGAGGGGACCGTGTTGTTCTGTTACCCTTTACAATATTGGTAGCTTAACTGATTCAGTGGTGTCAACTGATCTGTTGTACTGAGAAAGCGTAGAACTGAAAATGCTAACAGAAGTTTGAGAGACTAATGGAGGGTAGCAATATTTTGGCTATTCTGTGTAACTGTACACGAACTCATTTTTAACATAATTACACCAGTTATAGCTACGGTCATATAGAAAGAAGTTTTATCAGGGACTAGAAATACTAATTTTGGCAAATTTAAGGCTGCCTTAGAAAATGGCTACTTTCATTAGCTGCTTTGTGGTTTCAAGCATTGTATGACTTTTGCTCAACATAAAAATTTTTTAAAAATATATGGTAAACATATTTTGTTTCTACAAAATGTGTCTGATTTCCTTCTTTGTGTGGAGGTTTTTTGGGTTTTTTTTCTAAGTAATAAATACATCTGTGTACAAGGTGGGAGGAGAAAAATTTATTCTCTATAGCAAAAGAAAATATCTATATCTTCAGAAGCCCAGAACAGCAAAAGAAGATTGTCTTTTGCAATAGTCCTTCCACAAAACTGCATTCCCAGTGCAAATGTTTGTTTGGTTTTGACTGGGATTTTTTTGTGTTGGGCTTTGGATTTGTTGGGGTTTTTTGTTCCTTTTATAAAAATTTGTTTGCTTGTTTTTTTGTGGTATTATTATTATTATTATTATTATTATTATTGTGTGTGTTTTTGTTTTTTATTTGGGGGAGGTGGTGTGTTTCAAAAATTGGTTTTTGTACATCACTAGATGTGACCCTCTCAGGTAGATGACTTTCCTATCTTCATGCCTGTAAATAAGTTTGCAGTTCATTAATCCCTGTGGTGCTAAATTTCTGTAGAACTTTTTATTTGTTTTCACAGCATCTTACAGGGATCTAGCTAAGAAGCTTCCTTAGCTGGTACTAATCTTCATCTTACGAGGTGTGGAATAAGCAGCTTGGTTTGTGTGTTGCTCAGGCTTTTTGGTAGTGAATGGTGGTGGCTACCACGTGGCTATCAGCTAAAGAAAGCAGCTAAGGTGGTTGATATACAATCACAGGGGAGAATTCTAGTATGTGCCAGCAGTTTCATGCTGAAGATGCAGTTTTCCTGTGTCCCAGTTTTAACCTGCGAGAAAGAGGCTTTATGAAATGAAGTGTGCCTGTGCACTAGCATTTGTCACATGTGGGGCACTGGTGACTGTTTCTTGGGACAGCAGTGTTACTCCTGTGTGCCCAGGGCTGCCAAGCAAGTCTGAGATCACCTGTAGCAGGGTTGAGGCCAGGGTTTCAGCAGACTCTCGAGAATCAAGGCTTTTTGACACTGTACGGCTATGGCTGCAGTTGCAGCCCCAGGGACTGAGTTTCCTGTGTTCATTGGTAGTCTGGTTGTAGTGATGCTACATTTTTTGTGTTAGGCCAGGTTTTCAGTAGCGCATGCTCTCCATCAAACAGGGTGGTCTGGATGGGTTACAGCAGAGTGGAACTCGCTGGTTTTCCTTTGTCTACATGCACCCTTGGTTTTTGAGGAGCACGTGCTCTCGGGTGCTGCTGTGTCTCTTGGGACCTTCCCAGCACAGGGCCTGGCTGCAACCAGGTGCTCCCTGCCTCCTTCACCTCAGCTCAGCTAGTCTGGCTGCTCCTACCCCTTCCCTTTGTGCCTTTCCTGTCATTCTGGGAGCCCTGTGTGAAATTTTGAGCCAAGTGTTGCATTTCTTCTTGTGCTTAAAACCAGGGCCTGACAGATAGGCCTTCCTCAAGGCTCTGAGGGGCCCTGCTGCCCAGTCTGGTGGCTCCCATTAGATGGAGAGACGAGCACGGCCATGGCAAGCAGCTGCTGTCCACCCACAGGCCTGCCAGCTCCTGGAGGCTGATGATGAGGTGGATTTAATTACCCTTTTGCATGTCCTCCTTTGGTCAGTGTATTAGCTCATGACTTACTTGTTCTCCAAAGCCCTTTGATGTGTATGGGCTTTTCCCCTTGTTTTCCCATTTTAATTCTCTGCGGTGCCCCTCCACTTTCTCACCCCTCTCTCCCCCCACCCATTTTAACAGCTTCTGTCATCTAGAACTACTTCTTTTTCTTGTTGTTATTGTAAGTACAAGCGATAGCATGGAGAAGTTTAATGTCTTTACAGATACCAAAGCTTTTGTCAGCTTTAAGACTTTTCCCCGGGACACACTTTTTTTTTCTGCCCCCTATTAAGTAGGCCTGACCTCTTCAGTAGGAAACTCTGCTTGCTGGCTTTTCACTTCTTTCACCAGTCAGCTTTCAAATAATTTCAAATCACTTAGCAAATCCCATTGTGAATTAAGCAAAAAAAAGTAGGAAGCGTAGGTATTTCCCTCTCTTCGAACTGAGGAGGTTGCAAAGCTCACCAGCATGGGTCTCCTGTGTCCTTTCCTTTTTGAGGTGTACCTGAGGTACACCAAGGCTGTACTTCAAGACATCAAAAAACCCCTAGGTGTTTGTCATGAGTATTCCTAAGTATTGAATATTTAGCCAATCAAATGCTGTATTAATCTGTACAATATTTAGGAATGCCTAGACTTCCAGGGGTGGAGATGTCAGTAAGGAGGTTTATATTTACTGTCAGGGATTCAAAGGGGAAAAATGCTCAGTTTCATCTTGAAACCAAAATATTTATGAGCAGATGGAATTTTGTTTTGTGCTTTACCCATAAGGTTTCCAGCTAGCATTACATTTGAAGAAAATCCTTTGCCATCTGTCCAGTTTCATATCTGTGCAGATGTGTAAACAAAGCATAAAAGGATTTATAAATGCTTACCTCAAGTATGTAACATTAAAATGGAAGCATTAAGAGTGAACAGGTTTATATATCATTAAGAATGAAACTGGCATGCTAATTTCTTTCATGTTCTGGTATCTACATTGTAAGAAATCTGGGTTTTTATTGTACTCTTTCCAGTGTTTAAACAAAGATAGCGTCTGAGAATAAGAAAGATTACCTTATACCAATTACATTTAGAGAAACAGAAGCTTTCATGCCATGGAACCACAGGCTGCTGAGGCAGTGTACATTCCATATAATGGATAACCTAAAGCAAGGAGCATCACAGTTATGACACCAGTAAAATACACATGCCGTCTTTAAATCCAGATCCAAGTAATCTTTGGGCACGTTGTGTGTTAATATATTATGAAATGAGATTTAAATACCTTGAAGGTTAAAATCAGTCTTCATAGTACTTGTTAATTTTCAAGATAACCTGTTTATATTCTTAATATCCAAAATTTTTTCAACAGTGTCATAGTTTCAGGCCTTGATATAAAATAATTTCACCCTTGAAACTACTTCAGTCTGCTAAGCTAATAAACGTGGTTTGTCATGCCAGATATTCAATTTTATTTTTTCTCCTTCTGTTTCTGTATGCTTGATTTTGTTTTTTCTGTGTGATGAAGTAACTAATTTTGCTTAAAAGGACTCCATCCAAACAAAAAAATCCAAACAAAACCATAAAGTGGCCTTTTGTTACATGATCAGCAATATTGATACTGATTTTATTAACTTGAAAGTCGAACTAGCGATGGGAGAGTCTCCCAGGAAGTGTTAATTTTAATGGACACCTGACCATAAAGTACAAATTTGGACATTCTGGACCATTTATCCGGTTTTCTGAAAAGCAGCAATTAATTTGGGTTTGTTTTACAATTTAAGTTTCCTGAAGGAGCTCCGTGATCAGCTTTATTTAACCTCACATCACCAACTTCCCCCGTTTCAAACAGTAATTTAGAATATAATTGTTCCTGGTATTAAATCTGCTACTATTAAGGTAAAAACAGTCATCTGTATATAATTTAAAATGATACGAAGGGGAGGGAAAATAACTTGCTTCAGCATTAATTGAAAGGCATGGGTATCTGTTAGATAATACTAGTTTTTAGCATGAGTTGCTTCATGATACCTTGTTCCTTCTGTCTCCCCTGGCTATGTCACATTGTGTGCACACATGAAGAAAAATCTCTTCCTTCTAAAGTTCATCCTCTTTCAGCTCCTGAGCAAATGCAGAAGAGTTCTCTCTGAGGGTGATACTATGGGTTTTTTTCTGCCATGCACCAAAAGGGAAAATGGAGAATATGATTGTAACCTCTGTGTACTTTCAGTACATCTGAAGCAAGCATCTTCATCTGTTAGACATATGTAACACTGTTGTAGAGACATGGTATTTTTATTGTTTAATGTTTAATGAGTGAAACATTAGTTCTTTCACAAGTACTCAAAATTTAGATGTTTTTAATATCAAAATTAGCTGGTTTAGAATTTAGAGATTTGCCGCAAAGTGATTTTTAGGAATAATTACTACTATAGAAATCTAAGCAGCTTTCAAAAAAATTGCAGTTTTTACAGGGACACTAAGTCAATGTAACTTTTATATTTGGGATATAGCGAGCCTTTCTTTTCAGAGTATCTCAAAGTCAACTGTGCTGCTATAGAGTAAGTGAAAGCATGAAGTTTATTATTTCGTATTTGTTACCTGTTAATGGTCCAATGTTAGCATTGCTCCTTACAAGGACAAACCTTTGCTTTTTTCTACTGCTAAGGCTTTATTTTGTAGTGTTTTTAGAAAGTATATGGGAGGGAAGTTATAGGTTCTAATACAGATGATTTAACATGGGATTTACGCATGTTTTATAGTTTTTGCTTTGTTTTCACTCAAGATGTTGAGAAATATGTAGAAGCGAAATTATGGGTGTTCTTTGACAGCTAGTATTTTAACTCTATTTCAAGCATACAGTGAGTCGAGAGAGGATGCTGTGTATGGGTGCATGTGTTCTTGCAAACAGAATCTGTCCTGGGCCTGTCTCCAGAAAGTGTGCTTATAGCACACTAAAATTGTTTAGAGGTGTAGTTCTCTGATGCCTCTTTTCTTACAGGACTTTAACACTTCTTGTTTGGAAGGATTTATGTTAATTGCAAATACATTTTGGCATAGTTTCTATACTTTCCTAGTACTCTTTTTGTAAATGTAAAAAGCTACCATGCAGGTGAACCCACTACCTGCTTAATAGGCTTCTGTCAGTATCTGCACAAAACCATCTGGAGGTCTTGTTTCCAGAAGTTCAGAGCTGAAGTCAGTTTTCTTCCTTCTGTAATGTTACATTTTCACTGAGAAAAAAAAAAGGGCAAACCCCACCACCACCACCTCCAAAAAAACCCTAGCTGCACCCCCCTCACCACCCCCCCACAACATAAGCAAAACAAAACTAAAAAAACCCCACCAATTTTCTTTCTTGACTGTTTGAATATTATCTGTAATACATCTCTGAAGAGTTATAAGCTTTCTTTTTAAAACAATAGCACATTTAACTCACTTGTGATAGAACTTGCCACATAATATCCTTATTCCTTGTATGAGCTAGAACATTGCGAAGCTGATGAACATAACTTAACCTACCTACCATTAGAAAGAAAGTCCAGTGCTACTTCCTCCTCATGGTGCCCTATTGACTAGAGGCAGTGGCTCAGGCAAAGTAAAATGTTACAGCTGCCACCGGATAGCCTCTTGCATAAGCACATAATCAACTTACATTAAGAAACAAAGTAAGTAATTATCTCTTATAATCAGAATACTTACTCTATTTGAGTTCAAGTTACAGTGTGTAATTGACCCCTTAAAACTCATGTGTACTTGAAAAAAATCAACAGGATTCATGATCTTTCCCTGCACTAGGCTTGCAGCAGCAATTAGCTTCCAGAAGCATGGTTGCTGAATATGGTAACTGGCACTCCTGCTGTTGCAAGGCCTCAGATGCAGTCATATTCTGAAAAGTAAAATAAGTGTCAAAATATTTTCTGCTTTCCTTGGTTTTAGTCATAGCTGTTTTACTTATAAGACAAAATGGTGTTTCCATGTTTATTTGTACTATGCCTCCTAAGACAATTCAAGTCAGGATCTGTGTTTCTGTTCTGCATTTATTAGACGTAGCTGTATTTTATTTCCGTGGAATTGTCAAACAGAAAGCTTCCTAAACCCAAGAAATAGTAATTGCTTCTAGAAGGCAAAAGTAAATTATTTTCCCCTCCTGAAATTACCTCTCTCGTTTATGCATTAAATCTTCTTAGATTTGGAGGGGGAAGCAAGGTATTAGCAAGTAGACAGAAATAACTCCAGTAAGACATTTTATTACCGACCAAGGCACTGCCAAGGATTAGTTCTCATTTGTAGTAATGCTCCTTGGGCTATCACCTGAAGTTTTACTTTTGCACTATAATTTTTGTATCTTGCTCCATCTTCTTTGCCTGCAGGGCAGCTGATACTGCCTGTAGGATACATGTCCTGAAGTGTGTAACATGTACTAAAAAACATTTGGAAACATGCAGATTTTATGGTACTGGTTATATGCTCTTCTACAGGAGCCAGACAAGCATCAGTCATTAGGATTTGTGATATGGCTGAAGGAGGATTTGTAGAAGTTGTGTTGTTTTACTGCATTGGGGGGGGGGGGGGGGGGGGGCAAAAAAAAAAAAAAAAGAGTCTAGAACAATGATTTCTAACTCGATTAAGGGTTTTGCCTTTGGCTTTCAATGTTCTTAAAGGCTTAATGTGAAAAATTATGTGATAGAATAAATATTTGGAATATGTGTTACAGACTTCATTTATTCCCTGGACACAGGGATGTAAAAAAAATAGCGTGAGAAGCTAATTCAAAATTCCTCATTGCTTTTCCTAACCCAGTTCTGCAGCAGCTGAGGATTTGCAGTTTTGGTTGTTGTCTTTTTTATTCCTTGGACTAATTCCAGGAATTCCTAGTCAAATGGGAAGAGACAGATGGGGGGCACGATGTTTCCTGGGAATAGATGAGTTTTATTAAGCATAAAAGCTGAATCTGTCTACTGGACTGTTTTCAAAAAGGTAACACTAAGAAAGGAAACTATTAAAAATATTTTCTTCACTGTTGTAATAACTCAATTTCTTAAGTATGTGAATACAGTTTAAATACAACAAAATGTTGCAAAGGAAAAACATATTAAATATTTTTGCCTTTTTATTAATACCTAGCTGATTCCATTTGTAGGCTTTTTAGCCTGTCATACACAGCAGATTTAAATAGATAATCCTGATAATTCTGGTTTAAAGGGTTTTCTAATACTTGCTCAGTTGAAATAACACCTCTTAAGTATCCTCCTTCTATTTAAAGATCGTTTGTTTGGTGGTGGTGGTTTGTTTTGATTTTTGTTTTCTCCTAAAATAATCTGTCATAGAGGCTGTCCGCAAGCCTGATACTCTCAGCTTGGTTCTTAAAGGACAGGTAGGGCCTGCGACGTCCTCAAATACGTATATTCATATATATACAAGTTTGCTAAATAAAGGTGTTTTCTGCAAGCATGTACTTTGTACTAGGAGTTTACTTACGGTAGGGGTTTCCAATATGTGGGCTATGGGAGACTATCAACCTTCTGTAAGCTACTTTTGTCTAATGCTGGTTTCCTTTGTGGTCTTCCGTTGAGAAGAAAATGTGTTTAGAATATTTTTTCTTTGTTTATTGTTGACAAAAGGAAGGGATGGCAGATCAGCCTTTGAAGTCTGAAAAACATTTCTTTAGGGAATAGTTTGCCAGTTCATTAAAGATGTAAGTTAATGCTGTTGGGTAAGTTTGTCTAGAGAAAAAGAAGACATCTTTGGTTTGCTGAATCCTGAGAAAGAGTTTTATGGCAAAAAGAGACTATCTCATCACAAGCTCTTTTTAGGGAGTGATATATTGTAACTAGTCTCCATCCCTCCCAACATCAAAGAAATCACAGCAGTAAATCAAAGCCTGGAAGTAGGTGCTTTCTCTTGTGTTTTTTGTATGCTTTTGCTGCTGAATAGAAAACTGCAACATTGAAAGGCTATTTAACCTCTTCCCTATCACAGAATGGCAGACGTGGGGGTTGAGATTACATGTATCATCTCATCCCAGACAAAGGTACATAGCCTCCATTGCCTTTATTACCAAAATCATCGCAGCTCAGAATATATTAATCTCAATGTACAGTATAGTTCTAGACTTCATAGAAAAATCTTTCTTTAAAAATCTTTGCATTCCTGTGTGAAGGACACAGGGCAGTTTTGATACATTAAAGTGGAATACGGAGAGTTCTTCTTCCGTATATAAATAACAGGAGGCATATAGAGCATCGAAAGCTTTCAAAATGTTCCCCATGTTCTATAATTATATCGGTATCAGCCTCATAGCATTATTTAGGGCCTTGCTTGCAGGATAGATGAATGCTGGAGTGTCTGATTTACATTTTAAAGGGGGAAGTAGCTCCAGCTGTTAATAAAATAAAATTATTTGTACCTATCTGCTTTTGATCAAGAGGTGGTCATTGACATTGTACTAGGTATACTGGAACTTAAGATGTGTTGGGCATATATTGTTTGCCTTACTATGAGTTACCTGGCTATCATTAATGCTTTTCATAGTAGTATGGTAGCATGGAAGGTCTACTCAGGTCAGCCAGTCATTGTGGATCAGTTTCTAGTACCTTACAGGTCACTGAATATATGTTGGAAAAAAGAGTGTTTTATTTAAGTCTTCCTCACCTTTGTTATATCAGAAGTTCCCTCTTGAGTTATTAATGGTATTTTTGTTTAAACGTCACCCAGTCTTTATTGAACTATGTAAGATGGTAAAAACGGAAAGTCAGTCTTTGGTTTCTAGTGTCCTGTCTTCTTCAGTGATTAATTATGCATTGGAGTGTCTCTGAACTTAGTTACCAATGAGTTTAGTTACAGACCTGACAGTAGCTTCTGACTAGTCAACTTAATTTATTTATTTTGCAGAGTAACTAATTTTTTTAAAATGTTGCTTACATTTTTGAGAGACTGCATATGACAACGGAAATAGCTGTAACTGTAATGTAAAATAATAATCTCATATAAGTAACTTTTAAAACGGAACTAATAGTAGCAAATACTGTTAGAGTTTACTTTTCATAAATATTTGGTTACTGTAGAGGTGTTCTTGAAATAAATCTTTTGATGTTTACAGAAGTAAGTTGTGAAATATTTTGTACTTAATGTTAAGTTGCAAATCCTTAAATCTGTTCTCAGAGTAAAAGTAAATATTGGAAAGCTCAGTACCTCAAAGGGATTGTCAAATAATATTTAATCTTTGTGGAATTCACATTCCTCAAGTGCAGTGAAAACAAAAGGGATTCTAAGATGTGTGGTTATTGGTATCATAAAGCTTTTATACATCACGAGTAGGTTTACTCATGTTGCTGACATGAATGCTCCAAGGTAATAAATGTCCTTCATGCAATTTTATAAGTTTAAAACCCTTGAGTTTCATCAGTATAGATTTTAAGTCAGATTTGTGATCCTGATGCCTACTACTTTTGGCAAATCTAAAAAGTCTTCACTCTTGTACATGAGGATTGAATGTGATATTTCATAGAATCATAGAATGGTTTGGATTGAAAAGGACCTCAAGTTCCAACCCCCCTGCCATGATCAGGGATGCCTCATGCTAGACTGTATTGCCCCAGGCTCTGTCCAACCTGGCCTTGAACACTGCCAGGGATGGAGCATGGAGCATTCATCAGTTCTTTGGGTAACCTATTCCAGTGCCTTGTCACCCTCACATTAAAAAACTTCTTCCTTATATCTAACCTAAACTTCCCCTGTTTAAGTTTAAACCTCTTATCCTGTTTCTGCAGTGCCTGATGAAGAGATTATTTCATCAACAACACGTGTATGATATTAGGTAAAACTGTAAAATACAGTTTGTGAGCTCTACTTGAATCAGCACATTCCCTTTTCCCTCAAGTACTTCAATATATGGCATTGCTTTGAGTGGTGAAAGAAGCATTAGGTTAATAGTTTATATTCCTTTAGTGTTCCAGAGCTGTACTAGAATACTATTTTATAATTATGTAGGAGTTTGGGGTTTGTTGAGTGGAAGTTTTTTCACATAACTCCAAATGTTTCGTTAACCTTATAACCATCTGTACTTAGGGTCCTTTGTCATGTCAGAGTGTGTCTGCGTGTTTAAATTTGTGTAACATGAGACTTGATGCTCATGCGTAGTAAGAGTAAGGAGAAGGACAATGCTAGGTGCTTCAAATGATAAATAATCAGTTAACTCTGAACAGGCAAGTTGTTTTTGAACTAAGATGAAGTACAAGTATGCTGGGATTATGATGTGACTTTTAAAATATCTCTCAAAACCAGTTACATGAAAAAGAGAGAGATAATTTGCAAGTTACACTGCAGGGTATATAGCAAAATATAATCACTCGGAGTAGAAACCTGGCTATTAAGATTGTCATTTTGACAAATGCCAGGGCTTCCAGACTTGATGAATTTGACAGTAATGCAGGGAAAGCTTGTCATTTGTACCTTACCTACTTACTTTTGTGGGTAACGTAGACCAATACAGTCTGCCCTTAAAGGGAATAAGTTGGGGACTGAAGTGGCCAAGATCTTTATCTGAAAATTTGTCAAAACATGGCATCTGTTAATTTTGCTGAAGATTTAGGTTTTCTCCTTATAGGTGTGAAAGAGTAAGTATCTATATTAGTTGTACTGCTTTCTGCAGCACCTATGTGATTATTTGCTCTCTGTCATTTTTATTGGGATATTTGCTTCTGATGAGGTTGCAGCCTGATCTCAAATATGAATTGTGGCATAGCTGCAGACATACACTGGAAAGCTTAGTTTTTTTTAAATAGTCTTTGTGTAGCAAAAAAAGCCAGAAAGGTGTTAAATAGTAGGTCCCTGTTCATTAAACTGTAGCTCAATATCAGCTAAGTATAAATAGATAAATATGTGATGCTATCTAGAGACATAAGTTTACAATAAATTAGTGAATCTCCAGTAGAAATACATGACCTAAGAACTAAAGCCCTGTGTTATTACGGATGGAACAGTTCATGTAACAATGTTTGGACATTGGCCACTAACTCAGTGGCTTACAAGGCCAGCATTTGTGAGTTGTTAAGCTTATTAGAATATATGATACCACAAAGTAGCCCCACCTTCTCTCGGCCAGAATCATTGTTTCACTAGCTCTGTATTCACTTACAAATGAAAATCTTTTTAAACTCTAACAAGAACTGACCATCAGGAGAGTGAGTAGTTACTGCTTGCAGTGAACTTGTCTTATAGATTTGAACCTGATACTAAATAAGACTTGACAGGAGGAAGATGCTGTCTTGGTGGGAAAACTGCATTATATTTCTCTCGTGCAAGTAGGAATAGGGAGTGTCCTGCTCAGCTGTGTGATTGTAGACTGCAGAGTGAAAGTTTTTTGTTTTTTGTTTTGGGTGGGTTTTTTTTGTAGTTGGTTTTTTGTTTGTTTGTTTTGGTTTTGGTTGGGTTTTTTTTTTTTTTTATTTGTCCATAGCTCACCTGAACAACTTCGAAACTAGCTGACACAGAGAGGAGATATTTTGGCAGCCCCTGTACCAACTGTAAAGAAGTATATGAAAGCCCGTATCTTTTAATCACCTTTGTTCTAGAATTCAGGCCAGAAATTTGACTCTTCTGCTTGCTTTTTTTCATTTGGGTGTACTCATAGCATGGTTTTGTCCTGAGGATCTGGCTGGACTGACACCATCTTACAGATAGGGTGGGTGTAGTACAAAAATACAGTTTTGTGCAGTGCTTGCTTGAAGAAGAGCAGCACTTCTGTGAGTGAACTGAGGATACGCAAATAGTCTAAGTATTAGGTTCATTAGTTTGCTAGACTCCTTGTAGAAGGTGGTGTCAATCTGGCCAGTTCTGATCATGTCCACGTGAAGGCGGATGGGAGAGTAATACACTGTTCTAAATTCAAAGTGTATTTTTAGAATATGTTCCCTTTTAAATAACCTGAAGCCTCTCTAAGAGCACCACTTCAGAATGACATTCAGTTGTATCTTACCTTCCGAATGTGTATCATCTCCATATGCATCAACTTGTGCTTTTGAAAAGGTTGTCATCAGGTATTTTTGCTTCATTTTTCTTAATCATTTGGTGTCTTCATATAAATGAAAACAAATAGTATGGTGTATCTGTGTTCTTATTACTTATTTTTGAATTAATCAAAACCATCTGCTGCTTTCCTCCCTTGATCTTCCTATTTCTTTAAAATCTGTAAAAATAATATTTTTCTAAAATTTCAGTTAATTTTCTGACTTGAAAATTTTTATCTCTTTAGAATGTTTCTTGATGAATTATTGCAAACAAAATTGTTTCCCGAAAGCTAAGAGAGTAAAAGAACCCTGTATTCTGAAGTAGCTATACTGCTCTGTCTTTAAAAATATCTCTTTAAAAGCGTCTTTACAGACACTGAGTTTATACTCAGACTGACACTGCATGCAGATCTTAGTGGCATTTAGTTGCCTTGCAAGAAGCAAAATTGCTCTTGTTTTCTAGCTTTTGCTAGCACCTAAGGAAGCTGGAAATTTTATTCGCAAACCTTAATTTTAGCTGTTGGTCTGGAGCTACTTAGATATAAACGTGATTTATAATTAATTAAAGTGCTAAGGCAGTCAAATATCACGTGTCTTAAGTGGCAGTTTCCCTTCTAGCTTCCCTTATCACTTCTATTTGCAGTATAGTTTGTTTCTCATTTGCCTTTCTAATTGCAAGTGAGACTGTCTTAGAAGGATTTCCACGTAGCAGTTCTCTTGACTAGAGCTGGGGAGACATGCAAGGAGACGCGCTGTCTCCCATGAACCATTGGCAGCAAGGAGCAAAATGTGTCAGTACCATGTGAGGGAGGAAAAAAAATAATGCAAAACTATTTTTCCAAGTATCCAGTAATTCATCTGTTTCACAAATTTACCTTTTTACCATCATCCCAGTGATTCCTTGAAATTGCTTGAAGATCAAATGTGTGAAAGGAATAGGAAACTTACCTGTATTGCTTTGATGGCTACTTTTCATGGAAATAAACAGTGAAACCAAAAAAAGATTTTTTTCTCTTGAAGAGACAGCATGAGCATCACAAATAGTTATGCCTAATGGGCCAGTATGTCAGGAATATTTGGAGTTTAAATTGACCACTTAAGAAAGAGCTTATTCTTGCTTGAATAACTTGGTTACTTTTTATGTATTTGAAACCAAGAATTACTGTAAGTTTTTTTAGGAGGAACACAGATCACTGGCCTTGTCATCCATGACATCAAATGATTTAATCATTCAAGTATAAAGTATGTGGAATTCAGTTAAAGGTGATGCTTTAAATTGGAAATCAGAGAGGAGAATTGGACTGTCTACAAAGTGCTATATTAGAATGTCCTTGTGCAAACTGATGTGACATGGTTGGAATATAGCTGTGTTAAGATAGCTTCAGAAATCTTTTATACTAAGTGCAGTGCTCAAGGAGGCATGAGCTGGAAGGCTGAGGTAAATTTTTAATAAGTAGACATACAGAAATGTTAGGTATTTTACAGAAACTGGAGTATTTACTATTGTGTGTTTCTTTTCTAACTGCTGTGAATTACAGAGCTTTACATGATTCTATCATATTTCTTCATTTCCTCTTTCCAACTTCAAGCAATTCACAAACTTTATGCAGTCTATTGCAATGAAGCCATTCCCCCTTCTGCCTGCTTGCATAAGCCCTTGCAGAAGAGGGAAGAAGGATCAGAAAACCTTCCACAAAATCCACAAAATGGTATAGGTGTGGCTTGGTAAGGAAATTTACTTGTGGACCTAGCACCATGTCCTGTAGTTAGGATATACCTAGTTTTGCTTCTAGTCATATCCATCCCTTACCTGAGATTCATAAATAAAATAATCTAGTTGAAGTCAAAGAATGTTTATTCTCTTCTCTGTTTGCATATGCTTATGTCCAACGTTGTGTGATTTGTAGGCAATTTTATTGGGAGAGTTTTATTTTCAGATATTATTTCTTATGAAAGTCACCATGCAAGGATTCAAAATGCATTTGCAGAAAAGAAATGCAGTCATAAATACTCTGTTGCAACAGCATGAGGGAACGGATCCCATGACAATGACAACTCCCATAGGAAATATGTTAGCTAATCATAGGAGTTTCTGTGAGAGACTTGTTCTGTTGGGGATTTTTGTGGTTGCCTCTGAAGTGCTACATTTTGGTATTCGATTAAATTAGTGGTATATGGTATATGTTTTCTAGGTACATGATATAAATCTGCTTATGATACTTAAAACTGAAGTAGCCCTTTTCAGATTATAAAACCTGGTCGGGTATTTATCCAGTATTTATAAGCTTGAATTATTTCATCTGTGTCATCCTATATTCATGGGAAACAAGCCAAACAGCCTTAACGGCTTTTAAAGTTGTATTTACTCTTCGTTCTGATAGCTGATACAATGCTGCAAACGAAATGTAAATCTTTAGTGCTCTACATAGGTCTAGTGAGTTTGCCTGACATTTAAAATGTTACTATGATCCCTCAAGTGGATAAGAATTTCACCCCTCATCTCCACTAATACATGTAAATGCAGGAGATTTTTTGCAAAATGGGCTATTTAAATTCTTAATCTTTTTCTGTAATTGCTACCCAGTAAATGTAGATTACCTTTTCAATTTCTTTAGAAGGATTCTGCTTTTTATGACGCATAGATCTGATCTACCTTTAAAAGGACAGTGGTTTTGATTGGATTTGGAAATGTTAAGTAAAATTTGCACACTATGCTGCTGTTTGCATAAGGACATGTCTGCACGTTTACCTTCAGAATAGCACCGAGTCAAGCGTAAAAGAACAGGTACTCAGTATATTTGACAAATGAAGACAAAGATGAGATTATGTGATCTCATGGTTTGGCAAATAGTGTATGATAAGATATTTTGCTTAAGATATTAGAAAGGAAAATTAGTCCCTTTTTTTCACTTTAATGAAATGTTTCTCTCCACTGAATGGAAAATGAGAAACCAAGGGCATTTTTTTGTGCAGAGCTGGTTTAACGTATCCAGTTAGATATGAGCAGAATATTCTACATGCTAAAGTTTTTCACACTGTGCACCATTAGTTGTTCATGTAGTTTTTGAGTGGTAGTAGCTTGTCAGCATCTGTTACCTACGAACTTCTAGGTGATCTAGCAGCTATGTGTTTGATGTGCAATTTTAACAATGGTGCCAATTGCTTTATTGAGATCAAGTAGCAGTGTGCTATTGAAATGCCAGGCTCTTGCCAAACCCTGCCTTTATGAGTGCAAAATATTTCTCTGTGACAGAATTTGTTACAGCCCGGGTGAAGAAGGCTATAGCTGATGCTGAGCATTCATTGCTGTCTAATCTGTGGTTAGAGTGTTCTGTCCATTTGTAATGCTTTCTGAGAAAGCATTTAGCAAAAAAGCAGGAGAGAATATTGTTCAACGAAGTGTACTTACAGCATGGCCTGGGCAGGTTTTAGCTGAGTTTCCACCTGTACCTAACGCATACTAACTTAGTAGTGCTTGTGTTTACATTATTTGCAGAAAATAGTGGAGAGTCAGGAGATGTCATTCAGTGTTTCCACTGATTTCCAAACCATAAGTCAAATGTCTTTACTAAAATACTTGGAAAGACTTGGAATCTTTCAAGGTCAGTTACTTTATCCAGTAGCTACCACTAGCATCTTCATATCCTTTTGCTATCACCTGTTGAATACTAACCTTTTGTCTTTTCAGATAATATATTCTTATTTAATGTAGGTAAAAATGAGCAGACTAGCATGAAGGTGAATCTCAAGCTTGTTTCAGTTTGATTTTTAAATCAGAAAAATAAGTTTCACAAATACTTGAACTCATGCATTAAGGTATAATCCTGTTAAGTGGCTCTATTTAGTGTTACGTAGACTTAGTCTTTTGCTGGTCTTTGCTTTTTGTATTGCTGACCCTGCTTGGAGGAATAAAAGCTAAGTAACGCTTCTTCAGTGATGTGCCAATGAAACTAGGTCTCAGTACATTAAGCTTTATACTATAAATAGAAGCAGATAATGCTAAGGTTTATTTATGGTTTCTTGGACATATCCTTAATGGGCTTAAGTACTAGAACTTAAAAAAAAAAAAGTGAATAGACTTCATTGTTCTGGCAGCACATCAGATAGCTTTTTTCAGTTATGCTGGTGACATTCTGTAAATGATCTCTCATGTGCCGTATCTGAACATTAAAAGAACTGTTGTATCAACATGCCAGGCATTTTGTAGGTTAGCATTACCTGACATTCAGATGGTGTGTTTTGAGTTCTCTTAAGTGGCATTTGTCCTGACGTATAGTGTTGTTTTTCCTATCTTTTTCTGCTTCATGCAAGTAAGTTTCTTTATGTTCATAATGAATAATGCATGCTACTTTACTCCAGTGCAGTTCTATCTCACTGAAAAACATAGCCTTACTCTTCCCTGCTGAATTCTTACACTTAGATACGAATGTTCTGGGGTTTTGAAGTTGTTGAATTAGGTTAGTAAAGTGCATTTATTTTCTATCTCTTGTAACATATTGAAAAATAAAAAAAATGTTCTGTGCTAGCAAATATTAAATGAAGTTAGATATGGTTTTGTACTTTCATGGTGAATTTATCGATTCATGATAAACCCAGATTCAGTAAGCCAGCAGAGGAGATTGTCTTGATTTTATACCCATGCTTAGTGTAAGTTACATACAGCCTTTCTTTAGGGATACAAATTCCACATTGTGACATTAAGGTGATTTACTTAGTGTTAACACAATACTCTAGGGCCCTCAGACCTTTAAAAACTGGTAGAAATACAGGAGAATGCTGTTCAGAGCTCTGACTTTTGTACTTTCCAGCTTGAAAGGTAGTGTCACAGAGGACTGTTAACTGAGTCAAGATAAAGATCAGTTTATAATGTGAAATTAGAAAAAACACAACACTTTTTAAAACTAATAATATCCTTGTCAAGCAGTCTTAGATTGGTTCATAATGCAAGAGATAAATTATCAGGCTGAGCCTACGTAAAGGGAAGGAGAATCTGAGGGAGTTCTTCTTAATGTTCAAAGATTCCTGTGTCGAATTCCCATTAGGCCTTTATGCAGTCGTCTCTGAACTTGGGCACTTAACTGTATCAGGAGTATTGTTTGTGTTGCTTTTATGTCTGGAATGTCATTCCTAACAAAAAATTAATAAATATCATAAAAGTTAAACTACAACTCCAGAATATCTTACGCTCTCTTGCATTTCTAGGAGTATTACTTAGCACTAGAGTTGATAAATAATTTGTGTCCATTGTACATTCAAGTGCACTGACAAGGCAGAATATATTGTGTTCCAATAAAATAGTAAAGGATACCACTTTTTTTTTTTTTTTTTTTTTTTCAATATGGAAGCATTTTCATTGCGTTACTTCCAAAATATTTTGGCTTGCTGAAAGAATCCTGTATGAAGTCTCTAAAATATTATTTCTAAAAAAAAAAAAGGATAAAACCCGACCATTTTGGTTTTATTTAAATACTTTTCCACAGTGATTTGATTTGTGCTTTTTTGCTTTGTTTCATTTTTATAGTGAATTGAAAGCACAGAAGTCCTAATTTTGGACAAGCGGTAGGTGTAGTGGGGGTTTATGATGCAAATATATGAACATTTTCCTTTGGTTCACCTACATTTTTTTCTACTTGCAGAGACAGCTCTCATTAAAAAGCAGGGGATCTCAGTTTGCAAGCTGAGGTCTTTCCCTGGCAATCTGAGGGTCCGTAAGCTTGTTCATGACTGGGGAAATTGTTATTGCCAGTGTTTCAGAGAACATAGTTTATTTGCTGCAAATAAAATAGCAAGTTATGGCTGGATAGTCTTAAAAATTGGATGCGTTTGTCATACATACATACAAACACTGTAATTACCACGGATATTTACCAGTGGTAAAATGAGTAGCAATCACTTAAACAATAAATACCTAATTTGATAAATTCTTCTTTCTTCAGTTACAAAACTAAAAAGTTGGAACAGTAATTTTCATGGATATCGTTGAATTGCCTTAAGTGAAAGTGCAGTGCAGTTAAGGCAGTTTGTCTTAGATTATGTGTTTTAGTGCTCCTGAGATAATACCGAGAAGAATGAGGGGTCACGCACTGATGGCTATGTATGTGTTTATGTTCAGACATGATTAGTTAATTCAGTGGAATTAGTTAATTCAGCTCATTTTACTGGAGAAATACAGAGTGAACTGACATGGTAATTGTTGGCTGGTTTTGTTTTTCTTCCCCATAGTGTGCTGGAGAAGAGAACTGGGTGGACAGTCGAACTATTTATGTTGGGCATCGTGAACCACCTCCAGGCACTGAAGCATACATTCCACAGAGATTTCCAGATAACCGAATAGTCTCATCAAAGGTAGTAGTAATTTCTTCCGTTCATTTACACAAATAAGCATGAATTATGCCAGTTTACATAAATCATGAGTGGCAGAAGCAAAATGAAAGGATCTCAAGTTTTTTCCACAAAAACTAATTGCTAAATTGCCTCTAGCAGGAAGAAGAATGGGACGACTTTTGCAATGTTTACTATAGTATATAGTAGTCTTAGAATGATACTGTTTTTCCACAATGGAGTCAAAAAGCAATTTTCGTTTGGGGCAACCCTGGGGTAAGGAAAATCTTCCCAAGAAAAGACTACATCATTTGTAATCTAAAGCAATACCTCCAAGTACTAGAAACAGTATGATGAATATAAGTGCTCAATAAACAAAGCTATCTCCACGATAACAGTGCCATTCCCTTCAAAAACTTGTATTGACAAAACCCCATTGAAAGGATATTGATTGTTATAAACATGCAAGTGAATAATTTGTAAACTCTTGATATTCTGATACAGTTGTGCCCTTTATAAACCTTCCAGTTCTCCCTCACTGTAATTAGTAAATCTTTCTGTAAGCTTCACCAGATTGCTGTGCTCATTTGGGTTGTTGTTAACTCTCTTACCTGTTTAGACTGACCAGCTTCCTTTAGCCAAAGGTTCATTCTGCAATGGCATGGAAAGCTGAACATTTGCAGCTTATTGTGTGGCTGATACCCCAAGAACTTAAAAGTTTTTAATGTACTTAAGTTTCAGTCCTCATGAGCACACACCTTCAACCAATTATGAAATAATTAATTCAAAAGAATGGCTTTTTCTGGGAAAATGTCTTTGTGAACAGTAGCTCATATCCACAGCCTCTTTTTAAGAACCTTAGTAGCATTGTGATCTTAAGGAACTGAGCGCTTATCTTTGCAGATCTGAACACTTGCTATCCATTAATATAATGGCAAAGCTGTAATAAACCCCACACTTTTCTCAAACTATGTCTCATTTCTTATATGAAATTTTGTATTTTACTACCTTCCTTCACTCCTATTTTTACTACCTGTTTTCTGTACTTTATTTAGAGAACAAACAGCATAGTATCTAGGCATCTTTAATTAGAAAGTTTGAAATATAAAGCAGTAAATAATAGAGGTTGAATACAGTCAAGCTAGGACAGTGGGAATCCTGTACTCGACACATCAATTTGAATTGTGTTATGGATTACTGAAGAGTAAATACATTTTATGGAAATATTTGCACTCCTGTGAGACTTTTTCTTCATCTTGCACATCTTACCTGGGTCATACATAAAGATACTGAAGTTACTGCTGTCACTTCTTGAAATAAAGACATCTTGCTCAACTTTGCAAGATGTTTGACATCTTTTTGTGATGATGAAAATAGTGGAGGTTTCAAGTTACCGTGCTTGGCAGAGTGAGTTTTTTAAATATGACTTAAATCTGGATCAAGCTGAGAATCCCTGTCAGCAATTAGTAAATATGTATGATTTTAACTAGTTCAGGAAGAAGACTTCACTATGTTTTTATTTAGACATGCAGCATGTTCAGTTAAATGGTAGACTCTATTTCTGAACTATATCTGTAATCAGAATTCCACAAACAAAAGATTATTAATGGACATATTTTTATATGTACAGTGCTTCTCAAATGTTCTATTTATTGATTAAATTTCTCACACTTAAAAAATAAAATGTCATCTTCATGGAAGTAAATACAGTGGTGATATTTCAAGAGGGAATAGAGTTCATGTAAATGCTTTATAATATTAAATAGTTCCTTAGACTGACAAAAAACCATTTTTAATGACACTTGTCTTTATATGAGAACTTTCCATGCTGTCCCTTTCAAGTAAACTTTATTACTTATATGCTCCATCCCAAACAGCCAGGTCAAAGCACCACTGTGACTTGACTAGCATTTATTCTATGATTTTATGATTCTGTTCTGGGTTGTGTAAGCTTCTAACTCTTAACCTTTCATTCTGTCCTTGTCACTTGCTCCTTTATGAACACTCTGGAGGGGCATCTACCACAGCTTAGGAAACACGGATGTAAGCTTCCCGAAAAAAAGATCAGATGTACGAAATGAAGATAGGAATGTCATAATTGTTAGTGTAAAATACACATCAGCACAAGCACACTGTATAATGTTACCTCAGCCGTGAAGGGTATTTGCTTCATCTTTCAGCAGTGAGACAGTAACTATCAGTTGTGCTTTTATAGGTCTTTAATGCTTAGTATATGATTGCTCTTCAAGGATGAGGAACTCTGAACTTCCAGGTACAGATTTTTTGCCAATTTAAAACAAACTGAATTCTGAAAAGGGTAGTTTGAAGCCCTGTTGAAACCTCATCAATTAGTCTGTCTGTATGCTCCTGCACTAACAAATGTTCTGTCATAAGGACCTTTTTTTCTGAAAAAAAGGTGGCAGCTGCGAATAATATGAACCTCAGACTTTCCATAGTTATTTCCTTCCAAAGGTAAACTTTACTGTGCTTCACCAGAGGTTTCCTGGTGTCAGCAAGATAATAATTTTATTCCAGTACAGAGGGATATTTCTTGTATACTGTAGTTTCACTATGGAATGTGGTTACTGCTTTGTCTGCTTAATGACATATTCCTGGTTGTGAGAATGATATATAGACCTTGGCCAGACAGAAATGCTCTTTTGGTTTGATGCATTAATTCAATTACGATTTTAACAATGTATTTCAAAAAGGCTCTGTTGAAAAAAAAAGAGAAAGCCAAAAACTTGTGTCTTTTGGATTGTACATGAAGTTTGCTTATGTTCTAGAGATAGTGGCTTTTGTAAGCTGAATATGTACGTTCATCTAACTTGTACTTCAGCTGAATAGGGTGATAGTCTTCAAAGTAGCTGTTGTGTGCTCTTCATTGAATTTATCATATGACAGTGGTGCAGCATGGCAAATACCAGCTAGTAGAAAATCCTAATGTTTCATATGAGAGGAAAGAAAAAGTAGTTGAACTGGCAGGGAGGTTGCTTGCTTTTTTTCTTTAAAGAGTATTCACATTTTGAAATTATTTGCTGAGTAGTAGAACTGCTATGTCAAAAGGAAAGTAAGTTAAACCTTGCAGTAGTGGCAGTTAATGGAACTTGATAGGAAAGAACTTTTCTTCTTCTTAAATTGGATAATGAAAGTTGGTTTGTGGGGGTTTTTTTGTAGTAGCATGTTTGGGGTTTTTTTTGGGTGGGGGATGTTTGTTGTGGGTTTTGTTGGGGGGGGGTTTATTGTTGGTTTTTGGGGTTTTTTTTTTTTGTTTGTTGTTTTTTTTTTTTTTTTAAGGCTGATAAATTACAAAGTAACTTTTTTAATATGAAACTTCCTTAAGGAAGATCCATTCTTCATATTTATGTGCTGGGAGTATCCCAGTCAGCATGGTAAACTGAGTGTCTGTACCTGCATAGTAGAGCATGGGTGTGCCTGACCAGCTAAGAATGACCAGAGGCCCATCTGGCACTCTATGCTGTCACCAGCAGTAGGTGCATAGGGAAGAATGCTAGAACAAATAAGAGCTGAGACTGATTTAATATATCAAAGAACACTAGAAGTTAAATTACGTTAAAAAAAATGTTTTATAAATAAAAATAATCGTAAATTGTCAAACTTAACCTTTTTCAGCTATTCTGTTCAAGTGGGATGTATGTATGTAAGAGATACGTAAAACATGATCTTATGTTGTTTAAATAGCATAATAATACATAAGGCATTATTATATATAAAATGGTATGTGCGTGTATATGCACACACGTACAGAGTCCAGTTGTTAAGCTGGCAGCTTTAAGAATATATTGTCTCTTGGTAGTTGGCATGTACTATAAAAATCTGTATATTAAAAATACTGGTCACAATGGACATGTTCAAGTTTTGTGTATGTGTCATGATCTGTTAAAAACATTGGAAAACTTAAGTAACTGCAAGACTACTGTTCAGCTTTTATCTTTTTCTCCCTGAATTTATTATCCTCAAGATGGATTCTCTTTTGCAGAAGGTTTAAGAATCAGCATAGCAAGATGTCTACAAACCAGGGCTGAAGTAACATAGTAGGTATTTTTGTCAGAATGGTTTTTAGCATTTACAAGTAACATTTGAAGCAGTTGAGGGAGAGGAGTGGAAGCAGGTTAGAAGAGGGAGGGTGACGTTTTAAAACAAATAAGCTGTAAGAAACTGAAGTGTTGAAAGAACTCAGTAATGCAATATGGAGTGCTTTTTTTCCCTTGTAGCTCCAGCTTTTGATGTCAAGTGATTACTGAAACTCTCCTTTTACTTATGATATTATCTGCCTCTTAGGATGGAGAGAAGCTTGAAATGTGAGCCAAAATTCTGGCTTACAGATATCAAATTAAAAGGTCAAAATAATGTTAAAAAAATTAAGCTATTGTTAAGAAGACACTGTTTTATATTTTTGAATTCATGGAACTAGCTCTAACACGGAGACACTGGAGCTGAAAGCAGTAAGGTATTAGCAAAGAAGATTCAAGAATTGGTGAGATGGAGCAGAGGCATGAGTGGAAATACTGTGGAAGTGTGCATAAAGGGGTCAGCACATGATTACACAAGTACACCAGCGCTGCAGGTGCTATTACTATTATAAATGGGAAAAAAAATCTAATTGAATTGTGCACTTTTAACTCCAGGCAGTCTGATTTTACATTTCCTTGTACAGTGCTTCAGATGCATCTGTTCACACAATGTGGTCGTCTCTTGGATGGATATGTAACTACTTCTTGCTGTCTGACATATTGCCTTCTGTATGCAAAAGGAATGTATGTTCTCTGACCTCTTAAGTTTTTTGCAGCAATTAAAAAAGGTCTGTTTCCAACCTAAACCTTCAAACCTTCCCCAGCCTAAAAGCTTCAAGTGTGTAACTATTTGGCTAACCTCATTTCCTTCAAGTGAGTTATATTGGGAAAAAAAGTAGTTAAATATCAGTTTGCAAAAAGCACAACTAGAAATTAGCTTAAGGAGAAAACTAGTATTAACTCTCTATCTAGGCACAGTAATCTGATGTATTTAGTATCTTAATTTTTAATGTCTTTTCTTCAAAGACTTTTATTTTGTTCCTGCCTGACTAGGGTAGAGAAACTGCCTTAAATGCACTTATTAAAAGTCTTGTTCTGAGTGGCAGCCCACTGTTGTTTCTCATGGGAGTGATTATGGTGATTAAACATTAATCATCCATTTCTAGATACTGCTCAGAACTCTTGATGGCTGGGGCAGAGTGAGGTCTGTCTAGATATCTTAGTGGTCTGTCTGTCTTGTCTAAACCCCTTAAAAAATTGTTACTTATACTTTGAAGATGAATGGGCAGAACAAAGATATACTTTGTATGTCTGAAACCCAATGTAATAAAGTGCTAAAAGTCTGTGAGTTTGCTTGAAAATAAAGTTTTAAGTCGTCTATTGTATTAAAGAAGCATCCATTTTCAACAACATCTCTCAGACCATAAAAGCGATCTGATTCCAGGTAATTCACATTTATTCAGGTAAGAGAGTTGCTGACCAAAGGTGGAGCTGTGAGAAAGACCACTGCTTTGACAGAAGAACCTGAGGTTGGAATATGAGGGGATTGATTCCAAGGGTACAGATGAAAGTTCAGCCTTTTGATAGATTGTTTTAACTAATTTACTTCCTCATACTAGATTTTTAAATATCTAGTCTGACAACAATTTGCTGTCACCACCCATTTAGTCAAATAACCTGCTAGGAGATTTAAACAGGAAGTTCTTGCATAAGAGATTACATTTTTATTTTATAAATGGTGAATTGGGGAGCTTGTATAAATCATCACATTTTAACAGTCAAAACCCCCTCTAGCATAGAAGAATACCTTATTTTATCGAAATAGCTAAACAGAAAATTTAAACAAGTTTTTCACTGAAACCTCCATTCATTTTTCCTTCTCAGCAGATGGAGATTTTTAAAAAATAAACAGAGATAATTTGCCTGATAACCAGTTACTGATGAAAATACAAAATTGTTATCACTGAATAAAATCTGTATGGTCATATATCACAACAGCAGCTTTGAATGACTTTTGTGCAAGGAAAATAATCAGGTCTAACCAGTTCTCTTTCAAAATTCTAAGATAAGTAGCTGTGTAGTGGGCAGTGCAAGCAGCATTCCAGTGTGATGAAAAGTACTTGATTGCAAAGTGAGAGCACTTGACTTTCCAGCATGGGTGCCTGCCTGAGTTTTGGCTTGCTCACAGGTGATCTAATACTGAGGTAACTATTAAGCCGGCTAAGTGTTTACTGAGGGCATATTTAGAATAGATCCCAATTTTTGGCACATGATAGAAAAAGAACATTTCATTCCTATGTCTTAAAAATGTTTAGGCTTTAACCCCCAACAAGTAAAAAGATTACTGTACATAATAGGGCTTTCACATACAATTAGGGCATAATTCTCAAGGATCCTTTCCACCTGCAGATGTAATAGAGGTATTTTCCTTCTAGAGCTCTGTCTGTCTTCCCTTTCAAAGTCAAATTCTAAAAATGTCTAGCTCATGGCATAACTTGCATATCAGCAAGCGTCAGTGCAATCTGCCAAGAAGAGACAAGGCACATTTGTAGCAGAGCAAATAGATTAGGAGAAGCTTCTTAGTCCATCTCTTTAGAAATGAAAGTTACATTGGAGTTGTCATTTCGTTATGTGTCAAATGATAATTTGAATAATAAGATGATACAGTGTTGGTTTTGCCAAGCAAGTTTTTGCACCTTTTCACACAGTTTTAGCTGCTGCTTTTACATGCATTCCAATAAGCAGTCCTTGCAATTTAACATATTTTGGTTTTGGAGCTACACTGAGCTGTGTAAAAAGAGTATGACTGAACCTGCTGCAGGGCAGAGGAAGGAGCTGCATGATGAACTCCTTTCTCTCACTTTTATGTTGTTCTTTTCTTCCTTTGAAGTTTTTGTTTTTTCTTTGCGCTTTTGTATACTGTTTCTTATGTAATTTTATTAAACTTAGGTAATTTGTAAGATCAGTAGAGAACTATGCAGGCATTTACTCTTACTCGCTGCTATAGTTTATTTTGAGGAGTATTTTTGTGTCTAAGACAAGGAGCGGAAGAGGGGCTGACAGCTTTTGTCAACTTGCTATGACTGCATAGTTAAATCTGAGTGCCACATATCTCTTCAAGTCATCATGCAAAATAGAAGTGACTTAAAAGTACTGTTTGAAGTGACTAAGAAGTTTTTAAAATCCATTGGTGGCTTTAAATGCACTGTTCTGTAACTAGATCTCTGAATAAGCATTGTTGTTAGAACTTGTTTCAGTCACAAGTATCAACATTATTACAGTTCAGAAAATTGATACAAATCCAACGGTACATGATTGCCAATTTAAGATCCTGTTTCATTAAATTGTTAATCAAAGTAACAAAAATAGTCCTGTTTCTTGTTTAATCTTGAATTGTGAGTTACAAATGTGTTTGATTTTTAGAACAAAAAATGTGAACGTTTCTCTCAAACATTCATAATCTGTGCATTTGTTTTCAGTACACATTTTGGAACTTTGTACCAAAAAATTTGTTTGAGCAGTTCAGAAGAATAGCTAACTTCTATTTTCTCATCATTTTCCTTGTTCAGGTAAGTTATCCCCAGTTTTCAATGCATTTCTGGAGTTTGAAAAGGTTTAAAAATGCACTGGTTTTGATGACTGAAGAGGTAAATAGTTGACCTGGGACAAACTTTTGTACTGATGATGTGATAAAAGGAGTTTTGTTTCATTTCCAGGTTGTGAATATGTATCTAACCTAAAGAGAAATTGATGCCATCACCAGTTTGATGGCAAGATACCTCTTGATAAAATTGAAAAGAATGTGTCACTTTTATTTTGTTATAAGCAAACATCCAGATCAGCAAAACCATTGTTAGATTGATGATAAACTTTTGTTAGTTTTGCTGAATGTTAATTTTTTTTATAATAGAACGGCATAAATTTTCCGATTGCACTGGAAGGCTGTGGAGAAACTAAATTCTAGATGCTTAAACAATGCTTGCTTAGGGTGGTACATAAATACTTGGGTTTGTAATTATTACCTCACACAACTAGTTTGATGCTTTGTAGGTGTTTTCATTCTGAACCTTTCACAATCACTTAAATATATTAAATGATAAAAATCTTAGAAAGTTAAGTGAAAAGCTGCACTACTTGGCACACCAGATTCCGTAGAAGGAAAAGCTATGCAGATTGCCAGGAAAATTTAGACTTTCTTATCATTTGAACTCTCTCTCTGCATTCTACCTCTGTTTATAATTGCAGAAGCCATAGCCCAATATTTCAGTATTTACTCCTTGCACGTGTAAGAACAGCTGTAGTTACAGCATGTAAAAATTACACTATCCTGATTTCTAATGTTGCTTAGTAATTTTGTCTCCAAAGCTGCAGCTTTCCAGTTTGGTTCTTAAATTCTTGCAAGCAACTACTTTTACTAGTCTTAACTGATACTTTACTGTATCTTAACTACAGCATATAGTTGTTTTCAAATTTTGTTGGTATAGTATATATTCTTAAAATTGCATTAAAGTACTATGCTTTTTAATTAAAGTTCCTTAGTGCTTTGTAACATATTGGTGAAATGATTACTTGAAACATCTTGGTTGAAAAATTGACAAATTTATATTCACAAAAATATAACCAGAAAATATTA
This sequence comes from Lathamus discolor, assembly GCF_037157495.1. Lineage (NCBI taxonomy): Eukaryota > Metazoa > Chordata > Aves > Psittaciformes > Psittacidae > Lathamus > Lathamus discolor. The sequence goes on along the minus strand of NC_088887.1, from coordinate 65,905,534 downwards.
ATTCCTTTTGTTGCAGTTAATCATTGATACACCTACTAGTCCAGTTACAAGTGGACTTCCACTTTTATTTGTCATCACTGTAACAGCTATAAAACAGGTGAGTAATTTAGTGAGCAAAAGTAAAAATAAAGAGAACATTATTATTTGGTTTGTGTATTTCAGTTTTCCCTGCCTTTTTGTGTTAGACTAAATTAGGGCAATGCTGAAAGAATAATTGTGATAAATTTTGAAGGAGTTTTATTTTGTTTCCTTAGTTTAAGTAGAATTAGTTGCTATATGACGATGTTTCACTAGTTCAATGCAAACTTGTAAATTATTTTATAATTTTGGTGTTCTTGTGTTTCAAGGAATCATTTCCATTCTTGTGTTCAATCAGCACAATTCAGCTTTTGTTTGTTTGTTTCTAAATTGCTGTCCGCATCCTATTATGTTTTTCCGTGACTGAAAATGAGCTTAGTATGAGCTACAAAAACTCTGAAAAGAGAAATCTGCTCTTAACCTTCACGTTTCCTTAGCCTTTACAGTATGAACGGATAATGAAAAGTATTTTGGTTCAGGTTTTCAATATATATTTGATTATAATGTACAGTTCATAATGATAGCTGCAGTGCTTTCTGCAGATTAGCATTGAACAGATGTTACTGTATTATATCATTTTTAATGTTAAAATTAACCGATAAAATGGATGAAAAACCATGCAAGTATTTTTTTAGATATTAGTTGTTGCTACATCTTCGAGTATAAAAGGACTTACTAGAAGTTGTTCTGTCAAAATAGAATTTTGTAATACAGGTATGGAATTGTACAGGTTTGCTATTTGACTTTCAAGTTAGTACTACCAAGAGGATAATGATTAAGGTAGTTTTTCACTGGCTATCCTAATGCTGTAGTGCTACCTTTGGCATGAGCACGTAAATGTAGATGGAGTCTTCTTGAAATTAGTGGAATCTCAGATAGATATAGAATGTTCTAATTCATATGGGGATATTAAAATCAGATCTGTATGTTATCAGAGCCTCTGTAATTACATATTGCATCTAGATGAGGAATTAATCAGGAATGAGCTCATAATTGCCTTTCTTTTGATTTAGCCAGAGATGAATTTATTGACTTTGTGAGTTTCAAGCCAGCTAAAGGAGGACAAGAGGATACCTGATCTTGCAAAAACCTTGCTAGTGCAGAGTTAATTTGTTGAAAATTTGACTAAATTGGAGCTAGCAAGTGATTTTATAAGCAGTACTTTGTATTTGGCGCCTGCAGTACTCTTCTGCATTTGCTGTACCATCTCACCATAGCCACAGAATAGTTTCTAATAATTTGGGCTCCTAAAGTAATAGTCACAAGTCTTGTTCTTTACAGTGGTTCTGTTATGTGTTTGGCTTTTCGCCTTCAGTCCAATTTAATGATGTTTGCTTCTGTAGGATAGCTGTCAGTGTAGGCACTCAGTGGCACAGTGAGTTCCATTTCATGGTTTGGTCTTCTCTGTAACTCTGGGTCCAGATACCAGCCATTTCCTTCCTTCATTTCAGTGAACAGAATGTGAATGTGGAAGGAAAATCTGTACAAGCAGCATCTTTTGCTGGGCTGCTTGGAGAAGTTAGTACTTTCTGTGGGCATAAGGAAGTTCTTTTACTTCGTGTTTCCAAAAACTGTTGTCTTTCTGGGGAAAAAAAAAAAAATCCATTAAATAGTTTAATTCAAGACTGCTTCTGGGTCAAAGTGCTCCTTATTTTAGCTCAAAACTTGTAGAGATAAGACTGTATTTCTTACATACCTATGACAGATTTGATGATTAAAAAACAATGGCTAACAAAAATGAGGATGTGATGTGTTGACCCTGGCCAGCAGCCAAACACCCACGCACTCCTTTTCTTACTCCCCTCTTCTGTGGAAAATAGAGGGAAAGTGAAGATACTTGTGTGTCTTATTAGTGACACTTTCATAGGGAAAGTAACAGCTATGCCAAGCAAAATAAAGAATTCATTCACTACTTCCCATTGGTAGGCAGATATCCAGTCACTTTCTGGAAAGCAGGGCCTCAGCACAAGTCATGCTTGCTTAGGAGGACAAATGCCATCACCACAAATGACCCCTTTCTACCTGCTTTCCCTGAGATTTTCTTGCTGAGCACAATTACATATAGTATTGAATATCCCCTTGGTCAGTTTGGGTCTGCTGTCCAGGCAGTGTCCCCTCCCAGCCCCTTGCCCAGTACCCCCAGCCAACTGGCCTCTTTTTTTAGTGTATGGGGAGGTTGGAGAGAAAGGCTTGATGTTGTGCAAGTACCGTTCAGCCATAGCCAAAATACTGGAGCATAACCAACACTGGTTTAGCCCCAGTTATGAAGCACAGCAGCATATGGGCAGCTCTGAAGAAAGTCAACTCCATCCCAGCCAGGCCCAGAACAGAGGGTAATTTTGATTGTCCCTAACTATTCTATGATTCCATGTACTCAAGAGAGTTAGATGTAAAAATGCATATGGAACCACTGGTGTCTTTCAGTCCCAATCTTTATCCCACAGCAACACATTTTGAATGGAAAGTTGCAGATTCCCTGTCCTTTACTTTGTCTGTTTCTGCATGTAGCTTTTGGGCGATCAAAATAAGTTATTCTGCAGTCTCTTAAAACAAAATTCTTCAGGTTGATATATATTGTATATAAGGTTAAAAAGTGTAACAAGTGTATAACAATCAGATAATAATGACCACCTTCAGTTATGTCATTGCTTCGTCATCTTTCAGTACAGAGTCTGAGTCTTCCAAAATATACTTCTGTGCCTCTATCTTCTTGGCAGCCGCTTCTAGGAGTACTTCGCACTTACTCAGGAGTCAATAGAGCATGAGCAAGAGATAATCACTTAACCACCAGAAAGTTCTACACTTTATAAACACCCCTATTCATCAGAATGTCTTCAGTAAAATATATAATTTTGTTGACTAATTTTAACCATGAATATTCTTGTTTGTAAATGTCCAACATGACTGACATGTATCACGATTTCATTTGTTCTAGTGAGAATATATTCTTTTCCCCTCTTCCCACCTCTCCCTCCCCATTTCTTGATAAAGGATAATCTCGATTTGGTTGGTTGGTTGGTTTGTTTTGTTGCAAGATAGAGCTGATTTATGTCTTTATAGCCAAATGTGCATCACTGTGTCATTCCATTTCACTGTTTTCTAGGGTTATGAAGATTGGCTTCGACATAAAGCTGACAATGCAATGAACCAATACCCTGTTCATTTCATTCAACATGGTAAACTGGTTAGAAAGCAAAGCCGAAAATTAAGAGTAAGTAATTATGACTTAACAGAGTAAGGCTTTACTTCACACTTCTTGTAGAACAAATTATACAGAAATGCAGAATGATGATGTTGCAGCAGTTATTACATTTCATTGAGATTAGACTCGCAATATACTAATTTTTAATTTAATGCCACTCAGTAAATTTTATAAGCTAGATATGTTTCTATTTTATCTTGTTAACTCCTCTCGTAACTGTTCCATTCATTTCTCATTTTATAACTCAAATTTTTCCACTCAGGATTTGTCTTCTCTCCATTTTCAGTCTATGGTTATGCACAGTGTTGATGTATTTAAAACAGATTATCATAGTCAGTGCTACTGATATGTCCTATGTATACAACATAGATATATGCATACATATATATACAACACATTCAGAATACTTTCTCAATTACTTAACAGATCACAGCCTCTTCATTGGCTGTTGGATGTTGCTGCATTCCCTTCCTGGCATTTTGAAAGTTATTTTCAGAATTAATTTCTGACCCCCCCCCCCCTTTTTTTTTTCTTTTTGTGAACAGATTCCTTGATTCTTTTCATCATTCTCTTTAGAACTCAGCAAATTTGATAGCTATTTGTTTGGATTTTTCCTTATTTCTACTATCTTCATTAGGGATATCTTTTTCTGCTTTGCCTTGTTTGGACATAAATGGCTCTACAGTGTTCACAGCCTTTCTGCTGATGCCTTTCTCTGTCATCTTCCCTTTGAGTGTGATAGCTTCTGCCTAGGGCTTTCTGGTAATAAAAAAAAAAATTGAAACATCACATGCTGAGTATTCCATGTACATAACTAAACAGTTAAATATTCCAAATAAAGTACCACATGACTGAAATTTGTGTTCCATTGAGTAATTATTGCCCATATTTTCTCAATTTCTACCCTGTTCTTTGCATTTCAGAGACTGTATTTTGAGCAACTAGATGGTAGGAGACAGGCATAAGAAATATTTGCATGGAAAGGGATATCTGTAAATACCTGTATAAATATCTGGATAAATTCTTGGACATGTATTAAGCAAGAAAATGGACTAGAACATGCAAAGGTAGACTGTTACGTACCTAAAGCCTGTGGACATTTGATTAAAGAGGTTTCTTTTTCACTGCATCACAGACCAGGTGAGGTTGTCAGGCATGTGTGGAGGTCATCTGATCCAACCCCTCTGCTCAAGCAGGACCACCAAGAGCTGGTTGTCCAGGACCAGACAGCTTTTGATTATCTCCAAGGGTAGAGATGCCACAACCTTCCTGGGCAATCTGTGCCATTTGTTCATTTTTTTTCTTATAATTGTTTGAGAAAGATGACCCCCAAAAATGTATCAACACCTTTTTTTCTTGAATGGTTTAGAGCAATATTTTGAATTTATAGTTGGCTTCCTGTTCTGTGACACTCAAACATGCTGTAAGATTTAACTGTGTTTTCATGAATACAAACTAATTTGCTCACCTTTAAATACAGATAAAAATAGGATGGACTTCTAGTCATAAATTCTGCTGAAAATATATCCTGTTTTCATTGCCAGACTTGGAAATCATAGCTTTTGCAACTATCTCTAATTATTTTCAGAGCTACATGCTTATCCTCAACAGCCAAAGTAGCTCAAATCTTCAGCTGTTTTTGAAATAATGTTTCGTTGTATTTAGTCTTAAAACAAGAATAGTATCTTCCATCTTTCAAATAAAGTTGCAAAACTTAATAAGGCAGTACCTGCAAAATGGTTATCCTGAAAGGAAATACAGTACACAGCTGACCTCAGCCATTCCACAAGGTGTGATTCAGTTTTTGAGATATTCCTATAGTTCTTTACTGCTGTGATAAAATTGTGGTGTAAATAAAAGTAGATGAATTTTCTAAATATTTGAGTGAACCTATGTTTTGAAATCTGAAAATTGGGCTGCTACATAAATGATAAATACATTTTTTTTTGTTGTATCTTTTCTTTAGGTTGGAGATATTGTAATGGTAAAAGAAGATGAAACATTCCCATGTGACTTAATATTTCTGTCAAGTAGTAGAGAAGATGGAACATGTTTTGTTACAACAGCTAGTTTGGATGGTGAATCCAGCCATAAAGTAATTAAATGTTCTAAATTTTCTTTCTGAGGCAAAGCTTGCTCTTAATTTTTCACATTTTGACTGCATGCTTATATGTGTGAGCAGATAAACTAACTTGTGTAACTTAGGTTTCTACCAATTGACTTACTTTCTCTTGAAGTAACACTTTATGGAAAGTTTAAAAATGTATGTATTTGTGACTTTGTGTCCAGTATAGGCATGCAGATTACAGAGGTAATGCACCAACTTTTTTATACTTAAATGCTTTTATGGTGACCTGATTACTGACCACACTGCAAGGTTCTTGCATGTAATGTAAGATGTTGGCCACTTAGGAGCATTTGAAGGTGCATCTTACTTGAACTATGAGCTCTTAAGTGAAAGTTAATAATCTGCATGCTGAACTGAAATATATGTGCAGATTAATGTATTCTATATCTGTCCTTTTTAATTTTATTTACACCTTGACATTTGTTCCAGACTCACTATGCTGTTCAAGATACAAAAGCATTTCACAATGAACAAGAAATGGATGCACTACATGCTACCATTGAATGTGAACAACCTCAGCCTGACCTTTATAAGTAAGAAAATATTTTTTTGCCCATTTTATGTAGTGTTCCCTAACAATAAATTGTAAGAATATCATAATGAAAATATACTGGCTGCATCTGGCTGGTTAGAGTGGGCCCCAGAGTGAGCTTCAAGTCAGGTTAGTTCTCCATCCTTGCTCTTTCCTGCAGGTAGTTCACTGGTCTGCTCTAGCACAGTGGTCTCCAAAGAGGGGTGCACAAAGCAGGCCATTTGTGTGGCAAAAATTTTAGAACTTGTGGATTTTTTTAATCTAAAAAATAAGAAAGAAATTAGGCTTTACTAATATTTAGTACATTTCTTGACACTGTCAAGAAATGGTTTGTATGTCAGAGTCCTATGTCACATACAGTTTGTGACAAGTCTTCAGGGGATGAGAGGATATTCTGCAACATGGAGAGGTTGCTTGTGGCACCATGGCTTGTTCTTTTGCTTTCAGCACACATGAATAATGAGAATATATATTGGTAGACAGCTTCTATCTCTGCTACTTTTTTGCTTGGCGCACTACTGGTCAACAAACCACAGTGGCGAATCTTTCTTTCCAAAGGCACGTGGTCTTTTTACGTCAAGTTTCATCATAACAAACTCTACAGTGTCTTTAGATGTGGCTCTGCTGTGTTGTATATTCTCTTAGCAGACAGGTTGCCAGTTCTCTGAGCCTGGGAGGTTTCCTTTTCAGGGTAACAGACCCACCAGTTCCCCAGTTTACCATCCAGAATGCTGATATCTGGCTTAATCCAGTTTGATTTGAGGTTATCCACTTAGACTGTGATATTGCAAATACGGCATACTGGATCTGACTGGAATGTAATAAATATTCTTCATAGCAGCCCATTTGCTGTAGTGTTTTTGCTTTGTAACAAAACCAGTGTTAATAACACACCCGGGTTTTTGCTGTTGCTGAAAAACTCTTGCGCAGTGTCAAGGCTTTCTCTGATTCTCACTTTGCCCTTCCAGCATGTAGGATGGGGTTGGGCAGGAGGCTGGGAGTGGACACAGCCAGGAAATTGACCTCAGCTGACCAGAGGGATGTTCTGTGCCGTATAATGTCATGCTCAGCAATAAAACTAGTAGTCATTCAAAAGTAGCTGTGGCTTGAAGACTGGCTGGGCACTGGTCTGCTTATGGGAGGTGGTGAACACTTGCCTTTGTGTCATTTGTTTTCTTTCCTTCACTTACTAATCTGTCTCTATCTTGCTTTTGCTTTTCCAGTTCTCTCTCCTGTCCTTCTAGGAAGGGAATTAGCAAGAGGCTAGTGCATGCTTAGTTGCTATCTAGCAGCAACCCACCACATAGAGATAAAATGTACTTAGAAAGGTATTCAGAGGGAAAATTGCCTATTTGCCTTACACTTTTGTTTTAAACTCAGTTGTAGGGTTTAGGTTTTGTAAAGGATAGTAATTACACTGGCTTACCTCGGGTAATTTAGGGAATAAGATTTCTTGTTATTTCTTGCTAATGGATCTACTTAGAATATTTAGTTCTAATTTTAGAATCTCTTACATCTTTTTATATGGGCATTTTACACTGACTTACTGTTCTGTGTATTTTTCTGTTTACATGTATCTCCATGTTCTTGTTTATGTTCTGGGTGACCAGAGCTTGTTCAACTGGAGGGTGCTCACTGTAATAAATACTTTGTAGAAAATATTTCTCAAATAATCTATTCTGACATATGTTTTTTGAAGTGAGGGTAATTTTCTTTGTTTTTAAATGTGTATGTGTGGTGCGTATATATCTGTAATGTACATTAAACTGAAATATTTGGACAAATATGCATAATAATACACAAATTAGCAACGTTGTTAAGCTACTTCTATACTTCCCTTGCAGATTTGTTGGTCGAATAAATGTTTACCATGATAGGAATGAGCCTACTGCAAGGTAGGGAAAATCCAGAGTTTTTACACACTTAAACATTTCCAAGGTTGTGCTGATTTTAGCCAGGGTACAGTTAATTTTCTTCATAGTAGCTGGTACTGGGACTGTGTTTTGGATTTGTGCTGGAAACTGTTGATAATTCAGGGTCAAGGCTTTTTCTGCCTCTCGCCCCATCAGGAAGTAGACTGGGGTGCACAAGAGATTAGAAGGGGACACAGCCAGGACAGATGACCCCAGCTGACCAGAGGGATATCTCAAACCATGTGGCATCATGCTCAGCGTATACAGCTGGGGAAAGAAGGAGGAAGGGGAGAATGTTCATAGTAATGGCATTTGTCTACCTAAGTCATTGTTACATGTGATGGAGCCCTGCTGTCCTGGAGATGGCTGAACCCCTGCCTGCTGATGGGAAGTGGTGCCTATTAAACTGTCTCTATCTCAACCCAGGAGTTTTCTTCATTTTACTCTTCTGATTTTCTCCCACCCCATTGAGGGCAAGTGTGTGGGGCTTAGTTGCTGGCTGAGGTTAAAACACGACAAGGTGCCAATAGGTATCAGTGGTGAACATTACCTTTGGTTCACCAACAGCATGCTGCCTTGTCTTATTAATAGAATGTTTTTCTCGTACAAGTTTCCAGACTTATTTCATATATAAGTATTTCATATTTTAATCAGATAGATTTATTTATATTTTTGTCTTTATTCAACTTCAATTTCATTTGACGTGTATTTAGTTTCTAAATTATGTTGATAGGATTTTGACCGTGCTTGTACAATACTGCTCTATTAGCAGGAGATCCTGGTAGCGCACTAAACAATATGAATAGTATCACTTGTGTATTTCTCTGTTTTTTTCTCTTAGAAATTTAAGAATATGAACATGCCCAATACAGTGTTTAGTTTTAGTAGCTGGTTTTGTACATTTTTCTAAAATGTCTAGTGTTGTGTGTTCAGGAAGGCAACGTCCAAGGTAATTAATTTTGTATGTTCTGTAGGATGTGATGATCTGTTACCCTGGGTCTGGCACTTAGAAGGGTCTCCCTCCTGTGCAAATAGGCTTTATCCTGAAGGGAGTGCACTGCTTTGTGCTCAAGGAGCAGTCTCAGGACATTCCTTGTCAGCAAAATAAAGAAGAAAAAATGAAGCAGTCAAAAGAGGCACGAGTCTTCCTGTCTTTTCTGCCTAGTATCTTTTGTATACCACCAAGGAAGAGACTGTACCTCATTTTGTTCAGGTCCTTGGTACAAAGAAGCAAAACAATAGGAGGGAAGGCTTCTTGCTCTTGTGATATCCTAGACTCCAGCATATGGGTGGTGTACAAGTGTGTCTACATGTCTGGTTTCTATCACAGTCTGCTATGGAAACTGCCTTTTTTTTTTTTTTTTTAACTTCTTTCTCTTTAAAGATTGACTAATACAGGTGGTTGGGAATGAACTTGGGTGGGAGAGGACAGTAAAATAAGCAAAAAATACCTTTTTAATCTCAACAGCAATACATTGATCTGTGTATAACACAAGAAGAAAGTCTGTGGCATTAAGACATATTCTTTGGACAGCACTATCAGAGCAATGGGTATTTTTTACTATATTGGGATATAATGTCTTATAATCCAAGTAATTCGTATAACATCACACCAGTGGTTTAGATTAAACTAGTTTCATGATGTATGGCCTGGGATGTTTTTTTAGATTTTTGTCTTTAGAGTTTCTTGATTTTGGAGCACTTTGAAAAAGCTGAACACATTAAAAAAACATTTGGAACACATTAAAAATACCTGAACTTCTTGGTTTTTTTCATTACTGTATATATGGTCTGATAATTCTACATGCTTTCTGTCTGTAAAGTAGTCCTTGGTTTTGCACTAATATGGTGATTTATTTTAAATTGCATAGGGATCCTTACATTAATTTCCTTATTCCTCAATAAACTATTTTACCTATATTCAACTTTATGCTTTGAAATGTATACAGTAAATATCAAACAATACCTTATATGCCATTGATACTTAAAATGGAAGTATGTGTTGTCCTTAATAAGTAATTCTAACATGCGGGATACTATAGTTTTATACAAGCCTAAAAAAGATTTGAGTTGGTGTTTTTAAAGGTAAGCACCTTGCTATTAGGATCATGAGTCTTTATTTAGGTACCTGCATATGTGGTTCTTGGATGCATTGGTTTAAGACTTCAATTGTGAAATTATGAGCTTAATTTTAGGCATCTGCCTATTTTTAACTGAAAGCTTTAAATATGCCTAGTAATTTTGTTACACAAAGTAAAAATATTTGACTAAAACTAATTTCATCTTTTATGTGGCTTCTACTAAGGTCTGCTGTTTCTCTCTAAACATTTATATTTTGTAACATTTATCTTTTGCAGGCCATTAGGATCTGAAAACCTGCTTCTTAGAGGAGCCACTTTAAAGAATACAGAAAAAATCTTTGGTAAATCTTTCTGTTGATTATTTAAATGGACTGTGAAGTAGCAAGCAAACATTAAACAAGGCTACAACCCTACAGTTGCTAGTGACCATAGGATTTCTAATGAGTCACTTGATTACAACTTTTTAATAAGGTTTACTGTTATAATTGCAGTGAAGTAACTATTAATGATGTATAATGACTATAGAGAGTTTTGGGGAGGAGGATTTTATTGTTTGTCTTTAAGGATTACTTAAGGTGACTCAAGAAGACGACTCAACTTCATGTAAATATATGGCTTTTGAGCACTGGGAATTGATGATGTTGTCCCAAAGCAGTTAACAAGCCTGTTGAAAAATCTGTATAATCTGTTTTGCTTATTTGTTGAAACAGACAACCCAACCAGATACAAATATGGTTGATCAAAAAAAAAATCAATCCACTTAAACAGTTCCTGATCAAAATCAGACTTTCTGTTAGCAAGTATACTTTATATGTACAAATTGTCTTCATTCTATAGAAAATGTTGCATATTTTAGCAGAAATTGGAAGCACAAACTGAGAAATTTTTTTGATTTTTTTTTTAAATTCTTCAAGAAAGCCTAGTGGGAGTAGTAGTTCTTTTATAACAAGCCAGTCTTTATCAGTGACTAAAGGAAGAAGGATCCAAATCATCCTTTATCATTTACAACTTCCGTACTCCCAAGAAAGATCAGTGATAGCCATGAACTTAGCCCAAACTACCAAAATCTTGCAACTTTTTCTCAAAAGAGAGTGCAAAAAGTATGTATTAGTTTAAACTTCCTCTTTTTGCTTTTAGTTGTAGTCTAAAATAGATGAACTAATATGATCAGTTTGTAGAAAGTATTTTTGTAAATTTCAGAAGATGGTTTTAATATTTCTGTTGAGTATCGGGCAGAAATGTTCCTAATGAGTGGTTGTTTCTGGTCTGCTTACATATGCAGCATTTGCCATTACCCCAGCACAATCTATATCCTGAATTATTTTATTTGGTGATGTACAGGTGTGCTTGCTTAAGTACTTTTAAGTCCATCATCTTGTTTACAGCTTCTTTTAGTTGCTGTGTTCAGTCTTCTGAGGTTTAGTCTTTTGATCTGTGTTCTCAACAGGAAATTTGTAATGTCAAACGATCACTCTTTTCATGAATTAGAAAATTTTACTGAAGCAAGCAAAATTCATGGTTGCCTTTTATTCTTCTTGGATGTATCCTGTAGTTTAGCCCTAGCTGGATTTTCTTTCACGATGTATGACTTGGATTATCAAATTGTAGCCATTAAAGAGAATTTAAAAATGCAAGGCAATTTATTCAAAACCCCAATTTAGATTATCTTTGATACATAGCAACCTGTTAGCTATTGGGAACTGTGACTCTGGAATGGGATGTAAATGCTGCTTAAAATTTCCTTCTAAGAACTTCATTAAAGCTATTTCTAGTTTCTGAGTATCATCCAAATCTTTGTTCTTTTTCTTCAGACTATAGAGAATTAAAGAAATAATGGGAGTATAATAATGAAGTAAATTGTGCTTTTATGAAGTTGTTGTGCTGTGTAATCGTTAGTAAAACAAGTTGTCTAATTTCAGGTGTTGCTATCTACACTGGCATGGAAACTAAGATGGCATTAAATTATCAGGCAAAATCACAGAAACGATCTGCTGTAGAAAAGTAAAATTTCTAATATTTATTTTGGGGGTGGAAAACTGCATGTTCGGATGGTGAATAAAAGGGGATTTTTTGTTTGGTTTTTATTTTACTAAATGTGTATGTTTCATTAGAGGTAGAGGGACTTAACGGTTTGTCTTCAGTAAAAACAAATATGTTTGATGCCCTTTAGTTTGGATCAACTGCGGTAACACAAAGCCTGTCTGTGGCAGGTTTCCCATAGAATCATAGAATAGTTAGGGTTGGAAAGGACCTCAAGATCATCTAGTTCCAGCCCCCCTGCCATGGGCAGGGACATCTCACACTAAACCATCCCACACAAGGATTCGTCCAACCTGGCCTTGAACACCGCCAGGGATGGAGCACTCACAACCTCCCTGGGCAACCGATTCCAGTGCCTCACCACCCTAACAGGAAAGAATTTCCTCCTTATATCCAATCTAAACTTCCCCTGTTTAAGTTTTAACCCCTTACCCCTTGTCCTGTCACTACAGTCCCTGACGAAGAGTCCCTCCCCATAGTTTAGCTAAAACTAGAAGTTCCATGCAGGGCATATGTAATGGGAAAGGAAGACACTGCTATTCTCAAGGAACGAGCTGACATTGGTTGCTTACTTTTTTAAAGAGAGATAAGTATTCTTTAGTCCTACTCTTCTATCTGAAATCATCAGCTCTGAGTAAGGTGTCCAACCTTTGTGGAAAAAAGAGGTGTTGATTAAGGCAAGATGTACTGATCAGCTGACAGCCCTTCTCTTACACAGTGACTGAGCATTGGTGATGTGTCTTTTTCAGTTCTTATTGATGTATAACCCGTGGCTTCTAGTTCATGCCCATCATCAGTAACATAATTTTAAATGTGAAGTGTTCTTGCTCTTTTTTTAGATCTGTCTAGAAAGAGTTAAATCATTACAGCTACATAGCAAAATGTTCCCAATAGATTTATATTCCATGAAAGTACTTATGTGAGTGTTTTATTATCAATTCAGAGAAATGGCATAAAAAGATCTGCAGATACATGTCTGGTTATTCTGTTATGATTCCATCTATGCTATTGTTTTCACTAATGTACTAGGTTTGGTAAGGTGTCACACACATTTTGGAAAACAATTACAGCAGTTTACATTGTAAATAGAAAATCGTTCTCAATAATATTTTTCTGTGTTGGGAAACCCTGTAGAAAAGTTATATAACATCGTAGTGTTAGACTTGCAGCAAGTGTTAAGATGAAGCACAAATGTAACATTTTTCAATGAACTGTAGTTTATGTGCTAATGGAGTTCTCACTTTGCTTGCCTTTATGGTTTTTTTTTAGATCAATGAATGTATTCCTTATTGTATACCTCTGTATTCTCATCAGTAAAGCGCTAATAAATACTGTCCTGAAGTATGTCTGGCAGAGTGAACCGTTTCGTGATGAGCCATGGTATAATCAGAAAACAGAGCCAGAAAGGAAAAGAAATTTGGTATGGAAATAAATTTAAACACTAAAAAAGTTTTACTAAACCTGTAATGTGTAAGAGTCCTACTGAAAAGTGTATACAGCCTGCTTACTTACTGATCATAAAATGTTGCTTTTGTTTGCTAATAGTGGTGACAGTATGTTTGCAGAAAGCTTGTATATTAAATTTTTGCACTCAAGTTATACATATGCATTTAACTGATGAGAAAATGTCATGTTTAATATAAGAACTGCCCTCTTGCAGAGAAATAAGGACTGAAAGGTGTCTGACAGCTGTTGGCAATCATATAACAGATGCGTTCAAAAGAATCCACTGTGGGAATCTGTGTAACAATACCCCTTAAAAGCTTAGTTTGATATAGCTCTGTAACTCTGTCATGAGCACTAGAGACCCACAAAAGTGTTGCCAGTGTCTGATGACCCTACCAGAGAAAGGACATAGTCCAGAATGAATACCCACATGATCCAAAGTAACAAACCGAGCCCAGCTCTACAGAAAGCACAATATTCTGACACTAAATCTTTCCAGTGAGACTAGGGGAAAATTTTCTTGGTTACCCTAAATGCATGATGGACGCACACTAGCCAGGCATGTTGTAGATTTTTCATTACCACCAGTAGCACCATCTCAGCCTGCTTAGCAGGTTGACTATGCTTCCACAAGTCTCCACCACTGAAACAATTGAGCTAGGTTACATGCACACATTTTACTTGTGTTGAGAGAAGGAAGGGAAACCCTTTATTCATTAATGAAATGCTGCCTGAAAGTTATGTAATTGATAATCCTTGAATGAATTGCTGCAGGTTTATGTTGCTTTTCTTGTAATTTGTGGATGTGCATGTTGCCATTTTCCTTGTTCTCATGCAGATGTTCACCACTCTCATGAGTTGCTCTAGAATTTACAACCATGATGTGTGACTATACACCTGTAAAGAAAAATACAAATTTTAAGAAGTTTTTTTCTTTATGCCAAATCAGTTGTGATGTTATATCATGAAAGCACACACTTGTGTTGAACTGTGAGCTGTGAAAAGTGTTGCTTACTGTTTGAAAGTTACTAGAAAAAAAATAATCTGCAAATGTATGTAGTCTTCTTTTGTTTTTTGACGGTACCTGAAAAATCAATATTTTCATCTTGTTTCTTTGGCAGTTTCTTCGAGCTTTTACAGATTTCCTTGCATTCATGGTTCTTTTCAACTACATTATTCCTGTATCGATGTACGTCACTGTGGAAATGCAGAAATTTCTCGGTTCTTACTTCCTTACATGGGATGAGGAAATGTTTGATGAGGACACAGGTGAAGGACCACTGGTGAATACTTCTGACCTCAATGAAGAGCTGGGACAGGTAAATTTTAACAAATGATAATTTTTTTCAGCCTTTTCTACCATAAGTTTTTATTTTAAAGTTGTTAGGGTTTTTTTTTTTTCAGCTTGAAATATTGAAAAATTCAATATTGAGACAAAAGGAGTGTTTCCAGGGCAGTAACAGTGCCCAGGTGTATAACTGTATATGACCATTAGTGCAGAATCATCACTTAAACTAATGTAATTGTAGTGGGGAATTCTGATACCACCCTAAGGACCATTCTGACAGAAACTGATCTAAATCCAGGCATGTACATTAAATAATGATCCATGGGAAATTGAATTCATGTGCATTTTGTTTCCATAAATATCTGTCTTCCAGCAAGAAAGCAATTAAAAAACAAAAAGGAGATTGGGAGAAGAGAGAAAATAGATTAAACACATTATTTTTATGTGTTATGAGGCAGAAGATAGCTTTGCTGAGAGTCTTGTGTGATAAAATCTTTCCAGGCCCAATATCTGTGGAAGATGACTCCCAAAAGAAATTGTTGTCTTCTTTTTCTGAAAGAGCATGCATAAGGATCTTTAAAGGAAGATGTAACCCAGTAATAATCTCAGTTTTGTTAAGAGACCTTGGAAAATCTCTGTTCACATTCCTGCTGTTTTTAATTTGTGCTTATTTGCAGATCGAGTATGTCTTCACAGATAAAACAGGAACGTTAACTGAGAACAACATGGAATTTGTAGAATGTTGCATTGAAGGGCATGTTTATGTGCCACATGTTATCTGCAATGGCCAAATTCTCCATGATTGTACAGGCATTGATATGATTGATTCTTCTCCAGGAGGAAGTGGAAAGGTATTATGACTTGTTCCTGGTTTTTATAATGAAAAATGGAAATTGAACTGTACTGATGTGAAGGGAATATTAGAAATACAACATTCTTGGATTTCACTAATCATAGTAGATAATTGCAGGAAATTCATCATAGCACAGACATTTTCATTTCCTAGTTTAAACTAAGATTGGAAGACTTAATGGGAAGTTTCCCAACTTACTGCAGATGTAAAACTGAATCAAATAAAACCCCAAAATACAGAACTTTCTTCAGTTAATAGCTGAAGAAATGTAACAGCTGGTTTCCATTTAATATTAGCTGTAATAGGGAAAGCAAGGCAAGGAACTCCTCAAGGGTGAAAATGAGTGTTCAAGGCAAACAGTCATCACTGAGTGAATATGTGGCCAGAGAATGGTTTATGATTAAATTAAATTACTTTTAAATGTGGCTTAATATAGACACATCTGAAATGTGTTATACACAGCAGGTATGTGCTGCTGCTTTTTTGCTGTGTAAAGCAAAGTTAGGTGAAAGTTAAGGAGTTTTCATATGTCAACTAATGAGTAGGTTGGAAATGGGCAGGGTAATCATAGCCAAAGGACAATGGGTATATTTTTAAATATATCAGTACAGTCTCAAATCATAGTTGGGCCATACCCTTCACTATGCCAAAACAAGGCCTCTTAAAATATGTTGATATAATTCAGCAGCCTTATGGCTGGCACCCACAGCCCTCAGAATGGGGTCCCAAGGTGTTTTTATCTTGGAATTATAATGGCACAGTCAGTTTGTACTGAACAGCACAGAAGAATAAGATTCGGACACAAAGTGATAGGTAGAATACAGTCAGGTATCCATGAAACAGAAATATTTTTCTGTTGTCAGAAGCTGTCATTACCAAACCATCTGAAACTTCACAGAAGTTGTTGTCTCCAGCTGCCAAAATGTCTACACTCCTATTTTATATAGCTCTTAAAGATACTCAAGCTGCCTAAGGAATTGAAATATGTAAACCCTGTTAAGACTTGTGCTTCAGGTGCTGCGTCCCTCTGTCTGGACTCAGGACTCTCAACTGGTACCTCGACTAGTATATGATACAGTTTGTTCAAAATTTAAGTAAAAGTAAAGTTAAAAAACCTTTAGCCACATCTAGGACCCAGGAAGCAAGAGATGTACACTCTTTTGGGCATCAGGAGCTTGGCTTGCATGGCAATGCTAGTAGCAATAGCAGCTGTTGAGCAGTTGTGTGTACCACTGGGAAAGACTTGGCTCCCCCTAAAGGGCAGTTGACCTGTGACATTGCCTTTATCTGATAGAAACAGTAGTAATTAGCGACATGGAAAACTTTTCCTTCGGCAGGTTATCAAAGCAGTGCATGAAAGTGGTAACACATAATGGCAACTATTTCTTTTATGTTTTAGGAGAGAGAGGAGCTATTTTTCCGAGCTCTTTGTCTTTGCCACACCGTTCAGGTAAAAGATGATGATAGTGTAGATGGATTAAAGAAAAGCCAGCTCTCAAGAAGATCTTGCATATATATATCATCATCACCAGATGAAGTTGCTCTAGTTGAGGGAATACAGAGGTATGTGTATAATTACATATTATATTTTTAAGCACCATATAGGCACAGCTGATGATTTTCTCAACATACAGTCACGACTGCTCATATTCGTAAATCAAATAAAACAGTTAGGTTGGGTTTTGTGGTTTGGGGGGTGTGTGTTTTGGTCACCAGTTCCCCCTTCCTACCCTCAAAAGAAGCTCAGTCTTAAATCCTTATGACATGCTTAAACTGAATAATTATGTATTTGTTGTCTTAATTCTCTTGATATGTGTTTCATTTCACAGACTTGGTTACACCTATCTAAGGCTGAAGGACAATTTTATGGAGATTGTAAATCGGGAAAATAACATAGAGAAGTGAGTGGCTAAAAACACAACAAAATAGACAGATGAGGATATTTGTGACGTAATCTAATAGTTGCTGATAGTTTTAGGAACTATGGTTAGGTTATTTTTCCTTTGTTATATGGTGAGTAATAATTTTTTAATAGAAAATGGTGTGTACCGAGTTTGTCGTTCACAAATAATCTGTATTTACAGGAGGGTAATATCTGTCGAATAAATTTTTATAGCGGGTTCAAAGAAAAATTTGAACAGGTACTGTTCTTGTTATTTTCCTTTGACAGAATAGATTTTGTTGCCCATAATATGAGTAAAATTTTCAGTAACATTTTAGTAGTAGAGCTGTTCAGTGGGATGCATGTACTTTCAAAAATGTTGCTTTCCACTTCTGTAGAAGTTTACTGGTAAAGTCTATCATATATCTGAGTCTTCCTACATGTGCATTCTGCTAACTACACAGGGATTCTTGGACACAAATATAGGAACCCTGCTGGCATTTTTCCCCCTTTTAGGGGAATATAGAGGATTTTTCCTGAAAGTTACTTCAGACTTTTGTGGCTCAGTTCATAAGAACTGCATTCAGTATCATTTGGTGGTTTTTGAAAGTCCTAAAATTACTAGGAATTTTCTCCAAAATGCATCACGGTTTGTAGATACAGGTCTGATCCAACTCCTTGTTAGAATCTGTTGTAACTTCTTAATGAGCAAAGCTCTGTGGCTTTGCACAGGTTTGAATACCAGACTGTTGCAAGGAACTGAATGACCTAATTAAAGAAGTAGATCTGTTTTATGAGCTATGTATTAACAGGAATAGTCAAAATTAGAAAAATATTATATAAAGACTTCTTTGTAAACGCTGATGCATTTCAAGTTCTAAGGCTATCCCTAGCTATTATACATAGGAATTTACTTTATAAGCAGTATAGTGCTCTACTGCAAGGTTTCTAGTCTTATAAATAAATTATATTGACTATATACTAAAGATGCTTATGAACATGATGCAGACAAATTCTGTTTCAAGTAATTAGGAGCTAGGGGCCTCCCCTGTTTCTTATTTATAACATGCTGTTTAACACTGTGGAAGTTCACATTCTGTAGTACTCAATATAATTTTCCATGTTAGAATTCATGTTTTAATTGATATGCTTGAAGTTGTAACAACCAATTTAGGGATCTGGAAAAGCAGAGTTATTTAAAAAATCATTCTGTTTCTGTTCCAGGTTTGAATTATTGGAGGTTTTGAGTTTTGATTCTGTGAGACGGCGAATGAGTGTAATTGTTAGATCTTCAACAGGTAGGGCTGTCGCATCCTGTTTCCTCTTAAGTGTTTTTGTTTCACTTGAATTTATTGAGGTTTACCAAAGATTTAAGCATTAATCACAGTCTGTGTGTCTGTCTTCATAAAAAAGGGGACTAGGTACCAGCATGACTGCAAATGCTATAAAATTTGGAAGAAATGCTTTTGAAGACTTAGTAATTCACATGACTTTTTGAAGAAGGATATATTTGGCCATTTTGAATTCCATATGCTGTCTCTTTCAGGTCATATATTTCTGTTTTGTAAGGGAGCAGATTCTTCCATATTTCCTAGAGTTAAGGAAGGCAAAATTGACCAAATACGATCCAGAGTTGAACGCAATGCAGTGGTAAGATTCCATCTTATTGATCTGTTCATATGATATCAGTGAAAAAAAAACCCACCAGAAATTAAGTGTTCTGATTTCCTGCTTGATCAGCTAACAGATTTGTCTTTCCAGGCACTGAGGTTATTCTGTGCCAAAGTGCACACAGGCTGTATGAGTAGCAGTCTCTGTTACTCTTTTATTTTAATTTCTCCTCCATCTCATCTTCCAAAAGGCAGTTAATAGTCAGATACGAATGCACAGATATGCACAACTGTGTGTTACACCAGAAGTCATCAATTAGCTTTTTAGTATGGCATTTTCACAACTCCAGTGGTTTGAGTTAACATTTGAGTGAAAGAAAAGTGAAAAACTTCACTGAAAATTTAATTTCTATTTTCAGTCCCCAGCCTTAACAGTTGTACTTTGCTGCCTTTTATTGTTTTACAAGCTCTTAAAAGGGAAAATCTATTAGAGCACAGTGTAGCAACAAATATGTTGCTTATGGGGAAACAGTGTAGTTATCATCCTTCCATTTTTGCTTGCTAAAAATGAGCTGTGACTGGTCTAATCACCTTTAAAAGAAATGCAGACTTGGTTTTACCCAAAAGTAGTATTTGGAGTTGAAAAATACTGAATTTTGCTGTGTTGAAAAATATGCAGAACCCACTGCTATGTAATATGACTGATAGTCTTATAAATAGGGTAAAATTTTCTGGCAGCTAGTACTTGAACTGAAAACGAAGTATTATTACAGGTATGTGAAAAAATACCTAGTGTTAGCTGCCTTTTTTTGATGGGAAACATCAAAGCTCTTTTGTCAATGTGCTTTGCTAAGCTTTACTAAAAAAACAGCTGTTTGATAATTACAACTGAAGGATGCTTAATGAAACTAAGGGAGTATTTTATGGATCATATCCATTCAGTGTCTATCAGGAAAAAAAATCCAGACCAACAGACATTTCTTCATCTTGGATAACTGGAAATAGGGCTGGCGCCTACATAGAGGGGCCTCTGAAACAAGATACAGGCAACCACCTGGCACCTACCCTTATGAATAGCAAGAGTCAGGGAGCTATTTTAATACTTCTCGTTTGGACTGGTAATAAGTAACTATACAAAGACCTGGTAAAGTGCCATAGTGTGAGAGGCAATATATTTGAGGTGGCAAAACTTGTGTTATAGCTGTTTTTTTTTTTAATGCAGTCTATATAATTTTTCTTACTCATTACACAGTCCAAAAGTCCAATCCAGTCTGAAACACCCACAGCTTAATTCTGTTTTCAGTTGACTGAAATGGCATAGTTGAATTTTCACTTTCAGCACTCTGGTGTTTTGCCCCTGCCTCAAAATCACTCTGCAGAGCTACTATTTATATTACTGTTATTTATTCTGATTCATCTGCTTAACTACACATGTAAGGAGGGAAACCTTTACCCTGACTCTCATTTCCCTACTAATCTCATGCATCCAGCTGGGTTGCTATTTCTCTTCTGGAAAATTGAGTTTTGTCCCTCAGGTTTTAACTGGGTCTAGGGCAGCACAGAATCAAATTGACTCATGTTCTAAGCTACAGTATATTTGTATATACTATAATCACCTCACTATAGAATCGTAGAGTGGTTAGGGTTGGAAAGGATCTTAAGATCATCTAGTTCCAACCCCCCTGCCATGGGCAGGGATGCCTTAGCCTAGATCATACTGCCCAAGGCACTGTCCAGCTTGACCTTGAACACCGCCAGGGATGGAGCACCCTGTTCCAGTGCCTCACTGCCTTCACAGTAAAGAGCTGCTGCTTTATATCTAACCTGAACTTCCCCTGTTCAGACTAGAAAGTCTGAACCCCTTACCTCTTGTACTGATGAAGTGAGTAGTGGGACTTTTCATGTTAATAGTAAAATCATTGAGTTTTTTTTCAAATATTCCAGCATAAACACCAGCAAGAAGTCTAAAAAGAGTTTTCTAAGATGCACTTTGTTTCTTTTGATTACATTCTTCAGGAGGGACTGCGAACATTGTGTGTTGCATATAAAGAGCTCACAGCAGAAGAATATAGCAAAGTACAGAAGCTGCTTCAGAATGCAAAGTTGGCCCTCCAGGACCGAGACAAGAAATTGGCAGAAGTGTATGAGAAGATAGAAAGAGATTTTATTTTACTTGGTGCTACAGCTGTTGAAGATCGGTTAGTGCATTTCTTAGTTTCTTATGTTTAGTAATTGTACCAAAGTAGTTGAAGACTTTTTTGTAACTTTTTTTTTTGGATTAGAGATTTATTTGAAGAAAAAAAACCAACAAAACCCAACCCTCTATTTGAGTCAATTCCATACCCTTAGCTTACAAAAGTTACACATGCTAACTTTAGTAACCTAGTAACAAAAGTTAAGTGTACAAATATCAGTATATTCAAGCCATTTACATGCAGTGCATGTAATACCTTATTAAACAAATTGTAGTGAAAAGTTTTGGAGGAAGGAACTACAAAATGGGTGTTGAGGAAATGAAGAAAGAAAATCTTTAGGTTATAAGAAAAAAAAAGCTGTTAAAACTAGGAGGTCACTTTAATAACTCAGCAATACCTCATTGTTTGATGTCATTAGCTGAAAGTGCTGAAAATATTTTAATTGAAGTACTAGTCTGAAGAAGCATCTTTTTACCTGTATGAATGAAAGGTGTAACCTTGAACGCTTTGAAAGTGTCAAAACTAGTGAGTTATAATGTACTACTCTGACAGACAGTTTTAGATTCACACCTTGGGGAAAATCCTTAGATCTGATAGCTTTTATTTATTTATTTATTTGTTTGTTTGTTTACAATTTGGTTATGGAAGCCTTTCAGTAAGGATCTCTGAATTTCTCATGTCCAAGCAATCTATCAATGTATGTTGTCTATTGGCTTCCACAGACTACAGGAAAAAGCTGCCGACACTATTGAAGCACTCCAGAAAGCTGGAATTAAAGTTTGGGTTCTGACAGGAGACAAAATGGAGACTGCTGCAGCTACTTGCTATGCTTGCAAACTCTTCCGGAGAAATACACAAATACTTGAGCTAACCACAAAGAAAATTGAGGAACAGAGTTTACACGATGTGCTTTTTGACCTAAGCAAAACTGTCCTAAGACACAGTGGCAGCTTAACCAGGGATACTTTCTCAGGGTAAGGAAAAAGTTGAATTTTCAAGCCAGTAATGGCCTTCTGTGCATTTCATAAACAATGAAATGATTGATTGATTGATCGTTTGCCTTAAGAGCAGCAACATGCTATGTTTCAGGTTTTTATTGTTAAAAGTGTGAATTACTGCATGGCAATTAAGTATAAGTTTGTTCCACATGAGCTTAAGTTTTCACCAGCATGGTACCTTATCTCATTTCCAGTACTGCTTTAACTGTTAAAAGAAAAAAAAAAAAACAACAACTGACATTGTAACTACTTGTTTTTCCACTGCAGAAATATTCATTCTTGGAAAAAGATGATTGTAAAGCAAAATACTGTTTCTAATTTTTAAAAGGGAAGCACGTATGATATATTCCTGTAATTAGAGTCAGTATGTGATGTGACTTTCTTAAGACCAAGGTCACAGAGAGCAACAATATAGGGCCCTTTTTCTAGGGAAGGTTATGCTACATTTACAGAGAGTGACAGGCAACAGTGTAGTACCAAATCTTGTGATGTGCATAAAAATAGTTTAAGTGCCCTAAATTGTAAAGAAATCACTGACTTCTGTGTATTTGAATATCCATGGAAGGATAGGTATCATGTATATGGAATAAGTTAGGAAATGGCATTAAAAAGCAAAAAGCAGGTATAATGTAAAATATGCCTTATATAGGTAGTAAATTAGGCTACTTACTTGAAATGTTGTAGCTGGTATATATTACTTGCTCTTTTTTCCACTGTAAAAACCTAAAAATTGGATTCCAAAACATTTTTACATATTAGGATGTTAAGAAGTTGCTGGTTCTTCTGGGCATAATGGTACATATTTGATTTGTTTTTCTTTTTAATATAGAATCCTCTAGTAATGCATTTTATATGCATTTGTAGTAAGTCTGTAGTAAAGGAGCAACAAATTAACAAGCATTTATGATATTATTTTAGCAGTATTTCTAGAACTCTTATCCTTAAGCTTGAAAGTCTGGGCCAGAGCATTTTTCTTAGCTATCCTTACATTTTAAACTCCTTTGGTCTAATGAAGAAAACCTTTGTATTCAGTTAAATCGTATTTCACTGTTACCTGTACTACATTTAGCTTAAGTCCCACAGGTCTTACAAGATATGTTTAAATATATTTGTTTAACTTTTTGTGCAATGCCCATTTTCTAGACATCGAGACTAGACATTGAGTCTTTGACTCCAGAGTTGGAGAGTTTGCTATCTGTAACAGCAAATTACAACTATAATATATAAAATAGCTATCTGTAATTGCAAATACTATCTGTAATGGCAGGATTCTGCCTGGATGTTCAAATTCAGACTGAAAATCTTTCACTAGAATGTGTCAAATATTCAATACGTTGCCTGAACTTCATAATAATACATTTTGGTTGATGCCGTTATATACTAACAGTGCAACCCTATTCGTGCAATGGTAACAAAGTGCTGAAAATACCTGTAAACTGCTAGTAGATATAGTTTATGGTACTTCATATTATTTGTCAAAAATTGCTTGTGTTGTAGTAGTGAAGATAGAGATGCTTAAAATACACTGATGTTAATAAATATGGTGTTTTCCTCACAAACACTGTTCCCGGTGAAACTGTGTTTGTTGAAAACCCACACACAGTAGTATAATCTTGGAGCACTGAAACTAGAGCACAAATAAACCTCAGTGTATGTTTATACAGCACTCGTTGCTGAGCTGGAGCCTGGGGCTGCTCTGTAATGTAGGCAAATGCAAGGGTGCTATGGAATAACTAGTTTGGATGCCACAAAAAAATGCTCTCATAGCGTGGACCATCTTCCCTCATTGTTTGGCATATGTTATTGTGGTAGTCTGTGCTGCATGCCACCATGGTTATGCTTCTAGCAGTGCCCAAATTATTACAGGTATACCAGTTATAGATTAATATAGATAATAATATATTGTAATATTATAGGTAACGTATGTAATTACTGTATTTTAAGAATATAATTACAGGTATACATGTATCAGACTTAGCCACCACACTAAACACAAAGGATAGGTACTCTAAAGATAGACAGTGGCCTTGGTTCTTCAGGCCAACAAGTCTCTTCCGTGCATTTCCTTCAGAGCATGGTTTACTTCCTTTTCCCTTGGAAAAACAAAAAAGAAGAAGAAAGTAATTATTTTCCTCATCAAAGCAAATTTTGGAGTGTCAAAGGCCTTCTCCTTTAATTTTTTTTTGTCTTTATTATGGAATGTGCCACAAAATTAACTTTATTCCTGCAAATCAGTTTACCTCACTGTAGTTCTCAGAGTCCTTTCAAATAGAACTTTCAAGGTCATTAATGATACACTCATACTCACTGGTGAAGTCACTGAGGTGTCAGGTTTCTGTTTTTGAACTGGTGAAGCACTGAATATTTTCAAGATAATCTAGAACTATAATATGTCATAAATAGCAGGAATTTCCTATAGAAGTATATTAATTTTGCAGTATTCCGTACTCATTATTTTTCATTAATCAATTTTCACAAAAGCACTATTGCCAGATTTTAAATGTGTCTGAGAATTTTACAGTGACTCTTCGTTTATATTTTATCCCTGAACAGACTTTCAAGTGATATGCAAGATTATGGTTTAATTATTGATGGAGCAGCATTATCATTAATAATGAAACCACGACAAGATGGGAGCTCTGGTAACTACAGAGAGCTCTTTCTTGAAATTTGCAGGAACTGCAGTGCAGTGTTATGCTGTCGAATGGCACCTCTGCAAAAAGCACAGGTTTGTTTTTCATTTTGCAGTTGCTTGTTAGCTGTGCACATATGTAAATATTGAAAGTTAATATTCTGTATAACTTCTGCTGATAACTTAAAATGTTACCATTCACTTTTGTATTTTCTAAAATGGAAAAGGCAAAAAAAAACCAAACCAAAAAAGGCAAAAAAAAACCCCTGCTCCTGTCAAGCAGTTTAGATAATGGTATGCTAAAATGGCAGCCAGCTGTGCACCTGAATTTGATATATGTACATATTGTGCAAATTTTATGGTTGGTACATGCTGATAATGAACATATTTAATGAACTGAACTAACTGCTTCCTTTTTAACCTAACAAGCTTTGAATAGTCTGCTACCTGTTGATACTACAAGAACCCGCATTATTACTGTAGAGTGATACTTCTGCATTTTTAAGTGGTAAGCCAGGAAAAAAGAATCCAGCCAGAAAAATGTGTGCATTATCATTTTTAAGTACTTCTTAATTGTTGTCTGTTAGTTTGTATCAAGTAAAAACATATGCTTCCATTGCTGAAACATCTCAATATAAGTGAAAAACTTTTAAAGGAAAGAGACGTTTATCTTTCTTATATACACTTTTTTATATATAGTTTTTATCTTTCAAACTGTCACGTCTCTTTCTCAGTGCTCAGGTACAGCATACGTAGCCCTTTATTAATTTTAATAGGTGTATTTATCCAGCACATTTAACTGTCTGGAAGTCTGCAGTTTTCAGTTGCAGCTGATTCAGTGCCAAATGGACATAGGTGAACATTTACAGTGGAGGGATTTGAGGTCAAATTTTTGGACAGTTTCTATGTCAACAATATTTAGATATATAGACAGTCTTATTATCTTTTCTTAAATAATAAGAAAAAAGCCATCAGCACAATTAAGAAAGCAGAATCTTTCAGTCTTTATTTCAGGATTTCTTTGAAATCGTATTCTTTGTCTCTGGAACCCTCTTAATTTATTAATGTGCTTACACCGCATTAAGCAACCTCAGCACCTTCCGTTCTTCTGCCCTTCCTTCCTACTATCTGTATCTCTTCATTGTTTGAAAGTATTTGAAAAATATTATTTCATATTTGGAACAAATACCTCTAATATGAAGAAACTACTGTGATCTTCACAGTAGTTGCATTGGGTAATACTGGTTTTATGTCCCTTCACAGAATTTCTTATATAACTGTGTTGGTCATTTTTTATTACTTGTAAGTTCATGCAAAACAAGCAAACCATAACAGAGTTTTTAACACTATTTTTTTTCCAGATTGTGAAATTGATTAAGTTATCAAAGGAGCATCCTATCACATTAGCAATTGGTGATGGAGCAAATGATGTCAGTATGATTCTAGAAGCACATGTTGGCATAGGTAAGTGTGCTTTTTAGAGTATTAGTTCAAGTGAGATGACAAAAAGCATTTACTTCTTAAAAACAGGCAGTCTCAAAGAATCAGCTCGCATATTTTATAGACAACTTTTAGTGAATTTACCCCAGGTAACTATCATGGTGATCTCTTACTAGATGAGTGTCATAGCATTAATATATAATTTTTCAAATAATTGTGTCTTTGAAATAGTTCTTCAGTTATTAAACAGCTTCATCACTCTTTTTTTTTAAAGGAATCATTGGCAAAGAAGGTCGTCAAGCAGCAAGAAACAGTGACTATGCAATACCTAAATTTAAGCATTTGAAAAAAATGTTGCTTGTTCATGGGCATTTTTATTATGTTAGGATATCTGAACTTGTGCAATACTTCTTTTATAAGGTAAGAGAATGCTTATTCTAATTACATTAATCTCAAATTTGCGTGGTAACATCTATATACACTTTACACAGTCAATTGTACAAAAAGCATTAATTGCATATAAAAAAAAGAAAAAGGAATTCTTACAAATTCCATCACAGACTGTTCTGCTTATTTTCAGTACCTTCTGGGTTCTCTCTACAGTGGCCTTTTAAATGAAGTTGGAAATAGCATTTGAGAACTTAGCTTAGCTCAATGTACGTTAGTTTCTATTTTCATCAGGGTAGTTTATCATGTGAATCCTCTGTTTAGACAATTTGTTGTGTCTAAATGATGGGAAATGATGGAAGATAATAGAAAGCACCCTTCAGAAGGTAATTCAAGGTCTTGGTGTTTGACCATATGTATAGTTAGGAGAGGATGACGTTTGGGATCATAGTTAGAAACATCTTAAAATGATTTTGCTGGAAAGCCTGTTAACTGGGGTGTCCATGCTTGCTTACCACAGTTTGTGTCCTACGTGTTGTCCCTTATTTGCCTTGCCTTGGCTGAGCTGTGCTCCTGGGTCGCAAAATACATTGGCCTTGAATTTTGAAACTGTAACCTTAAGTTTGCTTTCAAAATATGTTAAGTATTTTTCTTAATAGTATTACTGGAAGATGAGAAGGTTGATATTTAATGTATGCAGCTCTTTCTACTGTTCATGCAATATTTACTATTACTAGTATGCTAGTATAGTATAGTATACTACTATGTATATAGTACATAGTATACTACTATGCTATACACAGCTATATAGCATTGTTCAGTATATAAATTACTGCTTGTATTCCACTTGACGACTGTGTCACTTTGTCTTTCAGAATGTCTGCTTCATTTTTCCTCAGTTTTTATATCAGTTCTTCTGTGGGTTTTCACAACAGGTTAGTTGCGTTTCCCCTCGCTGCCATATTTTCTCTTTGGCTTCTTTTTTTTTTCCATCAGAATTGTTGACTGTTTAACGCTGTGCCTGTTCATCTGACAAAATTTCTGGGTTAGCTTACACATTGTCAAAAGAGAGCATCTCTTTTGGGTCATGTAATTTTCAGTGGCAATCGCAGTTACGTTTCAGAAATCACTCTTATGAAGTGTCGTTAACACAGTGTTATTTTCAAAGTCAAACAACACAGGAAACCAAACTTTGGAGCTGCAGTGCAAAGTGGGAAATGTAGTCTTTCAGGTTTAAGCTTATTGAACACGGATAGAAGGAATCCTGAAAGATAAGTAATTGAACTAGTTGTTAATTTTTAGAATTCAGACTGAAAATGGAAGAATAAACTAGTCTTTTCTGGGATGTACAGGTACACGTGGCAAAATTCAGACAAATAGTGATATTCAATTAGTTGAAAAGAAAAAAAGCCCAGCACATAGAAAGATAGAGGAAAAGTGAACTGCTGCTCACCAGAAACGTGCCATCATTCAGGACAGGATCCAGTATTCTGATTTCTAAATTTTTTATTTACTTTTCAATCCCTTGCTCTCATCTAATTTGTGGGGGGAAAATCTATCTTTTCCTTCTGAATGATGGAGCAAAACCCAAAGGAATGAATGACCAGGCTTAGGCAAGAGGGTTGTTTTCAGGTTTAAATTGTACAAGAGGAGGATTTCATTGGGAGAAAATAGCATTGTTGCTTTAAATTTGTGGGGTGTCTTACAGTTGAGACAATAGGAGGGGCTGATACATGGACGAGACTATTAAATCATTCTTTTAATTGACCTTTTGTCCTCCAGATGAATGGGGTACAAGTGCATAGTTTTATCTTGGCTGTTTTAGCTGTTCAGGAATATTTGCCTCCATCCTGAAGGGATACATTTTATTTTTTTAAAAAAGCTGACTCATTTCAGATCAAGTTCCATGCATTGGATTATGTTTTAAAATCAAAAATAGCAGATTTAATTCTTTTCCATCTACAGACTTTATACGATACCGCGTACCTAACACTGTACAATATCAGCTTCACTTCCCTTCCTATCCTCTTTTATGGTCTAATGGAACAACATGTCAGTGCAGACACACTCAAGAGAGAGCCTTCGCTATACAGGTAAAATTCATACATTGTGCCCCAAAGTTGTTTGTTTAATTGCGAGATCTGCCTCTGTTATAATGGAAGTCCTCAGGATTTCTGTACCACAAAGTTGAACATCAGATAAAGTGCAGCAGAAAGGTTGAAGACCATATGTACAGTCTATAAACTACAATAGACACATGTATTTTAGTGCTCTCTTTTCCTTCTGTCTATGGGGAACAGTATTTTAAAAAGAGAAAGCATACCATTTCTCCTATATTCATTCTTTATTCTGAAAGAAAAGAGGACAGAGTGGTAGAGTGTTGTATGATAGAATTCTACGCAGTGTCCAATATCGTCCTCTGCATATTGTTGGCACGCTTCTGGGCACTGAAGTTGCAACTGGTTTAGATTCTTAGCCACTTGAAATATAGTTCTTACCACGTAACTGCATGTGGCCACTTAAATTAGGAGCAATGCCCAGCTGCAAAACCAGTGCATTTCAGATAGTGGTAGCAGTAGATAATCAAAGGGAAAACATTTTTTGAGAGAGAGAATACTAGATGCTTAAAGGTTAATCAATTTAATCAATACAGTTGTAAGTTTTTAACTGCGAAATTGAAGAGGAATACAGGGTGTTACTGTTGACCCCTTTTTATTTTCCCTTCTATATTTTAAATGTTCTCAGTTTAGAAATGGTCAGTCATAAGACCTTTCTGATTTTTGAAAGCTAGCAGAGGTTATTTGGTAAAAAAAATTTTGGTTTTGTTGTTACAGCAGTTTATTCCTAAGCTGTTTTGGGCAATAGTGCAGTTGTTCTGGCTAGATGCGGTTATTGTTGGCCAAACACAGTTTTGTGCAGTTTATTGGTAATCTGCGGGGAGAACTGACTTCATGTGGTCACCTGACAGTCTTTAAAGTACCTGCAGTGAAAGTAGTTGTTGGTAGTAAATGTGTCCGTAATTCAGGATTTTCACTTAACTGTGTTCTGATTTACTCTGATGTGTTTTATTATATATGCCAAGTTGCTATATACTTATTCTGTGTGCAGTAGGTAAGGTTGTAATATTAAATTTTTTGTTACGAGAAAATGCAGGCTAGTGGACAGTTCTGTTGCTGCCCAATCCCTGTATTTTTTAGTGGGGGAAAAAGTCAGGAAATACCATTTGACCTGAAGCTTCAACTGAACTGAAAAATCCTTGTTTTGCATATTCCACATAAAATGAATATTTCATTTTGTTACAATAGTCTCTACAAAAGCTCCCCATGGGAAATAAAGCAAAGTCTCCAGAGACCTCTAGTGTTTCCATTTAAAATCTACAGTGGATCATCACATGCACAGCAAGTACTGGAAAACAGAAACCTTCTGTAAAAAGATTGAAAAATAAATGGGAGAGCACAGGGGAATTTACCACACAACTGAAATAAGAAGAATTACAGGCGACGGTTAAAAGGGCTTAGAAAAACTAAAAATACTAAAGAGGAGACATTCAGAAAGGATTTGGATGTGAAGGGGTAGGCACTTGTCAAGTGGAAATGTTGTGGGTTTACATGCAATTCTTCATTGGTTTTCCTTCAAAAAATGGTGAGTTGACATCATTTGTTTGGGATTTTTGAACATGCTGGTAATGAATGTGTATATCTTATTTTACAGAGATGTTGCCAAGAATGCTTTGCTGCGCTGGCGTGCATTTATTTATTGGACATTCCTAGGAGTGTTTGATGCTGTGGTATTTTTCTTTGGTGCCTATTTATTGTATGACAACACAGTTGTGACCAGCAACGGACAGGTTAGTGTTGGGTTTGATCAGTCAGTCAAAGGTAATTTTTTTAATGTTGATGATGCTATGAACATAGATTTGTTTTCTTCAGTATTTCCAGCACAGATAACTTTTATGAGTTATGGTGAGATAGATGGGTCATCTGTTCAGCAAAGTCTGAAGTATACAATAGGATATGCTGTGTATCAGGACTATATACAACAGAGATATATATCATAAATTCCAACTATTCCTTCAGAATTCACATAGTAACTTTTAAGTTTTGTGCTTGACATGCATTTGCTGAATATCTGATTAACATATCAAAAGTCTTGTAGAGTAGTTATAAATGATCATAAAAGAGCTTAAATATAACAAGCTTTTTAATATTTCAATGATTTTTGACATATGGCAGCTTAAAATAATCTTATCTCTACTTGCTTTGCAGTCACATGAATGCAAATTTTAAGAACTTTTGCATTTTATTTATTTTACCCATTGATATTTTGGTCTATTTTATTTGTGTGCTTTTTTTTCTTTTTGCTACTTGCTTCTCTTCCTATCCTCAGCTAATGACAACCAGCACTCACATGGTAAGACTATTGTGGATTTGTCATGATATCCATTTCATCTTTCACTGTTCTTTAATTAAACTGTTAAAGAGCAGTTAAATATTTCCTGTAATTATTTCAAAATATCACTTAAATTTATAGATAGAAATGTTCTTTATTGCTACTTTATAAATACTTAGTTTCTATAGAGTATAGTGTATACCGAAGTATATGAGGTGTGGTAAAGAACCATAAACTTTAAAAAATAAGTAGGCTTTCTGCTTCCTTGCGTTTTCTTATTTTGTTATGTTTCTATGGCCTACATTTTGTTGCTGACTCTGCTATAGAAAATTTATTACAGTTTATGCTATAAAGTGCTTGAACAGCTTTAGAAAAGACCCTCAAAGTGAGAGAAAATAAATTGTGCACAATTTTGTTGCCTGGATGTAACGTACATGTTTGCTAGAAATGCAATGTTCAAATATCAGCGAAGTACTGTGAGCTTGGTGAGGCACTGGCACAGGTTGCCCAGAGAAGCTGTCGCCCTCCTATCCCTGGCAGTGTTCACAGCCAGGTTGGATGGGGCTTGGAGCAACTTGGTCTAGTGGAAGGTGTCCCTGCCCATGGCAGGGGGTTGGAAATGGATGGTCTTTAAGGTCTCTTCCAACCCTAAACCATGATTCTATGAAACAAACTTCTAGTGTGAGAGAGAACACGTATTAGAAAGAGCTTTTACAAGGACAGAGTGAATTTCCAGTAGGCATAACTGTACACTGGAGCACTTCCTTTCCTGGTACCATCATACGCTATGTTAGGTATTCAAAATTCTGCATCAGCTTATATTTACAGTCCTGAAAACTAGACACTTATACACGGTTTGTATTGCAAATATTCAGAGTTCCTTTTTGAATTTTATTCTTCTCCTATAGCACACATTCAGTCAAATTCTTGGTAAAGCTCTATAGCCAGACTAGTACCTAATTTGCAAATTGTGAATGTTTATATTTACAACTGGATACCCATGTTAATATTTGGTGATAAAATGTGTTGCTTGAGATATTCGGACTTGAGTGTCACAGATAAAAAAAATTCACTACTCAGCATGCATGCTTGTGTGTGTGTATAAAACTTAGAGTTGCAGTTTTAGGCTTGAAAGTGTTAGTGTTCAGGAATAGCCAGAGATACACAGATGAGTTCATACATGCATGAATGCTAGTTGTTGTTGATGGTTATTTCCGAGTATTTAAATTATACCCGCATCTGGAAAAAGTCAGTGAAAGATTTGAAAGGTTTATCGCAACAATATGTTACTGTAGAACAGGGCACAGGTTAAAGGGGCTGAAGGTACCACTTATACCATAAATGATATCAGATGATTCAAGCTAAGTTCCAAATTGTTAAAATGGCTGCTGAAGCAAAAAATTTTAGTTCCTCTTTCCCTCCAGAAAGAAACTAATTGTTGTTGTGGCAAAACCAGTAAAAAGTGAAGTCAATATTTAAACGAATTAATTAAAATTAATACCCGAGTCAGACTGTGTACCATGAAGTTTGCTTCCAAACATACTCCCCCACCAGGATGTTTCTCAGTATTCAGAAATTTGTTTGAAACTGTTTTCATGCTGTAGAATGATATTACTACAATAATGAAGATAGCTACTTTTAATCACTGAGATTTACTTCGTAAATGCCTGCCTCAGTCATTTCCTGGTAAATAAACCTAAGATACCAAAGATTAATCTTATATTAATTGTTATGAATTTGTGGTACTGCTTTGCATGAATGTTGTTGCACTTTGAATATGACATCATTGTTGGTGTTATTAAAACATAGAGACCTGCTACATAAGGAAGGAAAGAAGAGAAGGGACTGTAGAAGTGCTTGCAGATCGTAAATGTCATCTTAGTTTACCCGTGTAATAAAATGTATTCCCCATGTGTGGGTTTTTTTAATGTTTAATGCAGAGCGGATTAAATACAATTAAGCTGGGCTCAGAGATAGGTAGGAGAAACTAAGTTGAAAGGAATAACGGAGTGAGAAATACAAAACAGTAGGAAGGGAGAGAGTTAACTGGAATAATGAATAGAAACATGCAGGATCAATAAATACAGCCACAGGAGGAGGGGAAGAATTGGATAGGCTGGGAGCAGAGCACGGAAAAATATTTCATAAACTAGATGTTAACAGGCATACAAAAGAATGATTCACAGCCTGAAGACAAGTAGCATCTTGAGATATTCAGTGGTGAAAATACATTATGAGTTTTTGTAACTCACATTATCCCATATTGCTCTGCTTGCATTTCTCTGTGCCAAATTAGCAGCCTTATGGAGCCTTGTGTGCCTTTGCTGTGACCTTATTTTTAAACTAAAAAGGTGGGTAGGTGAGGGTTGGTTGCAGCTCAATGCTTTCTGTCTAGCCTGACAAACAGAGGCAGAGGAAGGTTGTTTCGGGATTTTTTATTTAATCTAGCAGCTTTTATTGGAAGTACAGACTCATCTGTTCAGTGTGCAGAAAGCTAGGCTGACACTAGGCTGTCTGAGAGATGCTAGATATGACATGAGAGTACTGTAAAATTTAACTGCAGACAGTTGGTAAATGACCTAATTTGAAGTTCCTGAACTAGATTCCTGTCCATGCACTGATATTTTTTTTTAGGGCACATAAAATACTGTAGCAACGTCATGACCTATGAAATTATCACATTGCATATCAAGGTAAAAGGTCAAAATGCTGAAGGTTTTCTGCATTTCATCTTATGTTCTATACACTTGGTCGCACATTGTGTAATTTTAGAATAATGAAATGGATGCTCAGAAAAATGAATCTTTCAGCCAGTCATACGTTTATTTTTAAAATTCTTTTTAATATTTTTAAATTACTTTCCGTTCCAAACTGTTTGGATTCTCAGCCTAGTTTCCTACAGATTTCTGCCTCATGGCTGGCTGTGGTCTCCATTCGGAGATTTTCCTGCAGCAACACTTTTGTGTGATCACTTGCCCATGTGGATCCCCTGTCTTCTAATACTGAGCAAGCTCATACAGAATAATGTAGATGGGAAGGGACCCTGGAGGTGATCCAGTTCAACTTTATGCTTTGGGCAGGACTAATTAAAATCAGGTTGCTCAAGGCATTGTCTAGTCTTTTTCAAGTTTTGAATATCCCTGAGGATAGTGATTCCATAACCTTCCTGGGCAACCTCTTCCAATGTTTGCCTTCATAATGAGAAAAACCCAACAAATCTCCTAAATCCTAAACAAAATTTTTCTTGTTGCTGAAGACAGGTTTGTTCCAGTTCTTCATCTCTGTAGTTGTTCTTCAAATGTCTGTGGGCAGCTATTAGGTTGTTCCTTAACCTCTACCAGACACAAGTCCTTCGGCCTCTTCACAGGACAGCTATATACTGCTAACCACCTTGGCTACATGCCGGTTGATCCCTTCCATTTATTTTTTTTCACATTGCTCCTGAACTGAGGTGCCCCAAACTGGGCACGGTGTTCCAGGTTCAATCTCACTATAGTCAAGTAGATATGAATAATAACCTTTCTTCAGTGGTCATGTTCCTCCCAGTACAGCTCAGTTTGCAGCTTTTCTTATGTATAGAGCACACTATAGTCTTGTATTCAACCTGGCATGCGCTGTAACTCCACTACAACTTCCTTTTCAGCAGAGTCAGCCTGTCAGTTCCAACACATGGCATTACTCCTTTGTTGATGCAAAACTTTTCACTTTTCTTGTATGCTCCCATTTTGCCTTTTTGTCCCTTGAGAAATATCCTGAGCACCCAACTGAAATTCCGTATCTTCCTGCAGAAGGCAGCTCATGAGATCACAGCAGCTGTCTCTTTCAAAGTCATTCAGCTCTCTTGGGCACCCTTCTCTCTCAGGGGTGCAATACCCCGAGTAAAAGTCTCTTCTCCTAAAATACACTGTCTGAACTCTGTTGCTTACTTTCACAACATTTCTCTACATCCTGAACCTGATTGTTTCTTAGCTGCTGCAGTCCAAGCCACCCTCTGTGACCATTTTGACAGACAATTCTTCCTTCCATCAGTATTAATGATAATTTCTGCCACTTGAAAAGCTGAAATGTTTTTATTTCATTATGCAGGTGTGGAGAAAATAAACCACAATTCAAAAGTGTTTAATCTTAAAACCTATGTAGAACATCTATATACGTACATGGCTTTAATGGTTAGTGCATTCTTTTTGTTCTGTTACTCATCTGTATAACGTG
This sequence comes from Lathamus discolor, assembly GCF_037157495.1. Classification (NCBI taxonomy): domain Eukaryota; kingdom Metazoa; phylum Chordata; class Aves; order Psittaciformes; family Psittacidae; genus Lathamus; species Lathamus discolor. The sequence goes on along the minus strand of NC_088887.1, from coordinate 65,870,228 downwards.
CTGTTGAACCTCCAAGAAACTCTGGGGTACCAAGGACAGAGAGAAGGGACATCAGAGAAAAGGTGGTATCAAAGAAAATTTATGCAATTACTCCAGTTCATTTGTAAATCTCAGTGATTTGTTAACTGTGCTACACTTGATTTTAATTAGGAAACATAACTGAACTTCAGGTTAAGTGCACAAGTTGTGGGTTTTTTTCCCTGTCTGTATGAAATCTGAGGTGTGTACACATAAGAGCAAGAAACTAAAGCATTTTGCACAGGATAGATCACGTAGGATTTCAGTGGTTTTGCCTAACTGAGTTCGTGATACAAAGCAATACATAGCTTTAGGAGGTTTATTTTAGACAACTCATATAGGACAATATTACCTATAACTGCTTTGGACTATTTTTTATAGATGTTTGGAAACTGGACCTTTGGAACACTGGTGTTCACTGTGCTTGTATTCACGGTTACATTGAAGGTAAGGTATCCACTGACATTTTCCTAAGGCTTGTTTTCTAATTGCTGCTAACTTATATTGGTTTCTCTCTATAACATACATTGTCATATTAATTTAAATACAGATTTTGCTATCTGTGCTTTCTTAACTGTGCTCAAAACTGAAAAAAGTCTTTTAGCTGATTCTATGTAGAATCATTCTCCTTTTTCAAAGGGTGTAATTTTATTTCATCTCCTGCTGCGTATTCTGTTGTTTCTAGATAGTAACAGCACCATATGATCTCACTTGTTTTTTGTCAGCTTGCACTAGATACACACTATTGGACGTGGATAAATCACTTCATGATCTGGGGATCACTGGTATTCTACGTTGTCTTTTCTCTGCTCTGGGGAGGAATTATTTGGTATGAACCCTAATATAAATTGCATTGCAAAAGTTGTGTCAGAAGCATAAAAGTTGTTATGTATTTCACCTTTTTGTCCCAAACGGAGTTAAATTTAGTGCTTATATACTGCAGAGCTCCCAACAGCAATCACATTTTAAGCACACCTGTAATGATAATTAGAGAATGCTCTACTCTTTCACTGAGTGTCTGCTAAAATATTCTTAAAGAAGAATATCCTTATACCAGATGTCAGACTGCCATTGGGGCAGTCAAAAGCAGTCCAAGGGTTGGTTCAAGGAGCTGAGGCAAAATCTCACTGAGTAGGTCATGTCTGTGCAGCTTGGTGCTAACCTTCTGGGCTTGTCTTGGAAAGAGCTATCTTTAGCAGTCTCAACTAGAGTCAGGGAGTAGTACTCATGCTGAAGTTGTGTGGATGACCAGGAGTCCTGTGTCTGTGCTTACTATTTGCACCCTTTTTTAGCAAAGTAGATCTACCATAGATATCTTAGCACCTACTTTTTCTGTTGTTGGTCAGACGCTTTTTAAGAATTAGTATAAGTCTCACACATAGTTGAAAGTGTTGGGGTTTTTGGTGTGTGTGTTTTTGCAAGGAAGAGGCATCATGGGAGGGAGGACGGATCATGGTATTTCCTTCAGCCTGGAGGACAAGAGGAAGATAGTTACCTTTTTTAGATCGCTTTTTGAGAAAACAGGGATGAATGAACTCCCGCAGACTGGGAAGTGTCATAGTTCTTACATGTAACCTGGCCAGTCTTTGTGTACTGAAATGTAATATCTATTTCATCTTTTTCCTACTAGGCCTTTTCTCAATTATCAGAGGATGTATTACGTGTTCATGCAAATGCTGTCTAGTGGTCCTGCGTGGCTGGGTATAATTCTGCTCATAACTGTCAGCCTTCTTCCAGATGTTCTCAAGAAGGTCTTATGCAGACAGTTGTGGCCTACAGCAACAGAAAGAGTCCAGGTAAAAATAATTTTCATTGTGAAGTTAGTTTTCTGTATCACAAGTCTCTAATAATTAGTCCTAGTTTAAGTAGAGACAAGATTAGAGCAGAGGCTCCCCATCTGTGGTATGTACCACCGGTTCCACACCAGCCACTTCTAAGTGGTATGGTGAAAGTCACTGCCTATTACTTCCACAGTGCTATTTACCTGAATCCCGGGGCATCCCCCATGCCTCTGTACCAGCAACTGCAGGGAAACAGCTGATGCAGATGGAGGGAGACAGGTAAATGGTTCAGTGCTATTGTTATTGAACACATCTAGATTTTGTACACTTAAAATAAATGTGATGAGTATATAGAAAGTTGGTAAGGAATATGTAGTAAACTCATGCCAACATTCATATTGCATGATCTGTGCATACTTTTGTAGCAAATTATTCTATACTTACACTATGCCTGATAAAACCACACATGTATTAAAACTTACTCATATTTGTTAATATTTTTTTCCTCTTTTATATTTCAACTTACACTTTACCCCTTCTGATACATTATTTCTACGTAAATGTTGCTGTGTCAATGGAAAGAGTATTTTAAAATCTGTTGCCTCCTTTCTTCTGATCAGCCCAAAAGGAGGAACTACTGTGCAAATACAGGCATGCTCTGCTGAGGTTGAAAAGGAAGCCAGGCTCTGTGGGAAGCATGGTACTATGCTGGGGCCATCAAACCAAATGCAATAGAACATGTTACCTGTATTTTTGACCCCAGCAAACTTTCATATATTATATACGTTTAGAAGGTGAAGGTATTGAACCTAAAACTTAATGTTACTTCCCTTGCCTTTTTCAGCCCATCAATTGCAGCTTGTAGGTTAAAATAATGAGTTACCAGCAACTCTGTCTGTAGGGATTAGTTAGCATTTTGATGTTTATTTGAGAAGATACTTTGTATTAAGAGGAAGGGAATAAAGGAACTTTACTTTCAAGGAAAGTAAAATTTTCCCTTTGCAAAGGTGGAAAATTCTTCTCTCGTATCTGCAAAGTAAAACCCCTTGCCCTTGTTCTGTGTTCCTTGAATGCACAGTTGTGAAAATGCCACACTTTAAGTAAGACAGGAAAGAATAAAAAGCAGACAAGCATTCACAGCATTTAGTGTTTTTCTGTTTTGCCATATATTTTGTTCTCTTTGCCATGTATGTTATTTGTGGAAAAAGTTGATCTTAGTATAGGTTCTGCATGCTTAAAAGTGTAATGAGAGAAAATGAGAATGGGTTAATACAAATAATCAAGCTAGCAAACAAAAGCCCAAGCAAAGGTATTACACCATTTCTTACAGATATTGTATATTAATGCTGGAAAATGAATTGATTGTAGAGCAGACTTTGGGCTTAACACTGGCAGTGTTCATTTTTTAATACTTGGTAGAAAATCAATGATTTTAACCAGATATATCCCTTGTGTTTCTTCTTCCCTTTCTGTTTCTTTCTGTCTTCCAATCTGCTTTGTCTAAATAACTGCTACCTTGCTTTAAACATAAATGATGTGCACGGTTACTTCCTACAATCTCCTGGGAAAATCAGACTAAGCATCAGTGCCTTTCTGTTGAGCAGTCCACCATCTTTATGCTTTCTCAGACTTCAAGCAGTCTAAGTTTCTAATGGAACAAAAGGTGACTTTTTTCTGCCTTTCTGCATGCTTGGCCTTTTCATTCAAAGGACAGTGAAAAGTTTATCATCAGAAGTTATTTACCGTACTCATCTCCATTTCTGACTCACATCAACTATATTTTGAAAAAGAATACTTTTTAGTATAGTTGTTTTCTTCTTCTGTTTATCTCAAAGACTCTATGAATCATTGTCACAATCTGTCATCACTATCACTATCATTTTTGTCACTGTATTTTACATAATGTTTGTGCCTCAAGAATCTAGAATTCTTAGATCCCCATTTCAATCATTGGTCTGTCTGTAGGTGAACACACATCACATTTGCACTGTGCCTGAGTACATGGAATAGTTGCCACACAAAGAAGTGATAATTCTGATTATGCTGATGTTACTTACGTCATACAGAAAATGTGGTACTAGAAGCCATTTCAGCCATCTTTGGAATATATTAATATACCTGCTGTGCTGTGATAAAAGGAAATGCAACTTTTTTATTAATAAGTTGTGTCCAGCATGTTTTCTGTTTTATGAAATTTTGTCCTTTTTCTAGAAAGAAAGCAGCTCAAGATTCACAAGTATGTGACAAGTAATATAACATAAAAGTAGAAGAAATGCTAGTAAATGTTGGCTTCTCTCTGGTCTGCAAGAAAATCAGTTTTTACTTAATACTAGGAGACTGATGGTTTCCATTGCAGATTTTATCTCTTTATTTTTTAACTGGTTAAGATAAAATAGACATTTCCTCCTTCTTTCCCCCTTTAAAAATGCATAGCCAATAAAAGTGACTGTAATTGTGTAAGTCATGGGGAAAGTTCACAAAGTTTTTTCACTATTGAAAATTCTGGCTAAAATTGGCTTTTAAGTGCCTTCAGATTGATTTGAACTGAGCTTTTAAGTGATTCATATGCTTCTAAGTTTTTCTCCTTTTTTGAGTACTTCAGTGTGTGGTGGGTAATAGATAGTTAACCATTGTTAGCATTCAGAGGGTTTTAAACACTCCAGTTACAGTTCTGGGTTTTCTGAGAGCTTTTCA